>NC_064614.1:1249928888-1251128888 GCF_023898315.1 Schistocerca nitens
AATTCATTGTCCCAGGAAGGGGAAACTTTATTGACACATTCCTGGGGTCAGATACATCACATGATCACACTGACAGAACCACAGGCACATAGACACAGGCAACAGAGCATGCACAATGTCGGCACTAGTACAGTGTATATCCACCTTTCACAGCAATGCAGGCTGCTATTCTCCCATGGAGACGATCGTAGAGATGCTGGATGTAGTCCTGTGGAACGGCTTGCCATGCCATTTCCACCTGGCGCCTCAGTTGGACCAGCGTTCGTGCTGGACGTGCAGACCGCGTGAGACGACGCTTCATCCAGTCCCAAACATGCTCAATGGGGGACAGATCCGGAGATCTTGCTGGCCAGGGTAGTTGACTTACACCTTCTAGAGCACGTTGGGTGGCACGGGATACATGCGGACGTGCATTGTCCTGTTGGAACAGCAAGTTCCCTTGACGGTCTAGGAATGGTAGAACGATGGGTTCGATGACGGTTTGGATGTACCGTGCACTATTCAGTGTCCCCTCGACGATCACCAGTGGTGTACGGCCAGTGTAGGAGATCGCTCCCCACACCATGATGCCGGGTGTTGGCCCTGTGTGCCTCGGTCGTATGCAGTCCTGATTGTGGCGCTCACCTGCACGGCGCCAAACACGCATACGACCATCATTGGCACCAAGGCAGAAGCGACTCTCATCGCTGAAGACGACACGTCTCCATTCGTCCCTCCATTCACGCCTGTCGCGACACCACTGGAGGCGGGCTGCACGATGTTGGGGCGTGAGCGGAAGACGGCCTAACGGTGTGCGGGACCGTAGCCCAGCTTCATGGAGACGGTTGCGAATGGTCCTCGCCGATACCCCAGGAGCAACAGTGTCCCTAATTTGCTGGGAAGTGGCGGTGCGGTCCCCTACGGCACTGCGTAGGATCCTACGGTCTTGGTGTGCATCCGTGCGTCGCTGCGGTCCGGTCCCAGGTCGACGGGCACGTGCACCTTCCGCCGACCACTGGCGACAACATCGATGTACTGTGGAGACCTCACGCCCCACGTGTTGAGCAATTCGGCGGTACGTCCACCCGGCCTCCCGCATGCCCACTATACGCCCTCGCTCAAAGTCCGTCAACTGCACATACGGTTCACGTCCACGCCGTCGCGGCATGCTACCAGTGTTAAAGACTGCGATGGAGCTCCGTATGCCACGGCAAACTGGCTGACACTGACGGCGGCGGTGCACAAATGCTGCGCAGCTAGCGCCATTCGACGGCCAACACCGCGGTTCCTGGTGTGTCCGCTGTGCCGTGCGTGTGATCATTGCTTGTACAGCCCTCTCGCAGTGTCCAGAGCAAGTATGGTGGGTCTGACTCACCGGTGTCAATGTGTTCTTTTTTCCATTTCCAGGAGTGTATTTTGATACTCGCAAACTCACTCATCCGAACGTATACGGTGCTTCCCGTTGACCTAGAATCATGACATTTGGCAACAACGGTCCTTTGGCAGTGTAAAAACTTTAAACGTCCAAGACAATGTAATCAAAAGTTACGGCCATTTATTTCACATATTTTTACAATCGCTAACTCACTCATCAAAATCTGTAGAGTACTTCCCTTTCATCTATACTCGTGATAGTTGGTAAAAAGCAACAATTCACAGTAGAAATGAAGGAAAAATTCGATAGCGTTAACATGTTATTACATCTACCCTGTTGAGACCCCTTTTTCTCAGGAATGCAGAACTGACCACTTCATATCAAGTGAGGTGGATCGGCAGTATAGAATCAGTGGGTAGTATTTTGTTGTCAGTGGAGAAGCAATAAGAGAAGAACTGATGGGTCAGCACAGCTCGGTGACTTCGAATGTGGGCTACTCACTGGAAGTCACTAGAGTAACAAATCAGTGAGCGACATTTCTGTTCTGCTAAAGCAGTCCAAGACGACTGCTAGTTATGCAATTGTGAAGTGGAACCCAGGCAGGACTCATGTACTGACAGTCGAGTATCGTGGAGGGTGGTTGTTAAAAATCGAATGAAATCAGCAGAAGGAATCACTGGTGAATTACTAAGATGCGCCAGCAGTCCAGGCGGCGTAATGACTATGCATGTGGAGATCAAAATAATTGGGTATAATGGTAGAGCATTTGATCATAGTCTACACAGTTCTATAGTCAACCCTAAACGACGCTTGAGGAGGTGTAAACAGGGTGGCTACAGGACAGTGAATGGATGGAAACGACTTGGAGTGACGAATCACGATTTATTCTCTGTGTCAGTCCTGTAGAATGGTTTGAGTTACACAAATGCCTGGAGAGCGTTACATACTATGAATTGTAATGGGTATGGAGAAGATGGTGTTACGATATGGGGATGTTCTCCGTGATTAGGCTATGGTCGCCACACTGCGCTTAAGAAAACGCTGAATGTGTGACGGCAAAAAACAGATTTTACAGAATTGGGTACTGTGTACAGCAGAGGAACAGCTCTGTGTTGATGATAGTATCATCGAGACAGATGTGGGCGGTGTCATTACCTGCCTGTCCTTCGGGATGAATTAAAACATCAACTTCACTACAAACACCAACGTCTAACATCTCTGCCTAACCTGGTTTCGACTGTTCAGCAAGAATGGGCTCGCAATCCTTCATACACATCCAGACACCTAGTTGTAAATGTCCACAGCAGAGTTCAAACCGCCATAGAGGCGAAGGCAGACTCACGATATACTATTGTTCACTAATAGGTTACCTTTGATCATATACTGTAAACAGTATGTAAGTGACGGTACTTTTTCATACAGTGCTCGGTTGCGTATACAGGGTGTTTATTTTAATGGAAAACACTGTAATATCTCGAAAACTACACAATGGATCAAAAAATGTTATATTTCCCATTTTTTTATCTTGGAGGGGGACATCCAAAGATGACACAGACGACCCACAGTCCACCAGATGAGTGAGTGTAGTTACGATTCTACGGCAAAATGTAGAAACGTATATAAACCCATAATAACAGAAAAACTCCACAACAAAATGCAGACAAAAACCACAGATCCACTTCATAGCAGTCACTTCAAGCCAAACCAATGTGCCACAGAAGCCAAACCTAAATATGCTACTCTCCCATACATAGGCCCACTATCATACCAAATAGCAAACTTCTTTAAAAAGAAAAATATCACGTTCAGATTTTCCACAAATAATAAATTACAACAAAAATTAATCCGTAATGTAAATACCTGCAAGAGTCCCTACCGTAAAACAGGAATATACAAACTCAAATGAGATACATGCCCAAAATTGTTTTTTTTTTTTGAAATTAGATACAATCTGCATTTGCAGCCCATATTGCTGAAGAAAACCATTCAGACAGAAACACAGAGAACAACTTAAAAGCTTTACATCTAGCAGAAAACAGAGCCACTATGAATACATTAGAAGAAATAGGAATACACACACAGAAAAACAGCACCCCAGACTATATACTTAATGAACAAACAAAGTTAGCTAACACCACTTTCCTGAAAAATTTCCAAAATTTATTTTCCAGCCTCCAAAGCAAATAATATTAGTACGTCTATCTGGAGATCAAGTAGCAAA
Source organism: Schistocerca nitens (assembly GCF_023898315.1). Taxonomy (NCBI): domain Eukaryota; kingdom Metazoa; phylum Arthropoda; class Insecta; order Orthoptera; family Acrididae; genus Schistocerca; species Schistocerca nitens. The sequence goes on from NC_064614.1 coordinate 1,249,932,464, forward strand.
TTTATATTTTACTATAATTTTCATGATGCTAAATGTAAAATAAAAAAGGAACAACTTTATAACTAATGTAACAGTATCTGCTCAAAAAAATCAGTGTCTCTGTACTATTGTAAAAGGCATTTCAGTTGCGTAAGTGATGCGCATGATTCTTTCCAAACATAGGCCATCTTCAAATGTGACGATATATCACAGCATCTTTGATATATGTTTGTAAGCTCTTTGTATGTATCAAAACATGTGGTGGATGGTAGAAATCTTCTCAGTGACAAATCTAATGTGTTCAGTGAGAAAAATTTACGTGTGCAACAATAAGAATGCAGTGGGAATGTATCCACATCTGTTGGACGAATGTTATGAAAAGAAACACTCCAAACAGACATTTCACGTAAGTCACATGCAACGAAAATCCGTAACGCAACCATCTGTGTGTGGCGTGCTTATAATTATGTATTATTTATTTTTTAGGACAGTTAATTTGTGAAAAACACACCATATGTTATAAAGAAAGCGTGTGAACCGTCTGAAGATGAATCACAACGATTCGAAACCGGTAACGGTACTCTTTGAATAAAGGAACTAAAAGTAAATTTGTGGCTGGTTGTTGTCCCAACACCATCAACATGTACATACGTTTTGTCTGACGCATTTCCTTCGTTTCGTCACAGATGGCGCCGGAATATGAAGAATAGAAATGGGTAGACAATCGTAACTTAACAACATCCTTCTCAATGGCCCTTCGATATCCAATGGCAGGTGGTTGCCATGCCGCGTGGGTGAAGAGGACAGTACTTCGTTAGTTCTTATTGGAAATCCCATTCGCAGCGTTGTATTCCGACGTATCAAACATATGGCTGATCGACGCGCCACAGCGTCCATGTAACAGGCACATAACAGGTATTACACTGTGGCTGGAGCTCACATATGGTGCACACGTAGAGCGGATAGCGTTCTAACATAACAGTACTTGAGCAGTGTTTATCGCCTGCATACGTACCTATCATTTGGAGAAAAGATGTGCAAGTGGACGATGAATGTTGCAACCACAGAAGAAAAAGCTGAAATGATCCTGATATCCTGATTTACGGAGAATGCAGGAGAAATGTTGAGGCTGCTGTTGCCTTGTATACCGAGCACTTTCCATAGAAAGCACGCTCTCTTTCGTTCTTTTACAGTGGTGTCAACGCTTTTTTGTAGAATGGCAACGTACAGAACGGCAAAAGGAAACGAAAGAAACGTGTTACAGGAAAAGCAATGAAATAGGTGTTCCAGCGGAAGTGCACCATAGCCCATGGATAAGCGCCCGGCAATGACACAGCGATGTCCGTCAGTAGTATAGCAGTATTTATCAACCCTATTACCTGTCACTGCATCAAGAATTTCATGGCTCATATTTCCATAACCCGGTAGTGTTTTGTGAGTGGACACATCAACAAATGCAAACGACCCCCACGTTCTGTGCCAACTTACTATTTTTCGACGATTCTACGTTCACAAACCATGGTAGCGTAAACCACCATAACATACATTACTGGAGTGTAGACGATCCCAGCTGGTTACGGCAAGTTGACCATCAACGTCCAACATTGATGCCACGGTGTGTCATCATGGAGAACTAATTCATTGGTCCGTATGTTAAGGACGGCACGTTGATGGACACTACTGCAGGATGTTGTCATAGACATTCGACAATGTATGCGGTTTCAACATGACGATTGCCCAGAGCATTAGGAAGTCGTAGCACGGCACATGTTAGACTGTGTATACTCTGGTCGGTGGATCGGCAGACGTGGCACTATTAACTGGTCCGCTAGGTCACCGGATTTGTCTTCACCGGATTTCTTCCTGTGGGGATATTTAAAAGATAAGGTGTACCAGCAAGTCCCAGCAGGCCATGAAGACATGGTCGACCGCATCAGAAACGCCTCTGCTGACTTTCCACAGGTGTGCTTCTGTCCTGTGTACGGTCGTTTGAAACGTGGATCACTAAGTGTAATGGAGTTGGCGGTACTACGTTTGACCATTACCCTAATACGAAAAGTAAAGAAGTATTCGCTTCGAGACACGGTCACAGTGGCGCGTCGGGTAGTCCCAGGTTCGATATTTCGGAGGAATAGAACGTTGCGAATGGGTTTTCCAATTAGCAGTTCTGAAATACTGGCCTGTCCTCAACTCGCAGCGTGGAGGTAGGGTCCTAAGTGCCATTGGATATTCAAGGGCCATTGTAAATTACGATTGTGTAGCCATTTATACTCCTCCGATTATAGCACCATCTGTTGCAAAATGAAGAAAATGCTTCAGACAAGAAGTATGTATCCAGAATGAGATTTTTCACGCTGCAGCGGAGTGTGCGCTGATATGAAACTTCCTGGCAGATTGAAACTGTGTGCAGGACCGAGACTCGAACTCGGGACCCGTGTTCGAGTGTCGGACCTGCAAACAGTTTTAATCTGCCAGGAAGTTTCAGGACGTATGTTGGTTTTGCCGTAACATCGTAATCTTCAATAAAAAACGAGTTATCCCATTGAAAATTTCAAAGTTGTCCCCCGCTACCCACACGCAGGATGGGATCGGAGGTCGAGTGTGGTATCATTGTTTGTCCCCCTCCGACATTTCAATGTCTTCAGTGAAAATGAAAGCAATGTATACAAGCATGTAGCACAGTTTATGTCAATTTGACATTTCTTGAATGCCACCTCAATGACGTTACCATTTTAATGGCCAACAGTATAAATAAAGGGCTCTGGTGAGTGTCAAGATTAGACCCAACAGTAAAGTGTACCGACTACATGAGAAGGTAAGAAATTAATTAAGAATTTTATTGGAAACTTTTATCGAATATTCTGTCGCTACTTGAAGGAAGACGCACATATTAAACACTGACATACACAATATTGTTCTTCCGTAATATTATTTATTTTCATTGTGAATCGGCTTTCGACTTTCTAGGCCGTAGTGAGACCACTAACGCACCAGAGAGCCTACACGATATCTGGAAGAACTTCCAGCAGAATATATATATATATATATATATATATATATATATATATATATATATATATATATATATATATATATCACAGTATATGCACCTTTACGAGAAACACAAATTTGGAATCTCTCAGTAGATTGACCTGGGTACAAGACAAAAATAGTATGTGATGATGTACTGAAAAAGTCAGTTGAAACTTTTAGACTATGCACTAACACATAAAGAAAATATGTACTGTGTCTCTGGAATATAATGGGAGTGGTAAGATGCTGGAGGGTGTGTTGATGTAACTTCGTAAGCATGTGTGGTTCAGTTTACTAACAGGCATCAACAGACCAGAGCATATACAGCATAAGCAACAACCTAAGAACTCAGCCCTTAGAAAGAAAAATCACTTTAACTTGCCGCAATAGAATCACATAACGTTATGCTAAGGATCACAGATGAATACACATTTTCATAATACACTAATGCCTAATGCAGGAGACAGACAGTCAGTAAATCAGGCAGTGTGAGCTCATTCAGGCTACAACACAAGGGCATGAATTCACTTTCACAATTAGCAAAATACAGGGAAAGTATACAAACCCAGATTCCTAAAACACCCAACCAAAGCCAATGTTCTGCATTACACAGGACAAACAAAATAGGACAGATAAAATTCGCAATTGATCCAATGATCTATACATTCTCCAGCACATACTCGTATGAGAACGCTAAAGCAATGAAATCCCAGACCAAAGACAGTTTAATTTTCACTGGGCGCACTTCCTTCAGCTAGTAATGTTGCAGTCGAGTACTAGGCCCAGGAGCAGCCTCCTTGTGTTTCACGACGTAATCAGTAGGTAACTTGAGTAGAGCCGCCCTGCCTCCACGGGTACTGCAAATACGTGGTAGGCGTCACGAGCCGGCAAGCCGTAGAACTGTGACGTCACCGTGAACGCTCTCGCCACACCCACTGCTCTGCAGTGAAGCCTACAGCAAACAGCGCACACATGTTTCACTCATACGCAGGTATCTGTTAGTATTGGTTATTCGTCTTGAGGTGACTGCAATTTAATTAAAAATAATTACACCAGACATGATTCATTTTTATTTACAAAGCGTCTTCCGTGGTTATTCTGCAAAGTGGTTGTATGCTTTGGTACATTTTCTGTTGTTTTAGGTTAAAAATAGCGTTTTGTTTCTAATGTTATTGCGCAAAGTTACTTACAGTGTTTCTTTACATATTCTCGTCCCTCCCCCCTTGCTAGCAGTACCTGACTTTGATAGACTTCCATTCGCATTTGCACTTGGAAGTTTTTGCCATTCAGCAGTATTTCTTGCGCCGCCGCATTATTAACACTTCACTTTTATAAACTGTTTCTCATTCCGCGCCGGCCGGAGTGGCCGAGCGGTTCTAGGCGCTACAGTCTCGAACCACGCGACCGCTGCGGTCGCAGGTTCGAATCCTGCATCGGGCATTAATGTGTGTGACGTCCTTATGTTAGTTAGGTTTAAGTAGTTCTAAGTTCTAGGGGACCGATGACCTCAGATGTTGAGTCCCATAGTGCTCAGAGCCATTTGAACCATTTAAACATCTGAACCATTTCTTTTTCTCATTCCGCACCGTAATAGCATTTATGTCTGTTCATGTGTTTTCATTCACGTTGTGAGCGTTGCAAACCTGTGAAACTACTTTGTGAATGTGAAAGTTTGTGGACTTGTCTTACATGTTATGCAGAGACGGGAGAGAAGTGGCTACGCGATGAAAATTTTATCTTTTTTTTTTGGGGGGGGGGGGAGGGGGGAGCGGGGATGGGCCTGGACGGTGATTATAGGACAGAATCTGGGAGGAGATGGTAGTGGTGAATGGAGCCTGTGGCTATACGTGCATATTTATTGTTATATTAAGGAGTCAATCTGTTTAAAGACTGTGTGTTCTGCCAAGCTAGTCTGATCATTTATGAGTTGTTTTCTTCTGTTATAGTGTTTTGGATGCTGTAGTTCTCTTGTAAGGTGACGAGGTGCTCGTATTTGTTGTTTATCCTTATGATTTTCCTGTCCTAGTCTCTGGCTCTAGTTTAATGTAGGTGTTGGTGTGAGGATTCTGCAAAAGTTGAATGATTTGTCCTATACTGCCATGATCCTACATGTTCTTTGCATCTGGCGTCTAATATCCTCCTGGTTTAACCTACGTACCTTCCACCACATTCATTACATTTCAGTTGGTATATTCCCGATTTATGTTATAGATCAGTTTTCCCTATTGTTTTTGGGAACTATTTTTGAACTGAGGTCTTGGTTTGGTAGGCTATTTTTATGCCTTTTTTTAAAAAAAAATATTGGATATTTTGTGCATGTATTTGCGGTTTCATGCCGATGCGTACCATCTTTTACTTTTTGTTTCTTTCACACTTTGTGTTGTTCCTATTCTTGTATTTTATGTATGTGTGATTTTGTCCTTTTGTTTATAATAGGTGGGTGTTTGTGCTTTTCTGTTTCTTGATTTTCTTGTTCAATTTGTTTCTAAGTTCCATTTGTATTCATTGTTTGTGGGACGGAATTTTTTATTACTTGAGTCGTTTCACCCAACCTTAAAGTAAGAGCATTTGTGTGTGATATGGGGCCATCAAACAGAAAATTTATAGAGACTCTGAAGGCTACTTTTGATAATTCTGGATTCGAAAATCAGTCAAATCAAAAAAGGAAAGTATAAGTTTTTTGCGGTGTGCCTCATGCATTAAAATAGTTACAGAAACATCTGCTTGACGATGGTTATCGACTAAAAGCTGGTAGTCTGCTCGCAAAAGATCCGTAAATTAAGTTACTTGAACCTAAAAACAATGGTGAACATTTACAATATGCAAAGAAAGTAACCATGAAAAAATATCTTAATAATAATAACAATAATAATATCTGTGTATGCATATGCTTATAGATCCTTACATTTGTCCTCCAGCCACTCATGTTTAGCCATTTTGCACTTCCTGCCAGTCGCTTGTTTCAGATGTTTGCATTCCCTGTCGTCTGCTTCATTTGCTACATTTTTTACACTTTCTCCTTTCATCATGTAAATACACTTATGCATAGAGGATTCATTAGTTTACAGTTTTTTATTTTATTTCATTTTACTTCACATAAATTCGCAGGTATTTTGATACATTTAACGTCTTTTCAGTAGCAGCCGAGGCAGGAAACACGCATAAAATATTCTATTCAACTGCGACCACTTTCAAGGAGCTACTCAAGTATTAGGTAGAGATAGTGTGCCGAAAACTTGCAGTAGCGATGGCTAGGCCGTAATATTAAGCACAGTGTTCCATAACAGCCCAATTTTGCTTTACGTAAATGTCCTACAGACGTATCTACAGTAAACTTTCCGCTCACGTGCCTCTCTTTCAACAACAATATTTCTGTTCATAATTATCTTTCTGTATCACAAAAATGGTCAGTCATTACGTAAGCAGTGGATAAGTTGATAATGAAAATGAAATACAGCAAATTGATCTATGCCGATCACATATTTATTTAAGATGAAACCGCAAAGTTTCGCTTGAGAAAATCGCTAGTAAAATGCGACTCACAAAACTACTGACGATAGTTTGAGCATGTCTCACTATTGTCCCCTGCTCGAAAATAACCCCGCAATAGGCAGTCCACTATTTTCTGCTAACCATAAAAACGCGAAGGTACTTCTACATCGGTAAAATTTTATTTAGGTGTTGGCAGGAATGCTGTGTGTTTCGCGCAGCGTTAGATTTCACTCGTCGAACATGAATCACCGAGCGTAAAATACTGGTCGTGAGACTAGAGCTACACGCAGCGTGTTGAAATACTCTCATCCTCCGAGCGCACGTCCGATCAATAGATTCCATAATATGTTGGCCATCTGGTGGAAAGGCGGCAGGACGTGCGGGGGGGAAATTGAGGCAGCAATATGAGGAGGGATGTGTAGAGGAACCACTCAGAATATTAGCAGAGGAGGTAGCGGATGGTAGTGGGTGGTTGCAAAATGGCATTTACAGTGGTATGATCAGAATCTGAAGTTTTGTGAGACGTGAATATGTGAGATTAAGTTTCAGCTCAAGTCACCGTTTACGGTGGCACTATTTTGGTTTATTCAAACAGTCTGTTGCTGCACGCGTGCTGAGCCACGGGACTTGATAAGTAAAATATATCTACTTCGTCCGTATGAAAGACGAAATACTTGGAAAGAAAAAAAGCCGTTTATCATTATCGCAATGAGGTTGCTCAACAAATATTATTTATGCATTAATATCTGAGACGACCAGCATAAATTGGAAAAACTTATCGTCACCCGATACCGTGGAATGTATATGCGCCTTCGAATGCTGTCATGTACAGTCGGAATATTAAATACACTGTTAAGGCAAAACATTATGATCATATGTTTAGTAGCTTGTTGTCCCACCTTCAGAACGCAATATAGCAGTGATTCTCCTTGGCATGGAGTCGACAAGTCCTTGTTAGGTTCCCGGACGTATGAGGGGCAGCCAGATGAAAACCGAACACTCGCCACAATCGAACCACGGAATGATTCCATTAAAAGCAATCACCAACTGCGTTAAGACATTTATCTACGGGGAAACGAGAGGATCAATTCGTGTTTCGCAGAATGCGGGCGCCGATTACGCATCCCCAACGGCACCCGTTGTTGCACTTCCTCACCCGACTGAAACCGACATCCTCACGTATCTTCCCTCAGTTCGCCAAAAATCTGAAAATCCCACGGGGAAAGATCCAGGTTGTACAGGAAGTGCTGCAGTGTTTCTGAACCAAGTCGCTGAAGCGCAGCCTGCGTCCGATTGGCAGTTAGGCCAAGGGCGTTATCGCGGGACTGGATGATTCCGCTCGCTAGAATTTCGACAGCCTGAGGGCAAACGGCAAGGCCAACAGTGGAAACAACCCTCATTTCCGCTGGCAAAGGAAACCAAAGCTGTTCACACAAGTTCTGGTAAGGTCTTGATAACCTTCTTCTTACAACGAAAGGGGCTCTTTGCTCGTCGAGTTTGTCGAGCGTAGAATACGCAGTCAGTTCAAATGGCTCTGAGTACTATGGGACTTAACATCTGTGGTCATTAGTCCCCTAATACGCAGTCAGTGCGCAGCGCTATGAAGACACTTTGCGGATATTGCGACGCGCCGTAAAGTCAATACGCCCAGAACTGCTTTCGAATGGGATCACCCTGTAGCACGATAACGCCCGCCCTCACATTGCCAATCGGACGAAGGCTACACTGCAGCTGTTTGGTTGGGAAACAGTGCAGCATCCAACAAACAGTCCGGATCTTCCACCATTTGATTTTCACATCTTTGGAGACCTGAAGAAAGGCATGCGCCGGCCGTTGTAGCCGAGCGGTTCTAGACGCTACAGTCTGGAACCGCGCGACTGCTACGGCCGCAGGTTCGAATCCTGCTTCGGGCGTGTATGTGTGTGATGTCCTTAGGTTAGTTAGGTTTAAGTTGTTCTAAGTTCTAGGGGACTGATGACCAAAGTAGTTAAGTCCCATAGTGCTCAGAGCCATTTGAACCATTTTTGAAAGACGTGCATGGACGTCAGTTTCAGTCGGACGAGGAAGTGCAAGAGTGGGTGCGGCTGTGGATACGCGAGCGGCCGACCACGTTCTGCGAAACAGGTATTGACTGTCTAGTCTCTTATTGAGGAAAATGTCCTAACGCTCGTGGTGATTACTTTTGAAAGGAACCATTCCATGGTCGCTTTGCGCGAGGCGTTCGGTTTTCATTTGACTGTCCTTCACATGTGGCACGAATGCCAGTTTCTAGTAGCCCTGTTACGCGACCTCGTTCAAACCCAGTGAGGTGTTGATAAAGTTGAATTTGTCGCCTAAAGGCATTCTTCCCTAACACCAGCTCAAAGTGTCCAGTCTCAAATGTAACAAACACTCACGACCGTTACAGAATGCATTTAAAGCGAACCTCATTCGCATCCTCATTGTGGAGCTACAAGCGCCGCTCTTGTGCGACTGCTGCGAAATCTGAATCGACGTCATCTTTAAGATGTAGAAACACCTCTACGAACTTTCGTTTGTGTCGCACAAATTGTCCTTAGTGTTGTGCTTTTTTCCACTAGTGTATTAAAATAAACTAAGAAAAAGGGAGGGGTTGTGTTTGAAACAGTAGTTTTTACATGAAAACAATATGGAACAATTCGCAAGAATAATATAACTTTAATTTGCCGTTGCCTGTTATTTTATTTCTTAGTTTACTTACTAAGAGTATGCGCTTTGGTACATTGCGCAGATAATTCAAGTCAGAATTCTGAGTAACGGACGAGATAGCTTCACACAAGAACACACGATCTAAATATACTAGTAACAGAGATTATAAGAATTCTGCTGTCACTGTGAAATAAAGATTGTGTTGCCATAAACAAGAATACTACAGAATGCTTTCCCACAAAGAAGTTTACCTGGAACACATCCAAAATGGAGCTAAGATACCATAGACTGAAACACCTCGCAAAGTGCGTGAATACTTTACAATAATTAGTAAACACAAAGATAAACCTAATTACAAATTGCAATTGACTATAAGGTGAAAGCAAACGCAAGTAATGCAAAGAGCTGATAGCTCTACTGGTGAATCACAGGACGCCTCCTCACGAACAAAAGGGAGGTCTCACGTAAGCTAGGAAAATACTCAAATTGCCATCGTATAGGCAGATAGAAAAACAAATAGCAAGTGGAATCTAAAACAAAATTTATATAAGACAGCACTGAAAGTGCTCTCTTTGGAATTATCCACCACGTAATACGAAGAAACCAAGGTTTTAATGATACGAATGAAACGAGTTGAATAACTACTGTCGAACGACTGCCGAAAGAGCATAAACTTCTCTGTCTTGACTGAATAAACAACTTTGACTACACTGTTACCACCACCGCGAACAGCCAGGTGCTGTGCTGCTACCATATAAACTACAATTCATATCCACACATTCACTAATTTGTTCATTCAGAGGTTAAAAGCGGAAATTTGGAAGCACGTAATGTATGTAATATATGAGTACATAGGATTTGGTGCTTCTTGGGAATATGGATACATAACATTGAATTGGTAAAGGAACGAATTGCAAACTAGATCACTCGTGACTGAATGAGGAAATTACGAAATATAAGCAAAATATTTGGAAACGATCCTGAGACAGACGTTTCAGCAGCATGACAATACCTCGTGTCAAAAAATCGCGTCAAAATATTCTTGGAAACATTGAAATGCTAAATACTACCCGAATCGTCGTATTCTCCAGACATTTTTGCCTCTCACTACCATCAAATTTAAATGGCTCTGAGCACTATGGGACTCAACTGCTGTGGTCATAAGTCCCCTAGAACTTAGAACTACTTAAACCTAACTAACCTAAGGACAGCACACAGCATCCAGCCATCACGAGGCAGAGAAAATCCCTGACCCCGCCGAGAATCGAACCCGGGAACCCGGGCGTGGGAAGCGAGAACGCTACCGCACGACCACGAGATGCGGGCCTCACTACCATCTTTTTCGATTAATTGCACACGACATGGCTCTCGAACAGATGTGGTCAGACTTTTTTTTTTTTTTTTTTTGTCATCAGTCTACTGACTGGTTTGATGCGGCCCGCCACGAATTCCTTTCCTGTGCTAACCTCTTCATCTTAGAGTAGCACTTGCAACCTACGTCCTCAATTATTTGTTTGACGTATTCCAATCTCTGTCTTCCTCTACAGTTTTTGCCCTCTACAGCTCCCTCTAGTACCATGGAAGTCATTCCCTCATGTCTTAGCAGATGTCCTATCATCCTGTCCCTCCTCCTTATCAGTGTTTTCCACATATTCCTTTCCTCTCCGATTCTGCGTAGAACCTCCTCATTCCTTACCTTATCAGTCCACCTAATTTTCAACATTCGTCTATAGCACCTCATCTCAAATGCTTCGATTCTCTTCTGTTCCGGTTTTCCTACAGTCCATGTTTCACTACCATACAATGCTGTACTCCAGACGTACATCCTCAGAAATTTCTTCCTCAAATTAAGGCCGGTATATGATATTAGTAGAATTCTCTTGGCCAGAAATGCCTTTTTTGCCATAGCGAGTCTGCTTTTGATGACCTCCTTGCTCCGTTCGTCATTGGTTATTTTACTACCTAGGTAGCTGAATTCCTTAACTACATTGACTTCGTGACCATCAATCCTGATGTTAAGTTCCTCGCTGTTCTCATTTCTACTACTTCGTCTTTCTCCGATTTACTCTCAAACCATACTGTGTACTCATTAGACTGTTCATTCCGTTCAGCAGATCATTTAATTCTTCTTCACTTTCACTCAGGATAGCAATGTCATCAGCGAATCGTATCATTGATATCCTTTCACCTTGTATTTTAATTCCACTCCTGAACCTTCCTTTTATTTCCATCATTGCTTCCTCGATGTACAGATTGAAGAGTAGGGGCGATGGGCTACAGCCTTGTCTTACACCCTTCTTAATACGAGCACTTCGTTCTTGATCGTCCACTCTTATTATTCCCTCTTGGTTGTTGTACATATTGTATATGACCCGTCTCTTCCTATAGCTTACCCCTACTTTTTTCAGAATCTCGAACAGCTTGCACCATTTTATATTGTCGAACGCTTTTTCCAGGTCGACAAATCCTATGAAAGTGTCCTGATTTTTCTTTAGCCTTGCTTCCATTATTAGCCGTAACGTCAGAATTGCCTCTCTCGTCCCTTTACTTTTCCTAAAGCCAAACTGATCGTCTCCTAGCGCATTCTCAATTTTCTTTTCCATTCTTCTGTATATTACTCTTGTAAGTAGTTTCGATGCAAGAGCTGTTAAGCTGATTGTGCGATAATTCTCGCACGTGTCAGCTCTTGCCGTCTTCGGAATTGTGTGGATGATGCTTTTCCGAAAGTCAGATGGTATGTCGTCAGACTCATATATTCTACACACCAACGTGAATAGTCGTTTTGTTGCCACTTCCCCCAATGATTTTAGAAATTCTGATGGAATGTTATCTATCCCTCCTGCCTTATTTGACCGTAAGTCCTCCAAAGCTCTTTTAAATTCCGATTCTAATACTGGATCCCCTATCTCTTCTAAATCGACTCCTGTTTCTTCTTTTATAACTTCAGACAAAACTTCACCCTCATAGAGGCTTTGAATGTATTCTTTCCACGTATCTGCTCTCTCCTCTGCATTTAACAGTGGAATTCTCGTTGCACTCTTTATGTTACCACCGTTGCTTTTAATGTCAGCAAAGGTTGTTTTAACTTTCCTGTATTCTGAGTCTGTCCTTCCGACAATCATATCTTTTTCGATGTCTTCACATTTTTCCTGCAGCCATTTCGTCTTAGCATCCCTGCACTTCCTATTTATTTCATTCCTCAGCGACTTATATTTCTGTATTCCTGATTTTCCCGGAACATGTTTGTACTTCCTCCTCTCATCAATCAACTGAAGTATTTCTTCTGTTACCCATGGTTTCTTCGCAGCTACCTTCTTTGTACCTATGTTTTCCTTCCCAACTACTGTGATGGCCCTTTTTAGAGATGTCCATTCCTCTTCAACTCTACTGCCTACTGCGCTATTCGTTGTTGCTGTATCTATAGCGTTAGAGAACTTCAAACGTATCTCGTCATTCCTTAGTACTTCCGTGTCCCACTTCTTTGCGTATTGATTCTTCCTGACTAATGTCTTGAACTTCAGCCTACTCTTCATCATTACTATATTGTGATCTGAGTCTATATCTGCTCCTGGGTACCCCTTACAATCCAGTATCTGATTTCGGAATCTCTGTCTGGCCATGATGTAATCTAATTGAAACCTTCCCTTATCTCCCGGCCTTTTCCAAGTATACCTCCTCCTCTTGTGATTCTTGAACAGGGTATTCGCTATTACTAGCTGAAACTTGTTACAGAACTCAATTAGTCTTTCTCCTCTTTCATTCCTTGTCCCAAGCCCGTATTCTCCTGTAACCTTTTCTTCTACTCCTTCCCCTACAACTGGATTCCAGTCGCCCATGACTATAAGATTTTCGTCCCCCTTTACATAATTCATTACCCTTTCAATATCCTCATACACATTCTCTGTCTGTTCATCTTCAGCTTGCGACGTCGGCATGTATACCTGAACTATCGTTGTCGGTGTTGGTCTGCTGTCGATTCTGATTAGAACAACCCGGTCACTGAACTGCTCACAGTAACACACCCTCTGCCCTACCTTCCTATTCATAACGAATCCTACACCTGTTATACCATTTTCTGCTGCTGTTGATATTACCCGATACTCATCTGACCAGAAATCCTTGTCTTCCTTCCACTTCACTTCACTGACCCCTATTATATCTAGATTGAGCCTTTGCATTTCCCTTTTAAGATTTTCTAGTTTCCCTACCACGTTCAAGCTTCTGAAATTCCACGCCCCGACTCGTAGAACGTTATCCTTTCGTTGATTATTCAATCTTTTTCTCATGGTAACCTCCCCCTTGGCAGTCCCCTCCCGGAGATCCAAATGGGGGACTATTCCGGAATCTTTTGCCAATGGAGAGATCATCATGACACTTCTAACGCGTACAAAATTGGATCTATTCGTGGGTATCCTGAAACGACGTCCAGTTGTGGGATTCGTATGCTGCCCGATAGATGGGCGAAAGTACTGGCCACCGATAGCCAATACTTTCAATAGTAAATTTTTTCTTCGTTTTTAACAATAAACCTCGAACTTCGACAAGAAACGGTGGATGAAAAGTTGTCGACCTAATAGAAAACTTCCTTTGCTTTTTATGTCGACTGGCATAACTTAGACTCAAGAAAATGAATTTTGAAAACAATATACATATATAGTTAACGCTTACCGGCCTTTTGACCATCTTCTGTGCGGATGCACAAACAGTGCCCGAACGCTTACGGTAATCGGCAAAAAGCCGCGAGTAATGAGTACAATGGGCATTGGCACTATGAATATCGTGCGGGACAATAAGTTGAGAATGTGGGTCTAACGGGAGACATGCCTGAGTTAAGTCCCTGCAGTCGCACTATCCTCTGTGTCCTCGGTGGCTCAGATGGACTGGCGCCGGCATACTAGGTCAGCGTATTCGGTCAGAGAGCTGGTTGGCCTCTGTAATAAAAAACTGTTAAAGAATCAACAACGAACTTGAACGGATGTCATGTGACGTCCGCAACGACCAAATACAAGGAACAAAATAAAAAAAAGGAAAAAATAAAGATCGATAGAGCGTCTGCCATCTAAGCAGGAGATCCCAGGTTGGAGTCACTGTCGGGGCACACCTTTTCAACTGTCCCCGTTGACTTATATCAATGCCTGTATGCAGCTAGGGGTATTCATTTCATTTTAATCTGAAAACAATATATTTTGGCCTTATTACGTATCGTATGGTCTACGACCTGTAACCAACAGATGAACGTGAGAAATCTTCCAAATCCATCCTTAGATTCCTCCGTAGAACGAACCTTTAACAGTGTAGGATTGAACCAAGACAATCCTCTGTTCCCCTGTTGGTCACTTTATAGTAAAGCCGTACCACCTCGACCGGTGAATTCGTAGCTCTGGAACCGGATGTGGCGTTGTGCCACTTCTCATTGAGTTGTCGTTCAAGTTTCACAGGCCTTCTTCTTCTCTTCTCTGGCCTAGAAACGAATTTTATGTTTCGACTGAAGCATCTAAGCTGATACAAAGCTGAGTTCTTCAGACTCTACTGCGATATACGTGTTGTGTAAAACTGGATGTAGAATTTACAAGCTATCAAGGGTCTTCTTTGTCCATAGACAAACGGTAAACTACAGTTGAGATTCCGTTGTGCATCGAGGAGGGAGTGGCGGATGAAAGGGGGGGGGGGTGTTCTTGAACAAGTTGGGGAAGCAATGGAAGTTTATTTATTTATTGTTTATCACAGGGCAACACATCCACAAAGATCACGAAAGTACTGTATGCGAGCATTTAAACACAGCTCTCCAGCCAAAAATAACACAGATGACAACATCTATATGCGGATTTCAAAGTCTTCTATGTATTTTATCATATCACTCGTCGCTGGGAAAAAAATCTCCGGAAGGACCGGTGTAGGATCGTGCGGGACATGTTGATCAGAGTGGACTACTGTCTGTCGTTCCCCACCACAATCACACGATGGTGTTGAAGAATGCCAAACTTGCGGATATTCCATGGCCCGTTCGGATGCGTAAAGGGCAGTCCAAATTCCCCAAGACTGGTCGACTCCAGGGGGGTTTCTTCTGGACGCAAGGCATTGTGGGTACCAGTTTTGTTTCCGGCAGCAATTAAGTTCGTCGACGGTACTGAATTTAGTTTCCGGGAGAGCCATAGTCGTGACGAAAGTGGACTGTCCTGATTTTAGTCTTTTCCGCTCTGCAGGGTACACGTCGTTCAGTATATAAGGTCGGTGTAACAAGCAATCTCCTGGTATTTCCGCAGGAGTACCCTCTTCTGTGTGATATCAGGAGGTGGAACGTCACTCAAGATAGGTAATCAGCATGTGGGAGTAGATCGTATTGATTCACTAACAATCCACATGGTTTCGTTAAGTTCTTCGTTAATCTGTTTTACATGTGGATTCTTAAGCGAGACAGGAGGTGCACTGTATTCTGGTGCTGATTATACCAATCCGACTTCTTAGACCCGAAGAGTATCAGCTGACCATCCCCAACTAGTCCCGCAGAGTTTATGGAGAAAGTTCTTCCCATTTTTTTGCTTAGCAGATGTTCGTGTGAAGTGCTCCTTAAAAGAAAATGTCCTATCCAACGTCATCCCAAGGTATTCTGGATGCTCGTTATAATGAACTATGTCTTCCTCAAAACAGACATTATTGGACAGATGAAAACGTTTTTCACTGAAACCTCTATTTACGTAAATGTTGGCTAGTGATGTCTAGATCAGAAGTTAGGATTTCGTCAGTTGTTCCGAAGCTTTTTGTTGGGTAGCAATTGCCTAGCCGTCCACAAGGCCAAACTTTCTGGTCTGTATTTGATGAATACCAAACATGTATAAATAAAACAAGAGAGGGGCAAGGGCGGAGTCCTGAAATAAGCCGTTATTCAATACTTTTGGACAGCTAGTGTTTTTTCATCTAGTTACTCTAAGCGACTGTTCGCATCCGTGACATTCCGTAAGCCACATAAGTCCTCTGGATGGTGCTAGAGAACAGTTACTTCAAGGCGAATATGTATAGCAAAGAAGCAGAGGCAGCCAAGGATTTCCTGGCTATAATGAATTTGTCACAAGACATGGATGAGAGGTAGGCACGATATACTATTGCTATTCCTCTGTTGTTTATGACAATTCTGTTATGAATATAATGACTCTGATTCCTTGGGGTGGGAGTGGGGGGTGGGGGCAGTTTCCCTTTTTCAAGACCCTTCTGTTGCAGACACCTTTGTCCGTACATATTGTTGCCATCCATGATCCATGGTCATGTTGTCTACCAATGCCCCTCTCGCTCAGTAGCAAGTCAGTTCGATTCGTTAACATCATTATTTTTTGTATGGTGTAAAGTAATTTATGTCTAGTGCGTTCAGCTGAAATTGATTATAGAGATTCACTGTAGGTCCGCATATTGTGTAACATGAGTGATTTCTAACAGAACAAGTTGTTCACAAAAACGGTTCAAATGGCTCTGAGCACTATGGGACTCAACTGCTGAGGTCATTAGTCCCCTAGAACTTAGAACTAGTTAAACCTAACTAACCTAAGGACATCACAAACATCCATGCCCGAGGCAGGATTCGAACCTGCGACCGTAGCGGTCTCGCGGTTCCAGACTGCAGCGCCTTTAACCGCACGGCCACTTCGGCCGGCTCAAGTTGTTCACAAATCTGGTGTTTATGCACTCATTTTTCCCAGTTTTCCATATTCCTATTGCTAAAACGTGGTTGTACAGGGTGAACAAAATAAAACGGACCTGGAAAATATTTGGGCGCCTTAAGACTGGCAATCCGACTTACATCATCTGTACCTGAGCACCACTAGAAGAGGATGATGTAAGAAGGCTTGCCTGTGTTAAGGGGCATGGAATATTTTCTGGGCCAGTAACTTTGCCCAGACTGTAGAAGCACATGTTCTGCAATAGGCCATACAATGCCTGCGCCCTCTATTTCATTGCACAAGCATCTATAAATGGCTGTTTCATTTCTCTGTGCCAGGAGTATTCACGTTCAGAGCAAAGTTTAGGCGCAATGGAGTAAGCTTTAGAACTGTTTCAGGATATACAGAATGTATAAACATGAGCACTGTATGGAATATCGTCTAGGAGGCGCATTTCATTACAGTAAGAGTTTAATAATCTTTGCACCCTTTTTATCACCATTTATACCCCTCATACTACTGGCTATTATTTCCTTCTGAGACATAATAGTTTCTCTTCCGCTGCACTTGCGAAGGTTGAATGTTAGCGACATATAGGCCCCAATTTTTAGTCACATGGGTTTTCTCTCGGAATTGCCCAGAATCGGTTGTAGTCAGTTACATATGATATCTTTTGTTTTGAGTAGTTACTTTAAAAGACAACAGTTAGTTTTCGTTGTGTCATATGTGGTATTCCTTACGTTGTTACGAGTGTTGTTTACACGCGCGTCTTCGCTTCTGTGTGTACTTTTCGCCGTATACCACCTTACCGCGAACGATAACATCCTGGCCGCACAATCTTGTGGAAGTAACGATGTCGTTGGCAGGTCCTTTACGTAAAATTGAAGTAGCCGTGTTCCTAACACACCACCCTCAGGCGCTTCGGGACACCATCCCTGGCGCTATGCTCCCGAACGACAAGGGTCCAGGCGTAAAAGCTACGACCAATTTTCGCAGATGGTGTCGTTGCCAAAGAATGTCGAAACAACGGCATGAGGCTGCATCGGTAAATATCGCATCCGCACATGTGCTACACAACCCATTCCCCTCCGACTGCAGGGTTAGGAGTAGAGTTTGAACGTTCTGAAAACTGTTAGCATAGATATATGTCCTCCATCTCAACAACTTATGTTTAGATGGAAACTATAAACGTTTATAATCAAAATATTTCTGCCATTATATGGTATTATTATCATAAGTTAAATAAATCTGCGAACACTTACCACTTGATTTAGATATGCAATGTAAAATAACAATTCAATGTAACGTAAAGCAGTAAAAAATATGTTTCAAACAGTGGATGTATACTATACCACACCCTACTCGTTGATAATTGTAAAATATATACTAAGAATATTGCGTGCTTGGTAACACATTGCAACATCTCCAGCTTGTCTGTTCCGTTGTCGTTCTGAATAATTCGTGGACGGTGATATTCTTCACCTGCTTCTTCTTTGGTAGCGCTACAGCCCTTGGTGAGCCTTGGTTTCTTCAGCAATTTTCCTCTACGCTTCTCAGTTGTTTGCCACTCCTTTCCACCACCGGACTCCCATACTGGTGAGATCCACTATTAAGTCGCCAATCCATGTTCTACTAGGTCTCCCTTTTCGCCTAGGTGAATGGATCACACTTTTCATCATCCTCTTTGGAATTCCATCCTCAGCCATTCTCTCCGCGTGTCCTGGCCCTCGTATTCGCTGTAATTACACAAATTTTACCATGTCCCTTGTACACACATCAAAAATGTTTTGCATCACCTCGGTTGCGAGAGTTCCCGAATCTGTACAGAAAATTGGAATAGAGATCAACATAAACATCATTTCCGCCCTTTTTATTGCTGATGAAAACCACACTGCATGTTGCACCATCGTACAGCGAGACCTTCAGATGTGGTGGTCGAGATTGCTGTACATACCGGTACCTCTAGTACCCAGTAGCACGTCCTCTTGCATTGATTCATGCCTGTATTCTTCGTG
Source organism: Schistocerca nitens (assembly GCF_023898315.1). Taxonomy (NCBI): domain Eukaryota; kingdom Metazoa; phylum Arthropoda; class Insecta; order Orthoptera; family Acrididae; genus Schistocerca; species Schistocerca nitens. The sequence continues at coordinate 1,249,951,299 of NC_064614.1, forward strand.
GCATACTCTCCACAAGTTCAAGGCAGTTGGTCCAGTTTTTGCCACCTCCTCAACCGCGATTCGGCGTAGATACCTCAAAGTAGTTGGTGGGTCACGTCGTCTATAAACAACCCTTCTCAATCTATCTCAGGCACGTTCGATAGGGTTCATGTCTGGAGAACGTGCTGGCCACGCTAGTCGAGCAATATCGTTCTCCTGAAGGAAGTCATTCGCAAGATGTGCACGATGGGGTCGCGCGTTGTCGTCCATGAAGACGAATGTCTCGCCAATGTGCTGCCGATATGGTTGCACTATCGGTCGGCCGATGGCATTCACATATCGTACAACCGTCATGGCGCCTTCTATGACCATCAGAGGCGTACGTCGGCCCCACATAATACCACCCGAAAACGTCAGGGGACCCCAATCTTGCTGCATTCGCTGGATAATGTGTCTAAGGCGTTCAGCCTGAACGGGTTACCTCCAAACACATCTCCGACGATTGTCTGGTTGAAGGCATATGCGACATTCATCGGTGAAGAGAACGTGATGCCAGTCCTGAGTGGTCCATTCGGCATGCTGTTGGGCCCATCTGTACCGCACTGCATGATGTCGTTGTTGCACAGATGGACCTCACCATGGACGTCGGGAGTGAAGTTGCGCATCATGCAGCCTATTGCGCTCAGTTTGAGTCGTAACACGACGTCCTGTGGCTACATGAAAGCCATTGCTCAACCTGGTAGCGTTGCTGTCAGAATTCCTCCGAGCCATAATCCGTACGTAGCGGCTGTCGGCACCCCTCCGTCTAATAAGCGCTGCTCATGCATGGTTGTTTACATCTTTGGGCGGGTTTAGCAACATGTCTGAACTGTCAAAGGGACTGTGTCTGTGATAAAATACCCACAGTCAACGTCTATTTCAGGAGTTCTTGGAACCGGGGTGATGCAAAACTTTATCGATGTGCGTATTAATACTTGTAATTAGGCGTTTTAACGTATTCTTCAGCCTTCTTCCTCCCTTATTGGACCATAGATTTTGCATAGTATTTTCCGCTCGGAGACTGTTGGTGCATTTCTGTCATGTTCTGTCGACGTCCATACCTCTGATCAGTACGTGATTACTGGGCGGGGAGGGAGTTAAATATCAGTGGTTTTGTTTTTCATGTAACAAGGCTGTTTCTGATAAGCTGCATATTTGCAAAGAAATCTCTGTTCCCTGCTTTCCATCCCTTTTATCCTTTTCAGTACTGTTATAATTTGATATTAGGGCTCCAAAGCAATTAAAATAGGACAGGCCTTTGAAGTATTTCTCAATGATGTTTAGTTCTTTAGGGGTTCTTGTGGCCGCAAATTGTGAAATTACCATATATTTTGTTTTGTTTTGTTTTCATTTACTACGAGGCAAATTTTAACGGTTCTGTTACATTGATCGGTAGGTTTCTTGGAGTTTATTAGAGTATTCACAAATCTGGATAGTTTTAGCAAGTATGGTGCCTGTTTTGTTTATTTCATTCTACACTATGGAGGGCTATATTGAATAAGACAGTGAAGTGACGCTCACCTAACTTCACGCATTTATTAAAGTCAAAGCTATCAATCGTTCTGTTAAAGACCTTTCCTTTTGCTCTTGTCTCTGTCTTTGTCATTCCGATTAATCTTATTAGTTTAGCACACACGCCAACTTCTTCCAATTCTCTATACAATTCCTGCCAGTTTATGCTGTCAAAGGTTTGAAGTCGATGAAAGGAAATACAGATCTATATCACATTCATAGAACGTTTTCATAATTTGCAAATATTTGATCAGTTGTTCCCTGACTGGTCGAAAGCAACACTGCTATTCCCCTAACATGTCTTCTGCGCACTTCTATATCCTTTCGATTAGTATAATTGTGGAGATCTTATAAGCTGTGCTTAGGAGTATTATAGTTCAATAGTTTTCACTCGCTGCTCTATCCCCTTTCTTCTAAATGGGTGTTATTATTCCACTTTTCCAATTGTCTGGCACAGGTTTTGTTTCCCATATGTCTGATAATAATGTGCGTAGTTCCTTTATTACAGTGTCTCCATCATTTTTGATTAATTCAGAGATTATGCTGTCTTCTCCAGGGACCCGATTGTATCTAGTTTTGTGCACAGCCTGGAAGAACATATTTATTGTTGTCTTTCTTGCCTTATTGGCATTATTGTCTACTTCCAGCTCCGTTTTTTCCTTCAGTTCAGAGGTCTCTTCATCTTTTATGCTCGTATTTAGTGTATCTTTTAAATACTCTGGCAATCATTCCACTACCTGTTCTTCGTGTCTGATCATTTTCCAGTCTTTACTTGAGCATGATATTATTTCTGGTTCCTCTCTGTAGTACTCTATTTTTCCCTGTTCTTTTCGTCTGTTGCTGACCTGCCGTCATCGGCAAACCATTCCTGGGTTTTTCTGTTCCTTCTTATGCATCTTTAATGGCTTTTTCTACCCTGCTTCACCATTCGGTTACTCCTACTGCAGTCTCTTCATTCACCAACTTTCTGCGTGGTGTTACTTGGTATTTCTTCAGTAAAAAAAGTCGTTACACTAAAATGTTGCTTATGATGAGCATGTTGTGATGTATAACATTGTATCCTGATTCAAATTGTTGGTGTTATGAAAGCTAACACTGGTATCTGCGTAGCTGATATTACGACATGGTTTTTGGAATTATTGTAACTAAAGGTAATACCACGCCACTCTCAGGTCTTCAAAGTCTCGACCTCACTGTCGAAACGGATCCAAACGTCTTAGTACTTCATAAATGAGTTAATATGTTAAATATTGAACGTTAAGCTTGCAAAACCCTTACGGCTGCGGATATTGTAGGTTTTCTCGAATCTCAGTGTATCTGACGTTACAGCTCCTGAGACTCGTATGTATCGTATAGTGAAACAATTTTCAGGTAACTTCAGTGATGTATGTGGACAACGTCTGCCAAAAGCCTTGCGACAGAGCTACTAGTAAAGATGCAATAAGTAAAAATGTCTTGCATCAAGCTGAAGTTTTACTGCGTGAACGGTGGACATGTAGTAAGCCATAATCTTTTCTTCCCTTTCATTATTTTATGGTTAGTGTTAGCGAGAAAAGTCGTAAAAATGTTTGAAATTATTTGTTAAGTCCGTTGGAAGCCGGTAAATTTTCTCCTCAAATATTAGAGGAATATAGTCTTGGTACTTTGCGCGAGTTGAATTACAGTGTCCAAGGAATACTCAGTTTCTGACTTAAATGTTTGTCTTATTGTGCTAAATATTTTATATATTGTAGCTTAGGAGAGCATTTTAAATGTTTAAGTTCGGTCAATAACATCATAAAATACTAAAAATAAAATTGTTGTAGCTCTTGGACGGCGTTACACAGCCAGCCTACGTCTCCTTGAACTACCGGCTGACTCAGCCGTTTGTAAATACAGTTAATACATCCAATCCGTCGGGTTACATGTGACTAGGATTGTTGTGGTACTCATTGGGAGGACGTTGCGTACATGACCACGGAATCACCAATTCTTACCCTCCTCCAGATGGTATTCAGAACAGAATTAACACTGTCAAAATTCACTGTAACGGCAACAGAATAAAACAATAGAAGACTACAGTTTCTATACTGTACCGTAACACGGCCGTATCTTAACAGACCAATTAGATTTCTCTCGAGTGGAGCGCAGGACAGTATTGAATGCACCCGCAATCGTATCATGACATCGTAACTTGCGTACACATATATGTTCGTGCATATTAATCACCACTACACGGAGATATTCATTCACTGATCAGAATGGTTCAACATGGATTTAATACAAGTATTTGAAAGGTATTGTGTGCCAGGCAGCGCAAAACAGGTTCCGAATTTTCCGTAGACAGTTTAGGATTCATTACCAATTTAATGATGTAGAGGCTTATCTCACTAGGGGTAAGATAGATACTGCCTACAGGAAAATTAAAGAGACCTTTGGAGAAAACAGAACCACTTGTATGAATATCAAGAGCTCAGATGGAAACACAGTTCTAAGTAAAGAAGGGAAAGAACAAAGGTGGAAGAATATAGAGGGTCTATACAGGGACGATGTTCTTCAGGACAATATTATGGAAATGGAAGAGGAGGTAGATGAAGATCAAATGGGAGATATGATACTACGTGAAGAGTTTGACAGAGCACTGAAAGACCTAAGTCGAAACAAGGCCCCGGGAGTAGATAACATACAAGTAGAACTACTGACAGCCTTGGGAGAGCAAGATGTATGAGACAGATGAAATTCCCTCAGACTTCAAGAAGAATACAATAATTCCAATCCCAAAGAAAGCAGGTGCTGACAGATGTGAAAATTACAGAACTATCAGTTTAATAAGTCACAGCTGCAAAATACTAACGCGAATTCTTTCAGACGAATGGAAAAACTTGTAGAAGCCGACCTCGGGGAAGATCAGTTTGGATTCCGTAGAAATGTTGGAACACGTGAGGCTATACTGACCTACGACTTACCTTAGAAGAAAGATTAAGGAAAGGCAAACCTACGTTTCTAGCATTTGTAGACTTAGAGAAAGCTTTTGACAATATTGTCTGGAAATACCAATTTCAAATTCTGAAGGTGGCAGGGGTAAAACACAGGGAGAGAAAGGCTATTTACAATTTATACAGAAAGCAGATGGCAGTTATAAGAGTCGAGCGACATGAAAGGGAACCAGTGGTTGGGAAAGGAGTGAGACAGGGTAGTAGCCTCTCCCCGATGCTATTCAATCTGTATATTGAGCAAGCCGTAAAGGAAACAAAAGAAAAAATTCGGAGTAGGTATTAAAATCCATGGACAAGAAATAAAAACTTTGAGGTTCGCCGATTTTGTGGCGGGGTTCGTAGCGACAAACAATTCGCTGTAGAAACGGCTTAGGAAGTCACCGCCACACTTTTAATAGCGGGCCGACCGGTCCGCTGGAACAGTGAACAGAAAGATGAAAACCCAAACATTCTGATTAAATAAAAGTCGGTACTTATCTTTATTAACGAAGATACAGAAACACAGTAGTGAACTCCGTGTCTGCAGAGATCTGTCTAGTTCGAGTCGGAGCGGCTAGGTCAGCGTCGGCTGACGACAAACAACAACTCTGCTGCGATGAACACACAACTGACTAGCAAGTACACAATTCGGTGGCGAGTATACAACTGAGCGGCGAGTACAGAACTGTCCTAGCGCTCGCGACTCCAGCGCTTAAGAAGCCAGAAGCCAGCGGTGGCGCGCGCAGACTTGCGGCGATTTCCTGTATCGCTGGCGCTGCTTATGCGGACGGCGTCCGGACTTTGATGCTGCCAACCTTTTGGCAGCGGGCTCGGGTGGCATTACTGGCTAGGATATAACACTCCTCCCCCCCAAATCGCCGCACCGTCGTTGAATAATGACGTGGCGAGCGTCGACGGCGGGGGAGGTGTCGGGCCACAGGCGTAGCAGAAGAGACCGGGGCGGAAACTGTTGTCGGTGGCAGTCCCCGGTCCGCACCCCAGCATTGGCTGCGCGTGGCCTCGGGAAACACCGACTAAAAACCGAGGTCAGGGTGCACGCCTGTGACCACGGGCGCAGCTTCTGGTACTGGACGCGACGGGGCGTCGGGACCTACAAAGAGAGGCAGCGTCTCCTGACGCTGCGTCGACGGCTGCTGAGTGGGCGCCGGACAAGGCGCTGCGGTGTCAGACTCCTTGGGGGTGCCCAAGGAAAGCGGCTGCAGGACAGGCTGCACAGCCACCGCTTGGGAAGGCGGCCCGGCTGAGGGGTCGACGTCCATCAGCTCCGAAGGCGGTGGCGACTGAAGAGGGACCGCAGGCGCCGGAGCGACCACCTGGGGCGCTCCCGGATGAAGCTGCGCGGGAGGCATCAACGGGACGGGCTGTCGGCGTGGTAGCGGCGACGGCTGCTGCTGCTGCCCTGGGGGCGGCAGCGAAGTCGGAAGGCGCGGCTGGAACCCGCCGCGGACCAAATCTGTGGACAAAGAACGAGCGGCAGAATCCGGGCGGCCAGCGCTGCGCAACTGGTTCTGATGCCTCCTGTGCACCCCAGTAGCACCTTGAACAGTATAAAAACCGCGACCCTGGATACTTATCACGGTACCACGTTCCCAACGACGGCGACCGTGATAAACTCTGAAAAAAACGGCGTCGTTGCGCTGAAAACGCGTGCGATGCTCAGAAGCGGCGGGTCGATCCAGGGGGTGCAACAACCGTAGTAGGGTGCGATGACGACGGCCGTGGAGAAGCTCCGCAGGCGAAGGGCCGTCGCGTGGCGTGGTCCGGTACGACGACAGGAACGTGATGAGGCCTGCTGACGAGAGTGCGTAGCACGAAGGCGGTCCATATGATCCTTGAATGTGCGTACAAAACGTTCCGCTGCACCATTCGATTGAGGGTGGAACGGCGGAGTAAGAACATGGCGAATGCCATTGGCAGAACAAAAACTTTCAAATTCAGCAGAGGTAAATTGTGGACCATTGTCAGACACTAAAACTTCTGGAAGACCCTCAATACAAAAAATTGAAGTCAACGCCTGTATAGTTTGTGCAGACGTTGTAGACTGCATGGGCACAACAAACGGAAAATTACTAAATGCATCTATCACGATGAGCCAACAAGAATTCCAATATGGACCAGCGAAATCAATATGTACTCGCTGCCAGGGACCGGCAGGGCGTGCCAACTCAAAACAGCGTTGAGGTGGAGCAGCTTGGTGTTCGGCACACGTCGAACAATCTGTAGACATCTGCGTAATCTGCTTATCAATACCGATCCATGTACAATGACGGCGGGCAAGCTGCTTGGTGCGGACCACTCCCCAATGACCTTGATGCAACAAGTCGGGGACCTTGGATTGGAGCACTTGGGGAACCACTACACGAAGCTGGTCATTCTTGGCGCGTAACAGCAAAACTCCGTGCGAAACAGACAACAGATGACGTTGCGGATAATAGCGACGAACCACAGGATCCGATATGTCCTTTGCCTTGGACGGCCAACCACGTTGAACAAAACGTAATAGTAAACTCAGATGAGGATCCGTAGCTGTCTCACGTGCCACCTGACGATAATCAATCGGAAAATCCCGGAGGGATTGATGCTCATCGGCGTCAATCTGATGGCAAGAGTCGTCAGAGGAATCGAAGACATCATCCGCAGCAATCGGCAATCTAGAAAGCGCGTCAGCGTTTGCATGCTGAGCTGTAGGGCGATACAGTATCTCATACTGGTATTGTGATAACAAAAGAGCCCAACGTTGTAGTCTCTGAGCTGTCCGCTGAGGAACTGGTTTAGACGGATGAAACAGTGACGTCAGGGGCTTGTGATCTGTTACTAAATAGAATGGTCTACCATAGAGGTAGTGATGGAATTTTGTGACACCGAACACAATAGCCAACGCTTCCTTGTCCAATTGGCTATAATTACACTGAGCTTTGTTTAGCAATTTAGAGGCGAACGCAATAGGACGTTCGGTGTTACCGACTCGGTGAGACAACACAGCACCGAGGCCGAAAGAAGAGGCATCACAAGCGAACACCAGAGGCTTGTTAGGGTCGTAATGGACCAGACAACGATCATTCAATAAAGCCTCTTTGAGCTGCTGAAAGGCTGATTGGCAATCAGCTGACCACACAAACGGAACATTCTTACGGCGGAGACGATGCAACGGCGCAGCAATCTGTGATGCATTAGGTATAAACCGAATATAATATGTCAATTTGCCAAGAACTGCTTGCAATTCATGCAGATTGCGAGGGGCGGGCAAATCACGAATAGCTGCTAAATGTGACTGGGAGGGATGAATGCCTTGAGCATTAATAACATGTCCCAGATACTCCATCTCCGTAAGGAAAAATGAACATTTATCGATGTTGCAACGTAGGCCTGCCTGAGACAACACTGTAAACAAACACTCCAAATTACGGAAATGTTCAGCAGGCGTCCGACCGGACACAACAATATCGTCTAAATAGTTGCAACACGATGGCACATTAGCCAGAAGTTGTGACAAAAAACGCTGAAAAACAGCTGGAGCTGACGCACAACCAAAAGGCAAACGCAGAAAACGGAACAACCCCAACGACGTGTTTATGACAAAATACTGTTGTGATTGCTCGTCGAGGGGCAATTGCAAATATGCTTCACGGAGATCAATTTTGGAAAAGAAACGAGCTTCCCCTAACTTATCCATCAGCTCGTCCGGTCTAGGCAAAGGAAAAGAATCAATGACAGTCTGAGGATTAACTGTCGACCTAAAATCAGCACACAAACGTAACTTGCCAGACGGTTTCTTTATAATAACTAAGGGAGAAGCCCACTGGCTCGCTGAAACGGGTTGAATAACACCGTTGTTTTGCCAACGACGAAGTTCTTCTGCTACAGGTGCCCGGAGGGCGTGAGGCACTGGACGAGCACGAGAAAATCGAGGCTGAGCATTATCTTTTAACGTAATATGAGCGGCAAAGTTCGCAGCACAACCGAGTTCGTCTTTAAATATGTCACTGTATCGTTTACACAAATCGGTTATGCTGTCTTGAGGAACAACAACAGAATTAAGTTGCAACACATTGTCTTGGATAGACAGGCCAAACAAGTCAAAACAGTCTAATCCGAAAATGTTTACACTGTCTGTAGCGCGGAGCACTGTGAATGAAACTGTTTTTGTATTGCCACGGAATGTGGCTGGCACGCTACATACACCTAACACAGGAATTTGTTCTCCACTATAAGTAGCCAAAGAATGTTTTGCCGCTGAAAGTTTAGGGCGGCCGATAGCCGCATACGTAGCACTATTTATGAGAGTCACAGACGCACCAGTGTCTAATTGAAAATTGAAGGTCTTATCCTGGATGCGTAGCTTCACAAATAGTTTATTACACTGTCTCTGGATCAGTGCAGCGGAGGCGGAAGACACAAAATCAGCGCGTTTAGCGCGTGTTCGCTGCTTACGACAACTCGTGGGTTGGGCGGGTGGAACAACAGCTCCCGCTTCACTTGCACTCTGTACATTACTTTTTACAGCGTTTGAATTACGCTTGGGTCGCATAGCAGAGGGCTGGGTGGGTAGCTTATTGCGAACAAGATTATTACCCACACGAACCGTGGAAGAGTCTTTAAACGCGACCTTCTGGGCGGGCTGGCTTTGAAGAACATGAATATCCATGGGCTGGGCAGCACTAGAATTGTCCTTGCGTTTACGCAAACAGTCTGGATGTGTCCTTTCCTTTGACAAAAGTGACGAACCGCGTTTCTTAACGGGCAACGTTCACGAGGATGAGCAAGAACACACTTAGGGCAAGACTTAACTCTATCATTTTGCACACGCGGCTGACGAATGTGTTTAACATGACGCAGCCGGCTAGTGTTTACAGTCTGACTCTGCCGGTGGGGCCGCGGGCGTGACATAACTTGCTTAGCACAGGCAATTTGAGAAACACACGGCTGATCTAACTCACACTCAGCATAGTCAAAAGTATCTTGGGCTTCAATAATGTTCATCACAGTCTCTAATGACGGGTCAGGCAACTTTAAGATAGCAGCACGAATACGAGAATCGGCAATGTTTTGAGTAATAGCGTCTCGTAACATGACATCACTGTAGGAAGCTCCACACACACAATTAAATCGGCACTGACGGGTGAGGCCCCGTAAATCTGTTAACCACTGTTTATTAGATTGATGTGGCAGTTTCTTTAATCTGAAGAACTTGAATCTGGCCGCTGCCACATGAACTCGCGACTCGAAATACTCAGCAAGCTTGGTAACAACAACGTCATAGTCTAAAGCTTCTGGCTTGGATTCCGGGAACAACTTACAAAGTAGTCGATAGACTTCCACGCCTGCAGTGGAAATTAAATAAAGCTGCCGCTCAGTACCCGTGATTTTGTAGACTGTCATGTGCGCCTGCAACTGCGCGAAATATTCTCGCCATTCTTCTCTGGATGCATCAAAAGCACGGAAAGGCGGTGCTGCCTGTGCTTGTTCCTTTTGTGTTGGAGGATTAGCCGCTTGTTTGCGATTGCTTCCACCAGACTTTGTATTTGCTGACTCTGTAACAAGATCAACTGTTGTAATTCGGCAGACATAGTGAACACAAATTAAACCAGCCCCCAAAATTTTATCGCTAATATTAGTATAACCGGAAACAAGTTGAACCAGCCCTGCACACGAGTTCGGAAGCCCTCGTCGCCAGTTTTGTGGCGGCGTTCGTAGCGACAAACAATTCGCTGTAGAAACGGCTTACGAAGTCACCGCCACACTTTTAATAGCGGGCCGACCGGTCCGCTGGAACAGTGAACAGAAAGATGAAAACCCAAACACTCTGATTAAATAAAAGTCGGTACTTATCTTTATTAACGAAGATACAGAAACACAGTAGTGAACTCCGTGTCTGCAGAGATCTGTCTAGTTCGAGTCGGAGCGGCTAGGTCAGCGTCGGCTGACGACAAACAACAACTCTGCTGCGATGAACACACAACTGACTAGCAAGTACACAATTCGGTGGCGAGTATACAACTGAGCGGCGAGTACAGAACTGTCCTAGCGCTCGCGACTCCAGCGCTTAAGAAGCCAGAAGCCAGCGGTGGCGCGCGCGGACTTGCGGCGATTTCCTGTATCGCTGGCGCTGCTTATGCGGACGGCGTCCGGACTTTGATGCTGCCAACCTTTTGGCAGCGGGCTCGGTTGGCATTACTGGCTAGGATATAACAGCCGATGACATTGTTATTCTGTCAGAGACAGCAAAGGACTTGGAAGAGCAATTGAACAGAATGGACAGTGTCTTGAAAGGAGGGTATAAGATGAACATCAACAAAAGCAAAACGAGGATAATGGAATGTAGTCGAATTAATTCGGGTGATGCCGAGGGAATTAGATTAGGAAATAAGACACTTAAAGTAGTAAAGGACTAGTTTTGTTATTTGGGGAGAAAAATAAGTGATGATGGTCGAAGTAGAGAGGCATTGCCTGGCAATGGCAAGGAAAGCGTTTCTGAAGAAGAGAAATTTGTTAACATCGAGTATTGATTTAAGTGTCAGGAAGTCGTTTCTGAAAGTATTAGTATGGAGTGTAGCCATGTATGGAAGTGAAACATGGACGATAAATAGTTTAGATAAGAAGTGAATAGAAGCTTTCGAAATGTGGTGCTACAGAAGAATGCTGAAGATTAGATGGGTAGATCACATAACTAATGAGGAGGTATTGAATTGAATTGCGGAGAAGAGGAGTTTGTGGCACAACTTGACTAAAAGAAGGAATCGGTTGGTAGGACATGTAATGAGGCATCAAGGGGTCACCAGTTTAGTACTGTAGGGCAGCGTGGGGGGTAAAAATCGTAGAGGGAGACCAAGAGATGAATAAACAAAGCAGATTCAGAAGGATGTATGTTGCAGTAGGTACTGGGAGATGAAGAAGCTTGCACAGGATAGAGTAGCATGGAGAGCTGCATCAAACCAGTCTCAGGACTGAAGACAACAACAACAACAACAACCAATTTAAAAAAAAAGTATTCCGGATTGAAAATGAATGTTTCTGGAACTTTGACTACAAATAAAATTACAAGAGCTCATGGGAACGTGATTTGTGTATCACACAAACGGTCTGAATCGTTCCTTTCGTCCGATCTGGGAGCTAGCGTGATCTGGCGTGGAATTTCACCAGTTGCCGCAGCCCGGATGCACACACTCTTACCGGTGTGCGGCGCGTTAGATATACATTGAGGTGTATATAGATATACACTAACGTGAGTGTATCATGGGTTACACACTTTTATAGATGGCCATAGTATCGCGTACACTATAAAAGGGCAGTGCATTGTCGCGGGGGTTAGCCGAGCGGTCTACGGCGCTGCAGTCATGGACTGTGCGGCTGGTCCCGGCGGAGGTTCGACTCCTACCTCGGGCATGGGTGTGTGTGTTTGTCCTTAGGATAATTTAGGTTAAGTAGTGTGTAAGCTTAGGGACTGATGACCTTTGCAGTTAAGTCCCATAAGATTTCACACACATTTGAATTTTTTTTTTTTTTGGCATTGCATTGGCAGAGCTGTCATTATACTCAGGTGATTCATGTGGAAAGGTTTCCGCCGCGATTATGGCCGCATGTGAAATGGTAGTTGGAGCTAGACGCATAGGGCATTCCATTTTAGAAATGCTTAGGGAATTCAGTATTCTTTATCACAGTGTCAAGAGTGCTCAAAAAATATAAAATTTCAAGCAGTACCCCTCACTACGGTAAGCGCAGTGGCCGACGGCCTTCAATAGCGTCCAAGAGAGGGGCATTTGTGTGGTGCTGGAAGTAGTAACAGATAAGTACGAGGACTGTTTTTTAAGTAAGTACCGTTATGAAATTAAAAAAAGACGTGCTAAGATATCTCAATAATTTTATTTTCACATGGAAGCCTGTGTGGTGTCACCGCCAGACACCACACTTGCTAGGTGGTAGCTTTAAATCGGCCGCGGTCAATTAGTACATGTCGGACCCGCGTGTCGCCACTGTCCATGACCGCAGACCGAGCGCCACCACACGGCAGGTCTCGAGAGATTTACTAGCACTCGCCCCAGTTGTACAGCCGACGTTGCTAGGAACGGTTCACTGAGAATTACGCTCTCATTTGCCGAGACGATAGTTAGCATAGCCTTCAGCTAAGTCAATTGCTACGACCTAGCAAGGCGCCATTTATCCTTTGCTATTTATCTAATGAAGCATGTACAGTAACAAGACCAATGTTCACCAATTATGGATTAAAGTTAAGTATTCCAGAAGCTACGTACTTTTCTTTATAGCATTCATTAAGTATCCTGTTTCAGACCTCACGCCAGCCTGCGTGAGTTTATAGCGTGCATTTCGGCTTCCTCAAACAACACGGTGTTGGCACTTCTGCCGACACTTCAGCCTGTACCTTAATCTACGCACTGACGCCATTACAGTTTGATTCTTCCTTGTTTACGTTGTGTACTGAGTGTTTAAGATGCCTCTGATAATCGTGAGTCCGGCCGACTGTGCAGTACGAGCTGTTATAAGATTTCTGAGTGCTTAAGGCCCAAAAGCGATCGATATTCATCGTGAGATCTGTGCAGTTTACGGAGAAAACATTATGAGTAATGGAATGGTAAGAAAGTGGGTGAGTGCATTTAAAAATGGCAGCACAAATGTGCATGATGAACAACGGAGGGGGTGTCCTTCGGTCGTTAATGAAAGTTTGTGCAGGAAGTGGACAATAAGGTGAGAGAAAACAGACGCTTTACGATTTCCTCCTTGCGGGATGACTTTCCTAAAGTTTCTCGTAGTGTTTTGTATGGGACTGTGAGCGAGCACTTGAATTACCGAAAATTGTGCGCACGTTGGGTACCGAAAATGTTGACCGATGTGCACAAAACCAGACGTTTAGACAGTGCATTGACTTTCCTTGAACGGTACCACAACGTCGGTGATGATTTCTTAAGCCAAATTGTTACGGGCGATGAAACATGGGTGTGCTACGTCACGCCAGAATCAAAGCCACAGTCCATGGAAGTTGAGCATCGTTTTGCTGCAAGACAATGCCCGTCCGCATGTGGCGAATCAGACCAAAGATCTCATCACGTCTTTTCGATGGGAAACTCTAGATCACCTCCGTACAGACCCGATTTTGTGCCCAGTGACTACCATCTGTTCCTGCACTTAAGAAACACCTGGGCGGTCAGCGTCTTCAAGACGACAACGAAGTCAAAACAGTGGTGACGCAGTGGTTAACATTTCAGGCGGCAGACTTCTATGAGGAGGGTATTCAAAAACTGGTACAACGATATGACAAGTGCCTCAATATTGACAGAAATTATGCAGAAAATTAGATTAAGGTACAGGTTTTAATGTAAAAATAAATTTATTGAGGTATCTTAACAAGTCTTTTTTTTTTAATTTCAAAACGGTACTTACTTGAAAAACACGCCTTGTATAACCGCAGAAATCAATGCGGGACTTTCAACAAATTTGGCGTCAATGGTGATATGACAGTAGCCGACCGACGCGAGTGCCTTTGCTAAGAGCACGATATTGCCTGCAGCGGCTTTCCTGGGCTCGTGATTATATCGGTCGGATCCTAGACGACTAGAAAACCATGATCTCATCAGATGAGTCCCGATTTCATTTGGTAAGAGCTGATCGTCGGATTCTGATGTGCCGCAGACCACTCGAAGCCATGGACCCAAGCTGTCAGCAAGGTACCTGCAAGCTGGTGGTGGCTCCACTATGGGGTGAACTGTGTCTACATGGGATGAACTGAGTCCTCCGGTCAAACTGGACCATTCATTGACTGCAGTTGGTTACGTTCGGCTACATGGAGACTATTGGGAGCCATTTATGATCCAGACAACGATGCACCATATTACTGGGCTACAGTTTTACGCGATTGGTTACAACATTCTGGTCAATTTGGGAGAATGATTTGGCCACCCAGACAGCCCCATCGAACATTTATGAGATGTAATCTAAACGTCAGTTCGTGCACAAAATTCTGCACCGGCAGCACTTTCGCAGTCATGAACGGCTATTCTACATAAACTCGCCAGAATAAATACCGCAGAGTTTAGGATGCCACTAAGATTGATTAAGACATATTACTATGCAATTTACGAGTCGATAGTGAGTTTTGCCTCTATCACATGGGCACACAGATTACGTCTATCGACATACGTGACAGCCGCCAGAAGTGGTCAGAGGAATGTACTCCTGCGGCTATCTGGCGCTTTTGGAACAACATCTACTGAAGCCCTATGTGTAGTGCTTGGCACGTATCCTATAGATATAACAGTAAGGTACAGATCAGCAGCGTATTGGCTGAGAAGAGGACAGAATCACAAAGTTCAGGAGATAACGGACGAGGATGTCTCAACCAGATACGACTTAAAGCGATGGGGACTGATGGAATGGCAAAGGCAGTGGGACACCAGTGAAAAGAGCAGGCGCGTATATGAGGTTTTTCCTAATATTGAAGAGCGCCTGAAAATGAGACATGCTGACCCAGGCGTAGGCATGATGCACTTCCTTACGGGTCACGGACCGTACCCAACGTACTTTAATCGTATACATCAGGACAGAGCTGCCAATTGCATATGCGGAAACGTGGGCACACCAGAGCATGTTGTTCTCCAGTGCAATAGACATGAACCTGGTGAGGCGTTACAACTGCTACAAGACGATGTGGAGCAAGCGCTGCGGGACCCTGATAAATGGAACCTAATCAGTGACATGGCAGACAGAGTCTCGAGGGCCCTTAAGGAAGAGTACAGAAGAGACAGACAACGCCAAGCTGCGCAGGTTTGGCCACAGCAACGACAGACACTCCAGGACGACAGTGACAGCGGAGAAACAGAGGGAGATAGCACTGATGAGAGCTAACACGATGTGCATACCAAGAATTGTAAAGTAGTAATGCTCTGACGGCATAAATAGAGACTACAGATATGATGTACCAATTGCAAGTTTTATGACTGACTAGAAAGGTAAGGTTTTAACGCGTTAAATGCATGTAAAACAGCGAGCTACATATGATATCTTTAATCCTAAGTTTTATATTCCTATAATCAAATATTGGAAAAGTTTCATTGGTCATATAGAAGAAGAAAATTAATATGAACACCAAATTAAGACTGTCTCAATTGAAAGTATGCATTCTTGATAAATGAACAGTAACTGTATGCACAGTTAAATAAAATTTTATCAATATACTCCTGCATGTTTAAGACATAATCTTTAACCACTACTTAATCTCATACAATATCTTAACTTACACTAACTTTAAACTTTAGAATTATAATTTGTTAAATTTATGTATATTTATTTTGTAATAAGTATTTATGGCTGCAATCTATACTTAGAAAGAGGGCATAGTGGTCCACCTCCACGTTGGTGGGGCACGGGCAACGACACACAAAGTATGGTTGTAGCGCTCTGTGTGTCGGCTAAGAGACCAGCCCATTGGCTAGAAAGGACCCGTCTTATGTATAAAGATGGCGGGTTATTACAAAGAGTAGCAGCAGTAAAGAAAAAAAAGTCATGAACGGCTATGGAGGCAGCATAGCTGAGTATTTCTGCAGTGCCTTTCGATGACTTATTGAGTCCATGGCACGTCGTGTTGCTGAATACTCCGGGCAAAAGGAGGTCAGACACGCTATTAGGAGGTATCCCATGAATTTTGTTACCTCCTGTAAGCAAAGAAACAGCGCACAACGAAGAAATTATCCCAATAGGACAGAAATCGATGGATGTGAATAACATGTACAGTCCAACAAATGATAATTTTATATCAACTGGATGATTTGTTAAAGTGGAAGAGCTTTACAAACTGGACAAGTCAGTAATGTGTCCGTCCACCTTTGGCCTTACGTATGCAGTTATTGACCGTGGCACCGACTTCTTAGATGTCCTTCTGAGGGATATTCTGCCACGTTCTTTCCAGTTGGTGCGTTAGATCGCTGGAGGGTCTGACCACAATGCTCCAAACTTTCTCAATTCTGGAGAGATCCGGCGACCTTTCTGGTCAAGGTAGGCTATGACAACGAATACAAACTCTCACCGTGTGCCGACGGGTATTGCTTTAGTGAAATATATGCCCAGAATAGCCTGTCATGAGGGCAACAAAACGGGACGTAGAATGTTGTTAATGTATCGCTGTGCTGTAAGGGTACCGTGGCTGACAACGATAGGTGCCTTGCTATGAAAAGGAATGGAACCCCTGACGATCTCTCCTAATAGTTGGGCCTTATGGTGTCTATAGACTCGTTTTCTCTGGTTATCGGGGCTCATTTCAAAGCGGGGTTCTATCCCTGAAGACAGGTCTACTCCTGTCACTAAGATTCCAGGCCAGAAACGTGTCTGGGGACGCACCGGACTGTAGTGCCATACCACTGTCACCTACCATTACGGCATGACGAACAGGAGAGATGTTCTGAGGTGCCATTCTCTTTCCTGGCAGCTTCGTTTAGGAATGACAGGTAGCTTGCCGTCAGGTGCTACGAACTGTGGCTCTTGCAACAGGAAGTCACGAATCCAGCCGCACTGCTTTGACAATGCTCCATAGTCACGCAATTTGATTAGAAGCCACTTGTTAGGAACGGTGTGACAAGCCTTCTGCGAATTCAGAAATATGGAATGAACTTTAGATTCCGTTTCAGTAGCACTTGTTACTTTGCGTGAATAAGTATCCAGCTGTGAAACTTCCTGGCAGATTAAAACCGTGTGCCGGATGGAGACTCGACCTCGGGACCTTTGCCTTTCGCGGGCAAGTGCTCTACCAACTGAGCTACCCAAGCACGACTCACGCCCCGTCCTCACAGCTTTAATTCCGCCAGTACCTCGTCTCCTACCTTCCAGTCTTCACAGCAGCTCGCCTGCGAACCTCCAGCTGTGTTTCACAAGAGCGGTAATTGCAGAATCCATGCTAGTTATTTGTCAATACAAGTACATATTTTTCTGTGAGTGTTTCATAATGTTCTAACTTAGCGTACGTTCCAAAATCATACTGGAAATCGATGTTGATTATACTGGTATATAATTCGGCGGAATACTTTTATTTTCTTTCAAGTGTATTATTACGAGCTGTGAAAGTTTCCAGTCTTTAGGCTCTTTCATCGAGCGAGCGGTTGTAAATTATTGCTGAAAATGGAGCTATTCCATCAGCATGCTCTGAAAAGAACTAAGTCTTTATACAGTCTCCAGATTTTCTTTGAGTGACAAGTTTTGTCGTCAGACGATAGTATGTGCTTTTATATTTTTCATATTCACGGATTACTAAATACATTGATATATGATTGGCGTGTACTGTTAGTATCCAAGGCATGACCATTTGGCACTCTCAATACTGTTACGGAATGAGATGTTCCTGTCGCTTAGAGCTGCCTGATACATCATTCAGACCTGCAGGTAATCACGGTCTCTTAGGTCTCTCCTGTCTTATCTAGTGGAATTACGATAGCAAATGATTTTCCACTAATACCTCTGCTTCTTTTGTAGATTAGAATTTCAGTGGCTACATGTATGTCACTTCTGTGCAAGCTGGTTGATTGTGAGAAACGACCACAAAATATTTGCTTCAGCTAGCACGACCAAAATGTAGTTTACATTCAGCAACAAAATTGCGCAACTCAAGCTAGTATTTACTTCGTAACACATAAACAACTGAGCGCATTCAATAATAATATATATTTTGGCTTACAGGAGGTGTTGTGCAGCAGAGCAATTTCGAGAAGCTTTAAAATCAGACTGTACCAGAGTATAAGTCTCCCGATAGTTCTGCATGACTTTGAAACATTTACATTAAGTATACCAGATAAACAGGAACTGCCAGTCTCGAAAGAAAGACATTAAGGAAAATATTTGGCTTCAGTATGGACACCCAGTTACATGAAAGGTGAATATTAAAAACCTTGGAACTGTCAGATGTATACTCACAAGCTGATACTGTCCGAAGTATGAACAAAAGAAGAGTGCCGGGGGAGGTCACGTACAAGATGGAACTATGATGCCTACAGCGATACGGAGGCGATGGGCCTGAGAAAAGGAGAACGGATTAAGAAATCCAGGAACAGAAACAATTGGTGGAGGAATGCAGAGAAGCATATGGTCTCCCAGGCCAAAGCGACAACTGAGAGGAAGAATAAACTATATGATCGAAAGTGAGCAACCACCTATTATTGGACGTGAAACGTCCGCTAAATCACGCACGGCTAACAAGTAATTAGGATTGTGGAAAGGTCCAAGGGAGTTGCGGTCGGATTCATTTCACAATTGTAATTTATTATCATTTAGATCACAAATACACTTTTGAAAGAATTAAATTTGCTTCGCGGCTGAAGGTCTCCAAACAGATGCTTTAGAATAAGTTCAATTGTGAAAAGACATGACACACAGTTAAATTTACTAATAAGATAAATCGTACATATATATGAGATCAGGATGCGGATCGGCTGAAGGCCGCCGGATTAAATCATCAAAATTCCAAATATAGTATGATGATTACTGAAGGCAGAAGGTCACAATGTTTTAAGATGCTAACAGGGCTGACGGGCCACAATGTACACAGAAAGAGATAAACAAATCAATAAGATGGCTGAAGGCCGCAAAGTTAAATTCTGCAAATTACGGTTCAAATGGCTGTGAGCACTATGGGACTTAACATCTATGGTCATCAGTCCCCTAGAACTTAGAACTACTTAAACCTAACCAACCTAAGGACATCACACAACACCCAGTCATCACGAGGCAGAGAAAATCCCTGACCCCGCCGGGAATCGAACCCTGGAACCCGGGCGTGGGAAGCAAATTAAGGAAATATATATTGCAACAGCCGGTAAAACAATACATTAAGTTTAAAAATTTCCTTTTTGCAACACCAACGGCGGAAAACCCACAATAATTTGTAAAATCTTTCAGAGGAAATTCCAATAGCCTTTCAAGAGAAGAAGGCGATAATGTTTGGCCTTGAAGGAAATTCTGAGAACATGTTTCCAGGGCTGAAGGCCCACAACTAACCTTGCCAAATTAAAAACATAAAATACGGTTAAATTACAACAACATTAACAGTGCCAAAAGGATAATTGAGAGAACGGCCCCCAGGAGTCTCCAGTGGATCGGTCTGCCCTCGTTCGCTTAGGCGAAGTAGGTGGTGAGTCCAACTACACTTAATTCATGCGAACCCAACCAAGGGACAGTAACGGACAGACCGACCAACCGCTTGCTTGTCACGACGGAGTACATGAGAATTCAAGGCCCCCTCCCAAAAAAAAAAATTACAAGTATCACTATCCCCAAACAAACGCGTATGCGAACGGAGCTGCCAAAACGACACACCATGTTGGGCAGCCACAACAGGTGAGGAAAAGACACTGCCTGAAAACTACATTAGCGGCCAGCGCAGGTAACCAGAACACTAACGGCCACAATACAGAAAAATCCACTGGTTCACTTAACTGCGAAACAACATAATACGGTTAACTTCACCCAAAATGAACAATGTCTGAATTACGTCAGCGGCCAGGGCATGTAACCAGAACACTAACGGCCACAAGGCAGAAAATTCCGCTGGTGCACTCGACTATGGATAAAGTAATTTAATCAATTCCGCCTGACGGCGGCTATCTCGAACACTTCACTCGATTTTGCTCACAGGAAAACCTCCAGAACAGCAAACCACCGAAACGAACCACCACAACATGAATGGAAGTGGCTTGGGTAGTTGAAACAACTACTCAACTTTGTCGTCCTGGGTCGGTGAACCACGAAGCTCGTGGCGATCGGACATCTCCACACACGCTCCCATAGTGTTCAGGGGCAGCCAGCGGACCCAGCCGACTGCATCGCGCTGAGATAACTTCCTTGGTCCGTAGCAACCGACCGACTCCTCTCAGAATGCCGACAACATCTAAAATAGTCATCAGTGGAATAATAGTTCACACACAACCTGACAAACACTTCCACGAAGACCTGAACGATACCCAAAAGTAACTAAGCTAACTAAGCACGCACGAAGACAAATTGGGAGTCGATGCATATACACAGACAGGCGACTCATGAACGATCGGCGAGCCAAAACGCGTCGTCCAGCAGGACGACCGACCGACGATCCACCAACACCGAGGCCCGGCTCAAGTGATGCGTGGCGGCAATGGTCGGGCGAGCCATGTCGACGCAGACCCGAACTCTCAACCCGAACTTCCTTAAGACACACAACGATCGGGAAGCTATAGCAGTCGAGCAAAGATACTACGAGAGAGGATATATCGATACGCGGGGCCAGCGTCGCTCACGGTCAGGCAAAGCAGCAACTCAGTGACAGTAGTAAATTAAATTAACTTGCAAGGGGAGGCCACAATGTTTGGAACGCGGATTTACTGTAAACTTCATACACTCGTAGTACTCCGTGAGAACAACAAAATGTGTAAGCAGTGGTGCGTACTTCTCAAGCGTTACTGAGAAACTCGCAAGATATATATATATATATATATATATATATATATATATATATATATATATATATATATATATATATATATATATCACCTAACATTACCGCTGGATGTATTTCGTAAACCACATCAAATACTGATGAATCGATTCCACAGACCGAACGTGAGGAGAGGGGCTAGTGTAATTGGTTAATACAAACCATAAAAAAATGCACGGATGTATGTTTTTTAACACAAACCTACGTTTTTTTAAAATGGAACCCCTCTAGTTTTGTTAGCACATCTGAACATATAAACATATACGTAATCAGTGCCGTTTGTTGCATTGTAAAATGTTAATTACATCCGGAGATATTGTAACCTAAAGTTGACGCTTGAGTACCACTCCTCCGCTGTTCGATCGTGTGTATCGGAGAGCACCGAATTACGTAGGGATCCAAAGGGAACGGTGATGGACCTTAGGTACAGAAGAGACTGGAACAGCACATACGTCCACATGCTAACACCTTTTTATTGGTCTTTTTCACTGACGCACATGTACATTACCATGAGGGGTGAGGTACACGTACACACGTGGTTTCCAATTACGGAGTGGAATAGAGTGTGTCCCGACATGTCAGGCCGATAGATGTTCAATGTGGTGGCCATCATTTGCTGCACACAATTGCAATCTCTGGCGTAATGAATGTCGTACACGCTGCAGTACATCTGGTGTAATGTCGCCGCAGGCTGCCACAATACGTTGTTTCATATCCCCTGGGGTTGTAGGCACATCACGGTACACATTCTCCTTTAATGTACCCCACAGAAAGAAGTCCAGAGGTGTAAGATCAGGAGAACGCGCTGAATTTATGCGTCCTCCACGTCCTATGAAACGCCCGTCGAACATCTTGTCAAGGGTCAGCCTAGTGTTAATTGCGGAATGTGCAGGTGCACCATCATGCTGATACCACATAGGTCGACGCGTTTCCAGTGGGACAATTTCGAGCAACGATGGCAGATCATTCTGTAGAAACGCATTGTATGTTGCAGCTGTCGGAGGTTTCAAGCGTCAACTTTAGGTTACAATATCTCCGGATATAATTAACATTTTACAATGCAACAAACGACACTGATTACGTATTTCTTTATATGTTCAGATGTGCTAACAAAACTAACGTGGTTCCATTTAAAAAAACCTAGGTTTGTGTTAAAAAACATACTTCCGTGCATTTTTGTATGGTTTGTATTAAACAATTTCACTTGCCCCTCTCCTCACGTTCAGTCTGTGGAATCGGTTCGTCAGTATTTGATGTGGTTTACGAAATATATCCAGCGGTAACGTTAGGTGACTCATATATATATATGCGTGGCCATTTATACCATGAAGCGGCTGCAGCCTAGTGGTGCCGGCAAGGTAGCTCATGGTGTTCGGTCACAGCGTTAGCTACCTTTTTCTAATATAAAAACTAAACGAACCGATCAACGAACAAACTGAACGGGTGTCATCGGACGTCCACCCTGAAAAAATTCTACGAATAATATGTTTCTTTTTTTAAAAAAAAATAGTGATTGGCGTTCAAGCCGCTGGATCGCTGGGTCGAGTTCCGTTCATCAGTTTTTTTTTTTTATTTTCGACACAGTCATTTTCTTTACTGTTTATATTACAATTGATATAATAGGAAAAATACGTGTAATCGGATATTCTTTTACTAAATTTACTATGTTATTTGACAGTCTACTAATTTTTATTATCACATATAATATAATATTCATAACTATCGACTAGTAAACGACCAAACGCATGAAGTGATACTGCAAATGTTTTCCATGTTTTTACGAAAAATACCATCCTGCAACTTGTAACCGTAATGTTGAAAGCGAAGATTAATTGTACATCTTCCGAAAGCCGTCTCTGCCGGTCAAAACTTGCAGGTAACAAGTCGTTTCGGGCTCCTTCCAGGTATAAGGGATTTCTCAAATCACGGACAAGCATATATTGTCAGTATCACTTTATGCATTTGATCGTTTACTAGTCGATAGTTATGAATATTACTTTATTTGTGATAATAAAAATTAGTAGACTGCCAAGTAACATTGTAAATTTTATAAAAGTTCATCCGATTACACGTATTTTCCCCATTATATAAATTGATCCATTAACTCAGCTTATTTATTTTATTTTATTTTTTTATTACAGAGAGCAGCTTACCCTCTGACCGAACACGCTCAGCGACCGTGCCGGCACCACCCGGCTGCCACCGCTTCACGGTAAAGATGGCCACGCACAGGTATGTATTCGACGACCGAAATTATCTTGCGATTTTCTCAACAATGCATGAGAAGTACGCGCTACTTCTTAGACATTTTTTTATTCTCATGGAGTACTACGAGTGTACGAAGTTTTCAGTAAATCTGCGTTCCAAACGTCGTGGCCTCCCCTCGTTAGTGAGGTGGAAGTACGTTAAATACAGGGTGTAAAATACATGATGGCGGGAACATGAGCCTCGCACGGATCAGGACGTTAACAACGTGTATGTCCACTCTTCCCCTTCATGACTGCTTGTCTCCGATGGGGAAACACTCAGTAAGGTGTCAATGTCTGTGGAGGAATGTTTGTCCAGTCTTTCTCAGGCACGGAAACCAGAGAATGTAATGATGTTGCACGCTGGGCCTGAAGGGAGGTCGGGGCTCCGAATCATCCCAAAGGTGTTCCATTGGTTTCAGGTTGGTCCTCTGGACAGGCTAGTCTATATTAGTAATGTTGTTCCCCACAAACTTCTCTCTCACAAATGGTGATTTACGACGACGCGCATTTTCATGCTGATGCAAATTTACATCGTTTCCTATCTGTTCCTCTACTGTAAGCAGTGCAGAATGTGTTCGTATCCTACCGCATGTAGGATTTTCTTAAGCGCGGTAAGAGGAGCACATCCAGGCCACGAAAGGTGCCCACATACAGCGACACCACCTGCTACGTACCTCGCTGTTGACACTACATACGATGTCAGGTAAAGTTCCCCAGGCATTCACCAAACCCAATCTAGTCCATCGGATTGCAACTGGATACATCGTGATTTGTCACTCCAAATCCCTCGCTTTTAGTAGCACACTGTCCAAGACGGTCGCTCTTTTGCACCACCTCAACTGTCGGCTTCATCCTGACTACGGACATGTGTAGGTTGTGAGCAGCTCCTGACGACATTGAACCCCATTCATTTTAACTTCTTACCGACAGGCACCGTACTAGCTGGACCACTGGCAGCGCTGGCGAACTCGCGAGTGATACGTTCCGCGTATTTGATGCGATCTTTTACGACCGCTCTTCGCAACGCTCGACAGCCTCTGGCCTTCTGTAGACCTTTCCACATTTTATATTGGCGAGTCAGCAAATTGTGACATCCAGTAGTCGATTTCGCACTACGTACGGGTGTCTGGATATTGTTGATAAGAGTGGGTGGATACCACTTGACACGGTACTCCGTACTAAGCTTTTCTCTGATATTCTAGTGACGGACCATGCCTACAACGTCTTAATAAAAGTTTTTAACAAATGGACTCTTGTTAGTGACCTAAAGCGGTGATGCATACCTACTCAGTTATTCACATAATGGTCGCTAGCCTCCTAGTCGCAGCTTACGCATTTCAGCATATGGTGTCATTACCAGCCAAATACACTACTGGCCATTAAAATTGCTACACCACGAAGGTGACGTGGTACAGACGCGAAATTTAACGTCCAGGAAGAAGATGCTGTGATATGCAAATGATTAGCTTTTCAGAGCATTCACACAAGGCTGGAACCGGTAGCGACACCTACAACGTGCTGACATGAGGAAAGTTTCCAACCGATTTCTCATACACAAACAGCATTTGACCGGCGTTGCCTGGTGAAACGTTGTTGTGATGACTCGTGTAAGGACAAATGCGTACCATCACGTTGCGGTTTATCGTATCGCGACCTTGCTGCTTGCGTTGGTCGAGATCCAATGACTGTTAGCAGAATATGGAATCGGTTGGTTAAGGAGGGTAATACGGAACGCCGTGATGTATCCCAACGGCCTCGTATCACTAGCAGTCGAGATGACCGTCATCTTACCCGCATGGCTGTAACGGATCGTGCAGCCACGTCTCGATCCCTGAGTCAACAGATGGGGACGTTTGCAAGACAACAACCATCTGCACGAACAGTTCGACGACGTTTGCAGCAGCATGGACTATCAACTCGGAGACCATGGATGACGTTACAATTGACGCTGCATCACGGACAGGAGCGCCTGCGATGGTGTACTCAACGACAAACCTGGGTGCACGAATGGCAAAACGTCACTTTTTCGGATGAATCGAGGTTCTGTTTACATCATAATGATGGACGCATCCGTGTTTGGCGACATCGCGGTGAACGCACATTGGAAGCGTGTATTCGTCATCGGCATACTGGCGTATCACCCGGCGTGATGGTATGGGGTGCCAATGGTTACACGTCTCGTTCACCTCTTGTTCGCACTGACGGCACTTTAACAGTGGTCGTTACATTTCAGATGTGTTACGACCCGTGGCTCTAACCTTCATTCGATCCCTGCGAAACCCTACATTTCAGCAGGATAATTCACGTTTGCATGTTGCAGGTCCAGTACGGGCCTTTCTGGATACAGAAAATGTTCGACTGCTGCCCTGGCCAGCACATTCTCCAGATCTCTCACGAATTGAAAAAATCTGGTCAATGGTGCCGAACAACTGGCTCGTCGCAATACGTCAGTCACCACTCTTGATGAATTGTGGTATCATGTTGAAGCTGCGTGGGCAGCTGTACCTGTACACGCCATCCAAGCTCTGTTTGACCCAATGTCCAGCCGTGTCAAGGCCGTTACTACGGCCAGAGGTGGTTGTTATGGGTACTGATTTCTCAGGATCTATGCCCCCTAATTGAGTGAAAATGTAATGACATGTCAGTTCTAGTATAGTATATTTGTCCAATGAATACCCGTTTATCATTTGCATTTCTTCTTGGTGTAGCAATTTTAATGGCCAGTAGTGTAATTTCAACATTTGATGATCTCCCACATTTCTAATGTAAAAAACAACACCTCCATCCATAAATAACCAGTTGTCTACACACGGAGAGAGATTCTTGCCACCGGACAGTGATCAGGTGACGGCCAAGATTGCATCGAGCGGAGCAGTGTGGTGACCCAGCGGTGGCATTACAATGTTACACTATATAATGCCTCACTTTTCTTTACTGTCTCGGCGTCTGTAAAGCCAATTTATGAGCTATGCAACGCAACTATGAAATATGACGAGACCTCATCACAGAACTCCAATCCATTCCCATTTTATTCTATTATTCTACTATGAAAGTCTGTGAGATAATGACCAATTCGCGTTGCAGAAATCTACAGACACCAAAGAGTCATTTCTGACCTTGCCATTGATAACGGAAGCAAAACTTCAGAATAATCTACACACGTTCATAAGACTGTGAAATTAGAGAAAAGGTAATATGATGTACAATGGTATTAGGTGTTAGAATTTCTGAGAAGGGTAGGCCTAAGCATTAGGAGAAAATGGATAATGTACAGGTTGTTGTTGTTGTGGTCTTCAATCCCGAGACTGATTTGATGCAGCTCTCCATGCTACTCTATCCTGTGCAAGCTTCTTCATCTTCCAGTACTTACTGCAGCCTACATCCTACTGAATCTGCTTAGTGTATTCATCTCTTGGTCTCTCTCTACGATTTTTACCCTCCACGCTGCCCTCCAATACTAAACTGTTGATCCCTTGATGCCTCAGAACATGTCCTACCTACCGATCCCTTCTTCTAGTCAAGTTGTGCCACAAACTTCTCTTCTCCCCAATCCTATTCAATACTTCCTCAATAGTTATGCGATCTACCTATCTAATCTTCATCATTCTTCTGTAGCACCACATTTCGAGAGCTTCTATTCTCTTCTTGTCCAAATTATTGATCGTCCATGTTTCACTTCCATACATGGCTACACTCAATACAAATACTTTCAGAAACGACTTCCTGACACTTAAATCTATGCTCGATGTTAACAAATTTCTCTGCTTCAGAAACGCTTTCCTTGCCATTGACAGTCTACATTTTATATCATCTCCACTGCGACCATCATCAGTTATTTTGCTCCCCAAATAGCAGAACTCCTTTACTACTTTAAGTGTCTCATTTCCTAATCTAATTCCCTCAGCATCACCCCCATTATCCTTGTTTTGCTTCTTTTTGATGTTCATCTTATATCCTCCTTTCAAGACACTATCCATTCCGTTCAACTGCTCTTCCAAGTCCTTTGCTGTCTCTGACAGAATTACAATGTCATCGGAAAATCTCAAAGTTCGTATTTCTTCTCCATGGATTTTAATACCTACTCCGAATTTTTCTTTTGTTTCCTTTACTGCTTGCTCAATATACAGATTGAACAATATCGGGGAGAGGCTACAACCCTTTCTCACTCCCTTCCCAACCACTGCTTCCCTCTGATGTCCCTCGACGCTTATAACTGCCATCTGGTTTCAGTACAAATTGTAAATAGCTTTTCGCTCCCTGTATTTTACCCCTGCCTCCTTCAGAATTTGAAAGAGAGTATTCCAGTCAACATTGTCAAAACTTTCTCTAAGTCTACAAATGCTAGGAATGTAGGTTTGGATTTCCTTAATCTAGCTTCTAAGGTATGTCGTAGGGTCAGTATTGCCTCACGTGTTCCAATATTTCTACGGAATCCAAACTGATCTACCACGAGGTCGGCTTCTAGTAGTTTTTCCATTCGTCTGTAAGAATTCGTGTTAGTATTTTGCAGCTGTAACTTATTAAACTGATAGTTCGGTAATTTTAACATCTGTCAACCCCTGCCTTCTTTGGGATTGGAATTATTATATTCTTCTTGAAGTCTGAGGGTATTTCGCCTGTCTCATACATCTTGCTCACCAGATGGTAGAGTTTTGTCAGAACTGGCTCTCCCAAGGCTGTCAGTAGTTCTAATTGAATGTTGTCTACTCCGGGGGCTTTGTTGCGACTCAGGTCTTTCAGTGCTCTGTCAAACTCTTCCCGCAGGCTCTACCTTTCATTCGATCCCTGTGAAACCCTACATTTCAGCAGGATAAGGCACGAACGCATGTTGCAGGTCCAGTACGGGTTTTTACATCTACATCTACATTTATACGCCGCAAGCCACCCAACGGTGTGTGGTGGAGGGCACTTTACGTGCCACTGTCATTACCTCCCTTTTCAGTTCCAGTCGCGTCTGGTTCGCGGGAAGAACGGCTGTCTGAAAGCCTCCGTGCGCGCTCGAATCTCTCTAATTTTACATTCGTGATCTCCTCGGGAGGTATAAGTAGGGGGAAGGAATATATTCGATATCTCATCCAGAAACGCACCCTCTCGAAACCTGGCGAGCAAGCTACACCGCGATGCAGAGCGCCTCTCTTGCAGAGTCTGCCACTTGAGTTTCTTAAACATCTCCGTAACGCTATCACGGTTACCAAATAACCCTGTGACGAAACGCGCCGCTCTTCTTTGGATCATCTCTATCTCCTCCGTCAACCCGATCTGGTACGGATCCCACACTGATGAGCAATACTCAAGTATAGGTCGAACGAGTGTTTTGTAAGCCACCTCCTTTGTTGATGGACTACATTTTCTAAGGACTCTCCCAATGAATGTCAACCTGGTACCCGCCTTACCAACAATTAATTTTATATGATCATTCCACTTCAAATCGTTCCGTACGCATACTCCAAGATATTTTACAACAGTAACTGCTACCAGTGTTTTTTCCGCTATCATATAATCATACAATAAAGGATCCTTTTTTCTATGTATTCGCAATACATTACATTTGTCTATGTTAAGGGACAGTTGCCACTCCCTGTACCAAGTGCCTATCCGCTGCAGATATTCCTGCATTTCGCTACAGTTTTCTAATGCTGCAACTTCTCTGTATACTACAGCATCATCCGTGAAAAGCCGCATGGAACTTCCGACACTATCTACTAGGTCATTTATATATATTGTGAAATTCAGTGGTCCCATAACACTCCCCTGTGGCACGCCAGAGGTTACTTTAAAGTCTGTAGACGTCTCTCCATTGATAACAACATGCTGTGTTCTGTATGCTGAAAACTCTTCAATCCAGTTACAGAGCTGGTCTGATATTCCGTAGGCTCTTACTTTGTTTATCAGGCGACAGTGCGGAACTGTATCGAACGCCTTCCGGAAGTCAAGGTTCAAATGGCTCTGAGCACTATGCGACTTAACTTCTGAGGTCATCAGTCGCCTAGAACTTAGAACTAATTACACCTAACTAACCTAAGGACGTCACACACACCCATGCCCGAGACAGGATTCGAACCTGCGGCCGTAGCGGTCGCTCGGCTGCAGACTGTAGCGCCTAGAACCGCACGGCCACTCCGGCCGGCAGGGAACTCAAGGAAAATAGCATCTACCTGGGAGCCTGTATCTAATATTTTCTGGGTCTCATGAACAAATGAAGCGAGTTGGGTCTCACACGATCGCTGTTTCCGGAATCCATGTTGATTCCTACAGAGTAGATTCTGGGTTTCCAAAAACGACATGATACGTCAGCAAAAAACATGTTCTAAAATTCTAGAACAGATCGACGTCAGAGATATAGGTCTATAGTTTTGCGCATGTGACCGACGACCCTTCTTGAAGACTGGGACTACCTGTGCTCTTTTCCAATCATTTGGAACCTTCCGTACCTCTAGAGACTTGCGGTACACGACTGTTAGAAGGGGGGAAAGTTCTTTCGCGTACTCTGTGTAGAATCGAATTGGTATCCCGTCAGGTCCAGTGGACTTTCCTCTGTTGAGTGATTCCACTTGCTTTTCTATTCCTTGGACACTTATTTCGATGTCAGCCATTTTTTCGTTTGTGCGAGGATTTAGAGAAGGAACTGCAGTGCGGTCTTCCTCTGTGAAACAGCTTTGGAAAAAGGTGTTTAGTATTTCAGCTTTACGCATGTCATCCTCTGTTTCAATGCCATCATCATCCCGGAGTGTCTGGATATTCTGTTTCGTGCCACTTACTGATTTAACGTAAGACCAGAACTTCCTAGGATTTTCTGTCAAGTCGGTACATATAAATTTACTTTCGAATTCACTGAACGCTTCGCGCATAGCCCTCCTTACGCTAACTTTGACATCGTTAAGCTTCTGTTTGTCTGGGAGGTTTTGGCTGCGTTTAAACTTGGAGTGAAGCTCTCTTTGCTTTCGCAGTAGTTTCCTAACTTTGTTGTTGAACCACTGTGGGTTTTTCCCGTCCCTCACAGCTTTACTCGGCACGTACCTGTCTAAAACGCATTTTACGATTGCCTTGAACTTTTTTCATAAACACTCAACATTGTCAGTGTCGGAACACAAATTTTCGTTTTGATCTGTTAGGTAGTCTGAAATCTGCCTTCTATTACTCTTGCTAAACAGATAAACCTTCTTCCCCTTTTTTATGTTCCTATTCAGTGATGCTGCAACGGCCTTATGATCACTGATTCCCTGTTCTGCACTTACAGAGTCGAAAAGTTCGGGTCTGTTTGTTATCAGTAAGTCTAAGATGTTATCTCCACGAGTCGGTTCTCTGTTTAATTGCTCGAGGTAATTTTCGGATAGTGCACTCAGTAAAATGTCACTCAATGCTCTGTCCCTACCACCCGTCCTAAACATCTGAGTGTCCCAGTCTATATCTGGTAAATTTAAATCTCCACCTCAGACTATAACATGCAGAGAAAACTTATATGAAATGTATTCCAAATTTTCTCTCAGTTGTTCTGCCACTAATGATGCTGAGTCGGGAGGTCGGTAAAAGGAGCCAATTATTAACCTAGCTTCGTTTGTTGAGTTAACCTCCACGCATAATAATTCACAGGAACTATCCACTTCTACTTCACTACAGGATAAATTACTACTAACAGCGACAAGCACGCCACCACCGGTTGCATGCAATATAACGTTTCTAAACACCGTCTGTGCCTTTGTAAAAATTTCGGCAGAATTTATCTCTGGCTTCAGCCAGCTTTCTGTACCTATAACGATTTCAGATTCAGTGCTTTCTATCAGCGCTTGAAGTACCTGTACTTTACCAATGCAGCTTTGACAGTTTACAATTACAATACTGATTGCTGCTTGGTCTTCGCATGTCGTGACTTTGCCCCGCACCCTTTGAGGCCCTTTCTGTATTTGCCCGAGGCCATCTATCCTAATAATCCACCCAGTCCACGCCACACAACCCCTGCTACCCGTGTAGCCGCTTGCTGCGTGTAGTGGACTCCTATCCAGCGGAACCCGAAACCCCACCACCCTATGGCGCAAGTCGAGGAATCTGCAGCCCACACGGTCGCAGAACCGTCTCAGCCTCTGATTCAGACCCTCCACTTGGCTCTGTACCAGAGGTCCGCAGTCAGTCCTGTCGACGATGCTGCAGATGGTGAGCTCTGCTTTCATCCCGCTAGGGAGACTGGCAGTCTTCACCAAATCAGATAGCCGCCGGAAGGCACAGAGGATTTCCTTCGATCCATAGAGGCACACATCATTGGTGCCGACATGAGCGACCACCTGCACATAGGTGCACCCTGTACCCTTCATGGCATCCGGAAGGACCCTTTCCACATCAGGAATGACTCCCCCCGGTATGCACACGGAGTGCACATTGGTTTTCTTCCCCTCTCTTGCTGCCATATCCCTAAGGGGCCCCATTACGCGCCTGACGTTGGAGCTCCCAACTACCAGTAAGCCCACCCTCTGCGACCGCCCGGATCTTGCAGACTGAGGGGCAACCTCTGGAACAGGACAAGCAGCCATGCCCGGCCGATGATCAGTATCAGCCTGAGACAGAGCCTGAAACCGGTTCGTCAGACAAACTGGAGAGGCCTTCCGTTCAGCCCTCCGGAATGTCTTTCGCCCCCTGCCACACCTCGAGACGAGCTCCCACTCTACCACAGGTGAGGGATCAGCCTCAATGCGGGCAGTATCCCGGGCAACCACAGTCGTAGTCCGATCGGGGGATGCGTGGGACGAGCTGGCCGTCCCCGACAAACCCCCATCCGGACCCCCACAGTGATGCCCATTGGCAACAGCCTCAAGCTGTGTGACCGAAGCCAACACTGCCTGAAGCTGGGAGCGATGGGATGCCAACTCAGCCTGCATCCGAACACAGTAGTTGCAGTCCCTATCCATGCTAAAAGCTGTTGTGCAAAGAACGTCTGAACTAATCTACAGAGAGCACAAACAATTCGACACAAAATTTAAACGGTTATTAAAATACAAAATTGCCTAGTAAATGCAGTAATGCTGCTACTTGCGCACTGCGGACACATTGCTCGGCGGCGGAAGGAGACTACGCGATTTTACACTATTCAGGTACTAAAACGCGATGCTACTACTCTCAAATACTGTAATACGCCCGAAATTTATGAATTAAACACTGCAAGTACCGAAAACACCCAAAGAAATTAATAATTAAACTATGTAACAATTAAGTGAGCTAAGAGTATACGCCTTGCTGCTGGCAGCTGCTTATCCAACGGCGGCAGGGAGCACACTGAAAACAGAAAATGTTCGACTGCTTCCCTGGCTAGCACATTCTCCAGATCTCTCACCAATTGAAAACGTCTGGTCAATGGTGGCCGGGCAACTGGCTCGTCACAATACGCCAGTCACTACTCTTCATGAACTGGGTACCGATTTCTCAGGATCTACGCATTCAAATTGCGTGAAAAAGTAATCACATGTCAGTTCTAGTGTAATATATTTGTCCAATGAATACCTGTTTATCATCTGCATTTCTTCTTGGTGTAGCAATTATAGTGAACAGTAGTGTACACTTACTCCTGCAGTGACTTTTGCAGGTGTCGTCCTCTTATCTTTCGTCAGTCTCCTCTGCAATGGCAGTCTGTCACGTTCTCTGAATATACGCCTTCGACCGCCTTGTGACTTATGGGATGATATTTTCCCGCTTTCCCTGCATGCGGTACAAATCTTCAATATCCTGCCTCTTGAAACACGAAACACTCCGGAATTTATGGTCACAGAAGCACGTGCCATGCAAACAACAACAATTTCCCCGTGTTCGAAGTCATTTAACTCCGACATAATGCGCTCGTAACCACCCAGGACACTATTCTGTTCATGGCTAACACTTGCAACGCACTGGTGACAAAGCACGGTTGCCGTTCGTGCGCAGTTATCACAGCGCGTCTGTATTTACGTTCAGGAATGCATTTGTCGCAGTGTTCCCATATTCTAGTCCAACACAGTATAATATCTACTAGAATCAAGATAGCACAATAAGAATGGACGACCAAGATCGAAGACTAAAATGGACGCAAGACAGGAATGTAGTATTTCACTCTTCCTGTTCAATATGAAAATCGAATGTGAAAATAAAAGAAGAGTTTAATAGTGGGATCAAAAGTTAGGGTGAATAGGTACCAACAGTGGAATATACTCGTATTTTGAACTTTAACAATGGATTGACCTCAGGCAGATATCAACACACGAAATTATTTGTTTGGTAGTGTAGTCACCATAATGCTAGGATGAAACAAGAGCGCAGCTGTGTCAAAACACTGAACCTTCCTCTACCCACTGACATGCGCAATGAGTTTAAGTATTTTACATTTTGTCTGTAATAAACAACTGAAATTGTTCTTTCTCTTTGAATCATCTGGTGTATATCAGTGGCTTTAATACCTCTTAAAATATCTCTCGGACTCGTGTTCATCAGTTTGAGTCCAAACATCTGCGGATACAGCGAGACTTAAAGTACAATACTAGAGTGTGTACTTCTTCCAAATACATAACTTGCCAACTCTCACATTATTTTACAGTTTCACTCTCTAAGCCCTTTTATCTTCTTAGTTCTTAGTACAGTGAAAATGGCACCTGTGTAGAAAATAAGACACAACTGATTGTTCTCATTTAATAATGACAGAAAGAATTCCGTTCGTTAAAGGTTAATAGTTGTTTCTGAAGTATTCTCAGTGACAATTACGAAACTTTCTGCTTGTGATCAACTATGGGCGCGGTACTAAATCTGTGATGTTTCGGTCCAGGCGGTGATGGTGTCAAAGTGCAATATGGGAGTTAATTAGCGCAGGGTTGTAGTTTCAGTGGTGCGAGATTGGCTTGCAGCGTCATTAACGGAAACCCGTCAGAGCCTCACTGTCTCTGTTCTGAGCGACGATGTGGTTATATACGCGATGATGGCGGCCATAAACGCCAGAAACTGTTTCGAGCCTTGTCAGTCTTACTCGAAGCCAATGACTTTTGATGGTGTCTACTAACAGTATTGAGTCCCGAAGAGTACTCCTTTTGTGGAATTCTTTCTTGAAACTAACAGAAAACATGTGGCATTTCAGGTCCTATATCATGTACAACCAATAATCCTCCACCCCGGCTTCTTCAAGGAGTGGAACTCCCATGTACACAACAGCTTCGCACGCGTGATTACTTTACAAATGAATTAATGTGTAACTAAATATTTGACGTTTATCATGTAAAACCTTTATGAGAGAAGACATAGAGCTCTAATTATGTTCATTTTATTACTTTCTGATGCTTCACTCATAAACGAACGGAACTGCTGAAGCAGAAAAGTGACAACCCCTTTATCCATACTAACTTTATAAATGACGGAGTCACTCTGTTACGGTTACTCGATTAAACTGCAGAACCGATTTCGATAAAATTTGGTGTGGACATAGCTTGAACACTGAGGAAGAAGAACATAGGCTACTTTAAAAGTGTGTAATTCAACATATTTATTGATTTGAAGAATATAACCGGAAATATGGAACAATAATTACTCTTCGTAGAAGCTATATACTCTTTGACTTTTGAACTTTATAATGTTGCGAAAATGCTTTTATTGTTTGATATGTTTTACTTAATGCGACTCAACATAATGAAGACAGTGTTTACACAATCCTCTCCGCACTTAATCCATACTTACATACCATTATCAGTCACAAACCCACGACATAGTAGCCGTTTACCGTGTGCGTCTCTCATAACTTCTTTGGTGCATTCATACATGCGTGAACGCGGCTAGCGTTGCTGTTTCACGATCGTGGGTTCCTGGGTTCGATTTCTGTGGGGACTGGTTTTCCTTTCTGCTCGCATCTGGATGTGTGCGTTGCCCTCGTCATCACTTTACCATCATCGACATGCAAGTCACCAAAGTAGCGTCAAATTGAAAGACTTGCACCAAGATCCCGAACTTCTCACCTGAGGTCATCCCGCCAATAAAGCCATACGCATATTTCATTTCATTACACTAATACACGAGCACCACCGTGGGTAGCAGCTGGATCACAGTGCTTACACAATCCTCAACGTGTTTAATCCAAGCCAATCCATACTTACACACTAATATTACAAATGCGAAGGTAATTCTGCCTGTTACGTTATCACAATTAAACCGCTGAACCGATATCTGTTAAATTTGGCGTGAGATACGACGGTAATCCCAAACGTAAGGTCTCCAATTTTTTATAAGTACAAAACTCTGTTTGTGAGGCAGTTGGTCACACTGTTATGAAGAGTGCTTCACGCGCTATGTGCGTACGCCGCGCTTAGGCGCTCAGTCTTGGCTTGGCAGTGGTTGAGAATGGAGCTCCCTTTGGATGTTACTGCCAAGTGCGAATTGGGCGCAGTTATTCGGTTTTTGAACGGAAAGGGCACTAGGACCACAATTAACGCTGACAGGTACTATGAGACTTTGAAAAAACTGCAACGGGTAATTCAGAACCGGAGAAGAGGAATGTTGAGCAAGGGCGTACACATTCTCCATGACAACGCTCTCTCACAATTGCTCGGCAAACCGTTGCCCTCCTGCAATAGTTTCAGTGGAACATAATCACTCACCCACCCTATAGCTCTGACTTGGCGCCCAGTGACTTATCACCTGTTC
This sequence comes from Schistocerca nitens, assembly GCF_023898315.1. Lineage (NCBI taxonomy): Eukaryota > Metazoa > Arthropoda > Insecta > Orthoptera > Acrididae > Schistocerca > Schistocerca nitens. The sequence continues at coordinate 1,249,987,142 of NC_064614.1, forward strand.
CCTAAGTTAAAATAACATTTGGTCGTAAAGCGATTCAGCTCCGACGACGAGGTGAAAGAAGAGGTTCATAACTTTCTGAACAGCATGGCGGCGAGCTGGTGTGACATGGGCATACAAAAACTGCCACAGCGTCTACAAAAGTGCGTTGACAGAAATGGTGATTATGTCGAAAAATGGCTAAATGTTCAAGCTGTAAATTGATATAAACCATTGTAGAAGTAAACAGGTCTACGTGCTTATAAAAAATAGGAGACCTTACTTCTGGGATTACCCTCGTAGCTTGAACTCTCATGAAGACGATAGGCTACATTTAAAAGCATGTAACACAAGATATTTATCGATTTAAAGAATAATACGCATATTAAAGAAAATTATTTCTGTTTGAAAAAGCTATTTACTCTTCCACTTCTGAACATTATCACATTCGTGATAATGCTTTTATTGGTTGATGTGTTCCTTTGTAATATGATTCACCGTAATCAATACAATGCGAATTTTGAACGTGTTTAATCCATACATTCACACTAGTACTAGTATTATTAACTGCGAAAGTAAGTCCCTTTGTTACGCTTTCACGACGGTACCGCTGAACCGAATCCGATCGTATTTGGTACGAAGATAGCTTGAACGCTGACTAGGACCGTAGGATACTTTATAAAGTTGTTTCCTGTTGAGTACTAGTACGACTTTTAAATTCGTTGTACATGAATGGAATGCAGATGACGCTGGCGCGATGGTCGGCGACTCTTGGTGTCTACCGATCATTCAGTGACAGCGCATAAGCAGTGTTATTCTGCGCGTGGTTTGTGATACTGAGTTCCTATACCATCTGCCAAAGTTGGAGAATTTTGTAGGCGATACAGCAATAAAATCGGACGACAATTCGGAAAACCACACTTAAAGGTATTACTGTAAATTCTGCAAAAGTTGTAATTCTAAGGGAGCCCAGGCTGCGAAAGTTACTCGAATCCAGAAAAGACCAGAGCAGTCTCATGACCGCCAGAACTTGGATGCAGAATATCAGGCGGCCTTAAGAGCCGCGGAGACATTAGAACGGTCACAAGTCCGTCGCATTTTAGACGTTGAGCATCAAGCGGCTCTTGAAGCTTCCAGGACGCTTAAAGAGTCACAATTCGGCGTCATTGAGAGGCTGAACGACAGAGAGTCGTAGTACCTTTAGATGTGCCACGTAGGAGGCTTTTGGTAAGGCTGCACTTCATTATGATCTATTAACTATGTTAATGATAAATTAGTCAACATAGGACGATGGAACAAAAATGTAGGCACCATAACGCATTAAAATGGAAGGGAGAAACGGTAGACATGTATTGCTCTAGAGGCATAACCTCATTTTCAGTATTAAGTGAACCAGAGAAACCCCTAGTTAGAGCTACCCTACTTCTACACGACTGCAATGAATCGAGGAGGCTCTTCAATATCGTTAGTAAATCACTGCATGTTTTCAGATTCGACATAGAGTCGACCAGTCCAGCACAGCGAAAGGCATCAAAAAGGCCCCTACCCGCGCACAATGGAAACAGCAGGCAGTACCACACCTCCAGCAAGACAGTGTTCAGCGACCCTGTCAGTGCTGAATTAACCGCAACTCCGTCGCTGGTAGCACCCAGTACCGTCACAAGCCTCGAGAGCGTCAGAAGCGAGCAATAGGAAGGCGATGCTTAGCCTGCATTCTGCAGTAGGAATAGTGCATAAATGTAATTGCTCGTAGGAGGCACAAAAAGCACCTCAAGCCCACTCACAACAAGAAGTAAGTTATGTTTCTTTTCTTTTTAGAAATAAAGTGTCCTATTACTTAGAAAAGTTAATGTACAGATCGTTTTCGATTCCTGCCACTGGCCATAACAACCCCTCTCCTTCCACGTCTGTGTCGTTGCTGACTCCCACAGTAGCCTACACAACAACCACTCTTTGCTTTTATGGTGGCTTGAACTCTTAGCCCACTATTTGTCAGGTATGTGTACCTATGGGGAGAAATGAAAGCCCATCCTTCCTCAAGAAATCAAACCAGACAAAGTAGTGAGGTCTGACGTTGGAGTCTAAGTCGATGTTCCAACTCACCCCAAATGTGTTGTATTGGGTTCAGGTTGGGGCTCTGGGTAGGCCAGTCCATTTCAGGATAGTTACTGCCCACAAACCATTGTTTGATAGACAGTGAATTGTGACACACTGCATTGTCCTGGTGATACAAGCAACCATCGTCTCCAAAAGGGAACCAAAATCTAGCGATGAAAAACACCCCAGTACCATAACATCACCTCCTCTGTGCTTTACTGATGGCACCAAACCTGATGGTTGGTAATGGTCCCCATCGATTTCATTATTCCATATCAATCGTTTGCAGTCACCCACTCTTCAGTGACCTCGCAATTCACACCACCTCAAGTGTCGTTTAACATTTACTACTGTGTGGCTTATGAGGAGCTGTCCAACAATTGTTTCACAATCTGTTCAAGTCATTACACACAGTTATGATCCTAGTTAGACTGCTGGTGGCATTTTCGAACTTCTGAATAATTTCTTACGCTAATTTTATGCAACGTTTTATAACCACCGGTTATCGACCACCCGCGTCGGTCAGCACGTGAGTTCTGCCTGATATTACTTTTGCTCTGGTTGTTTCTTCACGTATCGACTTCACACTCAGATCACTAGGAGTCACTCTTGCGCAAGAATCTATAGAAGAGATGAAGTATACCTAATGGATTTGTTATTCAGGTGACATCAAATGATTAGTCTGTGTTCGTAGTCACTGACCTCTCCAGAACAACCCATTCTGCTGTAACTGTTTCTGTACTGAAAATACAATAGGCTACTACTCGTTTACTTGAATACCGTCAGATCCACCTCTCATGATATATAGTGATCATCTGCATGCTAATTTTGATCAGAGGTAGTGGAGCTAGGCGACTTCTGGCTCTGTTAGTACTGTTGCCGAATTTCTCAGAGATGACTGATTAGAGAAGTCGACCACAGATGTGGCAACATCGCACTGATTTCGTTGCAAGAAATTCAAATTTTGTTTGGGGAATAGGGCAATTGCGGTACATCCCTTGACGTAAGTCCCCTCACTACTCACCCAACTGCTTCGATGAGAGCGCCCCTCCCACTCTATTCCTGAAAATGGTGGGAAATAGTCAATCTGTGCTGAGCTGCAAGAGAGGAAGGACGTAAGGAATTTATTTATTTATTTTGGCAAGAAATATTTTCTTCGTGGTGTTATTCTGATGGTGAATTGTCCTCCTCACTTCACCATCCCCCCGCCCTCACTTTCTGTCACCCTCCCCCCCACTCTTTCTGATCACAGGTGTGCATTTTCACCTCAAAGTTTGAAGATGGACTGCCCTAGTCCTCAATACCACCACCAGAGGTGTACTTCTGAGGGATAATGAGACTTTAAACAAAAATATACCTTCGTCAGGGCACAGTTTGTCGCTCAGATGATATGCACTCTGATTTCACGTCTCATTTGCTGACATTCACAGGATTAAAAGTACATATTTAGAGCTGTCAAAGAGTTATAGCCATTTTAGAGTTTGTGATTATTCCTTGGTTGTGAAGCATTTTACTTTTCCACGCCATACCAATCAAAATAAGGTTCACGCAGCAAGCTGTATCTGCCTCTACAGTGTGAAAATTGCTATTATTTTAACATCTCTGTGATTGGGGTATGTTTAACACCATGGGCTGAACTCTATCACTCTTCACTATGTTGAACGATACATCTCGATAGTTTTCATTCATATAATGGACCTCCGACAAAAATTAGAGGTTTATGTTGAAGCTCTATGTGTTTCTCTACAGAGTGAGTTTTGTCATGTTGAGTGTTTTTACATGACTAACCAGTAGCTCTATCTACAGCAGTTTCTCGGTGCATTATTTATACATGAAACGCTTGTGATATCGTTATGAACAGGATCATTGTAAACAGATTTCTGTGGTAAGGTTAGTGGGTGGATGTTACCCCGTAGTAATACTGCTTCACATTGTCTGTCCAGTCGTTGTTCTTGGACTGCGTATGCAGGATGCCTCAGCTTTGACAATGAAGATCAGCAGTGATGTTTACACCTCGTGGAAGCAATTTGTATTATACCACACCGTCGCTGTTCTATATCTTTGTGGTTGCCCGTACGTCTTTGTACTAAGAGTTGCTGCTATGTTTGGGCTCAGTCACTACTTTCTTTTCCCCCTATGTGAGGATAAAGACACGGTTTCTTTTCATAATGATACAGGATCGGAATGGTTGATGTTGTTCACGAGCCTATATTTGGTGAAGAGACAGTAACGCAAATATAACTATAACTCGTGCAGGACACAGTGGCTGATATGAAGTGAACAGTTTTCATCCTAAGCACTGGGCGGGCGAGTTCATTCATTTATTCAGAAGGGGAGGACGACAGTGTCTGAAACCTTTTGGCTGGTCATCGATGACAGAACAGAGGTGCAATCCCTTTATTTTCCTCAAACGATTGTACAGAAACCATTCGGTAAAAAAAATCATTTTTGCTTCACTTATAGCATTTTTTGTCATGCTAATGATGACGTGCCCATCATTTCGTCAATGCTCACAGGTATTGTGATATTTACATGGAAGTAGGACACTGCACGAAATTCGAAGAAGTTTGCCCTCAAAAACTGGGGTGGCTATGATATTGCGTTTGCTGCATTTTACATAATATATTGAAGCGTATGAAATTTAGGTAACATACTGAATTTGTCTTCAGACTTGGGTGGAGGTCTCTACCTGTTATGAATATCGAGAAAATTGATCCCATGGAGTACACTCATTTGCCATCGCGACGTGCCAGCAATAAAGCCTGAGCGAAATTTACAGAACATTCCGCATATTTCATAAACGGTTTGAGATACCGAAATGAGGTTTTGGCAGATGATAGCACACAAAGAGAGAGTATTTTGCCATGTGGTTATTATGCAAAACTTCATTATACAACGTGATATTCCGATAATTACAGACTTTTTAGAAGAAAGAATAAAATCTTTAAGTGCCATCGAAAGCTGTTGATATGAGAAATTCTATGAGTTTAGGAACAACAGTAGTGAGGATATTACGCATCCATTTTGTACCGAGAATATTCTTTTTCGTATGCTAATGACCTTACTATTGCTTTCATTATCAGGTGATGAATTGACGAAGTCTTCTGATCCACACTGTATACCAATTAGGTTCCTTTCGGAGTATGCTGATGCATTAGCTCCATTCTTAGGGAATCATATACAACCGTTCGCTCGGCGAAAGATCCCTACCCAAAGACTGGAAAGTTGCACAGGTCACACCAATCTTCAAGAAAGGTAGTAGGAGTAATCCACTAAATTACAGGCCCATATCGTTAACGTCGATATGCAGCAGGATTTTAGAACATTATGAATTACATCGAAGGAAACGGTCTATTGATACACAAACATCTCTCCTGTGAAACACAACTAGCTCTTGATTCACATGAAGTGCTGAGTGCTATTGACAAGGGATTTCAGATCGATTCCGTATTCCTGGTTTTCCGGAAGGCTTTTGACACTGTACCACACAAGCTGATAGTTGTGAAATTGCTTGCTTATGGAATATCATCTCAATAATGTGACTGGATTTGTGATTTCCTCTCAGAGAGGTCACAGTTCGTAGTAACTGACGGAAAGTCATCGAGTAAAACAGAAGTGATTTCAGGCGTTCCTCAAGGTAGTGTTATAGGCCCTTTGCTGTTCCTCATCTATATAAACGAATTGGGAGACAATCTGAGCAGCCGTCTTCGGTTGTTTGCAGATGACGCTGTCGTTTATCGACTAACAGTCATCAGAAGATCAAATCAAACTGCAAAACGATTTAGAAGAAATAAATAACGAAAAGTGTGAGGTCATCCACATGAGTGCTAAAAGGAACTCGTTAAACTTCGGTTACACGATAAATCAGTCTAACCTAAAAGCCGTAAATACAATTAAATACCTAGGTCTTACAATTACGAACATATTAAATTGGAAAGAACACACAGAATATGTTGTGCGGAAGGCTAACCAAAGGCTGCGTTTTATCGGCAGGACACTTAGAAAATGTAACAGACCTGCTAAGGAGACTGCCTACACTACGCTTGTCCGTCCTCTTTTAGAATACTGCTGCGCGGTGTGGGATCCTTACCAGGTAGGACTGACAGAGTACATCGAAAAAGTTCAAAGAATGGCAGCACGTTTTGTATTATCGCGAAATATGGAAGAGAGTGTAACAGAAATGATACAGGATTTCGGCTGGAAATCATTAAAAGAAAGGTGTTTTTCGTTGTGACGGAATCTTCTCACGAAATTCCATACAGTCCTGAACTACGTGACCGCTACGGTCGCTGTTTCGAATCCTGCCTCACGCATGGATGTGTGTGATGTCCTTAGGTTAGATAGGTTTACGTAGTTCTCCCCCCCCCCCCCCCCCTCCCCCCCATGAACCATAGACATTTCCGTTGGTGGGCAGACTTGCGTGCCTCAGCGACACAGATAGACGTACCGTAGGTGCAACCACATCGCAGGGGTATCTGTTGACAGGCCAGGCAAACGTATGGTTCCTGAAGAGGGGCAGCAGCCTTTTCAGTAGTTTCAGGGGCAACACTCTGGATTATTGACTGATCTGGCCTTTTAACATTAACCAAAACGGCCTTGCTGTGCTGGAACTGCGAACGGCTGAAAGCAAGGGGAAACTACAGCCGTAATTTTTCCCGAGGGAATGCAGATTTACTGTATGATTAAATGATGATGGCGTACTCTTGGGTAAAATATTCCGGAGGTAAAATAGTCCCCCATTCGGATCTCCGGGCGGGGACTACTCGGGAGGACGTCGTAATCAGGAGAAAGAAAACTGGCGTCCTACGGATCGGAGCGTGGAATTTCAGATCCCTTAATCAGGCAGGTAGATTAGAAAATTTAAAAAGGGAAATGGATAGGTTAAAGTTAGATATAGTGGGAATTAGCGACGTTCGGTGGCAGGAGAAACAAGACTTTTGGTCAGGTGAATACAGGGCTATAAATACAAAATCAAATAGGGGTAATGCAGAAGTAGGTTTAATAATGAACAAAAAAGTAGGAGTTCGGGTAAGCTACTACAAACAACATAGTGAACGCATTATTGTGGCCAAGATAGACACGAAGCCCACGCCTACAACAGTAGTACAAATCTATATGCAAACTAGCTCTGCAGATGACGCAGAAGTTGAAGAAATGTATGATCAGGTAAAAGAAATTATTCAGATAGTGAAGGGAGACGAAAATTTAATAGTCATCGGTGACTGGAATTCGATAGTAGGAAAAGGAAGAGAAGGAAACGTAGTAGGTGAATATGGATTGGGGGTAAGAAACAAAAGAGGAAGCCGCTTGGTAGAATTTTGCACAGAGCACAACTTAATCATAGCTAACACTTGGTTCAAGAATCATAAAAGAAGGTTGCATACATAGAAGAATCCTGGAGATACAAGAAGGTATCAGATAGATTATACAATGGTAAGACAGAGATTTAGGAACCAGGTTTTAAATTGTAAGACATTTCCAGAGGCAGATGTGGACTCTGACCACAATCTATTGGTTATGAAGTGTATATTAAAACTGAAGAAACTGCAAAAACGTGGGAATTTGAGGAAATGGGACCTGGATAAACTGAAAGAACCAGAGGTTGTACAGAGTTTCAGAAAGAGTATAAAGGAACAATTGACAAGAAAGGGGGAAAGAAATACAGTAGAAGAAGAATGGATAGCTTTGAGGGATGAAGTGGTTAAGGTAGCAGTGGATCATATAGGTAAATAGATGAGGGCTAGTAGAAATCCTTGGGTGACAGAAGAAATACTGAATTTAATTGATGAAAGGAGAAAATGCAGTAAATGAAACAGGCAAAAAGGAATACAAACGTCTCAAAAATGAGATCGACATGTAGGGAAGCGCCATATACACGCCTTATAAAAATCACATCAGTCTTTCCATTGTGTGCCAGCCTAGTCCGCTGTAACTAGCTCTGACGTCATAAATGTGCGTAATGCTTTAAAAATGAAGTAAATAACCTGAAACTTTTCTAGCATGTCAGGAGTAATACTAAATCAATATGCGTTGCAAATCAGTTCAATAACTTTAACCATTTTCGAAATTTGGATGTTTTTCTGTAAAAATCATTGGCGCAACAGAAAAGAGCTGGAAACGTAAAAATTTATATTTAGATTCCTTTTGCACAATAATTTAGTAGAAACAGTATACTGGATCTCACAAATTAAAATTTTAGTGGAAATTCATGATTTTCTGGTTTTGGTCTTAGAAATTAAGGAAGCAAGATAGATTAAGGAGGCGAATAAATAAAGCTAGGATGTTTAAATTTAAGTAGAAGGGAGATCCGCTATAATCATAAAAATGTGAGAAGTTTCAACAGAATAACTATGAAACTATAGCTATAGCGTATCTCCAAAGAGCAAGTTCAGGGCTCGTCTACTGCATGTAGTGTAATTAAATTAATTCTCTCGCCCAAAATATTTGACTTAGCCACATCAGACTTTATTATGATTACTTACTTGTGTGCTGATTGAACAATGAAATTGAAAGCTTCATCGGCCATCATCAAAGGAAGCAATGATTTATTCGATAACTTAAAGTGGTGCATTACTAGCCCAGCGGCTAGTCGGGAGAGCAGATTTGATCAGGCGTTCCCTTAGCCGTCAGCACCGCGTCTTTATATGTAAGAACGCTACGCGAGGAAAAGGAAGGCACCAGTTCTCTCCAGACGCTGATTAGCGCACCACCTGTGCCGGGAGTCGCGTCGCATCGGTATCATTGCTATGAGCAGCCTCGGATGCCGTAAGAAGTTACTCGGTATACGCGTAACCATGAAATCGTTTTCGAGTTAAGTGTTAATTCTGGGATGACTTTAATGATCTATCTTCAGTTTGCGTATGTCGTATTTTAACGTGCTGCCACAGGACAGACATTCTACCATTACTAGCGTGGCGTTTGATGAACATTATCATCAAATTATGGCGAACATTCACTTAAACATTTAATTTGAACAGTTACAGTGGCATCAGCGCATTAGACTCTAAACTGCTCTGGTAGTTGCATTGTGTGGATTCTTTTTGGTCTGTGACTTTCAGAATACAGTGAACATTTTCGAGAGAATGGTTTTTTAATATGAATCCCAGACAATCTCCTAATTCCTCAGAGCTGTAAGCTGTAGCTATAAATGTATTTCTCAGATAAAGTGGGCACTATGAATTCTAATTACAGGCTTCACATTTTGACAATCACTTTCTGGTTGCCAATATTGTAGTTAGAGAGCCAGTGTTGAGAACGGCAAAAAGCAATGAATACAAAACATTTATTCTGTTATTCCACCCGCCGCCCCACAGACAGGAAGTGCAAAATGGCTAAGCAGGCACGGCTAGAGGACAAATGTAAGAATGTAGAGGCTTACCTCACTAGGGGTAAGGTAGATACTGCCTACAGGAAAATTAAAGAGACCTTTGGAGAAAAGAGAACCACTTGTATGAATATCACGGGCTCAGATGGAAACCCAGTTCTAAGCAATGAAGGGAAAGCAGAAAGTTGGAAGGAGTATATAGAGGGACTATACAAGGGCGATGTTATTGAGGACAATTTTATGGAAATGGAAGAGGATGTAGATGAAGATGAAACGGGAAATATGATTCTGCGTGAAGAATTTGATAGAGCACTGAAAGACCTAAGTCGAAACAAGGCCCCGGGAGTAGACAACATTCCATTAGAACTACTGACAGCCTTGGGGGAGCCTGTCTTGATAAAACTCTACCATCTGGTGAGCAAAATGTATGAGACAGGCGAAATACCCTCAGACTTCAAGAAGAATAAAATAATTCCAATCCCAAAGAAAGCAGGCGTTGACAGATGTGAAAATTACCGAGCTATCAGTTTAATAAGTCACGGCTGCAAAATACTAACGTGAATTTTGTACAGACGAATGGAAAAACTGGTAGAAGCCGACCTCGGGGTAGATAAGTTTGGATTCCGTAGAAATATGGGAACACGTGAGGCAATACTGACCCTACGACTTACCTTAGAAGCTAGATTAAGAAAAGGCGAACCTACGTTTCTAGCATTTGTAGACTTATAGAAAGCGTTTGACAATGTTGACTGGACTAATCTCTTTTAATTTCTGAAGGTGGCAGGGGTAAAATACAGGGTGCGAAAGGCTATTTACAATTTGTACAGAAACCAGATGGCAGTTATAAGGGTCGAGGGACATGAAAGGGAAGCAGAGGTTGGGAAGGGAGTGAGACAGGGTTGTAGCCTCTCCCTGATGCTATTCAGTCTGTTTATTGAGCAAGCAGTAAAGGAAACAAAAGAAAAATTCGGAGCAGGTATTAAAATCCATGGAGAAGAAATAAAAACTTTAAGGTTCGCCGATGACATTGTAATTCTGTCAGAGACAGCAAAGGATTTGGAAGAGCAGTTGAACGGAATGGACAGTGTCTTGAAGGGAGGATATAAATCAACATAAGCAAAACGAGGGTAATGGAATGTAGTCGAATTAAGTCGGGCGATGCTGAGGGAATTAGATTAGGAAGTAAGGCACTTAAAGTAGTAAAGGACTAGTTTTGTTATTTGGGGAGAAAAATAAGTGATGATGGTCGAAAAAGTGAGGATATAAAATGTAGACTGGCAATGGCAAGGAAAGCGTTTCTGAAGAAGAACAATTTGTTAACATCGAGTATAGATTTAAATGACAGGAAGTCGTTTCTGAAAGTATTTATATGGAGTGTAGCCATGTATGGAAGCGAAACATGGACGATAAGTAGCCTGGACAAGAAGAGAATAGAAGCCTTTGAAATGTGGTGCTACTGAAGAATGCTGAGGTTTAGGTTGGTAGATCACGTAACTAATGAGGAAGTATTGAATAGGATTGGGGAGAAGAGGAGTTTGTGGCACAACTTGACAAGAAGAAGGGATCGGTAGGTAGGACATGTTCTGGGGCATCCAGGGATCACCAATTTAGTATTGGAGGCCTGCGTGGAGGGTAAAATTCGCAGAGGGAGACCAAGAGATGAACACACTAAACAGATTCAGAAGGATGTAGGCTGCAGTACGTATTGGGAGATGAAGAAGCTTGCACAGGATAGAGTAGCATGGAGAGCTGCATCAAACCAGTGTCAGGACTGAAGACCACATCAACAACAACACGTTCTAGAGGACTGATGGCCTCAGATGTTGAGTCCCATAGTACTCAGAGCCATTTGAACCATTTGAACGAAATTCCAGTCACCAACTGTCTCCTCCGAATACGAAAATATTTTTTTGACACCGACCTACACAGGGAGGAACGATTACCACGACAAAATAAGGGAAATCAGAGCTCGTACAGAAACAAATATGTGTTTATTCCTTCAGTGCGCTATACGAGATTGGAATAATAGAGAATTGTGAAGGTGGTTCAATAACCCCCTGCCAGGCACTTAAATGTGATTTGCAGAGTATCCATGTAGATGTAGATGCAGATGAATAAATGTATGGAACCACTTTTTGAGAATTCTTTTGCAACAGTGTCTGCACAATATATTAGTGAGGTGAGAGTGTGTAAACTCCACTGTGTTTTGGCAAAAGTCGCAAATTTTATCGTGGCAACCAGAGAAGTGGTTAGGATTTACTCAATATCCGCCACTCACGATGCATCTCTGAAAATTACAAATGATCAACATGCCAATCGAAAATAAATCGCAACATTTTCGGCGAAATTCTTTTTTGAATGGGCACCGTGCGAATGTGGGCGTGGAGGGGCTCCATTTGATATTGACAGAAAATATGAGCGTAGGCTTCAGTTTAGAATAGCACTTCCCCTCCCGTGCTTGACAATTCCTAAACAGCGCCTGCTCGTAGCCCCCACTACTACCGCTCTCGCTACGTGTGCCCTGCCAACTGCGCGCTTATTTTACACGGCATACTGCGAGCACTATACCTGTTCATTTTGTGCTTCCAGCTTGGAGCACACTTTGACCATACACCCGATTTTTGATGCCCCCGTCACATTTAAATGTTGTACCATAGCGGAATGATCACAGTTCATTGGCTGTGTTACTTCTCGAGTACCCTGAACTGAATAGATGTAGATTAATGTGTTAAACTGATCTTGATCAAAACTGGGAGATTCAGTAATGTTAAAACTGGGAAAACCATTTTCTTGCCATGCTATGCCCAATGGCATTATCAGCGTGCACACTGCAAAATGTTTCTTGTAGCCTCCGCTGCTGTCAGCTCTCTATTGAACTGATTAATACCTGATCGTGATCGATGGTCAAAAACATTTCGAATATGGAACACCGACTTTCACATATTATGGGTAATACGGAGAGCCATCTAATGGTTCAATAAGCTCTGACTCGGCTGTTAAATAAGCTTGGACAGTTAAATTCATTCAATCATTCCTTTCCCTAAATAAAAGGACTTATATTCATTACCCACACAGCTTTGTCAAGAAATTACAATCAAGTTATACGTTAATGCCGTTTTCATTTATGTCGGCAGTGCTTGATTCCGAAAGGGATTTAGCGGTTGCGTTAGTTCACTTGTGCCTGGAGGCCATACATTTCAGTTAAGGACAACACTGTCAATGAAAAAAATTACATGACTGCTGCATCTATTTTATAAATCTTTTATGGACATCGATAACCTTATCCACTGTGTTGTACTTGCTAGAGCTATATCCGTGTTACTTTCTTTTAGTTTGAACATTCGGCATCCTGCATCACGTTCCTGGTTCAGTACTGTACCTAATGCCTTTCAGATATGTATAAATCTCTCTGCTCATTAACATCTGTGCTGTCTTTCACTTAAGCGATGTGTCCTGATTCTGTGTATCCTTTGTTTTATACTATACATGCAGTATTGGTTATTGCTCTTTGCAGTTATTAGAACCTACCATTGCACATGACATGTTACGAACGGGTATCTCTGGTGGAGTTTACTAACACTCAGAGCACAATTTTTCATCTTATTATTTTGCGTATCCACCAATTGACAGCCAGAATCGCCCTCGCCCGCACAACATATGGAAGAGTTACTACGATAGTATTTACCACCCGCGATGTTGAGTTCGTAAGCGAAATCATCAAAACAGATTAAATACGAGGGCTGCAACTTAAATAGTGGCAACTCTTATGTGGAGACCCTATGGAATGGAATCTACTATTGCCGCTGATAGCACACGTTGTTGACATACCTACCCTACCTCCGAGCAGATGGACTCGCCCATCCGATGTCACCGGGGTGCGCACAGTCGAGGGAAACAAGTCACTTGCGAGCGAGCGGTATAACGCATCGGTGTCGCTATGTTTTTGAAACAGGAACAACGGAGTTCGATCAAGATTGAATGTGCCAGAGGTCATACACCACGACAATGTCATCAAGGTCTTCAAGAGGCGTGCGGGTTGGGCATTGCCGTATAGAAGAGTGGCAAGTTGTGTAAAAGCCTTCAACGAAGGTCGGCAAACTGCGGCAGACTTGCATCGGGCAGGGCGTCCTAGCGTCTCTGAAGAAGACGTGAATGCTGCTGCCGTTAGTGGACAGTTATCGACGCCATACGATTCTTGAGCTCGGCTACGAAGCCGGATTAGGGCATACGACTGTGCTACACATCCAGAAGGGACGACTGGGCATGCGAAAAAATTGCATCACGATGGAATCCGCATGACTTGACGGAAATGTAGAAATGGATGAGTAGCGACGCTGCTCAGACGCAGTTGGAGCGCTATGAGCGCGAAGGAGTGGCTTTCTTACGCCGTATCTAAACACTGGGTGAGACATGGGCCACATCGTACGAGCCAAAACTGAAACGTCATTCCAGCGAATGGCGTCATTATGCGTCGCCGCGAAAGTCGAAAGTGCGTCAGAGCCCCAGTATGGTGAAAGTTATGGTGTTTCTAGTGTACGACTGTGGTGGTGTTATCCTAACGCATCGCGTTCCTTCATGGCAGGCCGTCAATGCGCAGTATTACTGTTCGTTTTTGGGGCATCACCTGCGACCAGCTTTGTGAAAGAAGCGGCGACACTTCCTGAGCAACCTATCTATCACTTTGCACGACAATGAGCGGGCGCATACAGCGCAAGCTGTGGCTGCTCTGATCGGTCGATGGGACTGGGAGGTACTGTACCATCCACCATACTCATAGGACTTAAGTCCTTGTGACTTTGATTTGATTCCGAAGATGAGGGAACCACTTCGTGACATTCGTTTCAGAACTGTTCCCGAGATTCGACAGGCAGTAGACCGCTCCATTAGCACCATAAACAGGCTCTGCTAACGGTATACTGCGTACTGCGCCTTCCACATCGCTGGCAACGGGTTCTACACAAACCTGGTGACTAGTTTGAAGGACACTGACAGGTGCAAACAAGTAACTCTTTTGTATCGGTTGTGAATAAATAGTTGCCACTATTTAAGTTCCAACCCTCGTGAACAAGCTTAGTATCACCTTCTCTCCCTCCCTCCGACCGTGTCTCTCTCTCTCTCTCTCTCTCTCTCTCTCTCTCTCTCTCTCTCTCTCTTTCACTCTTTCTTACATAACGAGCAACGCTAGTCTCTTATTACAACAATGTCCTTGTGTGTGTGTGTGTGTGTGTGTGTGTGTGTGTGTGTGTGTATGTGTCTGTGTATTTACACTAAATCCAAGATAAATTTCGTGTACATGAAAACTGTGCTATATATCTATTTCCATCTAGACTTTTCACTATGTGTTGATATTTGCGGTAAATACCCATACACATATTTCAAAGGGCTTGGAGGGATGTAAGAACTGACAAGAGGTGTTTTACGACACTTGGCAGCTAACTTCAAGTAATGTTAAAAGTTTGGTGCCAAGTACATATGGTTGTGTTCTCCCATATACACGGGGAGAGATATCCATCGTAATAAAATCAAGTGTATACCGAACTGATAAAGTGGAACATAGTATTAACGCCAGCCGGAGTGGCCGAGAGGTCCTAGGCGCTACAGTCTGAAACCGCGAGACCGCTATGGTTTCAGGTTCGAATCCTGCCTCGGGCATGGATGTGTGTGATGTCCTTAGGTTAGTTAGGTTTAAGTAGTTCTAAGTTCTAGGCGACTGATGACCTCAGACGTTAAGTCCCATCGTGCTCAGAGCCATTTGAACCATAGTATTAACCTGTTATTTACTCTGGGATGCTGTTTCAATATCTTGAGAGACTTCATAGGTGACTGCCACAAGCGAAATATGAGTTTAATATTCTAGTCCTGTGATGCAGGATGAGACAGATGTTAAGCAGACAAGAAAAGATTCTTGTGTTTTTATTACCAGATGAGAGAATACTTTGAGAAAATATGTAGTCTATGACATACTGTTGTACATTATTTTCGCGATACAATGTGAAAATGTGTGTTCACTAACTTGCTGTGAATACGAGGCAGGTATATATGTTTGGGAAGGTATGGTAAATAGTATTTTTGCTATTGTTCACAAGGGGGGCGTGTTTCGGTTTCCAGAAAGTATTTCCAAACAATGCTCAGGAACGTCTTTGAAGCCAGAATTCTTAACGGTTTGTAGGATATTTTGGGTGCGAATATTGTGCGCAAAGAAGTGTTTGGTTTCACTGGCCACATATCACACACATACAGGAAGAAATATAGGATCGTTCCATAGCAGTGCAAGGTTGTGTTTGCTTTCGTCCATTTATACGAGTGAGGTAAAGCGCATATTTGTGTTTGGATCATGTAGGAGAGGTGTGAACTTACTTAGTTAGGCGAACACTAGCAGCTACATCCACTGTTCCTGCTCAAGGTTTTCTTTTGACTGTGGTTTCTCGTGAATTTTTGCGATATTTTGGTCGATTTAAGGTATAGGTAGTATGTATAATCATCTGAATGGTTTTTCACGACACTTTAAAGTGGTGATTGTTGTAGAAGATCTTCGTGGTGCACTATGATCTGTTCGATCTGTTTTGAGTATCAAGGTTGTTTGATAGTCAGTGTTTCGAGCACCAAAGTTGTTTCCCAATTCACTTGTAAGGTCTGCAATTTTAGATCTTTTCAGAGTGGATGAGGTTTTCAAACATTTTATTGCGAACTAACTTTCTGTGAGCCCTCTGGGACAGTGCAATAGGACGAAGGCGCCAGAGAGCACCATTTAGAGAACCAGAGTTCAAGAGTGTTTGGTGGAATATGTGGGTGGTGTTTTCAAAGTTATTTTTCACGAGAATTGTGGAACAAAGACAATGTTAATAATAGCAGGAATTGGGGACACCGTAAGTACAAGCTCACCCACTGTACATGTCTCTGCAGTTAGCCGACTGTGGGCGTCACTCCCCCAGCAGTTGAGGTCACGCTCGCCAGCCACCACCGCTGAGGATTCGGGCCCATTAGCTAAGCATGAGATTGTGCAATCTCTGAGCACGATCTGAATACGCATTTAGGAAGAATTTTTGTGTGAACCCCATCGTCAAAATCATGTGGACTATGTTATACACCAATGCGGCGTTCCTGTCAATTTGTTGTTTGTTTGTGTGAACATCTCTCATGTGATACTAAATCCAACAAACGACAGATCATAAAAGTTTCTGGCGGGAATAGGTATGAAGGTATCAGCACTGAGAAGCGTCAAAGAGTAGCTTTGACCAATCTAACACACTAGCTGAAGGACTGTGAAGGTCGAGATAGCCTGTGAGAAACACCAAAGAGTAGCTCCAGTCAGTCTAACATAGTACCTTAAGGAACGCAGAGAAATAGTTCTGGAAAACTTTAACATGAATTAACACTCGTCTCAAGTGTAACTCTAAATCTGACGAATCATATACACAGAAGACGACATATCTTTGCTAAAACTTTCCAGCGGTGTGGGTATGAGGGAGGGATAGATATGTGAGCAGTAAGGAGCATCGAAGAATAGCTTTGATCAGCTTAATGTTTTTCCGACATGAGCTTGATTTTACCTAGCCAAAGACCACTTTCAGACAGTGCTGGCACATCGAGGACTTTGAAAGTACACCACTGCTGACTGTTCAGTTCTTCATCTCTGATGGATAGTCAGGTATTTCGCTATTGTTCGAAGCGGGCAAGCCTTTCCGAGAAAAACGTTTAGAAGCTTGCAGGAAATGTTCTGTTCTTCAGTCTTTTGTCCATCTGTGACTCGTTTCTGCAGACTGGAAACAGAAGCCATTTGTTCGCCTGTGAGGTGGTGTGATTAGTGACGTCACACTTCTTTGTTTCGACTGTAATGAGACAAGTCTCATTACATTCTTTTCCTCTTTGTGTGCCGGCCGGGGTGGCCGAGCGGTTCTAGGCGCTTCAGTCTGGAACCGCGTGACTGCTACGGTCGCAAGTTCGAATCCTGCCTCGGGCATGGATGTGTGTGACGTCCTTAGGTTAGTTAGGTTTAAGTAGTTCTGAGTTCTAGGGGACTGATGACCTCAGCTGTTAAGACCCATAGTGCTCAGAGCCATTTGAACCATTTGAACAATTTGAACATCTTTGTGTGTCGTCGGTCCGGTAGGTCCGTGAATTCTAGAAGCCTCTTGCTCGACTGTGAGGTATATTACCATTCTACACATTTCCCATTTTTATTTGGATGAGAGAACATCGATTGTGGTATGTTGTTTGCATCGAGATGGTGAAACACCGGTGGAAGAGACATTAGCTTGTTCTCTAGACATGAGAAAACACATATGATTATCAGTATTAAAATCTTAGTTGACTTGGTAAAGTATAGGGATAATCTGGAACATGTTTTACTTTGACATCGGTATTCATTAAAAAACATGAATGGAACTGCCAGTTTCCTCCATTTTTCGGTTTTCATGTAAATATCTTCATGAACAGATGAGTTTCTTGTTACGCAGTGGTTTACAGCACATGCCACACAATGCCCTCGTTAAAGTTTCAGTTCTCCAAAGATATAACTCCCACTCTTTATCTTTAGAGTTATACTGTGCAGGTGATCAGCAGCATACAGCTATGTGGTTGATATCGAGAACAGTCATGTAAATAGTATGATATTCCGGCAAACTTCACGAAAATGCATGTAATTTTGGAAATTTTCATATGCTACTCAATGATTTCAGCCTAAAAGCGTAAAAAATGTCATTGTTTTTGGGCGCGTAAAATCGGATATTGCAGTGAGTATCACTTTCGAGATCTGTAAATTAATTCACGACTTCCAAATCATTTCTCATCGACAGAGCTCAGAAAGTAAATGTTCTTATACTACCAGAGTCAGGAGATTGTCACAAGTCGTTGCAGAAGCTATAGCAGCAAGCAGGCCAAGGCAGTTAGTGGGCGCCTTTATGCTGGAGATACCAGCCCAGCCTTTGTGCAAGAGATTAGAGAGGCCGAATTTCTGCAGAAGGCCGCCCGATCACAGATCAGGACAGTGCGTCTTGGGGACAGTTGCCTCATGATCATTGGTTGCGGTGGATGAACAACCTACATCACTGGGGATATCTAGCACTCCAACTATGTATGACACATGTGCTTCTGTTTTTGGGATCTGGGTGTCCTCATAGTGTATGTATGAGTTTCTGGCAATCGACAGCTACGTGTATGACGCACGAGTCATGATTTTGTATGGGGAAGGATATGAATTGTGTTCCCTGCAGCGACAGGGCATGATGGTACAATCGTGGTGATGGGCCATGTTGGATATCGGTTCCACGAGGAAAAATTCAAGCTTTCCTCGACAGTAGTGGAGCAGTGTAATTGAGTAAGTGTTTTTAGCAGTAGTTTCCATACTTCATGATCTGTATGCTACTTTTGCAGGTTTTAACTGCCAGTGCATTATGACTGCTCTATTTTTTTTTCGATTTGTACAAAATTAGTTTTTCCTGAAATTCTCGCAATTTCTCCATCTGTAGAAAGTGTCAGTTTGAAACGTCCCCATTGAACAATTATACACGACTGTGCTTTAACTGACACAATATTTTGTTAGCGCAACGCAATCTGACTTTCAATAATCCCTGCAAAAGAATGACCCTGACTAACATTAAACTATACCTTTCACAAATCACTTACCTCATAAAAATCTTCGCTACTCAAGCTACTGCAATACAGCGAGCGCCACAACTGCCAGCTAAATAAAAGATTCAAACTATGGAAGGCACTAACTACTGATAGGGATAGTTAGCAAATGAAAGATATTAATAGAGAACAAACAATGTATTTACCTTGATATCATCATTTATAAATATAGCAGTTCATGACAAATTTCAAAACTCCGCCATCTCTCTCCCCACATCCACCACTGCTGGCGGCTCACCTCCAACTGCGCAACGCTACGCGCTGTTCACAGCCAGCTGCCTAACACTACAATGGCGAGTATTACAACAATGCAAAGCAGCCACAGACTGCACACAGCACAGCCAGTGATTTTTTTACAGAGGTGGCGTTACCAATAAAAAAACCTAAACAGCCTACTTACAAGTTATAAACATGAGTCGCTGGAGGGCAGAAAGTGGGAAGTGGCTGAAGCACATGTTGAAGCATCCTCTGGTAGCGGTATTGAGCACTAGGACATCGGTCTTCAAACTTTGAGGCGAAAATACGTGCGATCGGAAGAAGTGGAGGTGGAAGATGGCGGAATGTGGAGTTTTTTTTTTTTTTTTTTTTTTTTTTTTTAAAAAGCAGGATGGCGTCTCTCCACGCCCACACCGACGTGGTGACAAAACTAAAAGTTCTACTGTCACCTCCGTATAACATGTTAGTTTTCGAATCAGGAGTCACAGGTTGCGGGCTGTGATGTTGTCCATGCGTCTGGGTAGTATTACTCATTGACATGGTCCATCGGAAGACAGAAAGTGGACGAAAGCGATCGAAGGGTATCGGTTTGTAAGGGCAGAGGGAAAAAAAGTGCCAAGGTAAGCGCCAAGGGAAAAAACCTCTGAGACAGTAGGACGGGTAATAAGAGCAGTACCCGCTCGCTAGCTGCGACAGTGCATGCAAGGTGAGATCACGTTAGTGCGAGGTATCGTGTATCGTTACCTTTGTCGTTGCGGGTCCTCATTCTAGGGACTACTGCAGCGGCTGCGTCCCTGTAATTGTCCGAGGTCGCCATATATTAGTGAGCAATCGGCCATAGATCAGCTCACAGTGTAGGGGGTGTGTGAGGCTGGTTTGCGTGTTGTGCGCAGTACGGCTTCCCTGCGATTGCCTGTTTTTCGGCGGGTCGAGCATCTGTGGTTGCCAGTATTAGCTGTGTTGCAGGGGCTCGCCAGTACTGTTGTGTTAGCGTGCTATGTACCATAGATGTTTAGTTCCTTGCTAATAGTGTCTATGGTCTATTATGTTTCCATCTATGGTTGTGGTCGTAGTTCCCCAGAGAAAGAATAAACGGGTTACGCGATTGTCTCGTTTTTCTGTACAGTCGTGTGGAGAGGTTTTGGAATGCCTGCAAGAGAATGTCTAGCCGATATTCCCGGTGAAGATCCGCGGTGCGTGTGTAACGCGGTACATTGCTTATGATTGTGAGTACTTTCTTCTGTATGAGCTGCAGACGGCGCAGGCGTGTGGGCGCAGCGTATCATCAGACGGGAGCAGCATACGTCATCACAGGTCAAAGTGTGGTGTACATGGACCTGGACAACCTCCTATTCAGTGTGCTACGCCTGTTAAGTATAGCATAGAGTTGTTTGAGCCTCACGTTTGCTTTGTTGGTCATATGTTGAAAGTGGTCCACCCAGAGTAGTTTCCGGTCCATCCAGACACCAAGGTATTTGACCTTCTCACGGAAACGTATTGGGCGTGCATGTAGTGTTATTGGGTTGCAGTGTTGATGTTTGCATAGTAGTTTCGGTCTTCTAGTGAACAGAATGGCTTCGCACTTGTCGATGTTTACTCCAACACGCCATTTCATCAGCCAAGGCTCTGCCGCTCTGAATGCGGTCTGTAGTCGTGAGTTAATGTTAGACACTTTCCAATCTTGCGCGAGGATGGCAGTGTCATGCACGTAGATTGCCACCATCGTGTTGCGTGTAGCTGGAAGGTCATTAATGTAGAGGTTAAACAGTGTGGGCCCTAGGATGCTTCCTTAGAGTACTCCAGCCTGGATACCATGTCGTGTTGATAGTTTTCCGTGCACATCGGTGTTGAAACTCCTGTCCGTGAGATATGAGTGTATGAGATGTACCAGCCCGTCAGGGAACCGTGCGTCATTCAGTTTACGTTTGAGGCCATTGCGCCATAGATGGTCGAAGACCTTTTCGATCTCCAGGAGCACTGCACCAGTTGCTTTGTTTGTCTTGTGTACGTGTGTTATGTATTCAGTGACATGGAGGACGTGTTGTGTTGTCAAGTGATGATTCCTAATGTCGAATTGCTCCAGCCTCAGGGTGTCGTTTGTAATGCAGTGCCTAGTGTGTCGTTTTAGTATTACCTTCTCAACAATCTTGCTGAGCGCGCTCAGCAGACTGATAGGCCGGTAATTTTGAGGGAGTGGTCTTTCCCTGGCTTCCTGAACATCAGGACCTTGGCCATCTTCCAAAAGGCGGGGAAGTGTTCGTGTTTAAGTATGGCATTCGTGATGTGTGAGAGGTATTCTACTGCTTTATCCATGAACTCCTGGAGGACACTGTTTTGAATGCCATCGTGATCAGGGGCTTTCCTAGCTATTGTATGCATGATGGCCCGTTTGACTTCTGCTGTGCTAGCCTGTCGGATGTTTTTGCACGATGGGCCAAGATGTGTGTAACCTCCTGGCCGGTAGCAAGTGTGAACGCTGGGTCTGAGGGATGCAGGTTCGGTGTGAATGACGCTATAAGTGTGAGGGCTATCATTTCCGCTTTTTCTTCCGCAGAAAAAGCGGAACTGATGGCCCTCACACTTGCAGCGTCATTTACACTGAACCTGGAATGTGTAGGTTGGGAGCAGTAGAGTGGGGAAGACAATCAAACATCAGGATAACACTACCAAGAACACATTGCCCATCAAAATAAATAAATAAATAAATACCGTATGTCCCTACTCTCTTGCAGATCAGCATAGACTGACCGTTTCGCTACGTTTTCATATGTGGAATGGGGTTGGTGGATGACATCATCGTATTGGGGCAACAGTGGGGGAAGTTATATTAGTGAAGGTACCCCAGTTGCCTTATTTCCCATCAAAAACTTTAATTTCCCACCATGATGTCAACACAATGCTGCCACATCTACAGCTGACATCCAGGATATGCTGTGTTGGAAAAATGTGGCCCAGAAACAGCCTAGCTCCACTACTTGCAAACATATATGAGTGTGCATGTATGTATCTTCCACATTTTCTCCTTAATCGCAGGACTGATGGCAACTAAACATGGTACATATATCCCTTACTGTTAGGCAACAATAGGGGTTTGGGTCGGAACCACCTATCTATCACAGTTTGGGAGAAATGACGTCATTAACACTGAGATGTGTAGAAAACTACCACATGTGCATCATGTCTAAATTTGTTAGTTGCTTGCTATGAACTATAATCGCAGCAAGTTTTGAAGACAGTATCTAGATATGCCGCTGAATGATCACAAAATTTTAACATTGTATGGCACATAGATCAGGAATTATGATGTCATAAGCACTGATATGCTTCAGAAGCTGTCGCATTTTGGATTACGTTTAAATTAATTATTTCTTTGGTAACAACTCTATTTAGAACATACACTCCTGGAAATGGAAAAAAGAACACATTGACACCGGTGTGTCAGACCCACCATACTTGCTCCGGACACTGCGAGAGGGCTGTACAAGCAATGATCACACGCACGGCACAGCGGACACACCAGGAACCGCGGTGTTGGCCGTCGAATGGCGCTAGCTGCGCAGCATTTGTGCACCGCCGCCGTCAGTGTCAGCCAGTTTGCCGTGGCATACGGAGCTCCATCGCAGTCTTTAACACTGGTAGCATGCCGCGACAGCGTGGACGTGAACCATATGTGCAGTTGACGGACTTTGAGCGAGGGCGTATAGTGGGCATGCGGGAGGCCGGGTGGACGTACCGCCGAATTGCTCAACACGTGGGGCGTGAGGTCTCCACAGTACATCGATGTTGTCGCCAGTGGTCGGCGGAAGGTGCACGTGCCCGTCGACCTGGGACCGGACCGCAGCGACGCACGGATGCACGCCAAGACCGTAGGATCCTACGCAGTGCCGTAGGGGACCGCACCGCCACTTCCCAGCAAATTAGGGACACTGTTGCTCCTGGGGTATCGGCGAGGACCATTCGCAACCGTCTCCATGAAGCTGGGCTACGGTCCCGCACACCGTTAGGCCGTCTTCCGCTCACGCCCCAACATCGTGCAGCCCGCCTCCAGTGGTGTCGCGACAGGCGTGAATGGAGGGACGAATGGAGACGTGTCGCCTTCAGCGATGAGAGTCGCTTCTGCCTTGGTGCCAATGATGGTCGTATGCGTGTTTGGCGCCGTGCAGGTGAGCGCCACAATCAGGACTGCATACGACCGAGGCACACAGGGCCAACACCCGGCATCATGGTGTGGGGAGCGATCTCCTACACTGGGCGTACACCACTGGTGATCGTCGAGGGGACACTGAATAGAGCACGGTACATCCAAACCGTCATCGAACCCATCGTTCTATCATTCCTAGACCGGCAAGGGAACTTGCTGTTCCAACAGGACAATGTACGTCCGCATGTATCCCGTGCCACCCAACGTGCTCTAGAAGGTGTAAGTCAACTACCCTGGCCAGCAAGATCTCCGGATCTGTCCCCCATTGAGCATGTTTGGGACTGGATGAAGCGTCGTCTCACGCGGTCTGCACGTCCAGCACGAACGCTGGTCCAACTGAGGCGCCAGGTGGAAATGGCATGGCAAGCCGTTCCACAGGACTACATCCAGCATCTCTACGATCGTCTCCATGGGAGAATAGCAGCCTGCATTGCTGCGAAGGGTGGATATACGCTGTACTAGTGCCGAGATTGTGCATGCTCTGTTGCCTGTGTCTATGTGCCTGTGGTTCTGTCAGTGTGATCATGTGATGTATCTGACCCCAGGAATGTGTCAATAAAGTTTCCCCTTCCTGGGACAATGAATTCTCGGTGTTCTTATTTCAATTTCCAGGAGTGTATTTCGCAGATAGTAAGCACATATGCGGCTAAATACACCCAAGAAAATATATCATAGTACTACACATAGTTCAAGAGATATGATGTGATAAACACTGAGATGTATCAAGCTTTAATGCATTTATTTTCTACCAATAAACTTCTACTGTCGAGTCAGCTAAAGGAAATCTCTCACCCCTGGTAGCTCTTTTGACAGCTTCCGACTGCTAAATGCAAATGGTTGTGGTAGAAAACAATAGGCCTTTAAGCATCTATCAAGAGGCGTTATCACTGAGACGTCGCAGGTACATGACAGCTGCGTCCAGTATACGGAAACTGTACGTTTCTAATAGAAATTGTAAAAATGAATACCCGAGCAGTGGCGAGTTTATCAGCCAGTTATTGATAAAATCAAAGTGTTTTTCACTGACAATTGAAGCTGCGACTGAGAATGGTCTTTTCCAAACACGACACCGTTAACATTCCTTTGTTCTCCAGCACCTTGTGTGGAAATTTGTGAGTACCGAGGTTACACGGCGCTGCGCTGTGACGCACTTCTCCTATATGTCTCCGCAGAAACGATAGCGCTGTTACGACTTGCCGACTGTGACATGCACGTACATATCAGCAAACAGGCTGGTGTCCGTGGTGTACTGATAATGTATGACAAAGCTCTCATCGATATTGGAAACGCTTGTCTGGTCTCCCGTACCCGTCGTTGCCTTTGTCTGCAGGATTGCCTCCATTACTCACCAACTGAACATTTCTGTCCCTTGCACACAGATCAACTGGCAGACGAACATCGCAGCTCAGGACTCACGACCGTCAAAACGTCAGCTCTTAACATAATTTCAATGTAACTGTGGAACCATCAGTCACGATCTCTGACGAGTTTTAAAACCGTAGGTGATAACAATGAAAGAGCTGCTAAATGCTTATACCTCAAGGGAAATAATTGTGATGTTTGGCTGTATGAAAATTTTGTAAGATTTTTGGCGTCACACAAAGTAGCCCTGGCTGAAATCTGAATTGCCCGACAAGTTATGTAGGATCCAGTTACATTATAGGGTGTGCGGTACTGCTTGTGAAAGTAAAAGGCTCGCCCCGTTAGATGCCACATTCAGGGATAAGTCTAAAGTAATACATTGCCCCAGGATGCTGTCCTTCTTCGGAAAGGAAAATAAGAAGTCAATTTTCCCTTAAATCTGGTCGTTGAGGATTTAGGTCCCTCAACTCTTAGTTTTCAGAAATATGGAGGTCAAAACACTCATTAAGTTTCAACGCCTAACTCCATTAAACTAGAGAGCTGTCGTAGAGATTACAGTAATGACTTCCTGAGCGGGATGTTCTGGGGTGAAATCCTCAACCGACCATCTTATATTTAGGTTTTTCGTTATTCACAAGTATTTAATAAACTTGAAGATTCAAAAGCAAGAGCTTCACAAACGTTGTAAGTCAATAAAGTATTGGTATACATCTGGCCATTATTTAACCAGTTATTCGGCTTGACGTTGATTGGTGGAGTTGTTGGGTGTCCTGTTAAGGGATATCATGCCAGATTCTGTCCAATTGGCATGTTACACAGTCAGGTTGAATCCCATCACTGTCAAAGGTGCCTCCAGACACGGCTTCGCAGGTCATCAGGGATCAATTCGAAGCAGGACTCATCACTGTAGACACTCCACTCAACGAGATTCCAGGCCAGAGACGTGTCTGGAGGTTCCCTGGTCAGCTGTGGGATACTAGCCCGACTTTCACCCGACATACAGTCCTACAGCGAGGAGTGATGGTCTGGGATGCCATTTCATTTCATAGCAGGATCGCTTTGGTTGTCATTCCTGCAGTACAGCGGCACGACGACGATATTCTACGCCCCATTTCATTGCCCTCCATGGCGAATCATCCTGGGTTTACATTTCAGCAAGACGACACTCTCTACTTCTCGTCTTCGTGCTTGCCTGTCACTGTCTTGGCCAGTAAGGTCGCCGGATCTCTAGACAACTGACAACGTTTGAATCATTATGACAGGGACCCCTAACTATCTAGTGGTTTTGAGGATCTTATGTGCCAATGGAACAGAACTGACACGATACGTCCTGAGGAAGACATGGAACAACTCTCTCAATCTATGCTAAATCAAATAACTGCTTACGTAAGGGCCAGAGGTGGACCAACGAGTTAAGGACTTGCTCAATTTGTGAAGCTCTTTGTCTAGATTAAATCATAAAATTTTTCTGAAATTGTAATCAGTTGTTTGTCTGCACATGTAAATTACAACTACCGTTTTACGTCCCATCCAGATAATTCCTTCGTGATGCGCAGTTTATCTTTTGTCTTAGAGTGTATATTAATATAGATATGAATAACACAATATGCAGTTGTAGGCAATGATATCGCACATCGTTTCTTGTTATCATTCAAGCATTCGGCCTATGTTAATTAATTATGCACGTATGTGTTTTCATGAACATAATTTAAGGCTCTTTTCTGGCGCGTATTAGGAGAAAGCAATGCTTATATCACAATGTGTGCTTTATTCGTTAGTCACATTCAGCTGATCTACGTACTTTGATTGCTTTTGTGATACTTATAAATCAACACATTGACAAGACGTAATTAAGGAGCAGACTGCCTGAAGGACAATACTAAAGGACATGCGTTGCGGTAACAGTGAAATAAGGGATTAAGGCGAAGCAGTACACTAGTGGTACAATGAAAATGAAGACGTAAAATAGAGATGTGATCATCTTAGAAAATATCCAGTTACATCGATGGAAAAGGACAGAGAATTTAGCCTGACTCTTCCTGAGCGGGAATACTTTCTTCTCTCCTTAACCTCTACTTTCGGCGGGTGGCAGTCGAAGCATTATCTTCCTAAACATATTCGATCAAAGTCGATTTCCTTGCTAAGAGCACATGGTATGGAAGTCATCAATAACGCCTACAGTTATTATTTCGCTAACCTGTTCAACAAAGACGACTGGGATATTAACACTTTGCAAACGATGATATGTGTTCTCACAAAAAGTGGAGTGCAGTACTTAACGTTTCCCTCTTCAGCCTGTAAATAAATGAAACTTTCCACTTGTATTTTTATTATTGTAATCTGTTTAGCGTAAGCGTCGATTTACTGTGCAATATTTCGTGTTCACCGTACGACACGCCAACTGAAGAGACCTGCAATGAAGTCATACAACTGGTCTTCACACAACAACGGGTTGGAGGGAGTGGACGTCGCCCAACTGCGTCATCAGCAGAAACTATTATGACAATAAAAAATTAGAAAGGCCATTTAAGTAAAGGGAGATGAAGAAGCTTGCACAGGATAGAGTAGGATGGAGAGTACATCAAACCAGTCTCAGGACTGAAGACCACAACAGCAACAACAATTGTAATTGAAATTCAGTGTGTTTTAGGTGGTTCATGAGCTTGCATCGAAGTATCGTCTACACCTAAACTCTGTACAAGTTCATGAAAAGAGCGGTTTATGATAATAAAGTTACTGCACGAACAGTTGCCTAGGGGCGATTTGTTGGCTACAGAAGAATATCCACACATTCTTTGGTGATCCCTTCTGTAGTAAATGCCTTCCTGAACAATACGATCAATCTTGGTCGGCTAGAGAACCTGTAGTGTGCACTAGCCGCACTAATCGTTTCTACAGTGTATAGAAAATTGTCTTTCTGTTTCCAGGTTTTACTAACTACAAAATTAGAGTCATTGAATGAAAATTTCGATATATTGGCATTCCTTGAATACGCCTTCAGTTAGTTTGGTGATATTTCAAATATGACCATCACACGTAAACACAATCATTCTCAATAGCAAGCTTATGGTATATGTCCTGTTACAGATTGTCTGTGAATTAAGTGTTCGCTCAGTACTTTACAAATTGATCACTTCTACAGCACGCCACGCGAATTTTAATTTATTAAAAAAAAACAAGCAAAAAGGACACAGTTCACGCTGAAAATCTGGAATCTGCACATTAGTCTTTACATTTCGTCCGTTTGTATTTCCAACATTCCACAGTCGTTTAATACCACGATCGCTCAAAAAGAAAACACCTTTCTGGAGATCAGTGGTAATGCATCCGACCAGCATGAGAATCGAGCCGTGAATTCGTGATGGGCAAACCGAGAACCAACAACTCTAACGTTCCCAATTTCAAGGGTTCATGTTGTTCTCGAGATCCGATTTCTGTTTTCGGTTCTCATTTTGGGGTGACAAAAATTATTCACATAAACCGTTGTACCCCTATCACTGGAGCAGCCACAGGTAAACTGTATATTTTGCGTCAATACAATAAAGCTGCAATGATGAACTTGAGTGGTCACCTAGCATTAGGGCTGATATGTTGTTGGCATCCTGAACGTGAATCGTTCCACTGTTTTCACCTGCTTGAAAATTTATCGAAATGACATTTATTCTTTTAACTGGTTTAAATGTAATTTTGTTGTTTCTAATGCTATAATGAGTCATTTTAATCGCCACACTAACTTTTTATTTGCTCTTATTCTTTTGCGATTTACCTACGTTCATGTCATTTTGAGGACTTGTATGTATGATTTAAATTCTTCAGTTTTCTCACTTTATGTCTTCGTCCACATTGTAGCATTCATTACTTCCGTTTTTCATTTTGCATGAATTTTGTTTTATTTATAATATCTTCTCTCATTTAAGTCTTTTGAAATACTTTGTTCATAGTGCAATAAGAATTTACGTGTTCAATATTTATTTGAGTATCACCACCAAAATGTTCTCGGCTTCGAGTCCCTCTCCTCGGTTCTCGCTTCTCACTTCTCGCTGCAAGTTCTCAGTTTTAGGGTCTTGTTTCTAAGTTTTCGCTTCTTGGTTCTTGCGTCTGTTATCGATTCTAAGTTCTCGCTTTTTGATTAGATGCCTTAATTTCTATGCTGAACTGAAATTCGTATCAAAGCATACAATGTATTTGCAACATGAAGCACACAGAATCACGGACCGAAATGTTCCATCCATGATTGTGAAAATATAAATGGTTAAATATTTTGCAAACAATTAGTGATGAATATAATGAACTAATGGTGCGGGAAACGGCAACAATCTCCGTGGGCGCCACGTAAATACCAGTGAAGACCACTGGGAGATAACACCGACGTTTAGTTGCTTCGTGTCTAGCTGTAGAAAAAACTGCTCAGGCGTCCGTGACCTTGGATTAGCATCTGCTTTTCTTATACAGGAGGTCGCGGTTCGAGCCCTGTGTGGGTATGACTTGTAATGTGTGACATTATTGAGTACATCCTTTGTATTGATCAGGATGACTATATCAATGCCAGATTTCTAGCAGCTGTGATGATCCTTCGTAAAAACCAGCTCTAACGGAAGTAACGCATTAGATGTGTTACGTAATTTGGCAATAATGAGCAAATTATAATTAATCTGTGGAGATATGTTTCTGCCTATATCTATAACGTTTGGGGCAATTTTAACCAGACTACATACCTTCAGAACATAATTACTTTACTTTTGTCTTCGATCACTTACTTAGGACGAGATGCTACGCTGGTAGTCGGAAAAGGCTGATGGGCATCGAAAATGTATTAGCGTCAAATCCACGATTTTCAGGCGCTGGTCGTCTTAGGAATCTAGGTTGTCTGATAAAAAGCCTGGCAGACCGTTTAGTCGAGAAGAAGAATAAAAATTTCTGTAAATATTGAGGAACGAACACAAATGTTTAGAACATTCTTGAAGGAACTTAAATGGAAGACATATTTTACGCCATTATGTTCTGATGCAACTTACAATTTTAATGTTGAAACTACAGTCAGACACAAAAATTTGATCATTAGATATCCACTACCAGTAATTTATTTATACTTCTTTTAACTTTCGCTACATATAACGCCGTAAGTGTGAGAGTAGATTATTACAGAATAAAAGGAACCTCCTGTATCCTGTACCCGGAAGAGGTCTCGATTCTCGGATGTGTAATCGATTTCTTTCGCTCCTCGTGAACAGATTTCTCGTTTTCTCGGAAAAAAAAGGGTCTCGTTTCTGTGCACCTTCACCCTGAATCCTCCAGAACGCAATCACACTCGGCGTACAAAATGCGCATAAAGGCTCTCTTTTGTGATTGGCTTAGATTCAATTATAGCATTTCACTTTACAGTTCGAATTTTCCTTACCCGCGCCTCATCTGTATGGCGCAAATCATATTATCAACATTTCTATTGAACAGTTTATTAAATAATCAGATTCGTAAACTTTAATAATAATAAATAAATCCCTATTTACATAACTCAACTGTCGGAGTACGTTTTTGGTTTCCCCATTAAAATAAATTTGCGTGCAGGAAACAACAACTTTTCCCCATCATATATGACAGAGTTACACAATCCAGATACACGTTCCCAAGGTGTGTAAACACAGTCAGTTAATTATAATTACAAATACTCACAAATCGCTTCTACATAATACTTATTCCTTCACTCACTCAATAAGAAAAGGAATACAACTGTCTTTTTTATGAAATGAAATGTCAGACAAACATTAGTAGCTAAAATCAGATGGTAAATAAATTATTTTTCCTTCTTACTGAAAAACTTCTTTACGAATGGTTAACAAACACTCATGGACTTGTCAAAAATTTGTGGTTTATGTAAGCTTTAAATTAAACATGTATAGTGACTTTTCGTATCTCTAAAAGTATGACAGGTATAATGCTGAAATTTACGCTGCTGTTGGATATTGACACATGAAAATAATGTATAAAATTTTGTCCTATTTTTTACATGGCTAATGTCGCACTTACTTTTACAATAGTGTAACTTACTATTATTTGCCTGTGTGGTGATGAAGTCCCGGGACCAGGCAAGCCGTGAAAGACCATCTGCATGTAGTTAACTTCTGATGCTCTACGGGCGATGTATGGTGATGCACCACACACTGTAGTACTGATTTATTAAAACGAAGTTTCCATAAGTTTCTTTGATTTTCAGAACGAGATTTTCCTGGCAGATCAAAACTGTGTGCCGGATCTAGACTCGAACTCGGGACTGAGTTCGAGTCTCGGTCCGGCACACTGCTTTGATTTTACTGCACCAACAGTGCACGAGAGTTCAGAGGCGTTGGTTTATCAAAAATCACATTCTCTGTTGAAAAAATATACTGAAAAAGTATAGCAAGAACAGCTAAATAAATCTAATAGTTTATGAAAGTAAAACGGAACAGAAATATGCACGTTTCGTCGCATTGTATAGGAGATTTCATCGCTAACTTTCACATACTCTCCAAAAAATTACCCTAAGTTGTAGTGTAAACCTTAAGTTTTTTATAAGACATAAGGCTGGATAGACATGTTTGCTTTCCGTACGAAAGTAATATATTAACTGAGAATATCGTCACTATGTGGTTTTTGCACGCGTATGTGCTGTCGTAGTTTGTGGAGTGAACGCATTGATGAATTAACAAAGCAGGAACTTGTAACGCTACCGCCCTTAATCGGACGTACGTTAGCTGTATAAAGCCTGTACTGTAATAAGTTCACGGGCTTCACCTTACAAACAAGGATTTTAGTACATAAGTTGACCGCGTGTACCTAATCGAAGCAAGATCGGACTTGTATTTAGTCAATAACTACAGTGATGCATCAAGCAAATGTAAAGTATAATTGCTCGTTCGCATGGACAAGAAGCATACCCAGTAGATGCTACCGTTAATTAATAATTCGGTCGCCAGCCTACTTAGGCAATGAGTGAGTTTTTCCTTGTACAATTGGGTGCATGTACAAGCATAGTAACACGTAGTAAAGATGCGTTATACGGCAAAGTTTGGCACCAGAAAAATCCACTGAACTAAAGCTTTCTCTTTTTATACTCATTTGGACGAGCTAAATTCACACAACACCACACTGCAATGATTACTACGAACTGCATTTTGTATATTGATCAGACTGAAATCGGGCATAGATTGTCCTAGGATAAGCAGTTTTGAAAGCACACATACAATGTCACTATTAAAATTGGAAAACAACACTAATACACTTTGGATTAATATAGAACTTAACTTTACTGGTCAAATCTGATCAACACATTTCAAGGTTTGAAAGAATGGACAAGAGAAGAGGGGGGGGGGGGCCTGAAACTGTTATGGTCGTTATACTGAAACTGTTAAGTCTTAAAAGGCAAATTAACACTCAAAATTATCAATCTATGGATAACTACTCATTTGTCTTACTTCTGAATAATTTAACTGTCATTATTTCTGTCCCAGATTAATAAAATAGCATCGCTAACTCAATGCAAAAAACTCTCTTCCAAGTTAGTCATACTTTTGTTCTTTACCAACATTTGCAATAACACCTAGAACTTTAAATTTCTTTATAGCATAGATTGATCTACTGATAATTCTTATTAACACTAATTTTTAAACTTTCAGTTCAGGATACTCGGGTTGCACAATACGAGGTAAGGATCCTGTCCAGGTCAGTGATCAGGATAAGTCATGGCTAAAGCAATTCTGGTAAAAGTCGCGTTATTATTGAACAGTTAGATACAGTTTCTACACTGGTCCACACAGATACACTTCTAAAGATGAAATAAATGTTTGACCTGTGCAAGTCGGTGCGGCGGTTGGCGGGCAGCGAGATAGCGGGCAGCACGGCACACATACAAGCACGGCTAAGGCTCACACTACGTCGGCACTTTCCATCTTCTTAGCGTCGTAATCTTTCCAATTTTGTGCCTCAGAATATAGCCATGCCAAGTAGTCGTCGGAAACGGTGCATCCGAGGCTCAATGGAATCAACTTTTCCTGGGCAGCCGCCTCGGTACAGTACGTGTTCCTCTGACCGATTCACAACTCCGACTCTCACTGTTGCTCGCCTCCGACTGACTACTTGAGCCCGTTGTGCCGAACCGCGCCCAGTGTGCGTTTTCCCGCGCTCGCCTGCCTCCACCTTTTCCCGCTCCCCTACAGGTAGGGTATTCACCACAGGTTTTCTACTACACATATCCTACTGCATTACCTACGTATGGACCAAGTGTTTAAATTACAATTTTCACATCATACAATAGTTTTAACAATAATTACACTTCCCTTTGATTATCACATTATTTGAAATCCAACATAAATAATAATATTCATTTCAAAATTTGCTCACAGTTTCTTTAACACGACACGAAAAGAGAAAGAAATAAAATCAAACATTGTTCACACTAATTTATCGAAATTCATACAGAAAAAATTATTATATGTACAGTTGTCGTTACACATGACCCTGTTTCCAGAAAATTTTGCTTAAGTTCAAATTTTATGGGAACACTAAATCTTACAATTATACAGTGGTTCTGAATCTTTACTTAAACATCCAAAAAGATTTACACTACATATTCCCTTTTACTTACTGTATATAGGTTTACACCCTTTTAACACATCAAGAATAATTATTTGTCATTTACTCAAGTGCCTTTTGCACAGTCCAACTTCCCAACATAACATTACTAAAATAGCAATTTAATCCTTTTTTTTTCAAAGAAATAGTTTAAGATTCTGGAATACAAACATTTAAAAACAATTGCATATTTTGATTACACTATAAGATAATTTGTCGCGGCTTACTTTGAATAGCAGTCCATTTCCTTACTTACTAAACAAAACACATTTATATTCAGAAAATTAACTACACATATTTGCTGCCTATCAAGCAGATTTGGGCAGTCCTTTTCACTTCATATTGTCACATCTCCTGGATCACATTTACTATTTTCCATCGACTATTTATCTGCCCTCATTGGTATTTGGCAGTCCTTCATATCATGGTTCATACACTGCCCATTTTCCTTTCTGACAGTCCCATCTTTTATCTGGCTGATAGCATTTATCCTTTCATTTCAGTCCTTTTCTCCATACATTTTTACAGTTACAGTACAATTGGTAATCTGAAACTCACATAACTACATTAGCACACTTCCAAGGGTATACAGACATTTACAAAGATCAGTTACATTTAGAATAACTTGGGTTCAGCATAAGATACATCACATTTACTGCAAGTCGCTTTCTGATTATCCTTATATCATTCATTTCTAGGAACATACAGTTTCAGGTCCACAATATTTCTTACACCTAAAGGTCTTTTGGATTTTGGGTAGATCAGGTAGTAAGCATTGTCGTGTGGAATATTCCATCATAAATATATTTAAATTTTGAAATTTCATGGTTTAGCTCACTAGACTTTTCGTGGGTTTCTAAAAGAACATAATCTCCAATTTTAAATTTTGAAACTTTTAAATTTTTTTTGTGTCTTTTAGATCTAGATTCAGCTTTTTGCTTTGCCCTTTTTATCACCAATTCTTTCTTTAGATCCAATCCCAAACTTGTACAACGTGGAAACTCTAGTTTTTCTTCAATTAAACTTTTACTACTTCTGCCTAACAAAATTTCTTCCGGTGGAAATCCTGTAGTTTCATGATGTAATGTGTTCATGACATTCTCAAAATCCGATATAAATCTGCCCCAGACTCCAAATCAACAAAACAATAATTCCACTTTCAGGTAACACTGAGATACAGTAATAATAAAGTCATGCATAATACTAATAATATATACAAATACAGTATACTGCCCCCAGTCGCTTTATTAACAAGACAGTCTTTTAGGGTTCATAAAACAGTCACTTAAGTCTGGTGGCTTTTTAGGCCTCCTATTTTCTACATCTTTCATTAAGCCATTCAGATCTTGCCAACGTTTCGTTTCATCAGGTGGCTTTTTAGGTTTTGAAATTTCGAAGTCTTTAGCAAGGTACAACATTCCCTGTTCTGCTATCATTTTATCAGGTGGTTCTTTTTGTTCCTGTAATTCACACTCCTTCAAAACATTTATTAAGGCGTGCCCCAGTATAGTATCATCTGGAGGTTCCTGCAAATTATGCCCCTGTTTTACATTTCTGAATAATTCATTCGGTTTTTGCCCACTTCTATTTACTGTATCTTGCTCTGGAAAATTTTCACTAATTTTCTCATACCCTCTTTCAGTAAAAGTATATTTACTTTCGTCTACTCCTGCAAATTCATCGTCACTAGAGTCATCATTACTCTCTTCCTCACCATCAAATTCACTTAAGTACGCTACTTTTGAACAATAGGGAAAGTTAGTATATTCATTTTCGTCTGTATTAGCGTATCTTTCATCATCTGAACTATCGTCGGAATCCGACCATTCCGGATCGCTTTCAGGTTCTAACATAAAAGCTTTTCTGAGACAGGCACTAAGTTCCTCCTCTGTATTGTCGTCAGGCTTGGATTTCAACTCAACTTCCTCCTTTGGCAATACGGCCTCATCCTCAGCTTTATTCACTTCCACTGTGACTTCATATTCGGTGTAATCCTCGTGGACTTTGATTACTTTCAGGTAATCATCTGCCCCTTCTCCACGGTGCCTCTCGGTAATAGCTTGTACTATTGGCGGACTGTTAGCAGAAGTTATTTCTTCGTCAATGCTGAGGATTTCATCCTCCAAATCCTTCCTACCCTTAATCTGCATCCTATTGGCGGCACGCGTACTTTGCGCGGCGCTATTTATTCTCTCCTCTTCCAATTCGGGCCACGTCACCTTATCAACGTCCCTACTATCTCCTTTTTCACTAACTAATTTCTTTGCCTCATACTCCTTCTTAAAATCCTCCCACTCACATTGCTTCAGGCCCTTGTACAGATCATCGATCTGCACACGCCAATCAGTTACTTCTGCTAATTCATCCTCGCCTTTTCTCTCATTGCAAACACTGCTAACCGCACCTCTCTGTGTATTCACAGTTTCCTTTATCGTTTCCTTTGCCACGGAATTATCACTCGTAAAATTTTCATTAGCCCTGACGGCTATGTTCGTATCTACTGCTGCCGTATTTCCAGCGGCTTCTTTCCTAACAGATGTTCTGCTAGGCTGGGCCGTTGCCCTCTGATGCTCCACTCGCCTGTTAACATGTAGCGTTCTGTGCGGCAGAAATGACTCATTCTGGCTCGCAGCTGACGCTTGTTTCGCCACACCACGTCGCGGCGTTCCATGCCTGTCCCTAGCCTGCCTCATTACATTACGGTCGGTGCGGTATCTTTTCTCAAATCGGGGCCGGTATGTATTGTCCGCTTCCGTTTGGCCCGCAACGTTCGCGGAAATTAGTTTCCCGCGTCGTTATTACCTTGCGCGGTATACCCTCTACCGCGACCTGAATAATTTCCTCTTCCTCTACCTCTGCCTCTACCTCTTTGTAACATATTGACGCGAAATCCTTCGCCGTCATTTCGTTCGTCATTATTACGATTATTACGATGACCAAAATTTTGATAATTGGCACGACTTTCGCGCCAATGGTCTTCGTCTTCGACCCTTTCTAGAAATGCTTGGAAGCTACGATGATTGCTTCCTACATACCTCTTTGAATCTTCTGGGAGCTTTTTATATAACTCCCAGATAATTTCTGAATCTGATCTTCGGCCTCTTAAATGCGTCAATTTCCGGTACCAATACTCGCAGAAATCTTTCAAAGAATTCCTGCCCCTATTATCATGCTGTTTGGCCATGATGAACTCCCGCCATAAATGGTCCTGCTTTTGTTCAGACCAATATTCTTCCGTAAATCTCTGCCTAAATTCTTCGAACGTCATTTGTTCGGTGTCCAAATTAATTTCCCAGCGCTTAGCGTCACCTGCTAAGGCGCTAATTACAACATTTATCTTTTCCTGATCAGACAAGTGCCCAGGAAATACTCTCTCGCAATTTTAATGAAATCTAACGGATGCCACCCGTTATGTTTCTTGGCTGGATCGAAGCGTTCCTCGCCTTCTAACAGCTTCGTAATCGGTGTGCCATTACATACAACACCAGGCCTATCTTTAATTTTGCTTTCCAGATCGAAAATTCTGCCTTGAATTTTCGTAGTATTTTGTTCACAATTTTGAACACATCCGGTTACTTTTTTATCTAAATCCCTTTCAGTTTCTAAAACTACCTTTTCCAACCGTGATATTCCGTGTTGACATTCGTTTACGATCTCAGTTTTGAGACCGAAAACTTTTTCGTCTACTTTAGTTTCAACCAAAGGTTCTACTTTCTCTTGGATGTTGAGAATTTCAACATCAAATCTACTATTAATGTTTCCAATTTCCTCCTGCATAGTATCCATATTATTGTTAATGGTATCAATTTCAAATTTCAGAGTATTTACCACAGAACTTAAATTACCCACTTTCTGTTCTACTTGTTCTATTTGTTTACTAATTTTAATTCCCTGTCCTTCGACCTGTGCTTTAATTTGATCCACCTGTGTTTTAAGTTGCTCGTCAACGTGTGTTTTAAGCTGTTCATTCTGTGTTTTGAGCTGACGTCCCTGTGTTTTGAGTTGCTCGTCAACGTGCGTTTTAAGCTGATTAACCTGATTGCCGTCTTGTTTTTGAAGTTGCTCATTCTGTCCTGCAATTTGTTTGGTTAATTGTTCAAATAAGTCGTTCATGCTTAAAATGTTTACACTGTTTTGTTCTACAGGATCGATGTGTTCCGATTCTACTTCAGAAGTTTCTCTCGGTTCTTTCTTTATCTGTGGTGAATCAAACATGTCAGTGGATTCGTTGACGTATCCACTATCATCTACCAAGTCACCCTCTACTTCCTGTTTTGTCCCTTGCTGTGTTCGAGACGATCTCGACATTTCAATCTGTTCGTTGACGTGTTCATGGTACTGTATGTACGCCAATTGTCTTCCGCTAACGCCATCTGTTATCTGGCCGCGTAAACTCCGGCTACTGTCAGCCGCATTCTCCATTTCGCTTGGCGCATCTACCCTGCCTATGTTCCTGTCCATACTAAATGTCAACTATACCACACTATTCTACTTGACGCTCACTGTAATGTATTTTACTGACTTTTATTGCTATTCGTGCCACTGAACATCCACTGTTCGGTATTTACATTAATTTGTAACCGACAACAACTGGATGTCCTGTCACCGGGAAGCCACGTGTAACGCTCCCGCCCTAATCGTACGTACGTTAGCTGTATAAAGCCAGTACTGTAATAAGTTCACGGGCTTCACATTATAAACAAGGATTTTAGTACATAAGTTGACCGCGTGTACCTAATCGAAGCAAGATCGGACTTGTATTTAGTCAATAACTACAGTGATGCATCAAGCAAATGTAAAGTATAATTGCTCGTTCGCATGGACAAGAAGCATACGCAGTAGATGCTACCGTTAATTAATAATTCGGTCGCCAGCCTACTTAGGCAATGAGTGAGTTTTTCCTTGTACAATTGGGTGCATGTACAAGCATAGTAACACGTAGTAAAGATGCGTTATACGGCAAAGTTTGGCACCAGAAAAATCCACTGAACTAAAGCTTTCTCTTTTTATACTCATTTGGACGAGCTAAATTCACACAACACCACACTGCAATGATTACTACGAACTGCATTTTGTATATTGATCAGACTGAAATCGGGCATAGATTGTCCTAGGATAAGCAGTTTTGAAAGCACACATACAATGTCACTATTAAAATTGGAAAACAACACTAATACACTTTGGATTAATATAGAACTCAACTTTACTGGTCAAATCTGATCGACACATTTCAAGGTTTGAAAGAATGGACAAGAGAAGAGGGGGGGGGGGGTGAAACTGTTATGGTCGTTATACTGAAACTGTTAAGTCTTAAAAGGCAAATTAACACTCAAAATTATCAATCTATGGATAACTACTCATTTGTCTTACTTCTGACTAATTTAACTGTCATTATTTCTGTCCCAGATTAATAAAATAGCATCGCTAACTCAATGCAAAAAACTCTCTTCCAAGTTAGTCATACTTTTGTTCTTTACCAACATTTGCAATAACACCTAGAACTTTAAATTTCTTTATAGCATAGATTGATCTACTGATAATTCTTATTAACACTAATTTTTAAACTTTCAGTTCAGGATACTCGGGTTGCACAATACGAGGTAAGGATCCTATCCAGGTCAGTGATCAGGATAAGTCATGGCTAAAGCAATTCTGGTAAAAGTCGCGTTATTATTGAACAGTTAGAAACAGTTTCTACACTGGTCCACACAGATACACTTCTAAAGATGAAATAAATGTTTGACCTGTGCAAGTCGGTGCGGCGGTTGGCGGGCAGCGAGATAGCGGGCAGCACGGCACACATACAAGCACGGCTAAGGCTCACACTACATCGGCACTTTCCATCTTCTTAGCGTCGTAATCTTTCCAATTTTGTGCCTCAGAATATAGCCATGCCAAGTAGTCGTCGGAAACGGTGCATCCGAGGCTCAATGGAATCAACTTTTCCTGGGCAGCCGCCTCGGTACAGTACGTGTTCCTCTGACCGATTCACAACTCCGACTCTCACTGTTGCTCGCCTCCGACTGACTACTTGAGCCCGTTGTGCCGAACCGCGCCCAGTGTGCGTTTTCCCGCGCTCGCCTGCCTCCACCTTTTCCCGCTCCCCTACAGGTAGGGTATTCACCACAGGTTTTCTACTACACATATCCTACTGCATTACCTACGTATGGACCAAGTGTTTAAATTACAATTTTCACATCATACAATAGTTTTAACAATAAATACACTTCCCTTTGATTATCACATTATTTGAAATCCAACATAAATAATAATATTCATTTCAAAATTTGCTCACAGTTTCTTTAACACGACACGAAAAGAGAAAGAAATAAAATCAAACATTGTTCACACTAATTTATCGAAATTCATACAGAAAAAAATTATTATATGTACAGTTGTCGTTAGAAACTATTAAACGCAAATTACGACATCAAAACCGAACGGTGTCAGGTCTAGTTTGCGTTTCCAGTTTGCGGCTTTCAGCGACGACGTCATAATGGACGTCACAAGCATACGATGCAAAGTATTTTAGCGGATGTTAAATGTTATCTGAGATTATGTTAGTAAGTCGCGTAAACTATGTTTCTGTTATTTCATTTTTGTATCGTTTTTTTTATTCTTCTGGTACACTTGTTTATTATTATATCAAACTTCGTGAGACGTAAGTTAGATTTTTTGAACTAATGTACTTATTTTCTTAGGCTAAAGGGCACTTCTATATCGGCTGATTTTCGTTGTGTGCTGCTGTACGCTATTCGTTATCGTTTGTCGTAGCCCAACAGGTGAAAGTGTACGGTAGCCAATGGGAATCTCTTAGTCTTAGAATTTCACTTTACCAGCTTCACAAATACTTGGTGTTTTTTTGTCGAATATATGACGATTTCAGGGTTTGGGGATACGTTGTGCCCTGATACAACAGGTTAAACTGCTGCTGCTAAAACGGGATTCATAACCTTAGCTGTTACAAATATTTTCGGGATATGTCACGATTTCCGATGTTGGGATTAGGAAGATACCTAGTACTACAGATCAGATTTTTAGCCTTTATCATAAATATATGGCCCTTTATTACGGTTATGTCGCGATTTCAGAGGGTGTTACTAAGCAAGAACCTAGGAGTAGAGATTGAACTGCTGCGAGTAAAATTAAAATGGAGTCGATTACATTGCTCGAGTGAAACAAAATATCATATAATTTCATTTACGAAAGAAAGGAAATTACGAACGAGAATCTCTGCATAAGCTACCAACATCTCTTTCATCATTCGTCGTGCTGACTTCCCGTAATTTTTCGTGAAAACTGTTACTAACATTTGTAACGCAACGGAAAATACACGGTAACCGTCAATAAACTTTTTATGTGAAAGTAGCTTTTAGGTGCAGGAGTTTTGTGTTATATAGCTGAACTCATTTTTTGACACTGAATTTTGTACGTTTTGTGATTTATCGTTTGGTGTATAGTCCGTTTTCTTTAGAATTTATATTGTGGTAATTATTATAAGTAGTTGAGCTTCAATGGTCAGTTCAAGTTGTCGACACATCGTTTCGTTATTTTTCGTGTTTCTCGTTATGTCTGTAGTGCTGTTTCTTGTTGTATTTACCTTATAGGTATCGGTGTATCTGACTGATC
Source organism: Schistocerca nitens (assembly GCF_023898315.1). Lineage (NCBI taxonomy): Eukaryota > Metazoa > Arthropoda > Insecta > Orthoptera > Acrididae > Schistocerca > Schistocerca nitens. The sequence continues at coordinate 1,250,028,181 of NC_064614.1, forward strand.
TGTATAATTATCTTAGTTCAAATTATCGATGCACTGTTTTGGTTCTTTTCGTGAACCGTAGTGCGATTTTTGTTATAGCTCTGCCTGCTTCAGGTATATAACACAGTGCAAGCTGAAGACCCCACATTTCGATAGTTACCGTGAGTTTTAGCTATGTCTTGCTCCTATCTCTGTTGCGTGTGCTATATTTTACTGTTAGTGTGATTCTCAGGTTTTTATGTTACTTTTTAGTTTCCTCCCACCCATAACCGCTCTTGGCCACAGTAGTCACGTCTTTGAAGTATGAAATGCACGAAATGAAGTGATAAAGTAAGTAAAGTCTTGGAGGCAGTTCATGAGACGTCGCTGAAACAGCTCATTTGGTACATTGCGAATGGCTCAGTTTCCATGCTAGAGTTCCAGTTATAGTCACGTTTGCAATACACAGGAAGCGCATGATAACCTAGATTAATGCGGGCTGGAGACTGAACGGATAACAAAATCACATGTAAATTCCTAAATGCTAATGTTTTTTGTGGGAACTCCTATTTACTAAACGGTCCCGTTTTGTCCCTCATCTTCATAGGATACGTTATCCATCTATACCCTTTGCAACAGCTAGTGAAACATCCCCTTAAGAAAATTTATATTTTACTGTGCTGGAAAACCTCTACGTTATTTGATTTTCAAAGAGCTGAGCAGAACTGAACGTACTCAGACATTTCTCTCTTTACTTATTCTGATCAACACTAAACTGACACACAATATTTTTAGCGCAACGCAGTCTGACTTTCAATAATCCCTACAAAAGAATGGCCCTGACTAACAATAACCTATACCTTTCATGAATCACTTACCTCACAAAAATCTTCGTCACTCAAAATACTGCAATACAGCGAGCGCCAGTACTGCCGGCTAAATAAAGGATTCTAACTACTGAAGGAACTAATTACTGATAGGCATAGTTAGCAAATGAACGATTTTTACAGAGAACAAACAATATATAAATATACATTATTACAAATTTACTCTTACTGATGGACACACATCCAGATCGTCTGCTCTCAAAATTCTGCCATCTCTCTCCCCATATCCACCACTGCTGGCGGCTCACCTCCAACTGCGCAACGCTACACGTTGTTCACATCCAACTGCCCAACACTACAATAGCAAATATTCCAACAATGGAAACCAGCCACAGCCTCCACATAGCACAGTCAGTGATTTTCATATAGAGTGCTACGTGGCGTTACCAACATAAAAACCTAAACAGCCTACTTTCACTAGGTACCGGTATGTGTCATAGGTTAATACCCATTCTTTCTTAGCCATTTTCGAAGGAGATGTCGGCGGTAGAAAAATAGTATAAAAATGCGTTCTTCCTTGCAGTGTTTAACAGAATGTTGTGTCTTTTCTCCTATTTCAATTGTCATTTTATTTTATAAATTTTAATTTTATTGGGACGCTGTAGCTAGCAGAAGTAATTCACTCCCTTAAATTACACTGCACAATACAACAGTATCGAGTGAATCAGCGTGGTGAAGAGATGGAAGTGAGCAATGAGAAAGAACCTTGTCTGGCGATCCATATGTCGGGGCTCACGAACACTCACGTGTGAAATCTGTAACTTTTATTCAATAGACAATAATTATGGGCGCTGTAGATGCTAGATTGTGCCTAACTGGTGTCAAAGCTTCGTGACTGTACTGGCTCTGTGTAATAACTCCATTAAACCTGATAACGGATGAAAAGCATTCAGCTACCAACACGTACAAATAGCTACGAACTTCTATGAACTATGTACGAGTTTCCTGCTGTGTACCAATGTAATCATTCGTCGATAGTTTTTAATCCGAGTCTGTTTCATCTGCCAGTTATCTGAACAACGCTCTCGAGTTTTTCGAATTCAAAGTCAAACCACATCAACCTTTTACATTAAAACCCAACTCATTACCATCAGCAATAAGAGATGGTGTGAGAAAGGAAATTCAAAGAACGTCTGGCTTGAAACACATTGAAAGACTGACGAGCGATTGATGCAACCCGTTGCTATATGTAATGAAAAATGATGGTTCAGTAAGGGTAACACTAGCCACTTCGGTTGTAGATAAAGTAATGGAACCTCAGAATGACAGGCCAGAAGCTCTTGAAGACCTATCACAAAAAATTGAAGTGGTAGTATAGTATCAGTTCTTGACCTAATATGAGGCTTTCCATTACTGGATAGATGTAGGCCAAACATATCTTTTTTTATGGAAGTTGATGTTACCATTTAAAAGTATTGCTGTTTTGTATAAGCATTCCTGAGTCTACATATGTAAAAATACTGTATTCCACATAAGGGACAAGGTTGTTGTCCAAAATTACTGTATACATCGATAACATCAAAATATAATGTCATTATTAGGAGCATAATAATATTTTGCAAGAAGTGTTAGAACCTTTTCAAAATGGTAATGTTCCTGTCAACCTGGCTAAGTCTGAATTTAGGAAGGATGACATGAAAGTATTAGGAAAATCGTTCAAATGGCTCTAAGCACTATGGAACTTAACATCTGAGGTCATCAGTCCCCTAGACTTATAACTAGTTAAACCTAACTAACCTAAGGACATCACACACATCCATACCCGAGGCAGGATTCGAACCTGCGACCGTAGCAGCAGCGCGGTTCCGGACTGAAGCGCCTAGAACTGTTCGGCCACAGTGGCTGGAAAAGTCTTAGGACACATGATGTCAGTAAGAGATATAAATCTCAGAGAAGTTGGAAGCAATAAAGGTGTTCCACAACCAAGAGATACGAAGCAATTATAGCCATATAGAAGTCTATATAACTTTTATAGTTAATTCGTAAATGAACAATACCAGAGAAACAAAGTTGCTACTCACCATATAGTGGAGATGCGGAGTTGCGATAGGTACAACAAAAAGATTCACACAATTACAGCCTTCGGCCATTAAGGCCTTTATCAGCAGTAGACACACATACACACACACACTCACGCAAACGAAACTTGCACACACGTCTGCAGTCTCAGAGATCCGAAAACACACTGTGAGTAGCAGCACCATTGCATGATGGGAGTGGCGACCGGGTTGATAAGGAGGAGGGTGGGGCAGGGAGGGGGAGGGATAGTATGGTGGGAGTGGCGGACAGTGAAGTGTTGCAGTTTAGACAGAGGGCAGGAGAGAAGGTGCGGAGGGGGAGGGGGTAAGTAGCGGAAAGGAGAGAAATAAAAGGAAATAAAAAGAAATTAAAGTACTGGGGGTGGTGGTGAAATGACGGCTATGTAGTGCTGGAATGGGAACAGGGACGGGGTGGATGGGTGAGGACAGTGACTAACGATGGTTGAGGCCAGGAGGGTGACGGGAACGTAGAATGTATTGCAGGGGAAGTTCCCACCTACGCAAGTTCCCAGAAAAGCTGGTGTTTGTGGGAAGGATCCATATCGCACAGGCTGTGAAGCACTCATTGAGATGAGGGATATCATGTTTGACAGTGTGTTCAGCAACAGGGTGGTCCACTTGTTTTTTGGCCACAGTTTGTCGTTGGCTGTTCATGCAGACAGATAGCTTGTTGGTTGTCATGCCTACATAAAATGCAGCACAGTGGTTGCAACGTAGCTTGTAAATCACATGACTGGTTTCACAGATAGCCCTGCCTTTGATGGGATAGGTGATGTTAGTGACTGGATGGTAGGAGGATGTATGGGGCAGGTCTTGCATCTAGGTCTATTACAGGGCTATGAGTTATGAGGTAAGGGACTGGGAGCAGGGGTTGTGTAAGGATGCACGAGCATATTGTGTAGGTTCGGTAGACGGTGGAATACCACTATTGGCGGGGTGGGAGGAGGGGGGGGTAAGGATAGTGGGCAGGACATTTCTCATTTCAGGGCACGACGAGAGGTAATCGTAACCCTGGCAGAGAATGTAATTCAGTTGCTCTAGTCCCAGATGGTACTGAGTTACGAAGGGAATGCTCCTCTGTGGCCAGACTGTAGGAGGTGGTGGGGGGAGTGAAAAGATAAGGCATGTTGTTGTTGTGGTCTTCAGTCCTGAGACTGGTTTGATGCAGCTCTCCATGCTACCCTTCCCTGTGCAAGCTTCTTCATCTCCCAGTACCTACTGCAACCTACATCCTTCTGAATCTGCTTAGTGTATTCTTCCCTTGGTCTCCCTCTACGATTTTTACCCTCCACGCTGCCCTCCAGTACTAAATTGGTGATCCCTTGATGCCTCAGAACATGTCCTACCAACCGATCCCGTCTCCTGGTCGAGTTGTGCCACAAACTTCTCTTCTCCCCAATCCTATTCAATACTTCCTCATTAGTTATACGATCAACCCATCTAATCTTCAGCATTCTTCTGTAGCACCACATTTCGAAAGCTTTTATTCTCTTCTTGTCCAAACTATTTATCGTCCGTGTTTCACTTCCATACATGGCTACACTCCATACAAATACTTTCAGAAACGACTTCCTGACACTTAAATCTATACTCGACGTTAACAAATTTCTCTGCTCCAGAAACGCTTTCCTTGCCATTGCCAGTCTACATTTTATATCCTCTCTACTTCGACCATCATCAGTTATTTTGCTCCCCACATAGCAAAACACCTTTACTGCTTTAAGTGTCTCATTTCCTAATCTAATTCCCTCAGCATCACCCGACTTAATTCGACTACATTCCATTATCCTCGTTTTCCTTTTGTTGATGTTCATCTTATATCCTCCTTTCAAGACACTGTCAATTCCATTCCACTGCTCTTCCAAGTCCTTTGCTGTCTCTGACAGAATTACAATGTCATCAAAGTTTTTATTTCTTCCCCATGGATTTTAATACCTACTCCGAATTTTTCTTTTGTTTCCTTTACTGCTTGCTCAATATACAGATTGAACAACATCGGGGAGAGGCTACAACCCTATCTTACTCCCTTCCCAACCACTGCTTCCCTTTCATGTCCTTCGACTCTTATAACTGCCATCTGGTTTCTGTACAAATTGTAAATAGCCTTTCGCTCCCTGTATTTTACCCCTGCCACCTTTAGAATTTGAAAGAGAGTATTCCAGTCAACATTGTCAAAAGCTTTCTCTAAGTCTACAAATGCTAGGAATGAAGGTTTGCCTTTCCTTAATCCTTCTTCTAAGATAAGTCGTAAGGTCAGTATTGCCTCACGTGTTCCAGTGTTTCTACGGAATCCAAACTGATCTTCCCCGAGGTTGGCTTCTACTAGTTTTTCCATTCGTCTGTAAGGAATTCGTGTTACTATTTTGCAGCTGTGACTTATTAAACTGATAGTTTGGTAATTTTCACATCTGTCAACAGCTGCTTTCTTTGGGATTGGAATTATTATATTCTTCTTGAAGTCTGAGGGTATTTCGCCTGATTCATACATCTTGCTCACCAGATGGTAGAGTTTTAACATGACTGGGTCTCCCAAGGCCGTCAGTAGTTCCAATGGAATGTTGTCTACTCTGGGGGCCTTGTTTCGACTCAGGTCTTTCAGTGCTCTGTCAAACTCTTCACGCAATATCGTATCTCCGATTTCATCTTCATCTACATCCTCTTCCATTTCCATAATATTGTCCTCAAGTACATCGCCCTTGTATAGACCCTCTATATACTCCTCCCACCTTTCTGCTTTCCCTTCTTTGCTTAGAACTGGGTTTGCATCTGAGCTCTTGATATTCATACAAGTCGTTCTCTTATCTCCAAAGGTCTCTTTAAATTTCCTGTAGGCAGTATCTATCTTACCCCTAGTGAGATAAGCCTCTACATCCTTACATTTGTCCTCTAGCCATCCCTGCTTAGCCATTTTGCACTTCCTGTCGATCTCATTTTTGAGACGTTTGTGTAAGGCATCGGAGATTTGTTTTTGTACAAGGATGGGAGGATAATTGCGGTCAGTTTTGAATGAAACTGCTTATCTACCTCAACAATGAAAAATGCTTTGTGGGTTTGGATGGAACAGTGTGAAACAGAATTTGAAAGTAGTAAGGAAGGTCTATGTGAGTCTGTTAGGACCCTTGTAAATCTTACTCACACAGTATTAATTTCCACGTCATAATTAATATGTATACAAAATTTGGTTGAGATATTTCCTGAGGTTTTGAATTAGCATTTTACCCATAGCATTGCCTATGTACACACATTTCAAATATATGTCACGTATGCTTAACATATATTTTACTTATTTTTTTGCAAAAGTTTCATCTGAATCTCGTGAGCATTCAGCTCTGTAGTCTCACTTTTAGACACCTTAATGTCTCTGACATCGTATCTCCTGAACTATGTGCTGTGCAATGATATAATGTTGTAGGTACATCCAGTGTCTACTGTCTGCAAAATGTGTTGTGTATAGGGTTAGTGTAAATAAGTAATTATAAAACATGTTTCTGTGTATAATATTTAATGTGGTTTTCGTAAAACGAATATTAAATCAGTTTCGTAATTTTATTTAAATTATTATTGCACTGGATGACTGTTAGAAGGGAAACTTTAGGCAACGTTAGCTGTTTTATGTATTTTTCACGCATCTCAGAGTTGACGTTATATTTACTTAACTACGTGTCGTACAGTGATATACATTTCCTGACACATTCAGCAGTATAAGTGAATACTGTCTGCAGAATGAATTAAAACGTCAAGCTTTATACAGTAGCTTTACTGCATGCACAGCGAAAATATAATACGCAATAAACGTTTTTCTTTCCATTATTTTGTGGGGTTGTCGCTGAGAAAAAGTTTCGTCAAGCTTTAAAATTATGTGTTAATTTTGTTGCAAGCCGCTAACAAGGGAACATTCCGAAATGTTAATAAACGATCTTAATGACACTTGGCAGGTTTGTAGACGGGGCAAAATAGTGTTAAGGTATTTTTTGTTTATGCCGAATTTCCCTTTTATGGGGTAGAAAGCACCGCTAAAGGTAACCTAGAATTTTCGCTTCAGAATGAGTATCTTAGAAGCGTTCATTCATAAAAGTTAATATGCAATTAGTGTTCTTGAGAACTGTACAATCTATTTTTGATATATTAATTTCTAAAATGAAAACTTTTGTTGCAACTTAAATTAAAGAAGCTTTCAAGCCACTTACAACCCATGTAATGAAGCTGGTTCCTGAAATATTATTTTTGAAAAGTAAGCTCTACACAATTTGCTGTTGCATTGTTTTCAACTTATCTAATGAAAGCATCTAAACAGTCATTAATACTATAGTTACTTTTCTTATATTTGTTTCATGTTTTAATTTTTTATTTTACGTGTTAGATTCATGGTTTTTTGTTTTTTAGTTTCACATTTCAACCTAACCTAACCTAACCTAACCATATATATATATATATATATATATATATATATATATATATATATATATATATATATATATATATATATATATTGTTATTTGAATTTACTAAGATACTTATTAGTATGATAGGAAATAACTTTAGTAATGATAATAATGTAAGGAAATATTTAAAGCATAACGTTTTTTCACTACGAGCATAAAATGAACGAAATTACTTCACGCAATGTACATGTGGGGAAAACTATATAAATCAAAATTCAGCAGGATCTTATATTGTCAAGGATGATCTACGTGTCCTCATTTGTATCAGGCATATTTCACTTCATTGGTAAGCCTTGGCAAAGAAATTATGTACTAGTGACCGCAGCTTCACTGAGTTGTATCTCAAGTTGAGATTAGCATCACAATGATTCAAGAGGAATAGATCTGAAAATCCTTTCGGAAACCTCTTTCAACATTAAAAGCCGTATACTATTCAAGGCTGTAGCTGCTCCATTCGGTCTTTTGGGATCACTAGATGTTACTTCTCGTCGGACACGACACTCGAAACGTGTTACCTGCGGCGACCGCGCCGTATCAATGCACAGCACACCTTGGACTAACCTTCGACTGGCAACTGACATCGAAACTCCACCTACTAACCATTCAACAGACAACCCACAACAGACTAGAACTACTAACCAGCCAAACAGGGAAGTACACCTCTCCACTGTCCTTCACACGTACAAGTCCTTAATCGACCCCTTCCTTTGCTATGCAAATGTTGCATGGCTAACCGCATTTCCCATGTCCTGTAAGTCCCTCCAGATCCTCAGACGCCATGTACCCCACCTCAGATTCCACATCCATTTACCTTCCCTCATAAGGAACCTTTACCAACTCATCACATTCCCTCCTCTCCTCACTCGCATTTAACACCTCCTAACTACGATTACCATCTCCAAATTCGACTCCAATAATCCTACAGTTTCCCCTCAGTTTCCCTAATCCTCGAATGCTGCTGCGCCTTTACCAACACATTCCACCGACCCTCCACTTACACACTCTCCACATACTCTCCCAAAGATTTTTCAACCATCTCCCCCTCCCTGATCATGAACTCTTACCCAATATCTACCCATCCTACGAACTGTATGTTTCCGCCACCCAATCCACTTTCTCAGGGTTTTCTCTCCCTCACTTCCCCATATATCCTCACCACCCTTTCTCCCTTCTTCGTTTCTTTCCATACCACCCTTTGCACAACAATTAATGTCACCAGTCCCCCACTCACCCCACCCCCACTTCTGTCCCAAGAACCACTCCTACCCCATTGCTGCTATTCACCAGTTCTCCATACTTAAGCCCTCACATCTCTACCCTATTAAATGGCCAATCTTTTCCCCTTCAACAACTGACTCCCTATAGCGTGGCAGGCCCTTCCAATTTCAAGTGAAAGGAAAGTGCATCTTTTATCAGTGTTTGAGGAACATGTTTTAAAGGTCGCTTATTGTGTTTCAGTTTAGCTTTTATTACTGGTTTTAACTACCATTGGAAGAAGCAGTCGCTCATACACTTAAAAAACTTCCGTTTTATTTTTCACGTTTAAAAAGTTCTTAATCCAATGTACCTATACGCACTAGGTGTTTCATGTTTATTGTCTCATATAACTTCTCACTATCAATTGGCTGAAGAGCGAATTGCCTGTATTACTGACAGGCCGCCCCCTGCTTATATGAGGTGCGAGAAGATGAAATAACAATACAGGAAACAGAACCAGCCCTGGCAGTCAGTGGTTTTACCCCTGACGACGATGGCAGAGATGGTCATCGAAAGCTTGACAATGTTATTCGAACTGATACGCCTTGAAACCCTAGAAGATTTTATTTATGTAGAGATTTAAAAATTTAAAATACTGTCATTCTCTGCTCATTAAGAGATATAATTTTATGTTAAAGCTTTAACACAGTTAGTCAAGTGTTAATGTTAGGAATTGTATGTATTGAGCCAGAGTAGCTTACGGCATGCAAATTATCCAGATTATGTTCACCCAGTATCTGAGAATGAGAACACTTAGTGACTTGCAACGAACTTTAGACTTATCTTCAAACCTTTCCGAATCTTCCTATCGCAGGGCCCCACAATATGCAGTAGAAATTCAAAACCAGGAAAGAGGTTTTACTTTAATTACTCCTTAATCATTAAGACTATTGGTAACAAATTTCGCAGCCGGTATCTACAAATACCACTTAATGTGCTTGCAACATTATATGTTTGTGGAGCACATAATTCAGAATATATGACATACATTGAATGTGACTGCAATATTATATGTTTGTAGCGCACATAGTTCAGGAGATATTACATCGTAAAAATTCAGGTGCTTGAAAAACTAGCTCTTCTTAAAATTGAACGAAAATTACCCATACTATACTCGTCCAGTTTTCGTTAACAGAGCACTTAGAGAACTATAAAAACCTAATTCACAATTTGAAACGGCATCTAATTTTTTCTCGCTTGCAGCCCCTTAAATAATTAAAGGATAAGTTTATCGTTTACTAAAAGGATTTTTCGTCGCCAATCATAAAGGCTTTACATGCGTAGCGTCAAACATTTAATGCATGAACTATTTTATACATGGGATATCGAGTCGTTAATGAATCGAGGATGCGGGGGTTACTGTTTGATCACCTGGTATAGGTGACAGTCACACACGTGTCTTATCAAAACAGGGAGGTTATAGTCGCTTCTTACAGAGTATAGTTTTTCTGAAACAGAAATCAGACAACATTTATCGCAGACAAGAGATAGTGGCTGGAGCATTTTCCTCCCGACAGCCGGCCAAATGCTTCGACTGGCCATGGGCTGCCTGAAGCGGAGTCCCCTGTGTCTCGCAACGCCGCCTCCCACATCAGTAGTACCATTCAGGAAGGGCCGGCCCTGCTGCTGATTGCTCCCCTGCGGCGCCCTTTGCGTCGTGGAGAACCGCATTTCTTCGATAGGCGCCGTGAGAACAGCCTCCCAAACATCTCACCTGTTGCTCCAATTAGAACCGTCTCCCGGAGAGACACGATATCGGAAGAGCCGATTCATCAGCGACGGAACTTTTTAAAAGCGGAAAGAGGTCTGTGGCGGCAGCAACGTGATTTAAGAGTTGTGAGTAAAAACACCTCAGTAATTTTCCCTCAGTCATTCAGATGACTGAACTCATTTCGCCTTCAGATAAAGCCAGCACCAGAGTAATAAATATACTGTATGTATCTTTGCGTTACATAACCCTTCACATCTTTTCTGGTCTATTTTAATTTCCTTCAATATCTTTTTCCATGTGACACTTACTTCTAACACAACTGCCAAATTTTAGAAGAAATTATGTTATACATACGCACAATAATATCTTATCTGTACCATTCTGATATTCTCGAAACATGGTTGAAAACAGGCTCACATCTTCTTCATCTTCTTCTTGTAACAGTTTAGTAAGTTCCTCTCTTATCGAACTTTAGTAATTACTGCAGGTTTTTTAAAGAAACAGTGTAGTATATTTTTCGTTCTATGTTTGCACACTGCCGGCCGGAGTGGCCGAGCGGTTCTAGGCGCTTCGTCTGGAACCGCGAGACCGCTACGGTCGCAGGTCGAATCCTGCCTCGGGCATGGATGTGTGTGATGTTCTTAGGTTACTTAGGTTTAAGTCGTTCTATGTTCTAGGTGACTGATGACCTCAGATGTTAAGTCCCATAGTGCTCAGAGCCATTTGAACCATTTTCTTGTTTGCACACTCGGTGCTCTGACTAGAGATGTTTGAAAGCCTTAGGAGCGCTATTCAGCCACGGTTGGCAATAAAACGTCACGGTAAGCCTCGCAGAGCGAGAACCGGCCTGGGAGTGAGGACTCGGCATCGGTCGAGGGACAGTTGTCTTTTAGCAGAGCGCTGTGGCGCACGCAGGAGAATATTTGCTCAGATTTCATTACACTTTCTTTATGTGCTAGACAAAGTGGCCATAGATCAGATTATGGACCCTAAAAGACGAAGATTTCTCCATTCGTTGCACAAAATATCACGCAAATTTTCATTTTTTTTTTTTTTTTTTGTAAATTACCGACTTAACTGTTTGTTTTCCTCTACTGTCTTTACGAGGTAGATCGCATGGCCGTTTGTCATGCTTGTGCTGTGAGACGAGTACAAGTTATTGTAACTCTTATGAGCGTAGTAAATTTTGTCTCATATATTTCTCTACCCTAATAGTCATTCCTCCAAGCTTTGTCACATAATTTTGAAGTGCAACCGATTATCACATCTAAATCTTCCTTTCCAAATTTGAATTGTGTGTTTTGCTCTTGTGGCTAATATGAGGTGTTCTTAAACAACAGTTTAGTACTAATGATGTGGTTTCTTCTCTTTTTTGAGAGTGTTGTTGTTGAGTTCACGCTCCACTGTGCAGCGTACCACAAGGACAAAGTATATTGCGTGTTATCTTTACAATGAATGTCATTAAAATCTTCGGTGCTTTACTCGCCTACCAGTACCTACTGCACCCTCCTTGTAATACTCAGTTCATTGGGCTCTGACTAGGAACGAGAAGCTTAGAGGGCTGGTGTATATGTGTCGTTAGCTCCATGTACTGTGCTTCAACGTGGAATATTCAAGCTAATCCCCTTTTCAAATTTCGTTTAGTTAATCGAAATGCTAAGAGGCATTCTTGTCATCCCTGTTTGTCAGGACGTACCACAATAAAGGAGGCTACTTGGATTAGTTCAGCTGACTTTCAGTTAGGGACTTTTGCCAGGAAGAATTGGCTCCCACGTTGCCTCATTATCACGTCCAAATGTGTTGTGACAAATCAGAATATTCCTATCACTACAAGTGGTGCTACATGTCCTCCTGGTTAGCTACCAGGCAAATGATTGCCAACATGACCCAAACTATGGGGATATTAAGTAAACTAGCTATTTAACGGCACATCTGTATTTTTAAAGTGAATCATTTCATCTGGAATACCTTGTCAGCTCTGTTGCTGTAGGGTGAGTTGTAAGTGTTCTTTTTCGCAATTATTCTTTGCACAGCCCTCTGAAACGCAGTGACTGAAAGACGAAATGAAAAAATATATATATAACACAGCTTCAGTGAGGGTGAAATAAACTGACAGAATCGCCATTAATCTTTGTCTGCCAGTCAAACGCTTATGGTAACATATAAGCTGTAATTGGGTATTTCAATTGTCACGAGAGGTTTAACGCTCCACTGGTCAACGAAGGACATAGAAGCTATAAATCATACTGACGTCACAGCCATTAAAATAGAATATCGAAAAAAAAAAACATATCGAATACGAGCATTCTACTGTGTCATATTCCGGCGTCTGAATCCCTACCACAGCCCTGAGACCTGTGGACAGAACACTTCGCTACTTTTGGTTTCATCAGTTAAGACCAGTGGCGTGAAATTGTGACATATCATCCGTTTAATGGGCTGACTCAGCTATGCACAGATGCTTGTTTCAGCTACCTCCACCAACGCTTCTAGCGTAAATCCATCGGGCCGCCAGCCTCAATATAACGGGTTAACCCACTGAGACGAGGGTATTTATTGTAAATGGGACTCACAGCAATTGTGGCTGTTGCGATGACCCAGCAACCGTTCACAACGGTCGTTGAACTGCTGGAAAGTCAGTTACGATATACTGACAACTGCAAGTGAAATTAGACCATCACACAAAGATTACGGAGGACATTGAAAATGAAACAACAATGCACAATGTCTAAATGCACTAAAACGCGAAAAGACTAAATGTTAAAAGGACGCAGAGACATATATTAAAAATGAAAGGTTTTATTCGTATTATTTAATTAACATTCCTGTATTGTTACACTTGGTGATTAAAGAGCAGCCGGCCGTTGTGGCAGAGCGGTTCTGGGCGATTCAGTCTGGAACCGCTCGACCGCTGCGGTCGCAGGTTCGAATCCTGCCTCGGACATGGATGTGTGTGATGTCCTTAGGTTAGTTAGGTTTAAGTAGTTCTAAGTTCTAGGGGACTGATGACCTCAGATGTTAAGACCCATAGTGCTCAGAGCGATTTGAACCATTTTGATTAAAGAGCAATTTTTCCTCAGTAACACTCTGACAGTCCCTGCCTTAGCTGTTAGATAAACGCAAAAAAATATGTGCCTTGCAGTTATCTACCGAATAGAATTACTCGGTCCCACTGGTAAACAAACTGGCGGGTGAACAACAACTCCACTGGCAAGCATTCAGAGGTCGCAGTATGGACCAAAAGCGGAAAAAAGTCTACTAAACATGGTCTCTGAACTGTATAGGTTAAGAGCTACGTGCACTTGTTCATCGTCGTTAATGTAAAACACGTCTCTTCTGCTGAACAAGTGCACGTAGCTCTTAACTTATGCCCTTCAGAGCCCGTGTTTCCTGGACATTTCCTTCTTCTTTTGGTTCACACTCTCATATCCCAAAATATGGAAAGCAAAGAGCTTGCAGTAAAAAGATACATTTCGCAGTGTCGAGGATGAACAAATGCACCTATCTCTTAGGGTGTGCATTTTACAGTCAATGTTTACCATACATTGTTTTCTTGTTTTGATCCATAGTACTGTCTCTGAATATTTGTCAATGGGGCCCTGGTGCACCCTGAATGGGAAGTTTCTTTCTCTTCTTAACATTTCACAGAGACCATACTATCTCTCTGCTTTCCGCTGCTGCAGGCTGGACTACCAACTTGTTCCCTCGTACTGATACCTCCGCCTCTTCCAGCAGTACGAACTCTCCAGTCAGCCCGGCGGCCCCAACCTCAGCATATTACCGACTGCCTCGGCCCCTTTCCAACCCCAGTATCCCACTACACATACTTGGTGTTTTCCCTCAATTGATTGGTAGCCACACAAACATTCTTTGAGACGTGCTCACATCTGTCACTCGCCTCCCTGCTAACTCACCGTCCAGCTCTTTCCTCGCGTTACACTGTGCTCTTGAAACCACCACGGCTACTTCTAAAGGGAACGTTACGCTTGGCAGTTGCAGAGAAACATCCGTTCGTGGTTTGCAAATTGCTCTGAAGTTCTCAGAGTCGCTATGCTTACATAACAAATGTAAGCGTTGCCAGAGTGTCGAGGCAGACTGTGCTGAGAACGGATTAGCTTCGTTATGTCCGGCATTCCCGAGCATTTGTCTTCGAAGAGGTAAGGTAAGCCGGCCTTCCGCTTCCCCGAGATGCTGCGCAAACTGCGTCATTCCCATTCTTTCACTGGAGACAATTATTCAGGGTGTATATTCTGCTTGCGACCAAGATAGAATGTTTCCCACATTCCCGCTTTATCCAAAGCGTGACCTTTGTGGAGGTCACCTATATCTTAAGACTGAAGCCGCTCTAAATGAGGCGTCACAGCCGGCCTTTCTGGCCGAGCTGTTCTAGACGCTTCAGTCTGGAACCGCGCGACCGCTACGATCGCAGGTTCGAATCCTGCCATAGGCATGGATGTGGAAGACTGCATGCAAAATAAAGGCTGAGTCCTCTTCCAACCAGTTTCTAGGAGGAGGTGGCAGTCAGATGACTTAGGTTAGAGGAGGTAGCCCAAGTGACCTATTTTGCATTGTGGTGATGCAATTTGAACTTCCCACCATTTTCTGTGGGAGGGGGGAGGGGAGGGGGTTAGGTTAGTCGAGGTACCCCATATGACCTATCTTCCGACCAAAATCCGCCATCTTTAATTTCGTCACGGTCGCCATCTAGGATGACGCCATGAGCTGTTTCCAAGTCTACAGGCAGCCATCTTGGATGACGTCATCGCCGCCATCTTGGATACATCTGGCAACAATGGTAATGGTCACCATTCTCTTCTAGCCACACTACTTACAGCTGCCCCAGACTGCATTCTGTAGCACTGGTTAGAGCACTGAGGGAGAAGGAGGCTCCCGTACAGCTGAACTTCGCAGCTCTACACACAGCAGGCCGCACCATCACTTACATGGCCTCTACTGGCGAAATATCCATTTGCCACGTTTCAATGAATTTCATACCACAGTAATGCATGGAGGGTGCCTACCTGTTGTAATGGTGCGTAAAGTTTTTATGTGGACAAGTGGTTCTCTGGTGGAGCCGGAGTGTTGGTACAGATCATATAGGCAGCCAGTAGTCACAAACAGTCTACCGACTTCTAGGTTGGATGGCCACAGGCCACAGAAACCTTATCCACAGGAAGCGCAGAGTGTCGGATGTTTGCGGTCCAGGCCGGGAAATTAGGCTAGTAGACTCCGCTGTCAGCCCTTCTGTCAACACGTCACGGTGGCGAACTGGCTAGCAGGGAATCGTTCGGCCCCGTGAACCTCAGGAGGTACTCTTCTGCTGTCGTAAACTGCTGTCTGAACGGTGCGGCGTGCTGCCCCAGCGATGGGTGGCTGTGGCCCATGATCGAACCTGGGTCTGGTGAGTCGGAGACGGCAGCAGACTCTCTGGATGGAACTGAGATGGCGCTAGCTGGAGCCCTGGCCCATCGAGGCTGCGGCTGGACTCCAGCGGGAGGCCCTGCCGAGATGAAGAATAGATGTTGGCGGTCTCAAGGAGGGAATAAACACGGCGCATGGCAATTAAAATGCCCGCTGTGTCGATATGCCAGCCTGGTAAGACGTCCTACCAGAAAGGTAGGTCTTTTTGCGGTTGTATCATGTACGCGGCCCGCGAAACGCCGTCAGTATGCCTCTAAACGCCTATTATGGTCCAAGTGCCCAGCTCGTGATTGCGGAACTGCTGGCATGGCGACAAATGCTGAGTACTGCGCGCTGGCTTGTGCCCGCGCCATTACACTGCAGCAGGCAAGAAGTCACTCCAATGCATATCGTAGTTTATAAAGGAAATGCTCTTCATTCCGCATATGGCGGCTACGTAATTCTAGAACTACTACATCTGTTCCATCTCGTTTGAGAAATCAGTGACTCTCTCCTCAGGAAGACAGATTTGCTAATGTATATGAATGTGATAACTGAGTGCCAAAGACTGAAAAGCTAGATGTGCATTTAAATAGCTTCCCTCTATGTAAAATTGAAAAACCTTCTCCATCTATCTGTAAACAAGTATGAAAGACGGTATGTATGAACACACTTACCTCCCACGAATAACATCGTTCATTAAAAATCTCCAATGAATAAGGAGCAATCCAGTAAGTATGTACGGAAAATGATGTCGAAGCGAGAAGATGCAACACATCTGCTCCTATACAAAACCAAGACACGTGCCTCATCGAGCCTTTTCAGCGACAGACACAAGTGAGCACGGTAAAGCGTTCTCGGTTTTGAAGGAAAGCTAAACGGTGAAAACAGTGTTCTGGATCAAGAATCATTGTATTTGTCACTTCGTTTCACTACCGTATGCCCGTTGGGCACAGTAACTAAAGTGAAACAAGAATGAAAAATTAATTTTCTTACTAAAAGTGCGTCTTAATGGCTCTTTCACTTCGACAGGTTCTTAGAAACACTTAATAATCATAAAGAATAACAACAGCGTAGCAGTAAAGTGTGTGGTTGTTCTTGCGAGACACTAATAGGGAATAAGCACTGAGGTATCTACATTGATCCACCATTATTAGGAGTATACAGTTTTGCAGCAGAGTACAGTGATACTGGCCACTTGTTTCCAGAAAGAGCGATTCCTTTTCCCAGTTTGGTCATCGCTGACTTAAATTGTCTGCAATTTACAAATTTTCAGGAGGGATATTCCGTGATGGTGTTTCGACAATGTCACGACCAAACCACTCTCCCTACTTTGTCCAAATTACGTAATGTTTCGTACAAAGTATTATCGGCATCGACTAGACCCCTCGTCTCTATGAGAGATCCTCGCTACCTAGCAGTATTTTGGTAGTACCGGATAGGCGTCATAACAGAGAAATAAACGAAACGCCCAGAAATTCGGTGATCCGCAGGAAGGTACCTAGGCAACGGAAAAGAATATTCAGAACAGCACTCCATAGGAATTAGAAAGTCCTTCAGAAGAGGTCAAAAGCTTATGGAAGCAGCAGCGCACTACTGTGATTGTTTTATGTAGAGCACTAAAAAGAAAAACAAAATTTTCGAAAACATATCCTCAGGTACATTTACAAAACACTCAAAAATGAAACATATTTGTAAAATCCTTTCCCGTGACCAGACATGGGTAAGGGCACCGTGCCTATTCGTGTTCCTTACCTCCGGAGAAATTAAGAAATCCCTGAAGAGCAAACTCGAATTAAAGGAATGGATATTAAGAGAGGATATGGAAGTGAAGGACAACGGAAATTATACGGAAATCGACAGAAAATTGCAGCTTCTATTTTAAATTTCAAATCATGTAAATTATAAGATATTCAGTGACCTACATTCTCACTTTCTTGATTCTCACTGTCTGTAGGAACGTTCTAAAATACGTTACTTCGACCGTTTTCCTGTTCAACACTTTAAATGTTCTTTTGTGTAGTATTGGTGAGTGTTCTGAGTGCATTTAATGTGTAATTATTTTCTTGATTATGAAGAAACGGCGAGGACAACAATGATGATGACGATGAAAGAAGATATATCTTAAAAACGGGTTTTATCACTTACATTGAGACTACGAGATGCATTTCAATCCAAACACAAGCCATTCTCTAAGGTGACTCTTCAAAGTGACTCATCTTAGAAAATAACATGCTCTGCATTGCCAAAAATTTCACGTACGGTCAACGATAAAAGATGGTTACTGTGTTAAAATAAATTTAGAAATCCTCCAGACAATCCATTCGCTCCTGATAGCGGAGAATGATTGAGCTCCCTTAGATGCACCTTCTAACAGTGTAATTAAATAATTTCACTGTGGTTTTGAAATTGTGGTAAATAAATTATAGTAGTTATAAATAAACTATACTGTGATAACAATTCATTTAGCGACTAATCGCAGCTGCAGAACAGTCGGAATGTTATATTGACAGCTTCTTACAATGTGTGGCGGATAATGTTTAATTTTTGTTCTTTCTTGCTCCAAATCTGTCTTTACCGCCCATTCGCACTCTCTTCAGTATTACGTTCTTCAAACACCTTACCGTGCTTTATCTTGTGCAAAACTTATTCTTCCATGCGACCGATAAAGCGTAATGACCGTTCATTACAAGATAAAAAAGACTTTTTCTTTGTATGAAACTAATAAATGTAAATCTACCGCTGTTTCCTCTTGAGGAATGCTTTCGTTTCGATGTCTGTAATTTCTCTTGTACAGAAATAACAAGTATACTCAAAGTAATAACTGAATAAAACTACGTCCTTTTGGAGTATGAATATTATAAGTAAACTGATGGATTACCCATGGGAAACCCAATAGCAGCAAACTTGGAAAAACTTTTACCAGTAATTGAGAAAACCAGAGATTTAAAAAGAAAGCCAATGATGAACGATATTAAATCATATATTATAACAGATATGTGGATGACATTGTTTGTCTGGTAGGTGAGCCAGATGAAGGAATAGATGAACTCCACTCAGAAATCAACAGAGCTCACCAGAACGTAAAGAAAAGAAAACTAAATAAATTGTTTTGGCATACTACTAATAAGGGAAAATGTCAGCCCTTAGCGTCAAATTTCCAAAAAACGTACAGCCACACACCACACATAATAATACACTTCATATATAGTCGTCGTCACAAACGGAGGCTAGCTGCACTAACACACATGTTATATAGAATGAACAGAATTCCGCTCAACAAGAGAAATTGTGAAAAAGAAATGAGGACAACCACACAAAGAGCTAGGAGCAACACATATTCCTCACATATAGTACATTATAATAGAAATACGAAACGGACACGATACATAAAATACATCCAGAATGCAGGAAAACTAACAAACACATACGCAATGACAACACGGCACAGAAACTTAGCGTGTGGTACACTATGACATAACACATAAATTATTTTACAGAGTGACTAACACACTAAAGAAATTGGGGCCGCAATATAGGATATAAAACTGTGCAAACTTTCCATAGAAACTTTAGCAAACCAACAATCAAGAATGACGGATTCCACGGTTCAGGAATACACGAACTTCAATGTCAAAGTTGCATAGGAATTTTGAAACATGTTGCAAATAACACATTAGATGTTGGAAGTGTGTACGAATCATTCCAAGTTTGTAGTGTGCTTAAAGCTTCGTAACCGTCAATCTAGCAAATAAGAATAAGAAACGAATGTCATTAGGATAAACAACCACAGCAAAAGCAGGAAAACTACCATGTCCACAAACCAAATGGAGAGAACAGACGTGTGATAAACAGTCAGGCACATATCAACATTTAACCATACTAAAACAAATGCCATTTAACAACCAGCACATAAGTTATAAATACGCAAAGAGAGAGACCGTGAGAGGCGAGAGAATGGGTGGCGAGGGGGAGAAGAGAGCAAGATCACAGACGTCACATAAACACGCTCTATAGTCGGCAATAACATTCAACGTTTTGGAATAACATCGAAAACATAACATCAAGCATATGAACGTTTCGTATGGCAGCAATCAGATGAACAACACTTGGAAAACGGAGAAAAGAACTCATCTAGAGCAACATCTACAAAACGTATAACCAGAAATTTAAACTGTCATTACTTCATAGGAAAGCAGAAAGTGCCAGAAATCTTTATAGTCTCAGTGTGTAATGTGTAATATGAAGAAAATAGCATAAATCTTACATCTTTAGAGAAGATTTGTACTCACTTGTTAAAACAGATTATTTTATTGTGCATCTTGAATACATTAGTTTTTTAAATCAAGGCATAGAACAATGATCTGTTTTAAAAAATAATTATATACTTCAGGTCCCTTAAGATGCCTACCAGATAATAAAAGCGATACGTGTATGGCATGAAATACTCGTTCCATTGTGATTAGACGAATCCAAAGTAAAAATTATCAAACCTAACGCTCTCGGGTTTTTTTTTCTATTAGCTGCGAAATACTTCTAATACATGAGATTGTAATTTATATTATCTTCTCCGATTAAATATTTAACAAAAGCCCTCAGTGTTACTCGTATTCACTACCAATTCTCTTATCGGCTCTTACTTTGACGAATTGTCTTATCCATTGCTAGCATACTCTAGTTACTTTTGTATTTGTTAGATCGGTTCTAGTCGTAGATATAGTTTCAATTTGGGTCGACAGGCAACTCTGTTCGTGTTTGATATAAAGAGACTAATCAAGTAGGTTACCTTTCCTCATAAAATTAATTACGTAGTTCCAGGAGTTTCAGCGAGCTGAGATATTGATTTATTGGCACTGACTCACTCAACTTACAAGGAACACCTTTAACCTCGAACCCTCGGAAACGTACGAGACCACGTTTAAAAAAAACATTCGATCATAAAAAAGAAGATGGCTGGTGTTATTTCCCTGCAAAAGGTTGCATTCTACTACGGGTGAGATTTTAATAGAGAGAAACAAAGTAACAAGCTATTAGTACCACACAAGAGAAATTACACGTAATGCAATGACGTCAGTGTATGACTACATTTTCAGTAAACAGTGCCAAAAGCTCTGCTTAAAGTAATTATAACACAGCTAAACACATATCCTACACCCCTGACAGTGCTTTTATTAGACCTCATTGTGCACATACTTTTGTCTATTAAATGGTTAAAACAAAGTGGAAGAGATCAATGTGATCTCACTATAGCCACGTTTCTATGTTTAAAATAACTTTCGCATTCAAGCAGCCTGGTATTAAAAGCCACAAAAATTTTATTTTCAAATGGTAGATGTGATATGTTAGTTTCATAACCAGCTATTCACCAAGCGCACGGCAACTTAGACGTCTACTTTGGTGCAGAAAATTGATTTTAAATCACGAAGTGAAGTTTGATGAAGTGGCTCGGCACATTGTAGGCTTACAGAATCATCTACCCTTCTGATACAGAACTTATATTGCTGAGAGAAGGTAACATTAAGGGGTTGGCGATATTTTATTGTTTCCTGTGGCAAAATCTCGAGGATAACATCGTTGTTTAGAAAACTTGAAGCTAGATGGGTTGGATCGGTATAACCTGATCAAGAACCACCCTGCAATAATCTCTATTCACTTATTACATGTTCCCGAAGGACTGAAGTTTGAAAAACTTTCATGTGTTCTTTAGTCATTTTTCCCCTTTTGCTGGTATGCACAGGAATATTTTGTGGGCAGGTAGTTTCAAGTTTCTTTGTAATATTTGGACCTAGTGTCTTATACCTCTTCAAAACACACGTACAACTTATTTCTTAGTCTTCCTGTTATGGATAAGGCCACAAGAATTGTGTATCTGTGGGTAGAGCTCTGTACAGACTGCAACACACTACCTGTAGTTTTCTCCCGTGAGACAGTGTTGAAGATGAAGATACTTCATACTGATAGTGTCTCTGGTCACTGTTCGAAACACTTCCTTTCTCCACACACAGCTCTGTCATAAGGATGTTCATTTCCCCCAAAGATTGTTGTGTCTTCTATGTACCTACGACAAATGTAGTAATGTCCTCGGATGTAATGCCGTATTCAGCCTTAAGATAGTCAATAAATGAAGTCGCTTTGAAATTGTTCAAGCCAACAATTTTACACTCTTCTTGCGCCCACATTTGCAGATGCCAGTAATGAACTGTAAATCGATACGACCTTGCTCTATCAGACTGTGATATTACACTACCATTCACAGTTTGGAACTGCGACAGTCTGTTTCCTCTGAAACGAATCCCTGCTCGCATTTTGCTAGACACGTAATTTAGGATTAATCTCCAATTTGATTTACATTTAATGCACTTATAGCACCTCAGTAGTTTGCTGTAGGAACTGAAGCCACGATTTTAATAGTCTTCATAATTGTTCTTTTGTACGGTGTCATCAATATCTGCTAATACACTGGGCCTCTGCTGTTTGTGTGGAGATTCTTCGCTCTCGCTTTAACTGAACTTTTCATGTTGCTTTGGAAATGAACATCGTGTGCTGTATGAACAGCCACCTTCAGTTTCATATTTTCCTGTCCTTCATAGCCAGCAAATCCATCGTAACGTCATTTCCATGTCATCCTCATATTTTTGAATTATTATACAGTGTATCCAGAAACTCTCTATCCTCGACTACGGTTTCATTTCAATGTTCAGCACGATGCAAATTTGTCCCTGGTATTCGTAGGATTAATTCTTTTCTTGATATCACTGTACACAGTAATCCGCATGGGAACCCACCATCAGACAAATTCGTACTGCGGCTGTGCCATTCACCCAGCTCGAACACTTGTTAGTGCGGCTACAACAGACCACTGTTTGATGTCGTTAGCAGACAAGAGTGGAGATTTGCATGGAAATAACAGAGACCACTGTTCTTTTTATGATCGAACGTTAGTCTAAGCATGGTTTCATGTAGTTCAGAGTGTTCGAAGTAAAATGTATCCCGTGTTAGTGCCAAACCTTCTGGTATGTCATTAGCAGTTGTGAAATACCTCCATGGGTTCGCGCCTATCATACGCCATATACACTCCTGGAAATTGAAATAAGAACACCGTGAATTCATTGTCCCAGGAAGGGGAAACTTTATTGACACATTCCTGGGGTCAGATACATCACATGATCACACTGACAGAACCACAGGCACATAGACACAGGCAACAGAGCATGCACAATGTCGGCACTAGTACAGTGTATATCCACCTTTCGCAGCAATGCAGGCTGCTATTCTCCCATGGAGACGATCGTAGAGGTGCTGGATGTAGTCCTGTGGAACGGCTTGCCATGCCATTTCCACCTGGCGCCTCAGTTGGACCAGCGTTCGTGCTGGACGTGCAGACCGCGTGAGACGACGCTTCATCCAGTCCCAAACATGCTCAATGGGGGACAGATCCGGAGATCTTGCTGGCCAGGGTAGTTGACTTACACCTTCTAGAGCACGTTGGGTGGCACGGGATACATGCGGACGTGCATTGTCCTGTTGGAACAGCAAGTTCCCTTGCCGGTCTAGGAATGGTACAACGATGGGTTCGATGACGGTTTGGATGTACCGTGCACTATTCAGTGTCCCCTCGACGATCACCAGTGGTGTACGGCCAGTGTAGGAGATCGCTCCCCGCACCATGATGCCGGGTGTTGGTCCTGTGTGCCTCGGTCGTATGCAGTCCTGATTGTGGCGCTCGCCTGAACGGCGCCAAACACGCATACGACCATCATTGGCACCAAGGCAGAAGCGACTCTCATCGCTGAAGACGACACGTCTCCATTCGTCCCTCCATTCACGCCTGTCGCGACACCACTGGAGGCGGGCTGCACGATGTTGGGGCGTGAGCGGAAGACGGCCTAACGGTGTGCGGGACCGTAGCCCAGCTTCATGGAGACGGTTGCGAATGGTCCTCGCCGATACCCCAGGAGCAACAGTGTCCCTAATTTGCTGGGAAGTGGCGGTGCGGTCCCCTACGGCACTGCGTAGGATCCTACGGTCTTGGCGTGCATCCGTGCGTCGCTGCGGTCCGGTCCCAGGTCGACGGGCACGTGCACCTTCCGCCGACCACTGGCGACAACATCGATATACTGTGGTGACCTCACGCCCCACGTGTTGAGCAATTCGGCGGTACGTCCACCCGGCCTCCCGCATGCCCACTATACGCCCTCGCTCAAAGTCCGTCAACTGCACATACGGTTCACGTCCACGCTGTCGCGGCATGCTACCAGTGTTAAAGACTGCGATGGAGCTCCGTATGCCACGGCAAACTGGCTGACACTG
The DNA here is from genome assembly GCF_023898315.1 of Schistocerca nitens. NCBI lineage: Eukaryota > Metazoa > Arthropoda > Insecta > Orthoptera > Acrididae > Schistocerca > Schistocerca nitens. The sequence goes on from NC_064614.1 coordinate 1,250,052,185, forward strand.
ACGGCGGCGGTGCACAAATGCTGCGCAGCTAGCGCCATTCGACGGCCAACACCGCGGTTCCTGGTGTGTCCTCTGTGCCGTGCGTGTGATCATTGCTTGTACAGCCCTCTCGCAGTGTCCGGAGCAAGTATGGTGGGTCTGACTCACCGGTGTCAATGTGTTCTTTTTTCCATTTCCAGGAGTGTAGTAAGAAAAGAGGCACAGCAGTGTATGGCAGCCAAGAATGTATGATCTAGTAGACAGGTGATAGCTGCCATGAATATCGTCTCCATACGTCGCGAGGTAATAGCATAATATGTGAGAAGAAGAGTTGTATCGATCTTTAGCACCTGTCTCCGCCATTAGTCGAACCAGCCATGAGGAAGGGACTTGTTTAACTCAAACTTACGCCACAACCGTCAAAAGAAAACCGAGCATCCGACAAACGCACGTACAACCAACTCCTCCGCCAAGTACGAGTACAAGGCCCCGCAGAAAAAACAGACGTACAAAGCGCTGCAGAAAATAACAGATCATTTCAGAGCGAACAACTCGCTGGTATGTTTTTACTGTGGACGCTCTAGGTACATTATAAGCTACTACAGGGAGATAATAACAACGTTCGACGAGTATTACGCCGCAAAGTGTCTAATTTCGCAACGGCCCTGTTCACTGCACATGATTATAATCGACCTGCGAGACGAAGCCAGTTGCCGTACCCTGGACGAGGTCGCTCTCCAACAGGCAGTATCCGGTCCCCGTCGCCGTACAGACATATCAGCCGCTGTCCAGCTGCTTACTTGAGGAAAACTAAGCGAGACGACCGTCTATGGAGGTTACGTGGCCACCAATGAAGATCTTACACGGGCGACTGTTATCAAGTAGCCTTGAAAACTCGTTGATGACATCACTCGATGGTCAATACTCGATTCCTTGTTTGTACTGTCCGATGCTTATCTGCGTCAGCTAAAGAAGGCTGTGTTTCGTTATACGAAAGCGATTGTGCTAAAAGGCGCAAATGGGACACACGTCCAACCGAAAGGAACAGGTACTGGAAAGCTAACTGTCAATGACAGAGCACAGCCTTTCGAATTTACACGATACTACAGTGCCATTGTTGCAGAAATACGATGCAATGTTCCTCCGGTCACGCATGTATGTATAATGGAATGACGGCATTCAAAATTTGTGCCGAACCCCGACTCGAGCACCGATTTCCCATTTAAAGAGAACGGTTCCCTTAACTACAGGCGAACGCTCGCTATAACTGCGAAACACAGGTTCGAATCCCAGTCCGGCACAAATTCTGAATGTCGCCATTTCGTTACACAGCTGATGACTGTCCATATACACAACATCGAATATTCTTCATGTACTTTGAATATGTCGTTCTGTCAGAATCTGTTCATAATCTCGGATAGAACTTCTTTCCGGCATCACAAGCAATCATAGACTGTTCCACTAGCACACGTAACAAAAATGTCTCTGGGTGGTTGTCTGGCACTGAAGAAGTTGTTGTACCGCCATCATGAACAAGACGAATTCGAATAGTCAATCTAGATGTTCAGTTCAACTGTTTCAAATCTGGCGCCGAGAAAAGACAGACCAAGCAGCCCGTGATAAAGACACCTTATCAACAACGGGATAATCCACCAATAGGATATTTTCGTATGTTAAAAATATGTGTCAGATTGTTGTTATTCTGATTGGTTATAACATTTAAATAGCATTTACGGTCAACGTTATCACAAAATATCTGTTATTTTTATGTAATTGATGCTTGAAAGTCATTAAATATCAAGATCTGGTCACGTAATAGAAAACGCTCTATTATTGCCTGATGCGCTGAAGATGTTAAAGGTTAGGAGTAAGATGACCTATACGTGTGTGATAGGAGTGTACCCGAAGTTACGAACATTTTACGTACTTATTCTGCAAAAAGTTTAGCTATTTAGTGATGGAAAACCCGATTACAACTTTTAAGTAACAATAGAAAGGAATTTTATGAAACTGATAGTGGAAGCCTTGCGTCAATTATGTTTATGCTCCACCCACTTAGAGTGGCAATATGTGAAACGAGGGACATTCTGCAACATCCTTAAACTCGCTCAGAACTAAAAAAAATGTAGCAATTTTGCAAATGTGTCCATACATTACAACTAGTCATGCACTACGACACGAAGCACAATAAAATTATTCTTGGCAAAACTTAGTTCTAATTTCCTGTGTAGAAGACACTCAGCGAAGGTAATATTTGCATCAGGCGTTCAAAGGCGCAAAGATAACGGATCTTAATGCAGATATACATGTCACATATTTTTAAAGGTTTGGCACGAAATACGAAATAGCGTCAGCAAGAGCTGATTGTAGCAGTTGCTTCGATTGTGGGATGTGTTATATACATAGCTTCACATTAGTCTTAGTGTGAGAAATGGACAGCGGAGGATAAACGCATTTACTTTGCAAATAAACAATTCAGTTTTTTGGAAAGTATTGCTAGTTGTGAAGATATCACTATAAGCCCACAGTACAATGTGGTGTAGCACAATGGGGTTATAAGCTTGTACAACATGCAGGTCACAAAAATGTAAGGGCTGTGATGTTTGTGAATGTAAACTATTGTTGGCGTCTGAGGCAGACCTACATCAGCTTTATGTAAGACGATGAAACTGCATAAGTTCAAACACTAAGGTTCCCAGCTGGACAGTATGAAGATAAAAAAAAAATTCTCATAAAGGAATAAGTTTGTGTGTAAATCGTGTGAACAGCGAATGCAGTTTTAAGCGCATGTGAACAGCAAGGAAAAAACAATAATATTCTGTTTTGATGGGTGTGGTGAAGCTTTGTGATTGTGGTCTGGTTATCACATGTGAGGACTGTCGAGTTGTTTTACTAATAAAAGTGCTCTTTAGGGTTAGAAACAAACCAGCGATCCATGGACATCAACTCGTAAAATTCCACGGTCTACACCTCTAACAACTAAACTACCATATAATTGAGGTTCAGTAGGGTAAAATGACAATTTTGACGAAATTTTTAATTTCGCTGAATGACGCTGTTCTTCTTTGTAACAGTGGGGAGCGTATCTCCCAGGTAAATTTATGTTAACTTCACAGTAAAACACGTTTTTAATTACATTAGTGAACTTGTGCGTCGACGTGGTGGCAATTTACCGGTAGAGTGCAACCACTTTTTATGAATTTTCTCACTTTCTGGAATACTCAGGTCAACTTTTCAAGAGTTCTTATAGATGCATTTGTACCGTATGGTACTACACACTATTTGCAACCCATTTTACGAGACGTAGATTCCAAAACAAGACATCACTGAATTAACATTATGACAGTAGGAGCAGCGACTCAGCCAGTGACGTCACAGGCATCAAATGACTCGAGCTTCCAAATTACATTGATTTCATTTCCATTTTTATATTTTACTACTGAAATACAAGAAGAAAGAAAGTTTTTTGGGAGCACAAAATGACATATATAATCACTTAAGACAATTTCCATATAAGAGCCAAACACCTTATTAGCCAGGGCTGATACAAAGTGTCTACATCTACATCTACATCCATACTCCGCAAGCCACCTGACGGTGTGTGGCGGAGGGTAGCTTGAGTACCTCTATCGGGTTTCCCTTCTATTCCAGTCTCGTATTGTTCGTGGAAAGAAGGATTGTCGGTATGCTTCTGTGTGGACTCTAATCTCTCTGATTTTATCCTCATGGTCTCTTCGCGAGATATACGTAGGAGGGAGCAATATACTGCTTGACTCTTCGGTGAAGGCATGTTCTCGAAACTTTAACAAAGGCCCGTACCGAGCTACTGAGCGTCTCTCCTGCAGAGTCTTCCACTGGAGTTTATCTATCATCTCCGTAACGCTTTCGCGATTACTAAATGATCCTGTAACGAAGCGCGCTGCTCTACGTTGGATCTTCTCTATCTCTTCTATCAACCCTATCAGGTACGGATCCCACACTGCCGAGCAATATTCAAGCAGTGGGCGAACAAGCGTACTGTAACCTACTTCCTTTGTTTTCGGATTGCATTTCCTTAGGATTCTTCCAATGAATCTGAGTCTGGCATTTGCTTTACCAACTATCAACTTTATATGATCATTCCATTTTAAATCACTCTTAATGCGTACTCCAAGATAATTTAGGGAATTAACTGCTTCCAGTTGCTGACCTGCCATATTGTAGCTAAATGGTAAGGGATATTTCTTTCTATGTATTCGCAGCGCATTACACTTGTCTACATTGGGATTCAATTGCCATTCCCTGCACCAGGCGTCAATTCGCTGCAGATCCTCCTGCATTTCAGTACAATTTTCCATTGTTACAACCTCTCGATACACCACAGAATCGTCTGCAAAAAGCCTCAGTGAACTTCCGATGTCATCCACAAGGTCATTTATGTATATTGTGAATAGCAACGGTCCTATGACACTCCCCTGCGGCACACCTGAAATCACTCTTACTTCGAAAGACTTCTCTCCATGGAGAACGACATGCTGCGCTCTGTTATCTAGGAACTCTTCAATCCAATCACACTATTGGTGTGATAGTCCATATGCTCTTTCTTTGTTCATTAAACGACTGTGGGGTACTGTATCGAACGCCTTGTGGAAGTCAAGAAACACGGCATACACCTGGGAGGCCGTGTCTATGGTCTCCGGTTGAATGACGAGTAATCATGTGAGAAGTGGAACAGATGCCGAAAGCTGACAGTATTGATCCTTCCTACAGCCTAAGTCTTCTGTGATCTTTGTCAGTGAAAAGGAAGGACGGTACACGGCGTTTCTGCGACGGCTACCGACCACTGAACAAAATTACAAAGAAACATGTATACTCAGTGCTGCGCACTGGTACATCCTAGACTGTTTGAAAGGAGTAAAATACACTCCTGGAAATGGAAAAAAGAACACATTGACACCGGTGTGTCAGACCCACCATACTTGCTCCGGACACTGCGAGAGGGCTGTACAAGCAATGATCACACGCACGGTACAGCGGACACACCAGGACCCGCGGTGTTGGCTGTCGAATGGCGCTAGCTGCGCAGCATTTGTGCACCGCCGCCGTCAGTGTCAGCCAGTTTGCCGTGGCATACGGAGCTCCATCGCAGTCTTTAACACTGGTAGCATGCCGCGACAGCGTGGACGTGAACCGTATGTGCAGTTGACGGACTTTGAGCGAGGGCGTATAGTGGGCATGCGGGAGGCCGGGTGGACGTACCGCCGAATTGCTCAACACGTGGGGCGTGAGGTCTCCACAGTACATCGATGTTGTCGCCAGTGGTCGGCGGAAGGTGCACGTGCCCGTCGACCTGGGACCGGACCGCAGCGACGCACGGATGCACGCCAAGACCGTAGGATCCTACGCAGTGCCGTAGGGGACCGCACCGCCACTTCCCAGCAAATTAGGGACACTGTTGCTCCTGGGGTATCGGCGAGGACCATTCGCAACCGTCTCCATGAAGCTGGGCTACGGTCCCGCACACCGTTAGGCCGTCTTCCGCTCACGCCCCAACATCGTGCAGCCCGCCTCCAGTGGTGTCGCGACAGGCGTGAATGGAGGGACGAATGGAGACGTGTCGTCTTCAGCGATGAGAGTCGCTTCTGCCTTGGTGCCAATGATGGTCGTATGCGTGTTTGGCGCCGTGCAGGTGAGCGCCACAATCAGGACTGCATACGACCGAGGCACACAGGGCCAACACCCGGCATCATGGTGTGGGGAGCGATCTCCTACACTGGCCGTACACCACTGGTGATCGTCGAGGGGACACTGAATAGTGCACGGTACATCCAAACCGTCATCGAACCCATCGTTCTACCATTCCTAGACCGGCAAGGGAACTTGCTGTTCCAACAGGACAATGCACGTCCGCATGTATCCCGTGCCACCCAACGTGCTCTAGAAGGTGTAAGTCAACTACCCTGGCCAGCAAGATCTCCGTATCTGTCCCCCATTGAGCATGTTTGGGACTGGATGAAGCGTCGTCTCACGCGGTCTGCACCTCCAGCACGAACGCTGGTCCAACTGAGGCGCCAGGTGGAAATGGCATGGCAAGCCGTTCCACAGGACTACATCCAGCATCTCTACGATCGTCTCCATGGGAGAATAGCAGCATGCATTGCTGCGAAAGGTGGATATACACTGTACTAGTGCCGACATTGTGCATGCTCTGTTGCCTGTGTTTATGTGCCTGTGGTTCTGTCAGTGTGATCATGTGATGTATCTGACCCCAGGAATGTGTCAATAAAGTTTCCCCTTCCTGGGACAATGAATTCACGGTGTTCTTATTTCAATTTCCAGGAGTGTATTTATCAACTACAGAAATGTAGCAGACTACTGACAAATTAAGATTGATGAGGCTGACAGGGATAAGACTGCCTTTGTAACTCATAACGGCCTCTGTGAGTTTAAAGCCACGCCGTTTGGACTGGGTAAAGGGCCTGCCACCATCGAAAGTATGATTGGCAACCTGCTTCGACACCTTAAATGAACGAGTGTCTCTCCTGTCTGGATGGCATTGTCGTTTTATCGAAGACAATTGAAGGATGTCCAAGCAATCTGACAACCATGCTGAACTGTCTAATGATCGCAACTCTCCGCCTGAATCAGAGAAAGTCCCATTTGTCACCATAATAAGTAAATAAATAAAATAGTTAATTAATGCGCACATAGTGAATACTGATGGTGTACGTACCGATCCAGAGAAAATAAGAAGAGTCACAGTTTTTCTGACTCTGCAGTACATTCCTGAGCTGGCAAGTTTAGTCGGAATGCGTTGGTACTTAGTAGTGGCTCCTAACAAAACCCATCCCTTGCAACAAGTAGTATAGAGGAAGGGCCAGACCTTCGTGGAACGGGGCAGTAGAGAGATCTCTCCTTATTCTTAACATATTCTGCAGTTCTTAGCATTGTATGTCGAGAAAGACATTCAGACCAATGATAGGGGTGTTGTAACAGGGGCAAGTTTAGTACAAATTCAGAAAAGTGCTAAAAAGGTAACAGCCTATGCTGCCAGATTCTCTCCTAGTCCGAGATGAACTACTCTGCAAACCGCGAAAGAGTACGTTGCAGTATGTTTGGGAAACAACAAGTTCCAGCAGTATTCATTTGGCAAACCGTTCAACACTGGCGGATCACCATTCTCTATGCTGGAGGATCAACTGGGTGGATTGGTAACATGAACACTGGGGCTTCAGGGCAATACAACGTGCCAGAGGTATAAAAAAGCGGGCGCAAACACAAGGACGCCTACCACTTTTCAAGGAATCCTTTGGAGAACACAGCATAGTGAAGGAAATCTCAATAATTGCCGCATTAAGTGGCGTTGCTGCTTAACAGGATAAAGATCCAGCACTGCCGTCAACTGTAAAAGACATGAAGGACGATGTGATCAAAGGGAACTTCGAATTATTTAATGAAACATTGTACACTCCTGGAAATGGAAAAAAGAACACATTGACACCGGTGTGTCAGACCCACCATACTTGCTCCGGACACTGCGAGAGGGCTGTACAAGCAATGATCACACGCACGGCACAGCGGACACACCAGGAACCGCGGTGTTGGCCGTCGAATGGCGCTAGCTGCGCAGCATTTGTGCACCGCCGCCGTCAGTGTCAGCCAGTTTGCCGTGGCATACGGAGCTCCATCGCAGTCTTTAACACTGGTAGCATGCCGCGACAGCGTGGACGTGAACCGTATGTGCAGTTGACGGACTTTGAGCGAGGGCGTATAGTGGGCATGCGGGAGGCCGGGTGGACGTACCGCCGAATTGCTCAACACGTGGGGCGTGAGGTCTCCACAGTACATCGATGTTGTCGCCAGTGGTCGGCGGATGGTGCACGTGCCCGTCGACCTGGGACCGGACCGCAGCGATGCACGGATGCACGCCAAGAACGTAGGATCCTACGCAGAGCCGTAGGGGACCGCACCGCCACTTCCCAGCAAATTAGGGACACTGTTGCTCCTGGGGTATCGGCGAGGACCATTCGCACCAACATCTGATTACCTGGGACTTGTCGAGAGTATAGCCATAATCAGAAGCATATATCACGGGCCAGTTCTCTGCCAATCCGTTTGGACACTATCTCAGCTACCGCAAGGAATGCCAACGACAGAGCCACGTGCTCCCCGAATTTCCTCTGGGGCACCTGGTGTTGTGACTGACAATTCGCAACACAACTTTTATTGATCTAAGTTGACTAGGTTGATGACTGAACATAAAAACGAAAGGTAACAATAACGATACCAGTAAAAGTCTCCTAACTGAGGGAAACAAAAGTTCACTTCTAATTTTCCATAACGTTTCGTGGTAACACACACACACACACACACACAAACACACACACACACGCACACACACAAACACACACACACACTCATAACAGTCCAATTCCGAGACAAAGACGTAATCTTAAACTGTCGCAGTAAACGAGGTAGTAATCCGACGTGAACTGAATTTTGGGACTGGTTGTAGCCCCTATATAGCTGTTTCCAGCCAATCAGGTTTTGGCGTAGTGATACTTCCTGCAGGCCGTAGCTCGAGCTCCCCCTGCAGGAAGTAGTGTTCGGAATGTCTGTTCCCAAAATCTGACATGTATATATAGCCTGTGTTTACCATGATGCTTTTGGTTCGCCTTGGGCGCAGACAACCTCATCCTCTGTGACGTATTATGGGTTGCCGGCCCTCAGGGGCTACCTTGGCTCCGGTATAACACCTGGTACCATTCCCGCCTGCAGCAACACCGTTCCAACGAACTGAAATCGACCTCTTGGAGAGGTTGTTGAAATCGACAACCAGGATCGATGGATAATAGGTCTGCATTATTACCTCAGTCGATATGTTGTCAATAAAGCTTTCCCGACTGCCAAAACTCTAGAAATTGCAAGGTTCCTTCTAGAACACACAGCTCCGAGGCACCTCGTGTGATGAGCTTTGAACATGAGGAGAGACTAGTGTCTGAGTTAATTTCACGTTGCAACGTTCCCAGGGTGACATCTGCATATCATCCAAAGACGGATGTCTTCATTTTTTTTTCTTTTTTTGTTGTCACTCTTCTGACTGGTTTGATGCAGTTCACCACCAAATTATCTAGTCTGCACAGCCCGTTCATCACAAAGTAACACCTGCTACGTATGTCCTCAATTATTTGCTGAATGTATTCCAATCCCTGTCTTCCTCTACAATTTTTACATTCAACGGCTCCCTCTAGTACCATAGATGTTATTCTCTGATGTCTTAACTAATGTCCTACCATCCTGTCCCTTCTTATTGTCAGTGTTTTCCACATATTCCTTTTCTCGTCGATTTTGCTGAGAGCATCTCATTCCTTGCCTTAACAGTCCATTTAATTTTCGACATTCTTCTGTACGACGACATCTCAAAAATGTTGAATCTCTTCTTTTCTGCGTTTCCCACAGTCCATGTTTCGCTACCACACAATGTGCTGCTCCAAATGTACATTTCAGAAATCAAATTAGGGCCTATATCTAATACCAGTAGACTTCTCTCATGCCCTTTTTCCGTGCTAGCCTGCTTTTTATGTCCTCCTTGCTGCGTCTCTCATGGGATATTTTGCTGCCTAGGTAGCAGAATTCCTTCATCTACTCCGTGATCACCAATCCTGATGTATAGTTTCTCAATGTTCTCATTTCCGACACTTCTCATTACTTTCTTTTTCATTCGACTTCCTCTCAGTCCATATTTTGTATTCATCAGACAGTACATTCAATTCAGCAGATCCTGTAGTCCTTCTTCTCTTTCACTGAGGACAGCAGTGTCACTGGGGAATCTTATCATTGATATCCTTCCATCTTGAATTTTAATTCCACTTTTGAATCATTCGTTTATTTCCATCGCTGCTTCTTCGATGTATAGATTGTACAGTAGGGGAGAACACTACATCCCTGTTCACACTCTTTTCGATCCGAGCACTTCGTACTTGGTCTTGCATTCTTCTTTTTCTCTCTTAGCTCTTGCATGTGTCGTATATTTCCCTACTGCTCAACTCTATTTTCCTCGGAATTTTAAACATTTTGCACTATTTGACGTTGCCGAACGCTTCTTCCAGGTCGACAAATCCTATGAACGTGTCTCGATTTCTCTTTAGTGTTTCTGCGATTATCAACGGCAACGTCAGAATGCCTTTCTGGTGGCCTCATAGAATGCTTTAATAACGCTCTGGCAGATATGCTCTCGACATACGTTGATGTAAAACAGATTGGGATGTAATTCTGCTCCTCATGATATTCACATACAACACAGCGAAGGAAGAAACTACAGGGTTCACACCTTTCTTATCCATGGTCGCGAGGCTGAAACGACAACAGATATACTACTCCCCTTCCAACCGGACGATATTCATTATGGCTACGTGAAACACATCATCACCAGGGACGAAGAAACATGGCAGCTGGCTTGCATACGTACATTAGACGCGTGGGAGAAACACCGTGGGTGCTACAACGCCAAGCGCCGACAGTGAGACACAGTTCAAAAGATTTTGTCTGGATTTTGACGCCTGCACAAACTAAAGACTCAATCGAAGATCGTGAAACAGCAATGGGAGAGGCTTCCTTCGACGCTCATCGTAGTGAAGAGGTTGTAACAACACGAAAGGAACGGGAAGAGCCGGCCGGAGTGGCCGAGGGGTTCTAGGCGCTTCAGTCTGGAACCGCGCGACCGCTACGGTCGCAGGTTCGAATCCTGCCGCGGGCATGGATGTGTGTGATGTCCTTAGGTTAGTTAGATTTAAGTGGTTCTAAATTCTGGGGGACTGATGACCTCAGATGTTAAGTCCCATAATGCTCAGAGCCATTTTTTGAACGGGAAGAGCCGCCAGTGCCGCCACACGTAGGACCAATGACAACATCGACATCCAGGGTGCCGCACTCGGTACCAGTGAGAATTTCCAAAACGGTGTGTTGCCGTTTCTTGAGGAAAAGGAGCAATGCCGCGAGATACAGTGCACCTACCATGGCGTAGGAGTCAGCGTCGCTGGTCTCGTCAGCAAACTTGACATTTCTCCATTCTACAATGGTCCAGTTCTGATCTGCAAGAGTCCAGGCCCTTCGAATGCGTCAGTTCCTTTGGTGCAGCGTAAAACGTTTCATTCGTGTTCTGGAATGAAGATTGCCCTGATGCAATATTCTACGCACTACTTTGTAAGGTGCAATATTTTTCCGTTTACTTATTCTAGGATTGAAGACAACTGTGTAAGTTGAAACGACATGTTTATTGTCGCAATATTACCCCACAAATACACGCTTTTACACAATTTTCAATGTGAGAACAAAAAACAGTTGTCTGGATAACGCATCTCATCAGCGTCACAAAGTGAAAAATCCTTAACACAACAATATTAAATATTAACTGCCAGAAGGTTAAATTTTCTTAAACATGACAATATTAAAGCTTAATTAGAAGTTTCTTTACAAAATTGTTCCTACACTTACATTATGATATTGGCCAGTACTACGAAAACCTTTCGATTCCGGTTCAAAGTTCGGTACTATTTTTAGGATGACAATCAAGTCTACAATGGATGGTTAGTTATGTGACAAATTGAGCAAATGATTACTCAAGGTCGCTCGAGTTTACAGTGGATGCAAGCTGGTGAACCAACAAGATTACGCCTCTGCAAGCGGTATTTACCTGTGCGATGAGCTGTCATCTGCTAGGCCGCTCTCGTCCACTGAAATTCTTATAAAACTAATTACACCTTTGCTCAATTTTCCATCAGAAACTTTCCCTACGTTTCTTGTTATGCGAGAGAACATGTACTCATCCCTAGTCGTAGAATGTGGCGATATACACGCGCATGCTTGGAGCAGCATCCATATTATAATGCCCTCTCAGTTCTCGCAAGAATAATTAACTAATTCGCTGGTTAGTTTCTCCACAGTTGGAGCAAAAAGTTGCTACAGCTAATTTCTAGCTGGATATCAGCCGGTGTGAACGCAGTGTTCACACAGATTCACGTCACTGCTTTTTTTCAACCAAGAGGAGCGTTCCACTTATTTTGTGGAAACTCTCTCTACCAATCGCAAGGTCCCTACCATCAAATTGCGTCAAAACTTTGGCTCTTTTCTCCTTCCTAGCGCATTTCCGTCAATCGGACGTTTTGTGCCCATTCCAGACGCCTAAATGCGTACATTGACTCTCTCACGTGTGTACCACTCACTGGAAACATGATCGAAAATGTGTCACTGTTCTTGTTTTGTATCCATTTGGAATTCCGAAATGTAGTTTTCTAAAAACTTTCTTTCCTGTCCTCCCTCAGATACGCCGCTATACTCCCTCTCCCCGGCTGAGTCACTTGGTTGTTGTTGACTTTCCACCTGGGACAGCTCTTTAAGTGGTTTCCGTGGTACCCCCCATAGCGCAGCCTTGCCTATGCGTTGTCCCTCTGAATTCCAAACTAAAATTCCTCTCGCTGTTTCACCTTCCGTTCGAACATGCATTATAGGAATGGTGTGTTAATTACCATGCATTGAATGTCATCCCTTTTTGCAATACATACTGCTAGGGAAATTTGCTTATTACCGCCGAATTAGGTTAGGTGCCATATTCACCTTCCCATTGCGATGTATAAAGCTCTCATGTAAGGTGCGAGTCTGATCTTCATTTATTCTGCCACCTTACATCTTGGCCTGAGATGCTAATGCCTGCTGCCTGTGAAATGTAATTTCCAATATTTCTGGTAGCTGATGTTGGGAGCCTGCGAGACGACATCTGGAGGAAACGATCCTCAATTGGTGTTGTCAAAAGAGGACGACCACTGCGATGTCTATCGTTCATATTCCCCGTCTTCCTGTACCTTCTTCACACCTTAGACCCACTTCTTTGAGTGATACGTAACCGATCAGCAACATCTTGCTGTGCATGACCTGCTGAAGGTAAAGCCACTATCCTGACTCTGTGAAAGTGTTGTATTCCTCTTCGTGGCATGTTACTGCAGTGCCGAACACCAACTGAATGAAGCTGCTGTTGATACTGGACAGATCGCGGCATGGCGCTGCGACAGCGGTATGTTTACAGGTCTGGCAAACGGCCACAAAACACTAAAACCATCCAGTATATGGGCTCTAACTGGAGAATTCATGATGTGCCTAGGTCATGAGACCTCTAGTATCGTAGATTACATTTTGCGACAGTATTCGAAATTTTTGTTCAGCAGTGAATAAGTACTTTCTGGAGTATTCGATGCCTTTGTAAATATCAGCATTCTGAAACGTACGATGTATCGTATGTTTAAATAGCTCCACTCTCCGTCCAGGAGTTCAGTTCTTCTTGGTTTGCGTAGCACTTTGCGCCACATTTTCGATTCTTGTGAGCTGCTTCGTATCCTTATTCACCGTTTCTGACAGTAACTGATGAACGCTGTTTGCAACCATATGGTCAGTTGTGAAGGAAGTGTCTGGTTAGCAGCACAAGGTCGACGATATAAAGTCAGTTCACAGCAAAAATATTTCTGTTGCTGATAAATCAAATATATGTACAGTATCTGACAATCTTTTCTGAGCATCGCTAGTTTCTACAGTGAATCATATAACGTTCTTGGCAAATGCCTTTCCGACATTGGTGTCTGAAATACTCCTCTGTGATACAGACTAAGGACCCTCAAGGTTGTGATGGAGTGCGTAGCAGAATATTAAAGTACTCTACTGTACATATTAGCTCTTTATTTAGCTATATTTGTAATTTTTCCTTTAGGAATGGTTACTTTCGTGGACGATTAAAGTACTTAGTAGTAAAGCCACTTTATAAAAAGGGGGGAAGGGATAATGTAGATAATTTTAGAGCTATTTCTAGCCATTAGCGTTTGCAAAAGTTATTGAAAAGACTGTGTATGTAAGGATAATTGATCATTTTATACCACTCGAATTGAAATAAAATGTGCAGTTCGGCCTTAGAAGTCGTTTAACAATTGAAAATGCTGTATTCACTTTTCTCTGTGAGGTTAAACAAAAGGTTTCGAACGCTTGGCACATTTTTTGATTTAACTAAGGAATTTGATTGTGTTGATCACTAAATATTGCTCCAGAAGTAGGAGCATTACGGAATACCGGGAAGAGCTCACAATTGGTTCACCTCTTACTTTAGCAACAGACAGTAAATGGTCATTATTCACAATGTTGATAATAGCTGTGACATGGGGTCTGAGTGGAGCACAATCCAGTGTGGGGTGCTCCAGGGATCAGTGCTAGGGCCACTCCTGTTCCTTATTTATATAAATGATATGCCCTATAGTATAATGGGTAACTCTAAAATATTTCTGTTTGCTGATGACACTAGCTTGATAGTAAAGGATCTTGTGTGCAACATTGGCTCGGCTTCAAATACTGCAGTACATGATCTAAGTTAATGGCTTGTAGAAAATAAACTAACGCTAAATCACAGTAACACACAATTCAACAAAACCTGAAGTTTTAATTTCACAGAAAGGGCATATGATTACTAAAACTGAACAGTTAAAATTTCCAGGTGTTCAGTTAGATAGTAAGGTGTCATGGAAAGTCCACGTTCAGGATCTTGTTCAAAGTCTTAATACTGCCATTTTTACTGTTCGAACGGTACCTGAATTGAGTGATCGTTAGACACGAAAATTAGTCTACTTTGCTTATTTTCATTTGCTTATGTCGTACGGTATTACATTTTGGGGCAATTCTTCCCATTCTAAAGGGATATTTTTGGCTTAGAAATGGGCGGTCCGGGCAATAAGTGGTGTAAGTTCACGAACATCTTGTCGCCCCCTGCTCATGAGTCTGAGTATTTTGACATTGGCCTCCCAATATATATATATATATATTCCTTACTGTCATTTCTTGTTTGCAGTATTAGCTTATTCCCAATAATAAGCAGATTTCACTCGGTTAATACTCGGCAGAAGTCAAACCTGCATTTTGATCGGACTTCCTTAGATCTTGTGCAGAAAGGTGTGAAGTATACTGCTGCATACATTTTCAATAAGTTACCACTCGAATTCAAAAATCTTAGCAGTGATCCATGCGCTTTCAAATCGAAACTGAAGAGTTTCCTCATGGGTCACTCCTATTCTGTCGACGATTGCCTTGAAAAATTAAGCTGATTCTTGTTGTTGATTGCGTTTACTCAAACTTATGAAATGACTTCGAGCCGTGCGTAGCTCGTCTTCCCGCCATCATGTATTTTACACCCTGTTTTTAACGTACTTCCACCTCACTACGTTAATTTGAATTACTACTGGCACTGAGCTGCTGCTTTGCCTGACTGTGAGAGGCGTTAGCAGCACGTATCGATATTTCCCATCTTGTAGTATCTTTGCTTGACTGCTATTACTTCCCGGTCGTTGTCTGTCGTAAGCCAGTTGGGGATAGCGAGTCCGAACCTGCAAGTGGGGGAGTTGCAATGCGGCACCAGTGCAGTCGGGTTGGAGCAGCAGTGTGGTCTGCGTCGACATGGCTCGCCCGACCATTGCCACCAGGCACCACTTGCGCCGGGCCACTGTCTTGGTGGATCGTCGGTCGGTCGTCCTACCGGACGACGCGTTTTGGCTCCCCGATCGTTCATGAGTCGGCTGTGTGTGTGTGGGCATCGACTCCTGATTTGTTTTCGTGCGTGCTTAGTTACTGTTGGGTATCGTTCAGGTCATCGTGAAAGTGTTTGTCAGGTTGTGTGTGTAGTTGGCGTTATTTCCACTGACGACTATTTTAGATGTTGTCGGCACTGTCAGAAGAGTCGGTCGGTTGCTCTGGACCAGGGAAGTTATTTCCGCACGTTGCAGTCGTCCTTGCTAGTGTCGGAGCGTCTGTGGAGGTGTCTGATGGCTACGAGCTTCGTGGTTCACTGACCCAGGAAGTCAAAGTTGAGCAGTAGTTTCAACTACCCATTCATGTTGTGGTGGTTCGTTTCGGTGGTTCACTGTTGGGGAGGTTCTCCTGTGAGTAAGACCGAGTGCTTCTATTCCTGAAATTTAGCCACCATGCGGTGCAATTAGCTATATTGGTTGACTACAATTCAAGTGCACTAGCGGAATTTTCTGTCTCGTGGCCGTTAGTGTTCCGGTTACCTGCCCTGGCCACTAAGTTAATTTCAGTCAGCGTCCTTTCCTCACCTGTTGTTGCCGTCCAACATGGTGTGTAGTTTTGACAGCTTCCATTGTGGATAACACGTTTGTAACCTTTTGTGTTTGAGTTTTCATGTACTGATTGGTGGCAAGCAAGTAGTTTTCTCGGTCGGTCCGTGGCTGTCCCCTGGTTGGGTTCCGACGGATCAAGTGTAGTTGGGTTCACCACCTGTCTCACCTAAGTGAATGACAGACAGACCTCCCTGCAGGCTTGTGAGTGTTGTTTTCTTTATTTTTCCTCTCACTGGTGTTTAATTGTCTGTTTATAATATATCATAGCCAATGATTTAAAATATCCGTGCTTTTACTGTATGTAATGTATTTTTAAATTTTGGAAAATCAATTGTGGCCTTCAGCCACTTAAATCCTTATTCTAAAAAATAATAAAAAAAAAACATTGCTGCCTTCTGCCTTTGAAAGGTTATGGTAATATATTTTAAAATCTTGAAAATTTTATTGTGGGCCTTTGTATTGCATCTTGATTATGTTTCTCTATTCACTCTTGCCGAGATTTATTTTGTTGCTTTAAGATTTCTTGTTTGGTGACCTTCAGCCGTATTTTAAAGGTGTTATTAAATTACAATAAATTACAATTTTGAGTGAAACTGACGGACACCTTATTTGGCCCTTTCCACAATCCTTATCACCTGTTGTGCCCAACGAGTTTAATGAGCGTTCCAGACTTTTTCAGGATTATAGCCATTTATTTTTATGTTATTACTTTTATGTTGTAATTTCATGTACTGACACGTTCCATGGAATTGGAGATTTGCTCCTCCATTTGGTCCTACGGAATGTGACGTGTAAATAAATAAAAAAGGAACCGCCGGCCGGAGTGACCGTGCGGTTCTAGGCGCTACAGTCTGGAGCCGAGCGACCGCTAGGGTCGCAGGTGCGAAACCTTTCTCGGGCATGGATGTGTGTGATGTGCTTAGGTTAGTTAGGTTTAATTAGTTCTAAGTTATAGGCGACTGAGGACGTCAGAAGTTAAGTCGCATAGTGCTCAGAGCCATTTTGAAAAAAGGAACCCTCGACAATGTATCTTCACTATTTTTAAATTTTTTGCTATACAATTACGACTGTCACTGGAGTTCAATACTTTTTATGGCAAAGTACTCATAAATGAACATGCAACTGCTATTATCAATTATATATATCTGCAGCAAAGAGAAAAATCTGTTATAATTAATACAAGAAAATCTAATAGTAAGATACATTCGCTAGCAGAAGTTAGCTAATAGGAACAGGAATATCAAACATAAGTTATCGTTGCTGATCTCGAAGTGCTGTAGAAAAAAGAGTTAAATATGTTGCACCTTGCACCGTCTCTGATAACAGACAGACGTTCTAAAAATTGGACTATGAGTGTGCAGTAGAGGATCATGTTCTGACCACTAACTGGTATCTCACTATCTAAAAGTAATGGCTGCTAGTAGTGACGCAATTCTATGCCATGAAACGCATATCCCCAGCAAGCTTAAAATAAATGGCTTCCAACGACGTCATCGCTACCAAAACAAACAAACTAAAGTAGTTAATGTTATTTCATTTTATTGAACAAAAGTGACCATATTAGTAAGTAGCGACTTGTCCCGGCTTCATATGGCTAGCACTAAATATCTACGGCCAGAAGACCTGACACGCGGAGCGGTAGTTTTGTTGATGGAGTCACTGCGTGGAGTTATGGCGAACGTTCTGAGAACAACGTCAGGTAACTCGATATCACCACAATCATATAATATAAACGATTTAAATTCCACGTGCAGTAAATTTCTAAGTAGGCGCAAATGTTACCTGTTTCATATTTAGCTGGTACTTACTGTGACATCTCACTGTAATTACGGGAGCTCCCAGCTATCTCGCCGCCCAGTCCATCCGAATGCTGTGCCAGTTCAGCACGAGCTACGCCCATTTGCCTACTACGCGACTGCAATGCCAATATGGCACGGCCAGCATGACCGAAATGGAGATCAGAGCTATATATGGCCACTTACTGGTCGCTCACCTGCACAGAGGGAGTGCCCTTTTTTGTGTGACCTTTTCCAGTATTCGCAAAGTAAAATCGTTGCTAAGCACCATTTGCGGCGCGACATCAGCATGAAGCAAACTTTTCCATACACAGCCAACACAGAGCACCCTCCGCCACACGCCGCGCTATGAAGCACTGGCAATGTGCAGCCCTTGCCACGGAAAACTGATATGAAGCGCCCTTTGCCATGCAACATTTGCACGAAGCACCCCTTGCCATGCAACACTGGTTCAAGGGATTCTCTGCCACCTAACATAGGTACGAGGCAACCTCTGCCACACAACATCGGTACGATGCACCCTTTGCCCTGCAATATTGGTAAGGGGAGCACTCAGTCACACCACATGGGTATGGAGCACCCTCTGCCACGCAAAATTGATAGGAAAGTCTCTTTCAAGTAACATTGGTGCAAAGCACCACTTGCCACACAAAACTGGTTGGAAGTAACCTGTGCCATGCATCGAACGAAGCACGTTCTGCCATGCCATATTGGTAAGAAGCATCCCTTGCCGAGCAACACTGGTGTGAAGCACATTCTGTCACGCAGCATCGTTATGATGGGTCGTTTACTGTGTAACAATGGTAAAAGCACCAGTTGGCATGTAACAATGGCGCATAACAACCTACAGTGGTTCCAAGGCGTTTCGCCATTTATGCCAGATGACAATGACATCGCTTTCGTATGTATCGACAAGAAACAAAAAATGTTAACAGGTTCCTCTGCAGTACATAGTTCCAGCTACTGCCTAGCGACCCAGCCGCAGATTTTGACGATCATGTAGAAGTATTGCAAAATCCAAGTAGCGCCCTTTGTGTACTAAGAATGAGCTGCTAACGTGAGTAGTCATATACAGATTTGATATTGAGATATGCTGTGTTGTGAATGTTTATGCCCCAGTATCCAATTGAAAATGCAACCTGACTAGGAATGATTAATGAAATGTTACAGACACATACATACTTAATATAAGCGCAACGATATGATACTGCATAGCTGCTGGCCGCGGTGGCCGAGAGGTTCTAGGCGCTTCAGTCCGGAACCGCGTGACTGCTACGGTCGCAGGTTCGAATCCTGCCTCGGGCATGGATGTGTGTGATGTACTTAGGTTACTTAGGTTTAAGTAGTTCTAAGTTCTAGGGTATTGATGACCTCCGATGTTAAGTCCCATAGTACTCAGAGCAATTTGAACCATACTGCATAGCTGTGTATTCTCTCATCAGATGGTAGGTAATAACTCCAAAAATCTGTCCAAAAGTTACGTTTGGTGTACACGACGTTCAGCCTATAGCCAAACGCAGTGAAATGAGGCCGTTTTCTCGTACTTGTAACAGCACGATTTAGGCTAGAAAGAATAAGGCAGATGCTTCATTAAACCAGTGAGATCATGACGTAATTTTTTAACAAAACCTCCACATTCTATTGAAAATAGAGACCCTTCACTTTCTTGTGATCTACGAAATTTCTGAGTATTGTAAAAACCACAATATATTGTTTCCCGAAGTCTTTTTGCTTTGTTATAAATTACACTAGTGTAACCTCCCCGCAGAAATAAAAGTCAATGATAATAAAAATGTGAGCCAAATGTTGACTCCTTACAAAATTACGGAATGATGATTGATCATTATCCCACACAATAGCATTAATTAAATAATGAACCATCAACTGAATGTAACATCTGAACAGAAATAATTAAACCTGATAAATTTTATAAGGGCAGCAGCGCTGACCTTCGGCCCTGTATTCTGAATAACAAAGCAAAATTCTTACCTCAATAAACTACAACCATATCTGCTCTTATCTATCGACACAGCTTCGTGCAATGCTGCCCTATATATTTTTTTGATTCTTGGAGGAAATGCATAGGAAAAATACTTTAAATTGAAATGAATGCTTTTTCTTCAAAAAAGTGGAATAATTCTTTAAATTGAAATGAATACTTTTTTAAAGGAGTTACTTTATTAAAAAATTATTATTGGGGCATTTTTTGAACAAATTAATTACAATTAACATACATTATTAGATGTGCGTAATGCTGCGTCTTTACCTTCTACAACAATACATATCGTCCCGAATCGTGACCAGAGTCGCGAGAAGAGCACGCCGCCGACGCATGCCGACTTCTGCTCAGTACAACCGTCCACTCGCTACTACTACTGTCGACTGACTACTCCCTCTGCCGACTCGCTACACACTAGCGCAGACTGACTTCTACTGCACACTGAGTACAACTGAACACTCGCGCGGTCAAGCGCAGACTAGCAACGATAAATAACTCTCTGGTCAGAGATTCTGCCGTGCCTCGCCATCGCTGGTAATGAATACATACGTGTTTCAACATACAAAATTTCCCAGAGGACAACAGTATTTTAGTTACACCTTTTGATATCTCGTCCACAATGGACTAGAAAAAGCAAGCAGTCGAAAAGGAAACTCAATCACAGCTTAATCAAACCTTGAAACGCCCAATTAACTTCAATTACGGAAAATTACAGCTGCTACAAGCCAATAATTTCTTACCGTGACTAAGTTCACCATTGACCAAAGTAAGATTGCAAGACACTAACAAAGTTAAAACCAATTGAATCCTTACCACAGAATTACATTAAATGAATTACTTTCTGAGCTACTTACAGAATTAAACTTTACGCATCCGTAAGGCTGCATGTTGTCTCAAGAATTACAGTAATAACAGACTTATGCAGCTACTGGCATCAAGTGACGGAATACGTACACGTAGCGGTAACATGGAACCACCACGCCATGATCTACAAATCACTCCTTAGCCAACAGTACAAGCGCTAGTATTTACAAGCACAAGTATCAAGGCACCTGGAACACACGAGCCCGCATCTCGTGCTCGTGCGGTAGCGTTCTCGCTTCCCACGCCCGGGTTGCCGGGTTCGATTCCCGGCGGGGTCAGGGATTTTCTCTGCCTCGTGATGGCTGGGTGTTCTGTGATGTCCTTAGGTTAGTTAGGTTTAAGTAGTTCTAAGTTCTAGGGGACTGATGACCATCGATTTTAAGTCCCATAGTGCTCAGGGCCATTTGAACCATTTGGAACACACGAGAGAAACAGAAAAAAGGAACTCACACAGCTGAGAAGAAACCCGTTCAGATTTCCACAAACGAACAAAATTTACTACTTGGTCTTAAGCAACTATCGTGCTTATTAAGCAACCGACTCTGATTTCCGTCCGCTGTGCCAAAGGCCGCCACGACGAGCTGCGAAACACCACTGCAATACACTCAAGGACGCAGAAAGTGCACAGCTAACACTAGGAGCGCACCACAACTCACGCTGTCTCAACGACGCGATACCCAGCTGCATTTCTCTCGAGATCACTCATCAAGCGGACACTACTGAGAATACGCTCCCCTCCATCCCATCCTCTGATACCAAACAAACAGCTGACCACTGTCGATATACACTGGTCAGCCAGAACATTATGACCACTGGCCATCTTTTAATATA
Organism: Schistocerca nitens; assembly: GCF_023898315.1. Taxonomy (NCBI): domain Eukaryota; kingdom Metazoa; phylum Arthropoda; class Insecta; order Orthoptera; family Acrididae; genus Schistocerca; species Schistocerca nitens. The sequence continues at coordinate 1,250,073,790 of NC_064614.1, forward strand.
AACCCATCCAAGAGACAGCAGCGTCGCCTGGAGAGGAATAACAGCTAGTAAGACACACGCATGATGCATGCAGTATCGGCGAGGGTGCTGCCCGTGTGTAGAACGGGGAAAGCTCTCTATCTATCTGAGTTTCACCGAGGGCAGCGTGTGGTGGCCCGAAGGCTCCGCGCGAGCTTTTCGGTAACTTCGTCACTTTCGCGTGTTCAAGCAGTGTTGTCTTGAATGTCTTCAACAAATGGCGAAACTAAGGTGAAACCACGTCCAGACGTCGTGGGGTTGGGCTGTCTCCAATCATTACAGGTGTTGGACGTCGTACGCTGGGCAGACTGGTAAAACAGGACAGGTGGCGAACTGTGGAGGAGCTAAAATCAGACTTTATTGCCGGGCGGAGTACAAGTGGTCGGAACACACACTGCACCCAGCATTCCTAACGATGGGCCTCCGCTGCCGACGACTCATGGACGTGCCAATGTAGACACCAGGACATCGACAATGAAGACTGAAATAGGCACGTGACCGTCGGCACGGGACGTTGGTGCAGTTTCAGAGTGTTGTATGGTCTGATGAATCACGATACCTTTTTCGTCATGCTAATGGGAGGGCGCGAATCAGTTGTCTTCCAGGGGAACATCACCTCAGCACCTGTACGGCGGGACGAAAATAAGCTGCCGACGGCTCCTTTACGGTCTGGGGAACATTCACGTGGGTATCCATGGGTCCAGTGCAAGGAACCAGGATGATCAGGGGGTATCGAACACTGGATGAAGACCACTTACATCCCTTCGTGACGATCATGGTTCCAGATGGTAGTGGCATTTTTGGCATTTTTCAACAACATAATGCGCCATTTCACAAGACCAGGAGTGTGAAGGAGTGGCTGGAGGAAAACAGTGGAGGGTTCCAATTCATGCGCTGGCTCCCCACTCGCCAGATCTGAAACTGATCGAACATAACTGGGATGTGACTGAACGTGGCGTCAGAACTCATCGCCCACCCTTCTCGGAAATTATATGAATTAGGTGACTTTTTGTGGTGTCACCGCCAGACACCACACTTGCTAGGTGGTAGCCTTTAAATCTGCCGCGGTCAGTTAGTATACGTCGGACCCGCGTGTCGCCACTATCAGTGATTGCAGACCGAGCGCCGCCACACGGCAGGTCTAGAGAGACTTCCTAGCACTCGCCCCAGTTGTACAACCGACTTTGCTAGCGATGGTTCACTGACAAAATACGCTCTCATTTGCCGAGACGATAGTTTAACATAGCCTTCAGCTACGTCATTGGCTACGACCTAGCAAGGCGCCATTATCAGTTACCATTGATATTGTGAATCATGTACCGGCAAGACCGACGTTCTTCATTAACGGATTAAAGTTAAGTATTCCACCAGCTACGTCCGTTTTTCTAAATTCTAATTTCCTTGTCCTGTTCCAGACCTCACGCCAGCCTGCGTGAGCTAAAACGCGTGCCTTTCGGTCTCCTCTAATAACCCGGTGTTGGCTCTCCTGCCAAACAAAACACTTTTATATGCAGATGTGGTGCTAACACCGTCCGAAGACATACAAATGCCCCACTGCTTCCAAGCCACGACGCGTCGCCACTGTTATCCGTGTGCAGTGGACATACCGTCTATTACGTAGATTGCAATTAATTTCCGGATGATCAGTGTATGAGGCAAAGACGATATTCGCGCAAAGGTAGATTGAACTGCTGCGCAATGTCTCCCTATTAATGTACTGTTATTGTAGCGTAAGAGTGAATCATTTAACAAATAGTACACTGATTCTGCAATGCTATGACCAAGATTATGGCAACTAGCTGTCACATTGTGACAAGTGTGTGTACTATTTTCAAAACTATTTTCAAAACAATGTAGACCGAAAACAAAGACCTCATCGGTTCTCAAGCAATACAACATGAAATGAATTCATGGAAAAAAATAAATAAATAAATGGGATGTTATTAAGACACTCCTTCCAGTACGACAATAAACCGTTTATAAGACAGGAGAGGATGATAAGCTTGAAACTACACCACTGCGGAAGGGAAAGATGTTGCTCTATCGTGTAATCAATTTCCGTTTGCCTTAAAGTAAGCAATACATGAGTCTTTGTGTGACCACGTGAAAGGTTACCATCTCACGATATAAATCACTAACTGTTCTGCATACAAGACGACTGGAGCACAAATGTGAAAACATTTGTAGCGATTGACTGGCATGTCCTAATACATCGTCTATTAGGCAACACGACAAGCAATTTCAACCTCACCGAGAATCTTCCACATTCCAGCATGAATTTTATTCGTTTGAATGTAATTTTTTGAAATTTCTAGTGCTTTGTCTCTTCATTATAATCATAATAAGTTTTCGGTTTTTCTGATTTTGTCCTCCAATATTTCTTTTCACAGCCATTAAAAACAATGAAAAGGCAGACATACAATATTCATGTTATCTGTTTTGTTTGTATATCTTTTACCTCTGCAAACTTTTCAAAATTTCGTGCAATGGTTTACTACATTTATTTAATGCTGCACAATAAGTGCGTTGAACATCGAAACAAAATTAGGTCATTTATGGGGGGGGGGGGGGATATCAGTCAAGAAGATGTGTAAAAATCAAATTTTTGGGCCAAATAGTTTTTGTGAAATCGAATGATAAGTGTGTCAAAGCAGTCAGAACACCATGTGTCTGCACAGGCGAGCAGTGCAGTGATGACAAAATCGCGCATAGTGCGGAATGCGGGGAACACGTCTCTGTAGCAGCGAAAGGGTTAATGAGGCCGTAGTGGCTTTACTTCATAAACTGCGCGATCCCCCCTAAACGTAAGTTTGCGAACTATACTATACTATGGCGCTGTTTCTCTTGGCGCGTGTCTCGTTTGCAACTGGTAACGCAGCAATCTCCCACGTCTGGGCGGGCATGCGCGAGCCGCCAAGATAAAAGAATTGAACTATAGTTGTTAGGCCTTCAGAAGAAAACGAGTTCATTAAATTCAAGAATGCTCACCACCAGGAGCGATGTCCATTTGTTTTATACACTGACTTTGAATGTCTCCTTGCTCCTATCATCCACCGTGAAGGGAACCTCTTAGCCTCACATACTACCTTCACGCAAAACACGTACCATATGTGGCAGTTTACCAACTTGTATACTCATATGATTCCAGTCTTAACCACTATGAGTCTTATGTCAGCGATAATTCTGCTGTTTGGCTGCTCACTGAGCTTGAAAAACTCCTATGGTACGTTGATAGACTTTGTAGCATGAACATCCCCATGACCGAATCAGAGGAAGTTAAATATTATACAATGATGCAGTTAACAGTCATATGTGTGGGCTTTCATTAGATAGAAGAGTTGACTCTCCCCATAGAGATCATTGTCATCTTACAGGAAAGTTCCACAGTGCAGCTCACAATGTATACAATTTGAAGTTACTACGAAACATACCCATTTTCTTCCATAATTTAAGTGGGTATCACACTCACTTTCTATTTGAGCATTTGGCTAATTTTGGTATGAAGAATGATTAGGCCAGTGTCCTGTTTGAGAGTGTAGAGAAGTATATTTCTTTGCTGAAACGAATGATGCCAAAAATTACACTCTGGTTCCTTGACTCTTTATATTTCATGCAGACTTCTCTTCATAAACTTGTTGACACTCTACCTCAGGAGGCTATGCACATCACCCGATCTGCATACCACGATGAGGAAAAGTTTCAACTTGTGATTAGTAGAGGAGTTCCCTTACGAGTATCTGGATGGTAAGGCGAAACTTGACGAAACCAGACTACATGACATACTTGCATTTCCCAGTACTCTCACAGGTGATGCGATACTAGTGCAGATTATGAACATATCATGAATGTCTGGCTGGAATTCATCATTCCAAAATTGGGTGCATACGCATGACTGTACATGGACACTGATATGCACTTGTTTGTCGGTGTTTTTGGAAAGCTCTGGAGAAAACGCCAGATAAAGCAGACAGAAGAACGAAGAACATAACACAGCTCAGGACAGAGCAGACTGGAACTACATCACGAACGAAGGTTACTTAATGATTAACCCCCATTCTTCAGTGGAGACAAATCGTAGCTGACCACATTACATATTGGAATAACACAACGGAGATAGACCCGCAATTTTATGAAGCAAAAATATTATTGGCAAATATGGATGTGCGATTGAAGATGTAGCTTCCCGATCTCTTAATCACATTATGCCTGAAAATTTTCTTCATTCCACTAAGAAATATCACTAAAACGTCGACAAACAGACCATGTACGTAACACCTAACGAACTTACAAGTACACATTAAAGAAATTCTACGTTCGGTCAGGAAGTGAGTACGTCAAACGCAAAGCGTCATTGCTACCAATAGGTGTCCAAGTGAGCGTGCTATGAAGCACAGAGGACTGTCCATGAGGTCATCGCTTTTTGTTCCTCTACACGTTCACATATAAACGATTCCCACCGATTGCCGCACCTTATTCTTTCAGTTCTGCATCTATACACCACTGTCCGACGTCTATTCAGCAATAAGCAACTTGTCCGGCAGTTGACTATTGCCTGATAAAAATTGTTGTAGCCAGGTCTGTCGGGACGACTCGCAAGGATACACTACGAACTAGACCTCATATTTTAAGGAGAATAAAGCACTCTTGCAAGATAGCCTCAGAACTCGATCCGGAGCGACAGTCTGGGTCGTATTTCCGACAGTTCCCAGTTATTACTTCTGGAAATACAGCTTTTAATCTTTCGAGTTGACCAGTTGTTTCGCTCGCTCATCACCACTGCTGTCGCCTAATGACCTTGTTAACTGTAGTGCACGCGAGTTACAACCAGAACCGTGTTATTGATGGGATACCGAAGGTGCGGGCAGAGGAGGGGGGGAGGTCGAAGCATCTGTCCAACATCTTTTGTAATATTGTCCTAGAACACATGATATTCTACGCGAAAAATACAGTAGTGTGAGTACATAATATGTCAACCCCAAGCACATACACTTTGACCCTGTATAAGGAAATGTGTGAAGTTATTCACATGAGTACTAAAAGAAATCAGCCATGTTTCGATTACACGATAAGTCACAAAAATCTGAAGGCTATAAATTCAACTAAATACTTAGGGATTAAAATTACAAATAACCTAAATTGGAACGATCGCACAGATAAAATTGTGGGTAGAGCAAACCAAAGACTGCGATTGATTGGTAGAACACTTAGAAGGTGTAACAGGTCTACCAAAGAGACTGCTTACACCACGCTTGTCCGCCCTATTCTGTAGTATCGCTATGCGGTGTGGGATCCGCAAAAGGTGGGACTGACGGATGACATCGAAAAAGCAGAAAGAGGGGCATCTCGTTTTGTATTATCGCGAAATATGGGAGATGGCGTCACAGACATGATACGTGAAGTGGCAATCAGTAAAACAAAGGCGTTTTTCGTTGCGACAGGATCTTCTCATGAAATTTCAATCACCAGTTTTCTCCTCCAATTGTGAAAACATTCTATTGGCACGCACCAACATAGGGAGAAATGATCATCACGATAAAATTAGAGAAATCAGGGCTCGCACCGAAAAATTTTTGTGCTCGTTTTTCCCGCGTGCTGTTCGAGAGTGGGACGGTAGAGAGACAGATTGAAGGTGGTTCATTGAACCCTCTGCCAGGCACTTTATTGTGAATAGCAGAGTAATCACGTAGATGTAGATGTTAACAGTATTCTCGTACTGATATTCTGCAGCTAAATGTATGCCTCAAAATCGAAATTAATAACCACAAGTGACTGGAGAATTAGTACGAAATGAAGTTTAATTATTTTCAATTTACAATTTTTCACGCAAATCACCATGAAGAAGAGCGCATCTCCTGCAAATGAACTTCACTTTAACAGTCCTACCTTTAAATGGAAAGAAAAAAAAACGCACTATGGCGATATTAATAATTAAATAGTGCTACGTTACTTCTTTATTGATTCAACAATTCGTTTCATACATTTACCCAGCATTTGTGGATTGCTATATAAGAATGTTCAAAGCAAAGAGAACTCTGGCACCAGCTACAGGCTAGAAAGCGCTCAATTTGACGCAATGAACGAAGCATGCTGACAGTCTGAAAACAGTAATTTATATACTCCCATGTATTTCTCTCTCGTGCATTAAGCAAATGACAAATACCCCGTGCGCGAGAATGAAAACTGAATTTCAGAAGGTCGGGATCGATTGCTGGGCCCGATATCTTGCAAATGTGCTTTCTTTTTTTTTCTCCTTCAAATACGAGGTCAAGCTGGGGCGTTTGCTTTTCAGTCAGATCTTCGGTTAAATGCGTAGATTGCAGAGCTTTTCCTCCACTTGAGCGTTGACTGGTGGATACGTGTCCATATAGCGGATATGCTTCGGAGGTGGAAGCCTTAAGTCTTTCTCTCTGGGTCACTACTTCAAGCCACCCATGCTTTCAGGAGGCGCTAAGCCACATAGGCGTTAAATTTTCTCTACTAGCGTCTGTCTTATACAACGTGTGTTGATACGCAGGTCTAATTGAGAACTGAGCATGGCTATTTGAGTTTAACATAAAAAAGGAAAGAAAATGAATACTTAAATATGGTTGAGATATGCTGGTGCCAGCTACTTGCAGATTATATTTTTTGACGACACTGGCTTGGTTACAAAAGTTCCCACTGATGAGTGACCAAACGTATAAGCTGATATTATATAGTGACCTAGATTAATCTCTGAAGAATTACTGTGATACTCTGACTCAGAATTAATTCCAGTTTGAAACATGTTTCTAAAGTTCACGGGCCAGCCTTTGGTATCTCTGTCTGACCTGATTTAGCTGAAATTTTCGTAGACAGTTCCGGGTAAGTTTTTCTTACATAAACAGCCCTAGCGTGGTAAAATTAAACACTACGTCAGATGGATGGATGATGTATTATGTTTATGGGCTGGTACCACTAGAAAGTTACTTATATTCTTCCCACATTTAAACTTCTGCCACAACAGAATTCAGTTAGCAATGGAGCTGGACAGCCCTTCTATAAATCTGTTGGGCTACAATACACAGGTTAGCACAGACGTAAATCTCACATCGAAACTGCACGAAAACAAGTACTGATACACTAATCCCTGAATGCAGCATTCTATTCAGTGTTGCATCGCCTCATAGTTCTTCCATTATCTGAATCTACCTTTCAAACGAAATTGCGGACAAAGCCCTGATCTAACTCACGAATGAAAAATAAAAAAAAAAAATAAAATGAGTAGTGTTATGCCACTTCCATACGCCGGTCAATGGGAACGAGACAACAGTGGCGAAAACTGGTGCAATATCACATGTATTCGCAAAATTTCAAATAGCTTTCACAGAGGGATCTCACAGCTACAGCCTGCAGTTTACAACAACTGTGACACAGTTAAGGTATTATTGGATAGTAAAGACACATAGAAACCTTTCGCATGAAGTAGTTGTGAAACATCACATGCAAGCGCTGTGCAAAGGTAAGTGATAGTCAGTGTGGTAGAAATATAGCAATTGGGTTGTAAGGGGCGCGAGAGAAGCAGGCGGTTAGGAAAGACTGGTTAAACCTGTGAAGTATATCTTTGAACAGAAAACCGGCAGAAAGACGTATAACGTTCGCTATATATACCACAAACAATGGTGTAGTCACTACATTAAATATGTAATATATCAGCATAACGGTTCATATTTGCTGAAAGTAATACTGGGAAATATCTCTTTCTTTCAGTCATGGAAGACGACCGACAATATTCAGCATTGTCGTAACTTTGTGCTCAAATATGATTAAGCATGTCTGTTTGATCTGATTCTGCAGACATATGAGGATAACTACACAGAACGTCTCTCACAGCATTGACGATCATCGCTAGATCATCATCTCGACATCAAAATAGAAATTGTAATATATGCGGACTAATTCGACAGTGCGGCACGGTGATGAACTACAAATAATAAAATCTTAGTTTATCTTTTTCATCTATAATAACTTACCGTTGTTGTAAGATGTGTGCAGTGTTATATTAACGCGAGTAGCTAAGTGAAACCCTGAACTAATGAGATGTGTGGTACAATACGGATATTTCTTCTCTTGTATACAGGTGCGATCTGACCACAAATGAGTAACGAAGTAGTCACGGACACGAACGCACTTACTTAATATAAACGCAATAGCAATGAATAAGCATACATACGTATTCTGACACATGATACTAGGTAACTACTCATCAAAAACAGTCCGAAAGTTTATTTAGAGTGTTTACTTTCCGTTTATATTCAAAAGAATTGCAATGAGGCTGTTTTCTTGAATCAGTAAATTCTGGATATAGACTTGAAAGAATGATTAGTCAAATGCTTTAGTAAACCAATGAGAACGTGACGTAATTTAAGAACAAAACCTGTACATACTATTGAAAACAGAGAACCTCTTACAATCGTATGTTCCAAGAAATATCTCATTATTATACGAAAACACAACAGACACTTTGCCAACGTGATCAACATTCCAGCACAGCTCCAGTGACCTACTTTTTTCTCCTGTAGTTTTACTTCTTGCAAAGAGTATTTATTATTGATGTGCTGCAACACTAGCGTAGGACTGAATCATTTAACTTACCACACAGTGATATCACACACTGTTCAGTAATATGACGAATTCTGTAGCAAGAGGTCTTCACAATAAAACATCATGGCAGTGTGAAACTACTTTATGTGCGATAATAATAATGAAATGACCAAGACTGAAGGAAGTAATTCAAAGTAATGTTTAGAATAACCCGTATATTCTTCCCCAAACAGTGAAAACATACAGGGTGACAAATATTGAACTGCATAAAATAAAATTGTCGTAATTTCTGAACAGTTTGCATTAGGACGTTCAAACTCCACAATAGGTCGTGGGGAATGATGGGAATTAGCATGCTCACGCTTGGTTTAGCGACGAAGCCCACTTTTATTTGAATGGGTTCGTCCATCAGCAAAACTGGCGCACTTGGGAGACTGAGAACCGAATTTCGCGATCGAGAAGTCTCTTTACCCCCAACGGGTCAGTGTGTGGTGTACAATGTACAGTCACGGAATAATCGATGTGATATTCCTTGTTGGTACCGTGACTACCGAATGGCACGTGAAGGATCTGGAAGATGATCTCATCGTCATTATCCAAAGTGACCCTGATTTCGACAAGATGTGGTTCAGGCAAGACGGAGCTCGACCCCATCGAAGCAGGAGATTATCCGATATCATGGAGGAGCATTTTGACGACCGGATCTGAACACATGCGACTACTTTGTGTGGGGCAATATGAAAGACAAGGTGTTCAGAAGTTCTCCAAAACCATCGCTGAACTGAAAACAGCCATTCAGGGGGTGATCGACAGGATCGATGTTCCGACACTTCAGCGGGTCATGCAGAATTTCGTTATTGGTGTCCGCCACATCATCGCCCAATGGTGGCAGGCATGTCGAACATGTCGTAACCTAAATGCGAAAATCTGTAGTGACGTTTGTGTATCATATTTTAATATATATAAGCACAAACATAGAAACTCTATACACTGTTTCTTGCACATCGCAGACACAGTTTGTAATCCTTAACGTACGTAAAATACTTTTAACAACCGGCTTCGACGTTCTCGCAGAACGCATTTAACGGAAAAATGTGTCGTTTCCCCTCCTAATACATGGGAAACGTATTTTAAAGGTATTTCGCTTTAGTCTCCAAAGAGTTGTGTCTGAAATACATTCAGATTCACTATTCTAAATATACACATTGGCAAAAATCACAAGGAGACAGGTGATGCGAACTTCATGGCGACGAAAGCTTATTGTGCGTTCTAATGTGAAGGGTTTTAGGATTTTCGACACACCGTTTGACAAAATGTGATGCGTGGAAGTCGCCTTGCTGGAGAAAGCAATACTGCCTTTCATTTTCCAAACGAATATGGCCGCTCCACTTTCCATTTCTCTCTTGAGGGAAAAGTTCCTCTATCTTAACCTCTGGAAAGATCATCGCGACTTCCTGAGTTGCTGCGCTGCACATCATGTTGTTGTTGTACTCTCCTCACTGAATAACACTCTCGCTCGTCCCACGTTGTCCTGGGCTACGACTGGGGCTCATCGTCCTGACCGGCAGTTCCTGGAATCTTGTAGGAATCCGATCTTTTGAAAACATTTCATCAACCTGTTCTAAAACTGGGAAAGCATTACACAGAATCTGTAATAGACCGTGCTTAAATTTTGTCAAAAAATGGTTCAAATGGCTCTGAGCACTATGGGACTTAAGTTCTGAGGTCATCAGTACCCTAGGACTTAGAACTACTTAAACCTAAGTAACCTAAGGACATCACACACATCCATGCCCGAGGCAGTATTCGAACCTGCGACCGTAGCGGTCGCGCTGTTCCAGACTGTAGCGCCTAGAACCGTTCGGCGACCCCGGCCGGCTAAATTTAGTCAGAAAAATTTGACTTCAGTTCTGTACTGCGAGAAGTGGTCACTCCAGATGGTACTGTTTGTAACATCGACGAGATAAATTTTAGCTACAGTGCGACGAGAGGAAATTATGCCTCCAACAGTTACAAACAGTATCTCTCCGACGTACAGAATAACAGTGAAATAAAACAAAACGATGATAAATATTAATTATTTATATAATATTTTATGATCTAATTGGACATATCGATGTGTATCATACAAAGACAATGATAATTGTAAATTCCTTTTATGATCTGCGTTCGTCTTCCTTTGCTTTTATCTTTTTTTGGTTGGCTTTTGTAGGTTGCGAACGTAAGACGCATAACAAACTGAGGTCTGTTAAGAAATTGTAATTATTTGTTAATTATTACTTGAGAATAGCGTTCATTATTACTATAAGTACGAGTGGATAATTATTTGTAACTATAATTCCTCTCTCAATAAGCATTATCTGTGTTAATTATTTCTTTCCGCTGTAAGGAGCGCAGCCACTTTGGTTGAGATTTTAGTCGCATTTTTATCTGTGTTTCTTACAAAAGTATAAAATGTTTGCTTGATGAAAATTACTGTAAATAGTGCACAATATAAAAGTGAAGTTTAGTAGCCATTAATTCAAATACTTATCCTGTTCAAAGGAAATTTGCTCTAACAATAGAAAGTCTCTGTCAATTGTCTGCCGCCATCTTAACAATTATCTCAGCGGCAAATTCAAATTACGCAACTCTGCAGACATACATGCCTGAGGTAATAAAAATGTGTAAAAATAAATGTGCAGCGGTGGTCCCGAACTCACTTTAACGAAAATAATTCGAATCAGATTGGTTCTTTAAAAACAGTGGTCATAGCACGCTCCATATAGCAAACTTTTCTTGCCGATGTATGGAGCCGAAATTAATTACGCACGAGTTGCGAAGAATATTGTTTAAGGTAACATACGTCAGTGCTGTGCGCAGCTGATATTCGGTGGTTTTAATGATCATTTTGCTGAAGATAACTGTTTCCATCATAATCAATAGTTGTATAGAATGTGTTGTATGAACTGTGATTTAGTGACACTTACACAACTTACAGACAACACTTTGACACAATGTTAACTTGGATTTCTTTAGCAACTTGACCAAGTCTTTAGCCGGGAGAAAAAATTATTTTGTAATTACTCACTGTAATGAAATAACATTATCATTTTCATTTACAAATTACTTATATACCAAAGCACTGAATAACACAGCGAACGCCACATGTTCTTGAACAACTGTGCTGCTGAATGCACGTCCCGCCACAAAAATACCGCCAGAGAGTGCGTGAAATGTCTCTAGTTACACAAATGCTGTTTGAGTGTTAGTGTTACCATTCAGAAATGTGAACTGAGACATCGTTGAGTGAGCTAAAAAAATTTCAGAGCTACAATACAATATTAAAAGAAGAATTATTTATGGCATACGATTAAACCACAGTAAACAAATACTTTCTGACAGCTATTTTGCTCCATCTGTTTTAATACTTTTACTAGCTGCAGAGAACAGACACAAAGCAGCGTCGACTGAAGGCTTCCGAATCCTGCCAGTTCAGAAGCGAGGAGTCCAGCAATCAAGTGATTTGCAAACTGTAAGTTTAGTGCACAAATTTTAACTTTGTTGAAATTAAATGTGTGATCAGATTGTGGGTGTAGCAAGTGTCGCTAGGGAGAGAGGAAGCAACTGTCTGCCCCCCGTGAGGATGGTAAAATGGTTCAAATGGCTCTGAGCACTATGGGACTTAACTTCTGAGGTCATCAGTCCCCTAGAACGTAGAACTGCTTAAACCTAACTAACCCAAGGACATCACACACATCCATGCCCGAGCCAGGATTCGAACGTGCAACCGTAGCGGTGGCGCGCGGTTCCAGACTGTAGCGACCACTCCGGCCGGCGAGGATGGTAATCTTTCGTTTCTGAGGAGTAGAGGTACATACCACTTACGATCATTACTGTGTAAAAAGGATTCTCAGAAATAAGTAGCAGCAGTTGTTTTATGGACTCATTAGTTCGTGGTTTAATAAATTACCCACATAAACAAAATAATGTGTTTCCTTTGTCAGTTAAAAATGACAGTGTTCAAAGAAAGTACTTTTTCACTCTCAACCTTTGTTGATGATGTTGGGGGAAATGGGGGGTGAGGCGGTGGAGGGTTCTAGCTCATATCTGATTGCACTCAGTGGTAGCGGTATCGTAAAAATTGGGAACCATTGCTGTAAGGTACCACTAAAAGTAATCTTCACATACATTAGGGCAGACCTTGGCAAGAAACGAAAATAGTGCAAACATTGGCCACTTCTTGTAAGTATACAGAAATGTGAAACTATAGACTTCACAAAACGCTGAGAAGTGAGTCAGAACTGGATCAAGCAACACTCGCAAATACATAGTTTGTGGATATACAAAATGAACGATCTCAAAGACTCAGTCGTACGGGAAGCAGACGGCAAACTTCGGTTAATTGGCAGGATATTGGGAAAATGCAGTCGCCCTACAAAGGGGATTCCTTGCATGCCACTCGTGGCTTTCCTCCTAGAATATTACCCAAATGTGTGGGACACATATCAGATAGGATTAACAGGAGTTTTGGATGTATTTAGAGAAGGCCAGCACGAATGGTCGAATGTTTGTATGAGTCACTGGAGAATGCAACGGAGATGCTGAAGAACCTGAAATGTCAAGCCATTGAAGACAGACGTCATTTATCCCACTAATTGCCACTCAGGTATCAGGAACCAGTATTAAGGGAAGAAATTTAGAAACAAACCATCCCACATTCCCCTTATTTTAAGAACCACAGCAACCAGCCACCTTCTTATATACTTTTATTTACGTTAATATGCGTTTCGGGCTTTCAGCCACCTTCAGCTGGCGTAATTCAGTCTTCGCTCAGCACACCGTTAAAATCATCGGTTCAGTTTGAACGCCGCAGCTGCAAAATAATAACTTTGTTTATTTAATACACCACGTTAGTTGAATATTTGCAATATATTACTCGTTAGACGCAGTCTCATTCTAAAATTTTTGTTGTTCCGATTTTGGCATTTACAATCGAGGCACAATCTCTTCTTTATTTGTATGTTGCACAAAGCAGTGCAGTGTCCGACATGTTGCCGGCTGACATCTTTGTAATATAATCCACATAGGAGCTCAACAACCAATAAAATATACTGTTGAAGGGGAAGATACCGTGAGGTATAATGGTCAAGGAACTTCTACTTCTGCCATGCACCTCCCGTTGATTTGCAGAGTGTATTTATGAAAGTGAAAATACAGATGAACGAGCTGTCGCGTTTGTGCCTTCAAACAACTGTTTCAGTATTGAACTTCTGGAACAAGCTTTTCTGTTTGAGAGATAAAAAATGGCTCAGTTTTACGAACAGAAAGAAAGCGAGATACGACTGCCAGTTAACTCTACTGTTTGCTATTGAACTTGACTGTTATTTCCTGGATTCATAAAAGCCGCAGAGGCATAGATTATACCAAATCTGTCCTAATTCCTCGGACCGCAGCGTAATTAATCATTCACCCGTCGTCACTGGCAGCGAAATTATGACGAGGTTATCCCATTTTTCACCAAGAAAGAGAAAAGAATAGAATACTGCGAGACTATGAAAGGGTGAGTTTCGACGTGTGTAAGTGCGAGAGCGAGTCTTTGTGTGTGTGTGTGTGTGTGTGTGTGTGTGTGTGTGTGTGTGAGAGAGAGAGAGAGAGAGAGAGAGAGAGAGAGAGAGAGAGTGTGTGTGTGTGTGTGTGTGTGCGGGAATCGGCGGCCATGTTGCGAGGTAAAAGAGGTAATTACGTCTCATATTACGGCGCCTGAATACTGCACACCCGGAGGTCTCAGTTCTTTTCTGCCTCGCCTCTATCTTTTTCCCGTCCCTTTCACTCTTGTAATTAGAAACTTTTTCCTCCCTAATCGTGACGCGCTACGTCTGCTGTAATTTTTTTACCTCTCTGTAACCTGGCAACCTGGATGTCATTCTTTCTGGCAACATTGCAATAGTGAATGTAGCAGCAATGAAAATATCACGGAAGACTCGCGCAATTTATTGAACGAGGACGAAAGTAGTGGACAGCAGAAGAGATGAGAAAATCATGTAGCGAAACATTAAAATTGGGGAAGATTAGGTTGAAAGCGAGAAACAGTTGTGCTATGGAGGAGCCAATTCCATGCAACAAAGACAAGAATTGAATGGGTCAGAGAGATCTAGTCATAAGCCACGTGTAACAAGTTTCGTGGTACAGCAAGTTTAAAGTTTCATGGAAATCTTAAAACGTGTACTCAAAACAGAAACCTTATTCATGCATTATACAATAGCATAGTGCCATGAAAAGCGTGCAGAGAAATACTCATGACTCCAAAACAATTTTAGAGCCATTATAATTAAGATGTACTCAACAGTGGCTTATTACTGCGACTCCCAGAAATAATTTAGAATTTAAAATACGGATTTCTAAGGATTTATTTTGAACAACACTTTATATGTGACCAATGTTCGTAATTTGTACAGATTTATACATACGTAGGACAGAACTGAGAATAATAAATCATCTTACATTGAGATATTTACTTCAAGGAAGTTCTTCTACCTTATCATTGTTCACATTGTTTCCACTACATGAGCGAAAGAAGTGTGATTTCCATCAGGTGTGTACGCCGTGAGGTACATCATCCATTTTTTTTTCCCAGCCGGGAATGGCTTCCTGTATTTTGTTGACAGCTGAAGGGGATTTGGTTCAACAGGCCTTCCTTTCATCCCGATATGAATATCCACTGACGTGTGGACTCCCATGTCTGAATAGCAGTACTTCAATGCACGCTTAGTTTTAAGGGATCCTCAGACTCAAACATAAATTTTAGTTGGTTCACTGAAATGGGATCTGTAGTGTGACTAATACCGCAGGCAAATCTTCTACAGAATGCTGGACTGATTGAAGTGCATAAGGTATGTCGACGTGAATATACACTCCTGGAAATTGAAATAAGAACACCGTGAATTCATTGTCCCAGGAAGGGGAAACTTTATTGACACATTCCTGGGGTCAGATACATCACATGATCACACTGACAGAACCACAGGCACATAGACACAGGCAACAGAGCATGCACAATGTCGGCACTAGTACAGTGTATATCCACCTTTCGCAGCAATGCAGGCTGCTATTCTCCCATGGAGACGATCGTAGAGATGCTGGATGTAGTCCTGTGGAACGGCTTGCCATGCCATTTCCACCTGGCGCCTCAGTTGGACCAGCGTTCGTGCTGGACGTGCAGACTGCGAAAGACGACGCTTCATCCAGTCCCAAACATGCTAAATGGGGGACAGATCCGGAGATCTTGCTGGCCAGGGTAGTTGACTTACACCTTCTAGAGCACGTTGGGTGGCACGGGATACATGCAGACGTGCATTGTCCTGTTGGAACAGCAAGTTCCCTTGCCGGTCTAGGAATGGTAGAACGATGGGTTCGATGACGGTTTGGATGTACCGTGCACTATTCAGTGTCCCCTCGACGATCACCAGTGGTGTACGGCCAGTGTAGGAGATCGCTCCCCACACCATGATGCCGGGTGTTGGCCCTGTGTGCCTCGGTCGTATGCAGTCCTGATTGTGGCGCTCACCTGCACGGCGCCAAACACGCATACGACCATCATTGGCACCAAGGCAGAAGCGACTCTCATCGCTGAAGACGACACGTCTCCATTCGTCCCTCCATTCACGCCTGTCGCGACACCACTGGAGGCGGGCTGCACGATGTTGGGGCGTGAGCGGAAGACGGCCTAACGGTGTGCGGGACCGTAGCCCAGCTTCATGGAGACGGTTGCGAATGGTCCTCGCCGATACCCCAGGAGCAACAGTGTCCCTAATTTGCTGGGAAGTGGCGGTGCGGTCCCCTACGGCACTGCGTAGGATCCTACGGTCTTGGCGTGCATCCGTGCGTCGCTGCGGTCCGGTCCCAGGTCGACGGGCACGTGCACCTTCCGCCGACCACTGGCGACGACATCGATGTACTGTGGAGACCTCACGCCCCACGTGTTGAGCAATTCGGCGGTACGTCCACCCGGCCTCCCGCATGCCCACTATACGCCCTCGCTCAAAGTCCGTCAACTGCACATACGGTTCACGTCCACGCTGTCGCGGCATGCTACCAGTGTTAAAGACTGCGATGGAGCTCCGTATGCCACGGAAACTGGCTGACACTGACGGCGGCGGTGCACAAATGCTGCGCAGCTAGCGCCATTCGACGGCCAACACCGCGGTTCCTGGTGTGTCCGCTGTGCCGTGCGTGTGATCATTGCTTGTACAGCCCTCTCGCAGTGTCCGGAGCAAGTATGGTGGGTCTGACACACCGGTGTCAATGTGTTCATTTTTCCATTTCCAGGAGTGTATTAAGGAACTTAAGATAAGGAAACTAATTAACCAGAATGTTGCACAAGCAGATGATAAAAGTTTGAGATCCTCTGTCTCTTATCCATTCAATTTCAAAAAAGACTGCACCATATGTGCTGAAAAGTGTGATGTAGAGGGGGAAACAAGAAGACCACTCCAACAACGCCGTGGAGTGTTTGAAGTTCGCTCTTTAACTGTGAAACATACGCTGCTTGAGAAAGCAGAGAAACGCGATGATGATTTCGGTAGAAAGATTGCCGGACGCATCACCAGTGTTTCGTGTTTAGTAGCTGCAGAAGCGCGTTATCATCAAGACTGCTATGCTAAATTAGTGTCGAACCCCTCCTCTGTTCAAAACAGAGGGCGCCCTCAAGATAGAAACTTTGCTGCTGCTTTTCAAGAACTGTTCAAATTTATAGACAGTTCAGAGGAATGTCAAGTATCACTGCTCGATTTGTTGCAGAAAAGTAACGAATGTCTCCCAGAAGGAGAGACAACGATTGTAAAAACTCTGAAAAATAAACTGACTGGACACATCGGTGGTGGAGTCTTATTTGCGACAATGCCAAAACTCCCTGGGTTGTTTGTTTTCGTGGCAATGGCCACAAACTTTTGAATCAGTGATACAGTGAACGAGCCGTTAGTAAAAAGATGAGAGAAAAGTAGAAGCAGCAGCAGCAGCAGCTATCATCTGCGAAGATAAAAAGAATGACGCCCTACAGTACTGCCGATTATCCAGATATCAATGACTTGACAGAGATTGCTGAAGTTATGATGCCTTAAACTTTACACGAATTTTTGAAGGTTGTGATTTTGTCAAAAAAGAAAGGTACTGAACAGCTCCCTTTATATAAAATAATGTACAGCAGTATCCCATTCGGTAGTTCAGCTACCAGGCCTCGTTCATGTATCTGCTCACTGCATCTTGATCTTGCAGTGTACTTGTTTCGTAAAGTGGTAATATGGGTTTCTGCCGTTCATACAGCATTGTGGATTTACTTGAGGCTTCTGCCGTCGGTTCGGGAAACCAAATATTTAAAATCAGTCGTTCTCGCAGTTCGTTTTCGATAATGTTGACTTCAATATTGAAAGAAGGACGAGCAAAGGTACATTCCATGCTATGGGTGAAATCAGGTGTGTGACTCCTTGGATAGCGGCAAAACATCATAAAATATCGAAACTCTCTGTAATCCCGAGCTCTACTGAAACAGCAAGTGCCCAAACATTTTTCTGCTAATATTCCAAAGGCAGAAGAGAGTTGCAATTGGAGAAATTGTTCTGCAAAATCTCTACTCTGAACAATCATTCACTAAAGCAACAGTGCATACCTATCACGATTTTACTGGGATGATGGGAAAGTTTTTACAGCTTTATACTTCTGCATGGCAAGGTTATATGGAAAAAATCACGACTAAAGAACCTTGTACGCAATCAAATGTATTTGCGCTTCCAATCATCAACAATCCGTTCACAGATAATAGTACTGTTCTAACTGCTTCATCTTATGCCATCACGGAGAGTAAGAAGACCGTACAGCAAAAATGATCCTGACCTTCGATCAATAACTCAACATCAAAGCTAAAGATACGGTTTCAGTGGAGATTGATGGAGGGAATGAGCCATCACTAATGTAGTTATTCCATTAAGAGGCTTTCACCTGATAATGCCTTTTTTAGGAGCAATAGGAATCAGTGGACTCTCTCAACTTTTGGAGATTGTACATGCTGTAGATTCTTTTCCCCACATACTTTCTGGTCGTGCATGCACGAGCGCAATTCAGGCTCACCCTGCAGTCGTATTTGCTCTTTCCAACGTAATACTGGAGGAAATGGCAGTCATGTAGGAGGAGAATCAACACTGTACTTCTGATATGAATGGAAATGGTGCATTCCTGGGCGATTTGGAAAAACATCACGTCATTGAAAAGCTGAAAAATAAATTTGTCAACACAGTGGAAGATATTAAGCGAAGAGGGAAAGCTTCCCAGTTATGGATACAATATATTCAGCTCGTCATCTTGGCATTGCATTTCATCCAGGTAGAGTGTATGGGGAATTGGGAGCTCCACATAGAATGCGTGGGAGCTATGCTCCCAATATTCCAAGCAACTGCACACTTCCCTTACGTTAAGGCGTACCTCGAGGACATGGAAAAACCGAAAGAAACCATGAAACCCGCGGAGTTTGATAAGTTCACCAAGGACAGCTTCTTCACGGTTCGACGCTCTGATAATTATTGGTGTGGAGTATGGACCGGCATGACGATAGAACAAACGCTTATGAAGAACCTGAAGGATGTTGGATTGTGTTTCATACGGAAGAGGTTCCACCGGCAGTGTGTTGAACCGATGGATTTGCGGTATACCAATAGCCCATGGAACAGTTCTGCAAGTTACATTGGGTTTAGAGTGATCAACATGTTGAACTGAGGAGTGGGAGGATAGAAATTGACGAGAAAATTCGCAGAAAATTTCAGGTATGGTTGCAACAACCCACTCCATTTGTTTATAAGGAGCAGTTGTATTCATTAGGATCTGGATTAACAGCTCCTCAGGAAGTAAACTCCTACAAACCTGTGTCTGTTGGTGAAGAAGCTCTTCAAACAATAGTTACTGTCTCGTCAAAATTTGGTTCTCTGAAGCTTAAGCGGTCCACCATGGTTAAGACAATGTGCATGTCAACTGTTAGGCTTGAAAAAAAAAAAATATAACTGAAGTCGATACAAAGCAGTTATTTCAGAGAATACTTGGCACGTTTCATTCACTTGATGATTTAAAGAAATGTTGCATGTAAGGTCCACCAGTCATGCAAAACACCGTTTTTTCCAAGTTCCCAAACATATTTCAGCACCTCTGCGTCACCATCAGTCGGCTTCTGTTTTATTTAATATTTACCACTGATGAGGGTGCGAACTTCTTTGTTTTTTACTTCTACATCCCCTAAGAGTGTTCTCCAAAAATCTCAAAACTTTATAAATTTTCCCCCATTTTTCGTAATTTGGCTGGACTATAGAGAGCGTTTCGAGATTAATCTCCTAAGGTTGACCAAACTTCTATCTCTTCCCTTTCCATTTTGGTTACAATGAACTTTTTGACGCTCTGATTTTGCTACTCCTACTCATTCATCTTGAATGCATGTTATAGGACTCTGTTTCTGGTGTGCACTTCAGTGAGATCAAAATCGCGATGGATAGAGATTACAGCGTGGCCTAGCAGCAAATCTTTTTCGCAGCAACCCCAGTCCTTTGGAAAACAATAAGTGACAATTTCTTTGCCTGTCCGTTGCAGTTAACTGTAACAATGCCGAGATGTTTTGTTTGAGGGACAGCTACTTCCAAGTATTTTAAGAAGCAGCTCCCAAACTAATCTGAAACCCTTCCTCCAACTTCGTCGCTCCAGTGAAACATATAACACTTATTTGATCCACAGTAGTAGTTGTATTTCCACGCTTTCCTCTCACAAAATGCTGGACCAACAGTAGTTTAGCTGTACGTAACGTATCTTGAATGTGCGTTGCTATTACACGGTGCCATTTAGAGTTGTTTTTAGTCAGAGCAGTTAAAGACGTACTCGTATTTTGCCAGCCGTCAGCCTTTCTCGGACACAATTGCTATAGTCATTTATTTTCTGTTACTTCTGCTCTACGCAATCCTTGGTTATTCTTTGCCATTAGAAACGCATCAGATTGTGAAAAGTTGTCGCTATTTGTCAGTTTGAAACCTATGATTGTCTGAATTTACTTTCAGATGAATTGCAGTATTACAACTATTTGTCATAAAACAAGAATGCAGTTGCTACATCACGTTCCAAATACACTTTTTAGGGAATTCCGTTGCCTATTGTAATGACTCTTATACGTTGGTGTGGCAATGATAAACTCTCTGACGCCTTGTGAAGCTCCATCTTTAAATTTTCGAGGATGGTTTCCATGTTTACCATTCCATCTGAGTTTATATTTTTCAATTCCCAATGCATATATTTCAACAATTTTCTGTTTGTGCAAAAACGGTAACATACCGACTTCTATTTTCTTTGGAACTGCGAAATCCATCTTTATTTGCTGTTGTAAATTTTTACATTTCTCACGTATTTCTGTTACCCATGAACCATTAGAAAAGCTCCCTTGACTATCATGAATTCCAGTACAGATATTTTCGCGTTATATGAAAACGTAACAGCCTTAGATTTCAATGTAGTCTTTTTTTCTGACAGCTATGAAAGAAAGTATGATAAAATAGAACAAAATATAGTAAATGTATAGGGTACTGAGTATCCAGCTTTGCATGGGCACGTCTTTATTTCAGTCTTCTTAGTCCATCTCCACCTTCCCCCTCTCTCTGTCCATTTCCACCTTCCTCTATCTCTGTCCATCTCCTCTTCTGCCCCTGTCTATATGTGTGTCCATCTTCACGTTCCCCCTCGCTGTCTGTCCATATACTCCTCCCTCCTTCTCCTTTCATGTAATCACGCTCACCCAGACAGTTGTTTGGTGGTTCTTAGCGCCAAAATATTTGTTTCCAGATCGTAGCTAATACGTACAGAAAATTAGATGAAATCGTTTCAGGGGTTTGACATGACAAGACTTGTCTGTGAAATCTATGGGACTTAACAGCTAAGGTTATCAGTCCCTAAGCTTACGCACTACTTAACCTAAATTATCCTAAGGACAAACACACACACACACACACACACACACACACACACACACACACACACACACACACACACACACACACACACACATGCCTGAGGGAGGACTCGAACCTCCGCCGGAACCAGCCGCACAGTCCATGGCTACAGCGCCCCAGACCGCTCGGTTAATCCCGCGTGGCTCAGAGGTTTGACAAACTTTTTTACCCGTGGCTTTCCCCACGTACGAATATGTCAAATATATTTCACATATTTCACACGTGTTTCTACACACAGTTCATCTCTAACTAGGGCAAATGTCACCTTGCAATTTCATTTTCGCACAACTGAATGTTTGTAACGTCGGATCTCCTAAACTATGTACTATACAACGATATAATAGTGCAGGTGGATCCCGTGGTATTCTGGATACTGTGTGCGAAATGTGTTGTGAATATAATCAGTAGTAAGAAGGAATGAATTAAAACATCATGCATGATGCATCAGTTTTCTATCTCAGGATTTATGGCGACATATCTCTTGAAATATGTATCGTTCACTGATATACACTGCTGGCCACCGTAAATGCAACACCAAGAAAGACAAGAGGTAGCACAACACAATTTATTTTGTAGATAACATGTTGACCAAGTATCAAATGATTACGTTTACAGACGTCTGTGACATGTGGTTCCTGCCAGAACCAGTAGCCAGAGTAGCCGCCATTGTTGGAGATCACCGCTGCCACACGTCTCGGCATTGAGTCAAAGAGACGTTGGATGTGTTCCTGGGGTACAGCAGCCCAAGCAGCTTCCATACGTTGCCAAAGATCATCTGGTGTGGCAGCTGGGGATGTAATCTGGGTCACTCGTTGAGCAACCATGGACCACATGTTTTCTATCGGCGAAAGACCCGGAGAGCGAGCCGGCCAGGGAAGCAATTCAATCTGGTTATTTACGAAGAACTTTGGACAATGCGTGCCACGTGTGGTCGCGCATTATCCTGTTTAAATATGGCTGTGGCCGAGCCCTGAAGGTAAGGAAGGACAACTGGCTCCAGCACCTCGGATATGTAGCGCCGGCTATTTAAAGTACCGGCAATGCGTACTAGAGGCGTGCGAGAGTAATATCCAATACCGCCCCATACCATAATACCCGGTGCAAGACCAGTGTGGCGGTGCATAATGCCGCTGTCCAGCATCCTCTCTCCACGGTGTCTCCACACTCGAATCCGACCATCGTGGTGCTGCAGACAGAAGCGTGCCTCGTCGGTAAAGACAACGTCATTCCATTCTGCCGTCCACATCCGTCTGTCATCACACCATTGGCCACGGAGACGTCTGTGTTTCTGCGTCAATGGCAGACGAAGCAATGGACGTCTTGCGGACAGACCACTCAGCTGTAAACGGCGTCGAATGGTACGCGCAGACACTGGATAATACGTTGCAGACGCAATGTGCTGTGCTATGGTTCGGGATGTCACTGAGCGATCCGTCACTGCCATGCGCACAATTTGCCTATCAGCACGTGCAGTGGTGCACCGAGGTGAATGCGATCGACCACGTCGGTCCGTCGTACCCTCCTGCATCCAACGGTCACATGTCCGCATTACAGTTGTTTGGTTTCGTCCAACACGACTAGCGATTTCTCTGTATGATAATCCACAATCTCGGTAAGCCACTATCCTTCCTCTGTCGAACTCGGATACTTGATCAAAAGATGTTTGCTGTTGTCTACGAGGCATAAGTGATCGTCTTGTGAAACAACCACAAGGTAAACACACGTGCCGAACGTACACTCGTCGAAATCGCCAAGCCTTAAATGGCGCTATGAGGTGGCGCCACAGGCGCGCGTGATGTGCGTCTGCGCTGAAATTCTAATCAGTTGCATATCTCATCGCTGCAAACTCATGGTGTAAATTTCACTTGATTCGGATGCTTCCTTCAGGCTGTTGCATCTACGGTGGCCAGCAGTGTATTTTTGCAGATACATTCAGCGACATATGTGGATACTATCTGCGAAATGTATTCGAGTATAGTTAGTAGCAAAGAAGTAATAAATGAAAACGTCTTGCATGATGCGGCGGTTTTTCAAGCTTCTCTGTTTTTAACGTCATATCTCCTGAACTACGTATCACAGAACGATATATTTGCATGGACACTCAGCGCCATATGTGGATATTGTCTGCGATGTATGTTGCCAACCGAGTTAATAGCAAAGGAGTGGTAAATTTAAACATCACTCGTGATGTGACAGTTTTTCCCGTAGTTCAGTGTTTATGACGTGATATCTCCTGATTTATGCATCATACGAATGGCATAATTATGTAGGTAGTTTTAGCGGCGCATGTGGATACTGTCTGCAACATTTGTTCCGAATAGAGCTTGTAGCAAAGAAGTAATAAACTCAAACGTCATACTTCATGCGTCAATTTTACTGCATGAACAGCGAAAATGTAGTAAGCGAGAAACTTATTTCTTTCGTCATTATGTGTGGGTCGTCAATGAGAAAGAATTCATAAAGATTTTAAATTATCTGCAAAGTTTGGTGCAAGTCGGTAAGTGCGCTTATTCTCAAATACCGTATGGTTAAAGTATGGGTATTTGTGCGTAGTGGAATACCTTGGTTTTTCACCCCTACTCCCACTGCTCCGATAGATAGCTGTTTCCCGCAGCGATGACTTCCAGACAGTAAGCGATATGTGAACCCAGTTTGATTGAATGCGGTCAAGGAGATTAGGAGGAGACGTGTAACATACATCATTTATAATTAAAAAACTGCAGCTCCTCAGGTAAGTATTCTGGGCTTTAAAGTTTCCTGTGTCCCAAAAAAAGTGAAAAATGGTTTCTTCTTCCCTAAGTAATGTTGTGTAGCACTTATTCGAGTAAGTACAGGGACTTACTAATGAGGCTGGCCCAGTAGTGTTGTTGATTTTTAAAGACACGTACTGATAGCCAGCTTTATGTCGATGTTTTGCATTTATTCTTTCCCATTGATCAGTATTTTCCTTTCTTTTTGTTGGAAATTTTGGTCCCTGGGGCGATTCTTCAGTTACTCTGCTCATTTCAAGCTCTAACGCGAAGGGAAAAATAGGCTCAGAACTCGAGTTAGTGTGCAGTCGTATGCCACAAAAAACTATGTACCTCCAAAATGGCATTCATGAGGAAAAACACTTTTCAAATCTGTAGTCACTAAAACTACTTATCGCAGAGTTAAGCAGTCACTGGAATAAGCCAATAAAGTTTCCTCATTAACACACAAGATGCCAATCAAACGTGTCAAACAAGGTTAAGAGTAACAATGTCAAGAGCTACTAGAAAACAGTCACCAGAAATAAACCCCTTCAAGTATTAACCAAAAAGCAATATGAGCTGAAGTTTAGTTTCATTTATCGCTCTTAGTATGGAAAGAGACCCTCCATTCCCACGACTGTCACTTACAAATGCTCGCTGAAAATATTAGGAAGCTTCAGATGCTCCTAAGCCATTTGCCATCTTGCTGTGGATTGTGACTGTATCTTTTGAAGATATCACCAGACGACGGAGTATAGAACTGCACTCCGTCATATCTTGCCATCTGATGTAGACAAACGAACCTTTTACGCAGGAATGTAAATAACGCATTCTTAAGAACGTCGTATTATGAAAAACTCAATTTCGAAAAAAATGTAGCTGATGAGCATATAGCTCCGACCTCCTCAACTGCAGAATCACGAATGAAAAAAAAATTTCAAGCAAAGGAGCTTCGACTAGATGTATCAGACTAGATGTATCAGTCTTTTTACCCTCAGAGAAAAGCAGTTTATGTCAGTGTAACTTGGAGAGATCAGAAAAGATGCGTCTTAGTGAATCTGATTTGTGATGACAGAAGGAAGTCAAAAATTAAATTTTAAAGCTTGAGGATGGCAGGTGTCTACATGTACCTTCTTCACATGTACATTTCCAACCAGACAGGTGCACAGTACTCAGCAGCAGAGTACACAAGACTGGTGCCAGTTAAACGGAGACAGTCAGCGGAGGTTCCCCAGGTTGTACCACTAAGCTTATGTAGCATGTTGTTCCTTGCAGCAACTTCATGAGAATGCTAGAAAGAGCACATCACCAAGCTTTCTCATAAAGTTGCTGCAAGCAACAACATACTACATAAGCTCAGTGGTACCACCTGGGGAACCTCTGCTGACTGTCTGCTTTTAACTGGCCTCAGTCTTGTGTACTCTGCTGCTGAGTACTGTGCACGTCTGGTTGGAAAGTGTACATGTGAAGAAGGTGGACACAAAACTAAACGAAACAATGCGCTGTATTACTGGTTCCATCAAATCAACCTCATGCCACTGGTTATCTGTACTGAGTCACATCCCTCCACCTCACTTAAGGCGGAAACAAGCTCTACTGAGAGAGGCCAAGAAAATCTCTGCATCACCCTCTCTACCACTGCACCAGGAATTCTGTCATCCGCAACAGCAACGATTGCGATCAAGAAGACCAGCAAGTGTTACTGCAGGACAACTCATCGCGGATGGTTTTGATCTAAATGAAAGCTGGAAGCATGAATGGACAAAAAAAACGTTGGGAACAAGAGCCCATCACCTTGATCCCACAAAGAAGCCAAAAGGTTTTGATCTACCAAGGAACCTCTGGTGCCGCCTCTACAGGATAAGGACTGGACATGGTTGTTGTAGCAACTTCAGGTAAAAATGGGGCTCGACCAGTTCACCAATGTGTGAATACAATCAAGAAGAGCAGACAATTGAACATTTAGTCCAACGCTGTCCATTTCATTCATACCCTGGAATTCCCGACGACTAGTTCACTCTGACACCCAGCTTAATTAATTGGTTGAAAAACACGGACTTTAAGGTTTAATCTTGTCTTATATCATATGTAAATTGTATAAAATCACTTGCCTTGTATCAACTGTATATTGTATAAAACCACCATACGATTAAATAAATAAATAAATAAATGTATTAGGTGTTTGTACCATCGTATTCATATCTCGAGCAAAGACCGTTTATCTTCAAGCGATTGCTAGATCAGGCTTTTCGCCATTTCACGCAATTTTATTCTCCTACACCTCGTTTTTCCAATATATTCGATATGCCTATCTCCCTTTAAGTTTAATAGATCTGCATCCACATTTCTTCATGTTCATCAGCAATTCAGTAATTCAAAGCGGCAGAATTTCGCTGTTGATCAGCGCCACATCATTGCCAATGATAGCAGGCAGGTCGAATGTGTCATAACCTAAATCCGAATATCTGTAGTGACGTTTACATGTTGAACAAAGTGTGCGCACGCCTTAGTTTGCACGTAATTCACTTTTTTCCATATTTTTCAATATTTGTAACCCTGTATCTTCAGGCTGACACTGGAACAGAACAGCAGAGCGGCAAAGCAGAGCCAATTCGGAGGAATAGAACGCTGACTTCCACACGGCGCCATGATATCTGACACATACTCTATGGCGTCAGGCGAACACGTTTCCCAGTGTCAAGACTACACTTAAGAATCAACGTAAGTTCGCTAACAGAACAGATAACATACTTCATCAAGCATGGTGTTGCCCAAGGTATATATTGGCCATCACTGGACAACCTGGCAGCAGAGTTGCATCTGTGTCACTTGCCCGTCTGAACACCGACTGCCACGGTACACGCGTAAAACAGTCGGCACACGGACCGTGCTTTCGAACATCAACGTTGAGTGTGCCGAATTCAACGTGCTGCTAAACGCTCACGCATACGATATGTAGGCCCCAACGTGTTATACCCGATCGCAACGCGCTCCAGCTCTATTAAAATGTACATTTCCTCCCTTGTCCATGTGCCAATCAGGTTGTTGCGTCTCTAGCATACATAAATAAAAACTTCAATGTCGGTTGAAATATTGTAAGGTAAAAAGAAAAGTACCATGTCCAACCAATAAGAACATCGGCCCATAAGAGTTCCATTACTAACACTGCGACACAACAATAGTTCTCTACATCATGTAAAAATTATTTCATCAGTCTCACATTTTAGTAAAAATGTAAGATGATTCTTACTTGATCACCAACCCTGTTCAATAGAAGTTTCTCTATAACATATGAAATACAAATTTAAAAGAAGAGAGGGCGAGTTGTCCTGTAGATTAAGCCAATCGGACAAATTCTCTCCTCAAAAAGAGCACACTCATATTTATCTACTATAGAATATCACATCACATACTTACATTAAAGTAATAAGAAAACTTCAGACCCTATTAAAACGCGAAGGTTTGTAAAAAGCGATTTGCGTTTAGTGGGATGCGAACCACCAACACATCACATTTCCTTACGAATCTGCGACGCTACTCACTACAGTAAACGGACACGAGTGTTCGGTGACTACACATAGCCTCCTACAGCTTCTAACAACCCTACCACAACAAAGGTCAAAAATTAATTATGATTGTAGTGTTGCTCACGCTGCTAAATGTTGCATTTTCAGGCAACAACAAAGTTATATTATATGGCAGGTGTCATTAGAGCACAGTTAATAAAGTCATTTCTTGAAATAATGGATAAACTAGACACTCATCTTTTCGTGTTTCCCAACGCTGGTCTCGTTGTGAACTCATGGCTCAATCGTCGAAAATCTACGTAGTGATGATTCCAAGCTCGGATGCAAAGAGGTCTATTTGTTATTCTGCGATATTGAAAAGTTTTATAGATGTGTTCGACTACGTAGTCATGATTCCAAGCACGGATGCAAAGAGGCCTAGGTGTTATTCTGGGATATTCAAAAGTTTTATAG
Organism: Schistocerca nitens; assembly: GCF_023898315.1. Taxonomy (NCBI): domain Eukaryota; kingdom Metazoa; phylum Arthropoda; class Insecta; order Orthoptera; family Acrididae; genus Schistocerca; species Schistocerca nitens. The sequence goes on from NC_064614.1 coordinate 1,250,102,083, forward strand.
ATGTGTTCTACTACGTAGTGTTGATTCCAAGCACGGATGCAAAGAGGCCTAGGTGTTATTCTGCAATATTCAAAAGTTTTATAGATGTGTTTCATAAACCATTCTTGAAGATAAAACTTTTGAAAGTTAGGACAATGGTAATGTAAAAAAGTAATCAGCACTCCGAATTTAAGTTACACTTCTTTTTTATTACTTTTGTTGCAATATCACGTAACTCGTTCCAAAATATCACTTCACAATATAAAACATACTTCAAAATATCTTCCTCACTGTTAAAGTTCACATTTCATAAACTGACTACAATTTGCGTCTTTTTAACATGACGACCAAATCAGGACTCCCTAATAACCGCTTACGCGCCCAAAAATCAGAGTTACAAGTAGGTCAATGATCATAGTAACAAAAGAAAGAATACACATAAGAATAATGTCGTTGCAATAAATACATATCGATGTATCAAAGTACCTCTACATTAATGAAATCAAATCTAAATGTTGTCACAGAAATATGTTATTTTACAGAAACACAGTAGAATATTACTGGTATCGAGAGGTTGAGCTGGGGTGCGGTAATGGTTACGTAATTCAAGTACCATTTCAAGTTCCAAAGCTGTAATCGTGGCTATGTTATTAACTGAACTTTCGTTATAATAAATTACATCAAGAAGAATGCGTTTTAATGGATCATCGAACGGCATACTTTCATAAAAAACAAGTTACAATGATTCTTTAATCATGAATATGACGTTTCTCGTCATTTTATTACGAAGAATCATATAATTAATGATGGCTTTTCGTGCGATCCTCAATTTGTTGGTGGTCAGAAACGGAAAATATACACATGGGCTTCGACTGAAAGCCAATATGGCGCCTAGCGATTCGCTACTGAAGGGAGATGGAGTGCATGTTACGTACGCGGCGTTCTGCCATCTCACTGATCAACGTTTCAACGAAAGTTGAGAAATTCTGACATGCTAGATATTCCTTTGCACGCTTAGAAACACTCCCCAATGTGCCATTCCACTCTATGACGCCAGAAACTTGGCACACTGAACGCTTAACGTTCGAATGCACAGTCCGTGTGCCGACAGCTTAACGGCCAGGCACACCTCGCACGAAAGCAGTAAGCTCTCTGGAACCGACACCGACCGTCGCAATGAATGATACAGAAGTCTTACTGCACGAACAGCGAGAATGTAGTAGGAAGCTATAAATTACACTGGAGGGGGGGGGGGGGGGGCGAGGGGGGGTGTAGGAAGGGGGTGGCAGGTGGGTCTGAGGATAATATTATCAAGCAAATGTTTCGAAAAGGATTGGAATTATCTATAAAGTATGCTGGAAGTCATCAAGTGCTCTCAGTCTCAAATGCTGGATCAATAAAGACAAGTTAACGTGCCCGTCACAAGCAAAGTTGCCTTAAGACGTGTACACAGTTTCAAACTTCAATACATGACTTATAGTGTTAAGCTTTTGACGTATGATTATACCTCTTAATGAGTACATTATGACACCATTTCGCCGGCCGGTGTGGCCGTGCGGTTCTAGGCGCGTCGGTTTGGAACCGCGTGACCGCTACGGTCGCAGGTTCGAATCCTGCCTGGGGTGTGGATGTGTGTGATGTCCTTAGGTTGGTTAGGTTTAAGTTTTTTGTAAGTTATAGGGCAGTGATGACCTCAGTAGTTAAGTCCCATAGTGCTCAGAGCCATTTGAACCATTTTTGACACCATTTCAAAATTTTTAAATTCCGTCATTATCACGCGGAATACTGAAAATGGAATGGTTCTGGAAGCCGTTATAGACAGACAACGTGCAAGTGCGACTAGGTGAGTGTTTTTGTCGTTCAGTACCACAGATACCCGTCTCTACTCCTTTCAAAGCTTCAGAAAATTATCAAATAAGTGTCCGCTGAATACAGTGAGTAAAGAGGCCGCTACCAATACTTCAAATGTCGACCACTGTGGCCCTAACTGCCGTGACGACTCACACCAATCGTTCGGCGCGAAACTTTCGTATTGCCTGACCTACAGCTGCAGAAATCGCAGTGAAATTCTCGTACCAAAACTAAAATTAATTAAACTTTTCTCTGCGCCCAGAGACAGATTCTCAGATAGGGGGGATATACAGACATTTCGTACGTAATCACTACTCGAATTACGTTTTTCCTTTTTGACTTGATGTTTGGTTTTCACTGGCTCCTCCTTCATCTTCTTCTAGAGTAGGCGTCGCCGCGGGCTGCACGAGATCTGCCGTTGCTCCGCATGGTTACTTTATTGTACCTTAATGTAGACTGCAGCTATACAATTAGGTCAGAAGCTCTAGCACTACTGTAGAAAAGCCTATTGTACATCGCACCACACGAGATAGAAGTATTAAAACATCAGGTAGACAACATTTTTTATGTAATTCATTTGGAGCTGTTTAATACCTTAACGCAATCATCATTCTTGTCTTCTTAAGTGTTACAGATGAAAATCCTACGTAACTCTAATTATGTGACATTCCACGTATAATATTTCTCTGAGACATTCACACGTGGGAAGGTAATATTGTCAAAATGCACTGAGGAGGAAAAGGTCATGGGATACTGCTAATATTGCGTCGGACGTCCAGGGTAGTGCAGCAACCCTCCAGAAATATTGAGTCTATAGTTGCGAGAGTGTGGCCCGTGCGGGATTTTGTTTACAAACTGACCATTGGATTATGTCCCACACGTGTTCGCCGGCCAGAGTAGCCGAGCGGTTCTAGGCGCTACAGTTTGGAACCACGCGACCGCTATGTTCGCAGGTTCGAATCCTGCCTTGGGCATGGATGTGTGTGATCTTAGGTTAGTTAGGTTTAAGTAGTTGTAAGTTCTAGGGGACAGATGACCTCAGAACTTAAGTACCATAGAGCTCACAACCATTTGAACCACTTGAACCACACGTGTTCGATGGGACTAATTTGGGGTAATCAGGGTCGCCAAACCAATCGTTCGACTTGTGCAGAATGTTTTTCAGACCAATCGCGAGCCACTGAGACCCAGTGATATGTTTGGGAACATGAGCTCCATGGATGGCTGCCAATGACCTCCAAGTAGCCGAATATAAACATTTCCAGTAAATGATCGGTTCGCTGGATCAGAGGAGACAGTCCACACCATTATGGAGTCACTGTAAGCTTGCACAGTGCTTCGTTGGCAGTTTGGCTTCGAGGAGACAGTGTCTCACCCAAACCCTAACATCAGATTTGAACTGAAATCAGGACTCATGCGACAAGGCCAACTGATGTGATCGCGAGAGGTCCTGCACGCGACGCCGTGCAGTTAAAAAAAGGCTCTCGCTTCGGTCGTCTGCTGCCATTGCCTATTAACGCCTAATTCCGTCACGCTGTCCTAGAGGATACGTCCGTCGTACGGGCTACATTGATTTCTGCGGTTATTTGATGCAGTTTCCTTGTCTGTTATTCAACGACAACTGTACGCAAAGGCCGCTGCGTTCGGTCATTAAGTGGAGGTCATCGGCCACTGCGTTGTCCCTGATGAGAGGTATTTCCTGAAATTTGGTGTTCTCGGCATATTCTTGACACTGTTGATCTCGGAATATTCAGGTCCCTACCGATCTGCGAAATGGAACGTCCCATGCGTCTAACTGCAACTGCCATTCCACGTTCAGTGTCTGTTAATTACCGTCGTGCGTTCAAAACCCAGTCGGAAACCTTTTCCCATAAATCTGAGCACAAATGACAGCTGCGCAAGTGCACTGACCTTTTATACCTTGTTTACACGATACTACCGCCTATCGCTATCCCATGTCCTTCGTCACCTCAGTATACGTATCGCCACGAATTCGTTATTGTTGTTGTTGAGATAACCCTGACAGCAGTCTTGGGTGGTATTTCTGTCAGTTACAATTATAACATCGGTTAATTACTTCAATGAATTCAGCTGTAACATTTATTACTATGGAACAGAGTATTAATGGTACCCTTCTCTTCCTAGATCTATTGGTAGAAATCAATGGGAACTCGGTTAATTTTGATATTTTCAGAAAGCCCGCCACTTCTGACGTCGCGATACATAGATCGTCAAACATCCTTTGCAATTCAAAAAGGCAACATTCAGGGCTTTACTACACAGGATGCATACGGTCCCATTATCTCAAGAAGTCAGGGATAGGGGATTTAAAGTAATACAGTTTATCGCCTTTTCGAATGGATAGGACGCTGGTTTTGTTGGAAAGATTAACAGGGGTGTATTGCGGAAGATAGACATGAACCGTAAGACTGCTCGCACGCCACTCACACCCGGAACATTCACTTCCCTACAGCCATCAAAAGGCGGATTAGCTATTGGGCGTAAATTCCACAGGATGCCTTTCTATGGTAACATTTCAAGCAGAATCGACAAATACTTAAGTTCTAAGGGAATAAATCCGGCTTTTTATATTCCTAAAAACAATGGACAGAAGTTCAGGTACAAGGAGGCTGCAACATGGAGTAGGTTCAAGTCGTCGGGCGTATATTTTATCGCCTGTGATGGTTGTGATGCGGAGTACATAGGCCAGACAGGAAGAAGTTTTGTGACCCGCTTTAAGGAGCACATCAGCGACCCAGGCTCAAAATGAGCCGTAGGTGTGCATTTGCGGGAAACGGGTCACCATATCACCGGTATCCAGGACAACATGTGGGTGTTACACTTGGAAAGTAAGGGCAACACTCTTAATGTTTTGGAAGAGGTTGAAATCGTAAGAGTTCTGAACAAATCTTCTTTATCTGAGGCACAAGGGTCTTTTAGAAAACGTTGATTACTTAAACAGGTACCCCTATAGCTTACTTGTTAGTAAGTTCTGTCCAATATATTTTTATGCGTACTCCCGGCCTTACGCATTCACAACCATAACATTTATTACCCTTTTTGTTTTAACTAACTGCACATTTTATATATTAGCCACCTAGTATGGTATTAGACTTTTAAAAAAAATAGACATAAGGAATTGTTTATCAAATGTTCAGCACCCTCTACTCTTCACACCTTGTACACGTCATCCGGCCTCTGGCGATTCTCGCCCCACTGCGTGAGCGCTTTCCAGGTTTCGGACAGTAAGTCAGGCCGCGTCTGCTTTCGCGAGGCTCCTCTCAACTCGCACAGTATGTTCTGATATGTTTACATGTCCCTAATTGTGCTGTTTGTTCATGTTAAGGTTCCGCTCTTCGTCGTTCGTGTTTAGGGGAGTTTTATCAGCACCGTATTTTATTTTTATTTGTAGGTCATATGCTGCTCCCATCATTTAAAATTTAAAAAAAAAGGTTTTTAAATTTTAACTACCGCTTTCATCAGATGACGATATATTGGACGTGAATGGTGTGGAGTGGCTATAGGGCTATGTTCTACGTTACTATGTTATAAATAGCGTATGTGAGTCTGGTTTCATTAAAAAAAACTGGCTATTTAAAAGTTTAATTTACACCTCAGAATTGGGGATCGAATAGTTGATATGAGCTCTTATTATATTATTTTTTGTACAGATATCCTGAGAATGCACCGATAAGTGGTGCGAAACCGGTCTCAGATTTAATAAAAATTATTCATGCAGTCAGTGCGGAATTTTCTTTGAAAAAATATATTACTATATCATTGCCGACTGGCACTGCCGTTGACACATCGTTATTTTGTGTATTTCGTCCTTATATTTATTTCGTTTTTATTCATTTGGACACCACACCTGATGCCATGCGTCTAAATACCATCTCTGAATGAGATGTATGGAGGAGGACGACATGGCGGCCGCTCGGCATCGCTCGGTCCTTTCGCCCTGATCACGGAATTTAGTTTTGTATCAAAATTCCGTAGGCAACTTCGCGGGGTTCTACGCCCTGTCGTGGTCGCATTGACCTGAAGGTGAGGTACAATAATAGACTCTATCGTTGGTGAACGGAACAGTTTTCATGTAGTTCTCTTTACACACATTAACTATTATAAGGAAACAATTATTGTTAACTTATCAGTTTATGCAGTGGACAGCAGTAAGGCCAATATTTGTAATCACAAATAGGTGGCAGTGTAATACATTCAACAGCAGGATATCCGGAATTGAATGGTTCGGTGTCTTATCATTTCAGGTAAATGCGGGAATGTTTCCCTCAACATCGCTTTGGTCGAATCACTTCTTCGTTGCCGGCCGTTGTGGCCGAGCGGTTCTAGATGATGATGATGACGATGATTAGTGTTTTAGGGCGCACAACAACAAGGTTATCAGCGCCCGTTCCCAAAAGATCAATTCACAGCCGATCTTTGCGAGAACTGGAATGTTCAAATTGCAAGATTGGGCACAGCACATCAAAACAGGTAGATAAAACTAAAAATAAAATAGCAGTACAAAACAGGTAAAAATAATTAACGGTGGCTGAGTGGTCTAGGGGAGCCGGCACGGTAGCTCAGCGTGTTCGGTCAGAGGGTTGCGTGCTCTCTGTAATAAAAAAACTGAGTTACTCGATTAACAACGAACTTCAATGGATGTTTTACGACGTCCGCCCTGAGCAGATGCAACGATCAAAAGCGAACAAAATGAGATTTAAAAAAAGGGGGGGTAGCGTCTTTGATTCATAATCAAAACGTCTTCGGTCCCGGGTTCGATCCCCGCCACTGCCTAAATTTTGATGAATAATCAGCATTGGCGGCCGAAGACTTCCGGCATAAGAAGTCAGCCTCATTCTGCCAACGGCCTTGTCAAAGAGGGCGGAGGAGCGGATAGAGGTTCAGGGCACTCACTTGTCCTAGGGGTGGGAAATTGCCCCTAAAGGCGGAAGAATCAGCAATGATCAACGACATGAGGATGGAGAAGGCAATGGAAACCACTGCACTATAGACACGTAACGTGTATCCACAGGACATGTGCCCTGTAATTGAAGAAGTGTCATTATGATCTCTCCATTGGCAAAAAATTCCGGAATAGTCCCCCATTCGGATCTCCGGGAGGGGACTGCCAAGGGGGAGGTTACCATTAGAAAAAAGATTGAATAATCTACGAAAGGTCCTACGAGTCGGGGGGTGGAATGTCAGAAGCTTGAACGTGGTAGGGAAACTAGAAAATCTGAAAAGGGAAATGCAAAGGCTCAATCTAGATATAGTAGGGGTTAGTGACGTGAAAGGAAGACAAGGATTTCTGGTCAGATGAGTATCGGGTAATATCAACAGCAGCAGAAAATGGTATAACAGGTGTAGGATTCGTTATGAATAGGAAGGTAGGGCAGAGGGCGTGTTACTGTGAACAGTTCAGTGACCGGGTTGTTCTAATCAGAATCGACAGCAGACCAACAACGACAACGATAATTCAGGTATACATGCCGACGTCGCAAGCTGAAGATGAGCAGATAGAGAAAGTGTATGAGGATATTGAAAGGGTAATGCAGTATGTAAAGGGGGACGAAAATCTAATAGTCATGGGCGACTGGAATGCAGTTGTAGGGGAAGGAGTAGAAGAAAAGGTTACAGGAGAATATGGGCTTGGGACAAGGAATGAAAGAGGAGAAAGACTAATTGAGTTCTGTAACAAGTTTCAGCTAGTAATAGCGAATACCCTGTTCAAGAATCACAAGAGGAGGAGGTATACTTGGGAAAGGCCGGGAGATACGGGAAGATTTCAATTAGATTACATCATGGTCAGACAGAGATTCCGAAATCAGATACTGGATTGTAAGGCGTTCCCAGAAGCAGATATAGACTCAGATCACAATATAGTAGTGATGAAGAGTAGGCTGAAGTTCAAGACATTAGTCAGGAAGAATCAATACGCAAAGAAGTGGGATACGGAAGTACTAAGGAATGACGAGATACGTTTGAAGTTCTCTAACGCTATAGATACAGCAATAAGGAACAGCGCAGTAGCCAGTACAGTTGAAGAGGAATGGACATCTCTAAAAAGGGCCATTACAGAAGTTGGGAAGGAAAACATAGGTACAAAGAAGGTAGCTGCGAAGAAACCATCGGTAACAGAAGAAATTCTTCAGTTGATTGATGAAAGGAGGAAGTACAAACATGTTCCGGGAAAATCAGGATATACAGAAATACAAGTCGCATGAGGAATGAAATAAATAGGAGGTGCAGGGAAGCTAAGACGAAATGGCTGCAGGAAAAATGTGAAGACATCGAAAAAGATTGTCGGAAGGACAGACTCAGCATACAGGAAAGTCAAAACAACCTTTGGTGACATTAAAAGCAACGGTGGTAACATTAAGAGTGCAACGGGAATTCCACTGTTAAATGCAGAGGAGAGAGCAGATAGGTGGAAAGAATACATTGAAAGCCTCTATGAGGGTGAAGATTTGTCTGATGTGATAGAAGAAGAAGCAGGAGTCGATTTAGAAGAGATAGGGGATCCAGTATTAGAATCGGAATTTAAAATAGCTTTGGAGGACTTACGGTCAAATAAGGCAGAAGGGATAGATAACATTCCATCAGAATTTCTAAAATCATTGGGGGAAGTGGAAACAAAACGACTATTCACGTTGGTGTGTAGAATATATGAGTCTGGCGATATAGCATCTGGCTTTCGGAAAAGCATCATCCACACAACTCCGAAGACGGCAAGAGCTGACAAGTGCGAGAATTATCGCACAATCAGTTTAACAGCTCATGCATCGAAGCTGCTTACAAGAATAATATACAGATGAATGGAAAAGAAAATTGAGAATGCGCTAGGTGACGATCAGTTTGGCTTTAGGAAAAGTAAAGGGACGAGAGAGGCAATTCTGACGTTACGGCTAATAATGGAAGCAAGGCTAAAGAAAAATCAAGACAATTTCATAGGATTTGTCGACCTGGAGAAAGCGTTCGACGATATAAAATGGTGCAAGTTGTTCGAGATTCTGAAAAAATTAGTGGTAAGCTATAGGGAGAGACGGGTCATATACAATATGTACAAAAACCAAGAGGGAATAATAAGAGTGGACGATCAAGAACGAATTGCTCGTATTAAGAAGGTTGTAAGACAAGGCTGTAGCCTTTCGCCCCTACTCTTCAATCTGTGCATCCAGGAAGCAATGGTGGAAATAAAAGAAAGGTTCAGGAGTGGAATTAAAATACAAGGTGAAAGGATATCAATGATACGATACGCTGTCGACATTGCTATCCTGAGTGAAAGTGAAGAAGAATTAAATGGTCTGCTGGACGGAATGAACAGTCGAATGAGTACACAGTATGGTTTGAGAGTAAATCGGAGAAAGACGAAGGTAATGAGAAGTAGTAGAAATGAGAACAGTGAGAAACTTAACATCAGGATTGATGGTCACGAAGACAAAGAAGTTAAGGAATTCTGCTACCTAGGCAGTAAAATAACCAATGACGGACGGAGCAAGGAGGACATCAAAAGCAGACTCGCTATGGAAAAAAAAGGCAATTCTGGCCTACTAGTATCAAATACCGGCCTCAATTTGAGGAAGAAATTTCTGAGGATGTACGTCTGAAGTACAGCATTGTATGGTAGTGAAACATGGACTGTGGGAAAACCGGAACAGAAGAGAATCGAAGCATTTGAGATGTGGTGCTATAGACGAATGTTGAAAATTAGGTGGATTGATAAGGTAAGGAATGAGGAGGTTCTAAGCAGAATCGGAGAGGAAAGGAATATGTGGAAAACACTGATAAGGAGAAGGGACAGGATGATAGGACATCTGCTAAGACATGAGGGAATGACTTCCATGGTACTAGAGGGAGCTGTAGAGCGCAAAAACTGTAGAGGAAGACAGAGATTTGAATACGTCAAGCAAATAATTTAGGAAGTAGTTTGCAAGTGCTACTCTGAGATGAAGAGGTTAAGAGGTTAGCACAGGAAAGGAATTCGTGGCGGGCCGCATCAAACCAGTCAGTAGACTGATGTCCAAAAGAAAAAAGAGTGACCACTTACAAATAATGGGTGACCAAACCACTGTACAGCACATTAAGACCTCAATCCCAACCGAGCGTTTCTATGTGCTTCAGTCTGGAAGCACACAGCTGCTCCGGTCGCAGGTTCGAATCCTGCCTCGGGAATGGATGTGTGTGATTTCCTTAGGTTAGTTGGGTTTAAGTAGTTCTAAATCTAGGGGACTGGTGACCTCAGATAGGCCCATAGTGCTTAGGGCCATTTGAACCATTTGAACATCTTCGTTCTTCCCGAAGCTACTCACTGCTCCATCACTAGTGACCTCTATATCGAAGGAAAAATGTCAACCTACCCTTTCTTTCTTCCTTCCATTTCGCTACAAACAGCGCATGGTAATGAGACCCTACTAACTTTTCAAACTTTTTCCGAGTTCAAGAGAACGCAGAGCGTCTGTGTGGCCCTAATGACTTAAGACCGCGTAAAACAAGTATTCTCGCCAGTCACATTCTGTCTAGCTCAACGCACATCATTTCCTTCCTCCTTTCCCGGCTCTGGCCGGGGCAGAGTAATTTAGAGAACGAATCGGAAAAGACTCATTGCTCTAACAGCCACGCCGCGGAAGTGATTTCTCTGATAAACGACGAAGCCACGGCGCCAACGCAGCAGTAATTTCCGTAAGAATCCACGTGGAAATAATTAAATGACAGCAGAGAAAAATACTGTCTGTATTTCACTCGTTCTGTAGGTGTTCGGCCTTCCTGATAAGCGTCATTAATGTTTTGCCGCCAATGCGGAAACTTCCAGTTCTGCAATGTGCGCAAATAGAGGTATTCACGTAACAAATACTTCGTTTACAAGATGTTAAGATAGATAAATTTGATGAATAACACGTATAGAAATTTTTTCAGTTGCCATTCACGCTATCTTCTTTTTTTATTCCTTAACTCAAGTTATGTTTTCCCTGTTCCTTGCAGGCTCAAAACGCACTTGCGTTGTAACAACTATTCCTGGTATCTAGTCAGCGTTTTAAAAAAATTGACCCGTTTTAAATTACCGGGTCTATCAAAAAGAATCATCCGATTTAAACAAAGTCATACATATTATGTTATTTGAGATATGTTCGTGAACAACGTACTGTTGTAAATAGCCAACTCTAGAGTATTGCATGGTTCCCGCTAGGTAGCAGCTGTGTGCACCCACTTCAGTTCTAGTAAAAATGGTGACGGAACACCAGAAAGCGTTTTGCTTTCTAAGTTTCGAGCAGGGCGGGTCAGTAGCAACCGTTCAGCGTGACTTTTGTACCAGGTATGTTGAGTATCCTCCTGCACACAATGGCATGAACACTCCCGAAAGGTTCTTTGCGTAAAGGCAAATCGCTGTGCCGTTCCCGAGCGTCTGACACAGACGTCGAACCCTTCCGCCATAGTTTGACAAGGAGTCCGCAGAAATACGTTCGGCGTGCAGCTCGACAGCTCTACATGCTGTAGACATCTCTTACAACTTGATTTCTTTCTTGCCTACCTATTCTAACAAGAGGTGCTGGTCCAACACCTCTAACCGCTTGTATTTTATCACCTCCCCACCCTTAAACTTCCTGCTATTAGCCCAACCAGTTTATCCTTCTCTTTCCTATTCAGATGTAAGTCATGTGTAGAATAATCCCCTATACTGACAAAATCATCAGGAAGCAAACCAATATGTGATCCCACACCCGACTGACGCAGCTGTTCCAACTCCAAATTTCTCTCCTGACAGAAGGGTTCAAATGAGGTCAGTCATGGCGTAACAACACAGACACAAACCACACTCTGGTATGCCTCGATGCTGATGTAATCTTTACCAGGTTACACTCTCTATTGTACCCAGGATCTCTGTCAATACTGTTGCCTTGCCCACCCACAATAACCACACCTCCCTTGGTACAGTATTTACAGAGTGAACCTAAATTCTCTGTCATCTTACTCAAACCAGGAATAGGTTTAGAAGAATGGAGACCTGGTATTCTGATCCTAATCCATCCTGCAAAAGTTGGCCTACATTTCTGGCATGATAAGTACCAAACAACTAAACTTTATTTACCCTTACTGACTTCCCTACATTCTTGCTAAAATTCCTGCCGAAAGTTTGTCCACACCTGCCTCTGCCTAAAGCTCATTAGTTTCAAACTGAAGTATCAGATTAAACTTATTTTTTGTAGTCACCACCAAGTTTTCTGACGAAGTTCTAAGCCTGTTCCTTGTGTTGCCAGTTGCCACTTCTCATCTCTCTTAGCCGTTCTCCTTCCTTAACCTGTGCAGATCTTCCCTTGTCTGGATTAATTCAACCTGGAGTGGAGCAATGTTCCCCTCCTGTTCCACTATCTACCTATATCTACTACATATTCTACAGAACTACTGATGAGTTTCATTCACTTCCTGAATTCCCATGCCACTACATCCACCCCAGTGGAAAAACTACAGCATCCATCACACCAAACCCAGAGCTAACAGTTCTACAGAAGTCCGGTACTCTTCACTCATGGTAAAAATAACACTTCAGTGAGAATAAGTGAGTTAAGTTACCGAAAAACAAGATAACATGTTTACAAAAATTTGGCCTATTCGCAACAGTATGTAAACATAGTTATTATTTGCAACATTTCTATATCCATCAAATTAAATTTAGGCTGCAGTTCCCAAACAAGAATTAAAACAGTGAAGGGATATGAAGTACGTATCTTATTGTAATGGGGGAAGGTGAATTAAATGAGATTCATTAAGTTTATTGGGCAGAAACTTATACAAAAACACGACTCTATTTTTCACTTTTTCTCGAATAATATGCAAAGAAAAGTGAAACCTTTAATTATAAGCATCAAAACCATACTAATATCTGTATTTAATGAGTTGCAAGCATTAAACCAAGTTTTATTTTAGTCTAAATCAATTATCTGTATGAGAGCACAAAACTTACATACCTCGCCTGGCACAGGACCACCAACACATTGCTACTGCCCAATAGCCTCTACCTCAGAAAGTGTTTCACAGTTAACTGCTTTTTGAAAACGCTTCTGCTTAGATTGAATCCAATCGCTGACTACTAATATGGGTAGACTGATGATGTAACAGTTAGGTGAATGGTTCAAATGGCTCTGAGCACTATGGGACTTAACATCTGAGGTCATCAGTCCCCTAGAACTTAGAAATACTTAAACCTAACCAACCTAAGGACATCACACACATCCACACCCCAGGCAGGATTCGAACCTGCGACCGTAGCGGTCACGCGGTTCCAGACTGAAGCGCCTAGAACCACACGGCCACACCGGCCGGCCAGTTGGGCGACTAAATACATTAGGTGACTAAATACATTATTGATAATATTTCCTCGACTGTGTAGCATATCGATCATAGTCAGTAAAAAAGTACACCAGAGTGGAAGTGAGCTGCAACAGAGCCAGCCAGCAACAGGCAAGCAAGTGTGGTAAGCGTTGCGAAGCAAAACACGGCTGACAGGCGTTGGGAAGCAGATCCGGCTGGGTGTGGTATAGCTGACGCTGCAATGCACTAGTAGGAGGATTGAAGCCTTTCCTCACTTGCCACCATATAAGTGTTTAGAGTACGTGATTTAAGCTCTAAACAAACGTAGCCCAGAGATGTAACTTCTCCGTCATTAGTGAACTAAACTATTATCGTCTAAGTATCACAGCCTCCACCGCGAGCCTGTGACAAGTGGATAGTCATACAGAGTCTGCTGTTGGACCACAGGATGGGGCAGACTGCCCTGAGCCACGGGAGCAGCCGCTGCCAGTACAGAGGAACTCCTCCTCTCTGGATGGAGGTCGCGGCCATCTCCACGGTATCGTCAGCTGCGCTGCCACGGTGTCATCACTGTCACACAGCCACAGACGCTGCTGAGATCGGCATTCGAATGACACCATGCCCAGCCCCACACTTTGCACTGTCTGTAGTGCCAAACGTCTATTGTTTCACATGAGATGCAAGCTGTTCCTGCTGTACTACCGATGAGGACCAAAGTAAAGAAGTTAATTAAGCTAATCTACAGTTACAATGAAATTAAAACCCTTAGCTGCTGAATGGCGTTGACATACGTCAACGGGGACAGATGAAAACTTGTGCCCCGACCGGGACTCAAACCCGGAGTCGCCTGCTTACAAGGCAGACGCTCCATCCATCTGAGCCACTGAAGACACAGAGGATAGTCCGACTGTAGGGATTTATCTCTGGCACGCCTCCCGCGGAACCCACATTCTCAACCTATTGTCCCGCACTACATTCGTAGTGCCCCCGCGCATTATACTCATTACTCGCGGCGCGTTGCCGATTCCCGTAACAGTTCGGGCTCTGTTTGTGCATCCGCACATGTCCAAAAGAACAGATACCGTCTTAGTGTATATATAGTTAAGGCACACTGGCCAATTGACCATCTTCTTCTTCTGTGCGGATGCACAAACAGTGCCCCAACTCTTACGGGAATCGGCAACGCGCCGCGAGTAATGAGTATAATGGACGGGGGCACAATGAATGTAGTGCGGGACAATAGGTTGAGAATTTGTTTCGCGGGAGGCGTGCCAGAGATACATCCCTGCAGTCGCGGTGGCTGAGATGGATAGAGCTTCTGCCATGGAAGCAGAAGACCCCGGGTTCAAGTACCGGTCGTGGCACACATTTTCACCTGTCCCCGTTGACGTATGTCAACGCCTGTCATCAGCTAAGGGTTTTCATTTCATTTTAATTTCAGTCTAACGAGCTGCATGGTCACCGAGGAATCTGTTCTTTCGGACATGTCCGAAAGAACAGATACCATCTTAGTACATAATTTACAGTTGTCCTGACGTCTCATTTGCCGGCCGCGGTGGTCTCGCGGTTCTAGGCGCGCAGTCCGGAACCGTGCGACTGCTACGGTCGCAGGTTCGAATCCTGCCCCGGGCATGGATGTGTGTGATGTCCTTAGGTTAGTTAGGTTTAAGTAGTTCTAAGTTCTAGGGGACTGATGACCACAGCAGTTGAGTCCCATAGTGCTCAGAGCCATTTGAACCATTTTTTTGACGTCTCATTTCACTCTCCACGGGTGACAATCCATAGATCATCTAACAATTACAACACCTTTAAATTTGCATAGAAATAGGTAGACGACCATGTCGTATCGCGGAAGTTGATGTTGCACTGCGAAAGACCAGAGTAACTTCACAAATTCAGGAAGACTGCTGTCATTTAAAAATCGAATAAAAAGATATTAATCTTCTATAACAAAGGCAGCTAGAGGCAAAGTGTGAAAATCCTATCAAGTTACAACACTCTTCCCTACTAACCAGATAATAATTGAGTAATGAACAGACATGTGCTGAATACTTTACGTTTCCTAGGCGAGACAAATGGTTCAAATGGCTCTGAGCACTATGGGACTCAACTGCTGTGGTCATTAGTCCCCTAGAACTTAGAACTACTTAAACCTAACTAACCTAAGGACATCACACACATCCATGCCCAAGGCAGGATTCGAACCTGCGACCGTAGCAGTCGCACGGTTCCTGACTGCGCGCCTAGAACCACGAGACCACCGCGGCCGGCTAGGCGAGACATGTATTGTCTTTACAAACAAACAAAAACGTCAAATCTTCGAATATGATGTACAAACATATATAAAGGAAATACAGTATAACAGTAAAAAGAATCAGATTAAATTGTTAGAGAAGACATTTTTTATATTTATAGTTCCTTATAAAATAATTTCACCTCTTTTTTTGTTTCTCCAAACGCCTGTCTCTACCCAAGACAGTCTTCAACTAAAGTGACGATAACGTGAAATCCTTGGATATGATCTTGTCCACCCGTTGTTATATATATCGCTACAGCTGAGAGAGAAATGTGGTTTAACGTATATCAATGTAAAATTTCCCAAAGTACAATGGAAAAGACGGCAAAATGACGAGCTCTTTTCGACCTGTCAGTCACAGCTGAGGGCATCGGAAGAGCCCTTGAACGGGACAATGGCCCTATTGTGCCCGTAGCAAACTGTTACAGAGCGACGTTTTATAGCTACAATGAAAATCCATTTCGCTGGATCGCTATTGTTCCACGGAAAGCAGAAGTTCATTGATGTAGGATATAACGTAGCACGTGTTAACTCGACCACAGAGTTACATTATTCCCACTGGAGTACTATCTGTATGAAACTGAAATGCGTTGACCGAGATGAATACTTCGTACAGGTCTCGCGGTCGCAATATCACAGAAGGTGCAAAATAGTCGACTCCCATTTTTATAGAAATGACTTTTTCGTTCTTTCAATACCTTCCACGATCTCATATTTACCCACGGATAAAGCAACCCGGCCCATTTCCAAATCATTGTCTCTGTGGAATCCGTTATTGCCAGTATTTCCAGGGGGGATTCCAGGCTATAAATTGATCGGTTAGGCACGATTTCATTCTATATTTTTCGAAGTATTACGTGTACAGCTATGATTGACGCACGAATTGAACGGTAAGCTGACTGAGTCTGCATTGTGCCCACCGGTTGGCGTTACGAGTGCACTGTCTTGACAAAATAGTGACAAAGGAAGAAAAGAGTTCACCTGTTACAACAGTCCTTTGTGCATTCACAAGGATTTACGGAAAACAACCGCCATGTAAACAGAGCATTAGTCTCGATGGTTTAGGCATACTGTTTGTCTTTGTAAACAGAAAATTACCGTTCGACCAAGGGGAGACGGCGAGGGAAAATTCTAGTGCGCAGTCCAAAAAAATCAGCTGTCCGCACATCCACGAACTTGGAATATCGCAGCAATTCTGTAGAAGATTTTGCGACGGCAGTTACATTTTAAACCGCAGTGCAAAAATTGCAACGACTATAACTGCAAGATTACGCCCGGCGCCTTCAGTTTTTGCACCACAATACAGAAAGCACTTTAGGATGAACTTTTCACTTCCTGCCTGATATTCAGCAACGAACTAACCTTCCATTTATCGGGAGACGTAAATCGCCTGAATGTGATAGTGTTTGACAATGAAAACCCTCATGAAATTGTGAAATTGTATCGCGTGTGGGTGATTCGTCGAAGATTTACGTTTTCTGTGCAGTGTCGCAGACAAAGCCATAGCGATTGTTTTCAAAATGGTTCAAATGGCTCAAAGCACTCTGGGACTCAACATCTGAGGTCATCAGTCCTGTAGACTTAGAACTACTTAAACCTAACTAACCTAAGGACATCACACACACCCATGCCCTAGACAGGATTCGAACCTGCGACCGTAGCAGCAACGCTTTTCCGTACTGAAGCGCCTAGAACCGCTCGGCCACAATGGCCGGCCGGGAAGTTTTCCTTCTGCAAGGAGATTGTGATTGGTACGTTGGAGATGTGGTTAGTTTCCACAGCTGGCTGGTGGTTCCGAGAGTATAATTTTCCAAGAAGACAAGACACCTTCTCATTGTAACATTCGTCATGACGAACTTACGCATTGCCGGTCTGGGCGCAAGGGTGAAGATGACGATCCTCTGTTCCCTTGTCCTCCATGATGGCTGACCTAACACCTTGTGGCTTCTCCTTATGGTTACACTAAAAACTGTATTTACGTACCCCCAGTGCCAAGAACCCTGGAATACGAAGGTTCGCAGTGGAGCTTCTGTGAAGTTTGGAAGGTAGGAGACGAGGTACTGGCGCAAGTAAAGCTGTGAGGACGGGGCGTGAATCGTGCTTGGGTAGCTCAGATGGTAGAGCACTTGCCCGCCAAAGGGAAAGGTGCCGAGTTCGAGTCTCGGTCTGGCGCGCAGTTTTAATCTGCCAGGAAGTTTCATATCAGCGCACACTCCGCTTTAGAGTGAAAATTTCATTCTAGAGCCCTGAAATAGTTTAGAGAACGTATCAATGCTGCTTTGATGACCGTAGTCTACACGTTGCCACAAAGGTATGGAACGAACTGTATTGCTACTTGGATGTGTGTCGAACACCGAGGGGCTCATATAGAAGGTTCCTAGAGTGCAAAATGCAAACATGGTGAGTGTACGGTTCCGTTAATGCATCGATGATCAATCCTATTTGTACATGTAATAATCTGGAAATATAGTGTTTTGAAAACGAATAAACTGTTTATCGTAGGACTGTATTTCGTTATTGTAATGCTGGAGAATACTTAAAATTCTTAATACCAATGTGATTTTCCCCTTCATTTGCCTCTTAAGTTGCAGTACTAGGAACTGTTCCCGTGTACACGAATAATGTCTACGTTCAGGCACATTAAAGATATTTTGCCAATACATTAGTTGTAGTAGTACACCTGTTTCTTCGCATTTGCAACTTGTTTAGGGATCAAATATAGACAATCTGAATTCGATGTCCAAAAGACTCGATTCCGTTCAAGAAAGCTATCGATGGAGTGTTTTTTAACCAACTAAACAAGGCTATGTGTCGAATAGTGTTTCAGGCTGCTTACATGTTCAGTATCAAAAAACGGTTGCTCCTGTTTACATCAGATCTGTAACAATAAAGTGTACAGAAGCGGGTGCAGTAGTGGGTGACCGTGGCCGAAACGTCGGTTTCAGCCAGTGATAGCTATTTCGCAATACGGCGCTGCACCATGACCAGATGATGTTTTTTGCGATTTATAGTAGACTGCAGTTCATTCTAGGTGATCGCTGCATCATGGGTCGTTGTGTGGAAGTGAAAGGGTAGCATCGTCTCTGAGTGTATGAGTCACTGCACTGTTACGTTACACGTAGCGCGGCATGCTTAGAACTTCAAAGCGACTGCGCATGCGAAACAAAACAAAAAAAAAAAAAAAGAAAATAAATAAACAGTCCTGTTATCAGTCAGTTTCGTAAAGAGTAAACTAGTCTAATACAAGCAAAATGAAATTGTGGACTTCATTTATTCTGGTTATATATCAGTATTAATAACTGATCTAACGAGTCTTAGCATGTGGCAGCGTCATGTGATATATGACGCACCGACATGCAGCCTCCTGTTGAAATCGTTTAAAGACAATTAAACTCGTATGGAATG
Organism: Schistocerca nitens; assembly: GCF_023898315.1. NCBI lineage: Eukaryota > Metazoa > Arthropoda > Insecta > Orthoptera > Acrididae > Schistocerca > Schistocerca nitens. Next base: position 1,250,120,918 of record NC_064614.1, read on the forward strand.
AACGTCTGAGAGACCCTGAATGGCACGTTCAGACCCCCAATTGGAAAGGCTTTCCCTCTCCTTCACGCCTGCAGTCACTTTTTCTTTGCGAAATATGAGAACCGTGTGCGTAAGTGCATCTGTTAAATGTTGTTGTTGTTGTGGTCTTCAGTCCTGAGACTAGTTTGATGCAGCTCTCCATGCTACTCTATCCTGTGCAAGCTTCTTCATCTCCCAATTCGTACTGCAGCCTACATCCTTCTGAATCTGTATAGTGTATTCATCTCTTGGTCTCCCTCTACGATTTTTACCCTCTACGCTGCCCTCCAATACTAAATTAGTTATCCCTTGATGCCTCAGATGTAGGTGACCGTAATGGGTGCGCGTGTGTAGTGTGATGTCATGTTCGTGTTGGAGATAGATAGAGAAGGGAGAGACAAACTCGAAGCCGGCGCATTGCTTACTCCTCTCGAAAAACACCAACGGAGAAGCCTAGATTTAAGTCCCCATCCGAAGGATCGATCGCCATATACAGTGTCGTATGTCCTCACTTCATGAGACACTGCGGAGATGTTTGGAATTTAATCCAGAACGTTGGCGCGAAGGCTGGTGATCAGAAACCTTACGTCGAAACATCTCTCTCCCCCTGCCGGCGAAATAGTGGCAGTGAAAATTTCGCCCACCATCAGGATTCGAACCGGCTGACCTCCGGGTAGAGCGCCAACGCACAGGCCTGCTTTAGCTATCGCGACCTTAAATGTGTTGTTGAAATAGATTGTTGTTGTTGTTTTTGTTGTTGTTTTTGTTGTTGTCTTCAGTCCGAAGATTGGTTTAATGAAGCCCTCCACGCTGCTCCTTCCTATGCAACCTTCTCAGTGTCCGAATAACTACTGCAACCTACACATATATGAACCTACTTGCTGTAAACACCTCTTTTTCTACATGTAAAATTTTTACCATCACACTTCACTCCGATACAAAATTTACGATTACTTGATATCTCCGTACGTGTCCTGCCACCCGCTCCCTTGTTTTGTACCACAGATTTCCTCGCTTCACAATTCTGTTCACCTCATTAGTTACGAGATATATCCATCTAAGCTTCAGCATTCTGCTGTAGCACAACATTTCAAGAGGTTCTATTCTCTTCTTGTATGAACTAATCATCGTCCACGTTTCATTATCTTACGAGCCTGTACTTCTGACAAATATCCTCATAAAAGATACTAAGTGGAATAAGCAGTTGCGTCACTCTTAGTTTTCAGGAGAATGAAAAAATCAGTAAGACACCTCGAGGAAGATCGGTTTGGGTACTGGGGAAAATATTGACACGAGAGGCATGATGATCCTACGCCGTATATTAGAAAATGGGTTGAAAAAGGGAAACTTACCTTTACTGTAGATGTAAGAGAGTAAGTTTTTGACAATGTCGAATAGAATACACGCTCTTGGAATTCTGAAACTAGTAAGGCTATAATACAGGGAGCGTAAGGCTACTTACAAATCGTACAGAAGCTCGACTGCAGTTGTAAGAGTAGGACGAAATGCAGTTGAGAAAGTAGCGCAACATGGCTGCAGCCTGTCCTTGTTGTTCTACCTATACAATGAGCAAGCAGTAAAGGAAAACAAAGCGAAATTTGGGAACGAAATTAATGTTCAGCGTGAAAAAAAATGAACTTCCAGGCTTGCGGAAGTCAATGTAATTCTTTCAGAAACTGCGAAGGACTTGCAAGAGCAAGGTTATAAGATGATGTTTGGTTTGTTGGGCGCTCAACTGCGCGGTCATTAGCGCCCGTACAAAGTCGCAATTTTTACGCAGTCCATTTTCTTTTCACAATACAATCTAGTCACCAATCATGATGATGATGATGAAATGATGAGGACAACACAAACACACAGTCCCCGGGCAGAGAAAATCCCCAACCCGGCCGGAAATTGAACTCGGGACCCCGTGATCCAGAGGCAGCAACGCTAACCCATAGACCACGAGCTGCGGACAGCGAGGTTGTAAGATTTACCTTAAAAACGTAGAACATGGGTAACGGAAAGTAGTCGAATAAAATCATATGACGGTGAAGAAATTAAATTACGGAATGAAACACTAAATGTAGCAAATGAGTTGTGATATTTGGGCAACAAACTAGCTGCTGGTAGTAGAATAGGGGAGGAAGTAAAATGCGTACTAGCAATAGAAGTAAAGAATTTCTAAAACCGTCGATTTTGTTGTCATCTAATACAAATTTAAGCGCTAGAAAACCTTTTACTACCGGCCGATATGACAGAGCGGTTCTAGGCGCTTCAGTGCGGAACCGCGCTGCTCCTACGGTCGCAGCTTCGAATCCTGCCTCGGGCATGGATATGTGTGATATCCTTAGGTTAGTTAGGTCTAAGCAGTTCTAAGTCTAGGGGACAGATGACCGCAGATGTTCGCATAACGCTCAGAGCCATTTGAACCAAAAGCTTTTATGAAGGAGTTTGTCTACCATGTAGCCTGGTATGCAAGTGAAACGTGGACGATGAAAAGTTAATACAAGTAGGGAATTGAAACTTTTGAAATGAGATACAGATGAATGCTATATTTTAAATTGTTATATTGAACAAGTAGTTAGGTGCTAGGGAACTGAATCGTTGAAAAATATATCTAGTGCATAACATAACAAAAGAAGGAATTAGTTGATAAGGCATCAAGCAATCAAGGATTCGTCAATTTCGTAATGGTGGAAAGTGTGAGGTTAAAAATGTAAGAGAAAAATCAATACAGGTTCAAATGGATGCAGGCTGCAGTAGTTACATGACCATGAGGAAACCTGCAGAGGATTCACTACCGTGGAGGGCTGCATCAAGCAAGTTGAAATCTGGTGATCAAGGGAAGGCAGGATTCGGTTACGATTGCGGACGGGGCCGTAATCAGTTACTATTGGTCGCCTTTTACAGTTACACACAGTTATCTGTAACTCAACAATAAATTAAAAAACTACACGTCATTAACGAAGAAATAAACAACTGTGTAAATAATAGTGTTTCCAGTGCGTTCAATTTAGCAAATCACCATAATATACAGGTACATATGATGTTTGAAAAAATCAAGCCACTGTGATCACGACTGAATGCCTTACACGCCAAGAATGGCAATAAATTAAGAATGTTTAAGAACTCGCTGCAATTTACAACTTACAGTTATTGAAATACACGACTGGCCATTAAAATTGCTCCACCAAGAAGATATGCAGATGATAAACGGGTAATGATTACACAAATATATTATACTAGAACTCACATGTGATTGCATTTTCATGCAATTTGGGTTCATAGATCATGAGAAATCAGTACCCAGAACAACCACCTATGCCCGTAATAGCGGCTTGATACGCCTGAGCATTGAGTCAAACAGAGCTTGGATGGCGCGTACAGGTAAATCTGCCCATGCAGCTACAACACGATATCACAGTTTATCAAAAGCAGTGACTGGCGTATTGTGACGAGCCAGTTGCTCTGCCACCATTGAACAGACGTTTACAATTGGTGAGGGAACTGGAGAATGTACTGGCCAGGGCAGCAGTCGAACATTTTCTGTATCGAGAAAGGACCGTACAGGACCTGCAACATGCGGTCGTGCATTATCCTGCTGAAATGTAGGGTTTCGCAGGGATCGAACGAAGGATAGAACCACGGGTCATAACACATCTAAAATGTAACGTCCACTGTTCAAAGCGCTGTCATTGCGAACAAGAGGTGACCGAGACGTGTAACCAATGGCACCCCATACCATCAAGCCGGGTGATACGCCAGTATGGCGATGACGAATACACGCTTCACATGTGCGTTCACCGCGATGTCGCCAAACACGGATGCGACCATCATGATGCTGTAAACAGAACCTGGATTCATCCGAAAAAATGACGTTTTGCCATTCGTGCACCCAGTTTCGTCGTTGAGTACACCATCGCAGGCGGTCCTGTCTGTGATGCAGCGTCAAGGGTAACCGCAGGCATGGTCTCCGATCTGATAGTCTATGCTGCTGCAAACGTCGTCGAACTGTTCGTGCAGATGGTTGTTGTCTTGCAAACGTCCCCATCTGTGGACTCACGGATCGAGACGTGGCTGCACGAACCGTTACAGCCATACGGATAAGATGCCTGTCATCTCAACTGCTAGTGATACGAGGCCGTTGGGATCCACCATGGCGTTCCGTATTACTCTACTGAACACGCCGATTCCATATTCTGCTAACAGTCACTGGATCTCGACCAACGCGAGCAGCAATGTCGCGATACGATAAACCGCAATCGCGATAGGCTACAATGCGACCTTTATTAAAGTCGGAAACGTGATGGTTCGCATTTCTCCTCCTTACACGAGGCATCACAACAACGTTTCACGAGGCAACGCCGGTCATCTACTGTTTGTGTATGAGAAATCGGTTAGAAACTTTCCTCATGTCAGCACGTAGTTGGTGTCTCACCGGCGCCAACCTTGTGTGAATGTAGTGAAAAGCTAATCATTTTCATATGACAGCATCTTCTTCCTGTAGGTGAAATTTCGCGCCTGTAGCACGTCATCTTCGTGGTGCAGCAATTTCAATGACCAGTAGTGTATTAAAAGGTAAGTGGCCACGAACACAGCAGATGGTATCAGACGCCAGGAATGGCAGTAAATAAGGTTTTAGTGCTTACTGCTAAACTACAAATACCAAATAAGTTTTTGAAAGCAAATGACCACAATCATGGCTGCAGGCCTTACACGCCAGGAACGGCAATTATATAAAAATAATTTAGAAAGCTGCTGTAAAACAGCAAATACAAGCAAAGGCTAATTAAAAGAGACAAGCAACTGATGCAGACGGTGCTGAGTTGCATTCACTTCACAAGATAGTAACTCAGACTAGTGACAGTCTAACAAATTACTAATGATAATCTTGCTGAAGGTACCTGACGTCCGATAAACCAAATGCAACGATGGAAAAGTGCGCCAAAGCCGTAACCGGCGGTCTGCACTACGTCCCCAGAATACTGTGTTTAGAGCCCCCAAACGAGAAAGGAACCATAACCAGATATCCGTCCGATTCCACAAACCCTAAAATCTGAACAAACAAGTCGCAGTACAGTACACCAGACAAACTAACAGTAACTAAAACCCGACTCGATTTGCGTGCGACGCAAAACCGAAATGTAGCCAACCAGAATCAGCAGCCATAAGTCATAATTCCAATCCCAAAGAAAACAAGTGTTGACAGATGTGAGAATTACCGAACAATCAGTTTAATAAGCCACAGCTGCAAAATACTAACACGAATTCTTTACAGACGAATGGAAAAACTAGTAGAAGCCGACCTCGGGGAAGATCAGTTTGGATTCCGTAGAAATACTGGAACACGTGAGGCAATACTGACCTTACGACTTATCTTAGAAGAAAGATTAAGGAAAGGCAAACCTACGTTTCTAGCATTTGTAGACTTAGAGAAAGCTTTTGACAATGTTGACTGGAATACTCTCTTTCAAATTCTAAAGATGGCAGGAGTAAAAAACACGGAGCGAAAGGCTATTTACAATTTGTACAGAAACCAGATGGCAGTTATAAGAGTCGAGGGGCATGAAAGGGAAGCAGTGGTTGGGAAGGGAGTAAGACAGGGTTGTAGCCTCTCCCCGATGTTATTCAATCTGTATATTCAGCAAGCAGTAAAGGAAACAAAAGAAAAATTCGGAGTAGGTATTAAAATCCATGGAGAAGAAATAAAAACGTTGAGGTTCGCCGATGACATTGTAATTCTGTCAGAGACAGCAAAGGACTTGGAAGAGCTGTTGAACGGAATGAATGGTGTCTTGAAGGGAGGATATAGGATGAACATCAACAAAAGCAAAACGAGGATAATGGAATGTAGTCGAATTAAGTCGGGTGATGTTGAGGGTATTAGATTAGGAAATGAGACACTTAAAGTAGTAAAGGAGTTTTGCTATTTGGGGAGCAAAATAACTGATGATGGTAGAAGTAGAGAGGATATGAAATGTAGACTGGCAATGGCAAGGAAATCGTTTCTGAAGAAGAGAAATTTGTTAACATCGAGTATAGATTTAAGTGTCAGGAAGTCTTTTCAGAAAGTATTTGTATGGAGTGTAGCCATGTATGGAAGTGAAACATGGACGATAAATAGTTTGGACAAGAAGAGAATAGAAGCTTTCGAAATGTGGTGCTACAGAAGAATGCTGAAGATTAGATGGGTAGATCACATAACTAATGAGGAGGTACTGAACAGGATTGGGGAGAAGAGGAGTTTGTGGCACAACTTGACCAGAAGAAGGGATCGGTTGGTAGGACATGTTCTGAGGCATCAAGGGATCACCAATTAAGTATTGGAGGGCAGCGTGGAGGGTAAAAATCGTAGGGGGAGACCAAGAGATGCATACACTAAGCAGATTCAGAAGGATGTAGGTTGCAGTAGGTACTGGGAGATGAAGAAGCTTGCACAGGATAGAGTTGCATGGAGAGCTGCATCAAACCAGTCTTAGGACTGAAAACCACAACAACAACAACAACGTCATGGCGGAAACAATCGCAAAGTGAGCCGAAACCAAGTATCAAATGAGTCACATCAAATTCATTAGGCACACAAGCACACACCGAACTCACTGTAACAGCTCTGACGACGGTTGGCAGAATAAAACAAATCTCTTCACTGCTTTATTAATTCACAGTTGAGTAACCACAATGTCTGATCACTGAGCCAAGTGCTCGACACAGTAGGGTCTTCAAATACTAAGAAGTACGCAGACCCACCAAACTGCACATGACAGCCGGATGATAATCTGTCACAACATCACATACGTACTATGGGGCCAACACGAATGACTGACTCCGCTCTACTTGGATTGAAACGCACTCATCTTAAAGCTTGCTGGATCCAGTTTACGACGAGGTCGGGTACCCTCGTGGCCACAGCTCTTCCATCCGGCAGTCCATGCATGGCGCCAGCGGTCCCAGTGTGTTCTCGCACTGTGTGGACCTGTCTCCTCCTGAGTCCTCAACCGAACTGGCCCACTCACACGACCCGGCAAAACAACGACGTCGCCCCAAAGGTAGGGTAACAGTTACTACATATCGATAACCGCCGCTAGCAGACAGGTAATGCTTACGAAACCGAGTGGCGCCAGTCAACACTAGGAGAAGACAAACAACCACAACAGTGCGAACTGAACAATAGTCTGGCCTGCAACAGAGGGCGGAAACCTACAAACAGCACCAACGCAAGCTGCAGCACGGGTCACAAGTCTTCGCACTAAAGATGACAACAACAACATAATAAGGAATGTGAAGTGATGCCGTACATGAAATAACTAGACTTGTAAAGTTCTGATGTTGTGAACATCAAATTATGGCGACAGTTCATGTCCAGACATTTTCTTGTACAGATACAGACTGAATACTTCATATTTGAGACTTTCAGCTCTGTAAACAATATCTGTTATGAAACTTCCTGGTAGATTAAAACTGTGTGCCCGACCGAGACTCGAACTCGGGACCTTTGCCTTTCTCGGGCAAGTGCTCTACCATCTGAGCTACCGAAGCACGACTCACGCCCGGCCTCACAACTTTACTTTTGCCAGTATCTCGTCTCCTACCTTCCAAACTTCACAGAAGCTCTCCTGCGAACCTTTCAGAACTAGCACTCCTGAAAGAAAGGATATTGCGGAGACATGGCTAAGCCACAGCCTGGGGGATGTTTCCAGAATGAGATTTTCACTCTGGAAACATCCCCCAGGCTGTGGCTAAGCCATGTCTCCGCTATATCCTTTCCTTCAGGAGTGCTAGTTCTGAAAGGTTCGCAGGAGAGCTTCTGTAAAGTTTGGAAGGTAGGAGACGAGATACTGGCAGAAGTAAAACTGTGAGTACCGGGCGTGAGTAGTGCTTCGGTAGCTCAGATGGTAGAGCACTTGCCCGAGAAAGGCAAAGGTACCGAGTTCGAGTCTCATCGGGCACACAGATTTAATCTGCCAGGAAGTTTCATATCAGCGCACACTCCGCTGCAGAGTGAAAATCTCATTCTGGAAATATCTGTTATAGCTGCAACCTGTACTGCCAAGAAGGTTAATCAATCAGTGCCAGTATTCATTGTTTCTTAATGTGGTAAGTGGTTTTTAACGGAATTGACGCTGTAGCAGTTTTATAAAGTTAATTACTTACATAATAATTATCACTGAGAGTATCGAAATGACACAATACAGAGCCAAAGCTATCATTTTACTGAGCAGCGTAAGTAGGCAGAGATGAGATTTAAAAATCTGTGTGCGCATATAAACTTTAATTTCAAGATAAATTTCAGTAGTAGCATTGGGACTTTTTTAGTTGGATATATAAATACATGAATGAGAAGCACATTTACCCAACTTACTCAGCTCGCCCCACTGTTTATTTGAAATATACCCCTCTGATAACGTAGAATCCCAAATCAGCAACTCCTGTGGGTATACTTCGTTGGTTATTCTGGGTTCCTTTATGTACTAGACGTGATTTTGACTTTGTAAGTAACATAAAAATCTTCGAGTAATGCTTGTTTACTATCATAGTGTGTCCAAACAACAACGCTGGTACAATGCGTCGAAATATCTTGCTGCACCGTGTACCACCCCTTCTCTAGATCAAATCTACAAATGAAAACAAGCACTTCTGTAACAGTTAAAACCTTTCCTTGCTACATCCGTCGTTATCGGATAAAGACTCTGCCGACAATTGCTAATACTGCTGAATACTTCGTCTTTAGCAACTAATTTAGAACTCTGTTGTCAAAACGTGCGCATATAAACTTTAATTTCAAGATAAATTTCAGTAGTAGCTTATTACAGATGTTCAAATAAATGCAGATGCTAGCCAAGCCAGTAGGTTGAGCAGTTGGATCGGACTGCGATCAGCATCGTGTGTAATGTCTTCAATACACTGCAAGCAGCAGCCGTATTCAGTACAGTGCTGTGTACTTGTGAATGCATTATGACGGAGCTACGTGAACTGGAATGTGTCAGTTTGTTGATGCTCTTACGGTGGGTGCTTCCGCAATCAAGATAGCCGAAGTGTATGGTGTTTCAAGGTGCACCGAATCGAAGAATTTTATGGCGTACCTCTACTAAGTCACAATGTGAACGAGATTGTGCACTGCGTGATCGTGAAGGACGGTCACAGAGAGGACTTTAACGAACAATAACAGGGCGACAGGTGGAGGCCACTGCCGAAATGACTGTCTCACTCGCGAATCGTGTCAGCACCAAAACAGCACGACAAGCCATCCAAAAACATGGAATTTCAGGACGATTGCCATTCTGAAATCACTGATCAAAGATGCAAGTGCCCGTAACGAGAAAATGTAGGGCCGAATCCGTAAAATCGGGACTGTGATGCAAAGGAAGAATGTCATTTGTTCGGCTGCATTTCACACTGCTTGCAACTACTCGCCTAACTAGCCGTGTCGTGGTGTCCCATAGAATCCTTGGTTACTGTGCATGGTCCAACTACTACCAAGCATTACGCGACCATTTTGGCTGATCAGACCCATCTCTTGGAACAGTGTTTGTTCTCAATGGCAGCGCTATGTGCCAAGACGACATTGCCCCTGGTCACATAGGTCGTATCGTACACAACTGGTTTTATTAGCACGACGATGAATCGTCGAATCCCCATTGGCCGCCACAGTCACCAGATCCCAGTATTACTGAGTCTTTGTGGTCTGCTTTGGAGAGAAGGGTGCGTGATTACTATCTACCTCCATCATCGTCATCAGAACTTTTCACTACTTTGCGGAAAGAGTGGTATAAGGTTGCCTTGAAACCCATAGGGCCTGTATTTGTCTATGCGTAGGCGACTGGATGTTGTTTTGAATGGCAGTGCTTTTCCTACACCATATTAAACAGATATTTTTTCTAAATCGTTTTGCAGTTTGTTTTGATCTTTTTATGACCTTATTAGTCGATAAACGACAGCGTCATCTGCAAACAACCGAAGACGGCTGCTCAGATTGTCTCCCAAATCGTATATAGATAAGGAACAGCAAAGGGCCTATAACATTACCTTGGGGAACGCCTGGAATCATTTCTGTTTTTCTCGATGACTTTCCGTCAGTTACTACGAACTGTGACCTCTCTGACAGGAAACCGCAAATCCAGTCACATAACTGAGACGATATTCCATAAGGACGCATTTTTACTACGAGCCGCTTGTCTGGTTCATCAGCTTAACGTGCACTTGGTTATATTTGTTGGTAACGGTAGCCTAAGCATGGGAGAAACTGTAGCAAATAGAGTTCACAAATGTAAGTTGATTTCGCACGTTGCAAACTTTTATTCAGTTTAAAAAGCCAAAATGAAATCTTACTGTAATATTACCCTTAAGAACTCAGAAATATAACATGAGAAGCTGAAGCTTATGAGCGACTAATATTGAAATAACTGGTAGGAAGACTGAAAGAAGAAGAAAAAGAAAAGTTCTCCTGCGGCCAGCTCGCATTTTCAAATGAACGAGAGAGAAACATAATGAACTCCGCATTCTAGATGTACGAACGGTTGAATGAGTTACATTCGAGCTGCTGAGAATACGGACTCTAGTGCGATTCTGTAAAAGCGACACATATATCTTCAAACTCCACTTTTGGCAACGACAACAGACAAGAAGCGAAAGATACAGAGATACTGAGGGCAAGGCGGCTAGATTTGGTCTGACATGGCATGAAAATAGGCATCTTACAGCTGTCACGTTGATATGAGTCTGAACGCTCCATTACTATTGGTGGATTTAGTGTAAATAGTGTCTGGTAGGAGAGATGGTACGAATTTTCTCATGCTCCAAGGGAAAAGAAGGTGTGGTGTACTTGCTGACATCCGAGTTGAATAGGCAATTGTCACAGCTCAAGTGGGCACCTAAGGACTGAGGCGCTCCTGCGGCCGCGCACAGGGGTTGTGGTTCAAATGGCTCTGAGCACTATGGGACTCAACTGCTGAGGTCATTAGTCCCCTAGAACTTAGAACTAGTTAAACCTAACTAACCTAAGGACATCACAAACATCCATGCCCGAGGCAGGATTCGAACCTGCGACCGTAGCGGTCTTGCGGTTCCAGACTGCAGCGCCTTTAACCGCACGGCCACTTCGGCCGGCCACAGGGGTTGTGTACCAGGAAGCCGCCACTTCAGAATCCGGGCAGTGGGCTATCCCGACTTATCCCTGAGAGCCTCCCAAGTATGCCACCAAACTCTTGTGGAAAGCTTCTAAGCCGCAAGTGGACAGTAAACAAGGACTGTACCGGAATTCCCTTCCTTACCTGAGAACCTACAACCTCCTCCGAAATTAATACTTTCCGTTTATTTCCGTTTTCTATTTGCGAAATAAATGTAATTTAGCTGATATAGAACCGTGAAGCGGTATGCACCAGCCACGTTACACTCCCTAAGTCCCCCCATTCGGCTAAAACTGCTATTTCTACTCTTGTAACTTGTTACAATTTACAAACCAGTTTACATCCGATGCAATGGATTTGGGACAGATCATGAGGGTGCAGCCGATCTTGCGTTTATGAAAATAGCAGGGAGTGGAGTAGAATAATATCACAATACGACGAATGTTCCGTTGAGCGATTGCATGAATATAGTGCAATACGTAATTGGCGCCCTCGTATAGTCATAGCAAAAATGGGGATATAATGCGACATTATTCACATATTATGGAATACACCAACAAGTGAGTCGTAAACAAGGTACGAAAAACAACATGAATATCATCATCAAACTCATTACGATTTCGAAAAAAAGCGAGATATTCCAGTACTTGGCCACTAATCTGGCTTTCCTTGTTTTAATGTTTTATCTGTATCTCTTCAGGTAAACAGCTTAAAGTTTCTGGTAGAACAGAACACAATCGCTTTCTTTGTCTGCTCTGTATCAAGAATAGCTGTCCTAGCTGCGATGCATTATTGCCTAATATTGCTGCCTACTATGCCCCTGAACTGTAACAGTCCTTACAGTTGCGTCAATATTTACGAGCCGCTCAGAGTGGCCGCGCATTTCGAGGCGCCATGTCACGGACTGCGCGGCCTCTCCCGCCGGAGGTTCGCATCCTTCCTCGGGCATGGGTGTGCGTGTTGTTCTTATCATAAGTTAGTTTAAGTAATGTGTAAATCTAGGGACCGATGACTTCAGCATTTTGATCCCTTAGGAGTTCAGACACATTGGAACAATTGAATATTTACGAGGAACCTCTCATTGCTTGCAACCCTGAAGAGTTCTTAGCCACAATGTTTTGCCTGGCCTAGAAGTAAGCATGGTAAACATATGTTAAACCTAGAGTCAAGCGTAACTCATTACCATGTCCATGACTGTGCAGTAGCAACTTCTTCGTTGAGTTTGAGTCAAATGTTTGAGCGGAGCAAAATCATGACTGCTTAGAAACTGTGCAACGGATTATCGCCCGAAATTTCATAGTCAAACAAAGAATGGAATACGCAGAAATGAGGTACCAAATTGGCCAGTGTAGGGTCTGTTTTTGCAAAAAGAATGTGTAATTTCTTGAAAGCAGTCAGGGTAATTAAGAGTAAGATAGTAAGAGAACAGAGGAAACTTTTTCCCAAGAAGATTGGAAAATATATGAATGAGTGTTAGTTTTGCAAAAAAGTATTCAGTGGTTTGAAGGTAATCAGCGTAGATAAGAAAAGCTTAATTCCTGATAGGAGGAAATATTGAAATGTTTCGAACAGCTACTGATAGCTAAGTAAAGGAAAAGTCAAGAAATATCAAATCATAGCAATAAATTGAAACTTTCTCTAGATATACAAAGTCTCAATAATTATAGGATATCGATTGACCTTTTAAAATATAATTCATACTTTATGAATATGATATGGGCCGCGCGGGATTAGCCGAGCGGTCTCAGGCGCTGCAGTCATGGACTGTGCGGCTGGTCCCGGCGGAGGTTCGAGTCCTCCCTCGGGCATGGGTGTGTGTGTTTGTCCGTAGGATAATTTAGGTTAACTAGTGTGTGAGCTTAGAGACTGATGACCTTAGCAGTTAAGTCCCATGTGATTTGACACACATTGGAATATGGTTTGAAAATAATAAAAAAATTGAAACAAAAATTTTTAAATATTTGATGCGCCTTTGAATGCTTGTCGAAATCTTCTCCAGCAAACGAGATGCTGACCGAGAGTTTAAAGTTCAAGATTTAACTTAGAATTTTAAAAAGTAGTAGATCGTATTTGTCTGAAGGAATTTTACCATACGGTGTCAGTAACGTATGGCCATCTCAGAAGCGGTACATATCATTGAAAGGCGCTACGAATGACTCTCTAATCAATTTTAATTCTTATTTTTAGACATATGATTACACAAAACGTTTAACCGTTTTTGGTTCAGTTTTTTCAGTAAGTCATGTGGTACACACCTAATGCGGGCGCAATAAAAATACTGTCGGTTAACGTAGGGAAGTATATTCACATTCTGGTGATTCTAGCATTATAGAACATAGTATGTGACATGTTTGTAAGCTCATTTGGACGTTGCAACCACGCCTGAAATAGCGTGGAGAAGACGAATTGGTGTAGAAGCAGGTTTCAGACAGCCCGGCTTGGATCAACGTGCTCCATCTAAAGTACTGTCGAGTCAGTGTGAGGTCTGAGCGAGGGCGGAGAGGCGGGACTGAGAGATGTTCTTGCGAAACCTGCGGTTGGCGAGCGGAACGGTGGGCGGCCGTAGATTTATGCACAGTGAAGGGGTATCGATCTGGGACGGATGGAGGGCACAACAAGTGGCCGTGCTGCACTCTGGCGGAGGGGGGAGCTAGCGGAGTCTCTCCCTCTGACCCATTGTGTTACGGGCGACCTCCTGAAACTCCCGGAGGTCCGCCCCTCCATCAGACAAGTCCCAAGGACCACACAGGCAGCCCACACTCCTGCTTCCACGGCGCCGTGGAGCCGCTGGCGCACTGTGCTATCCAGTGAGCGTGTGAAAACTGTTCCCAATGAAATTCGCGCTTGTACAAAAAAATCTATGAAACTTGCGCCCATATTTTCTCGAAACTCCCAGCTCGCCAAGTGACGGCTTCAAGCACCCCGTGGGTCCCCGTCCGCAGTAAACGCTCCGTATTCTCTTAATTAGGTGCTGTGTTGGCCTGTTCAAGCCTCGTCAAAGTCGCCATCCAAATGACCAGCGAAAAATGACTCAAATGGCTCTGAGCACTATGGGACTTGAAAGCTGAGGTCATCAGTCCCCTAGAACTTAGAGCTACTTAAACCTAACTAACCTAAGGACATCACACACAACCATGCCCGAGGCAGGATTGGAACCTGTGACCGAAGTGGTCGCGCGGTTCCAGACTGAAGCGCCTAGAACCGCTCGGCCACTCCGGCCGGCCAATGGCCAGACGTAAAGATGTTAGGAAGAAGCTATGGACAGCTTACGACACGATTATACATGCGTAACCCTGGCTTGCCAGTTTATATATCAACACAACTTATGTAAATTACACGTTACATAAACTGACACAACGGTACAGGCGATACATTATTTTACGTTTATTGTATTTTTTATATTCATTGCTTTATCCAGCAGAATATAGACGATTTTCAAATTGCATGCCTGTAACTTGGTTTTTGAGTTTCCTCCTGTAGTTCTTGGATGCAGGGTCACTACAAAAATTCTGTGATTGCGTTCAACAAAAAATAAAATAAATTATCATCGATCCGACTACAAAAATTTTTTGTTATGCATCCTCGTTTGATCATCTCCAATGCTATTTATCAGCACACCACATAAGGCCCCTCGGTTCTTCTACTTGTCAAGAAAGACGTCAAACAGTGGATTATTGCACTTCTCCTCGACTTTTACTGTGCACAAATTGCACTGTGAGCGGTTTACGGCACACCGTATCTATCAACTTATTTGTTGACAGTGCCTCATGAAACGTACCAATAATAAGAGGTCATCCACGGGACCTTAATTGGAATGTTGATATCGGTATCTATCAGTCTTCGATCAACGGTCAATGGAAGAACTTTGCTATGTATTGTGGCTGCACCTAGGACCCGGGGAAAAACAGCATCCCCTTGACTAATCATCCTCGTGAAACATGTGTTTATTGTGCTGCTATATGCCGGAGTTGGAAAGCAGGCTTACCTATGTGCTCTGAGGAAGGAGGTTAGGGAAAGCTGGAAGCAAATTAACCGCAATAACGATAAAGATTACTGCAAAGCCTCAACCTGAGTTCCTTATCAAACACCACAAATCACTGTAGCACCATTATAACCTTCTGACACTGACTACTATATTGCAGCAACATCCCATAGCCGTAAGTGAAGACATCAAGCACTGATCGTGTGCAATAATGTTCATGTTGTCCACAGCTTTCATGGAGACTTAGTTTACTACCACAGGTCCAGTGGAAATCGACGGTAATATTTTCCACAGTAAAATAGTGGCCGTCGCCGGTCTTCATCCGTCGAGTGGTGCATCTTTTGATCTGTCATCAACTCGGATGTTGACATATCTGGACACTGACCTCCACCTGGTGTAGCAAGAAATGTAATTCACACGATCAGGCGACACATTTACACTTTATGAATGTTCAGGTCTCGAAGATACAGTGACCACTATATTCGTAAGTAATGATCCCGTTTGGTAAGCATGGGAACAAGTAGGGGATATCTGCTTTGGGACCTCTTATTGAACAGTACGTGGTGGACGGCGTGCTCTCAAACACTTGCATCAGCATTGTACTTAATTCATCATCTACCCCAGAGGGCTTCCTATTCTGCTTCACGGAATGGTCATCCACGTTCTCTAATGAAGCATGAACTTCCAACACTAAAAATGGTTAAACAGTACTTCTGAAACTTGTCATGGCGAACAGCCGACCATCTCCGCCGTTTCCACGAAGCTCGTTCTCAAGTGCCTGGTCACAATCGCCTGTCATTAGTCAGAATCTCCTATGCCAGTGAATTTCCCCATTTAGGCCGCATTGTTACCCGAATGATTCCCCATACTTTACTGTGGCTCGTCCCTGTAACTCAGCCTGAGGAATTCAATCTCATGGTGGGATGTTAACAAAATGTTTTGACTCACCAATGTACCTTTCTATGTTATTATGATGCACTGAAAATGGGTATGATAATATCCCTCCCTATCCCCCTCCTCATCCCTTCACCCTCAGGGAATACAGACACATTTTTATCACCCCTTTCCAGTTCAGTTCAGAGCCACTTTTACCCATCCCGGAAACCCCCCCACCCATGTCCACCTGTAACATCCCGTAACATAGACATGAAAAACAAACATTTAACAGAAGAGCGTTGCGGCCGGCCTTCTATGGTCAGTTCCGGAGGTTCTCTCTGCGGCCCATGGGCATTGGTCGCGCTCTTAGGTGTTCCTTCTTGGGTCTGATACGCCTGCCGGCGCATTGTCGTCCCGTTTTGGGCCCTGTGCTGTTTTAAGTGTTCCGTCTGCGGTCTATACTCGCTAGAGGAGTCCTAGGCGCTCCATTTTCGGTCCGGTGCGCCTGCCGGCGCTTTCTTTGTGTTTCCCATTAGGTGCTGTTCTAAGTGTTCTCTATGGGGTCTGCACCCACTGGACGTGGCCTTAGTATTCCATCTGTGGTCCTCTGCATGTTTTGTTCTTTCTTTACACTTTCAGTTCTTCTTTCTGGGTTGTGCTGGAGCCATTCCAATCGGACTTTGTCTCAGGTAGCACCTGATGATGATAACAAGATATCGAAATATAGCGTAAGAACAACCCCCATATTTTGTATAATAAACGACACCCCAAAGACATCCCCAGATTAGCAGGACAGCTTGAAGAATTACAATCAACATAAACACCAGAATCCAGCAGAACAAATGGGAATCAGGTATCGCTGTCTCTCACATGATCTCTGATTATATAATAAGTCCTTTATGAACTGAGCATATAAATTGCCTTTCTAACATTAACAAATAAGGATTCAACAGTCTTAGGAAATAAAATTGTGTTGGGGAAGTTGAGATTCAGTGAACTGTCAGCTTACTGTGATATTGACTGTATGACATGAGAATAGTATTGTACAAAGTTCTTTCTGGCGGATTTTGTTTGTGCAGGTTCCATACATTCACAGGAAAACTATCCCCCTCCACTTCCGTTAACTTATTGTTATGCTAATTGATTTATGACTCCATGGGGATACCCATTGTTATGCAAATTGATTTACCATCCCCTGGAGACAATCCACCCTTCTGAGAAAACCTCAATCCGTACTCACCACCCTACTCCACCCTCACCCTTTTGGGTAAAGGGACACATTCTGTTATCGTCACTCCTCATTTCAGTTCTGAGCCACTTCTCCCCATCTTGGAAAATCCTGCAGCCCTTTCCTTCCCTCCATTCCCACTTCCACCCCCCTACATCCCTTCTCCTTGCCCTCTTGTGAATTGTCAGGAAAAAGACTTAGTTCGTGCTGGAGAGGAAGGATCTCACAACACAAAATTCAAATCCATATCGATAGTATTTCGTTGAATTAAATTTGCATATTCTTTATTTATACTGTTTGGGGAGCTGTAACTGCCCCACTTGGGTAGTGCTAACGCCTGCACCCCTGCTCCCACTTCCCATGATGTAGTAACTGTAAGCACCGAGGAATGGAATAAAGTGCTGCATATTAGCCACTGGTTTGGGTCTCCCACACGTATGTCAGCTTGTCGAGTCATGGAGTGATTAGTGTGTGCATCTGCAAGCCATGGTGGTCAGGCCATGTTGGTGAGGCCATGTTTGCTGTGTGGGCGCCACCAGCAACAGACGGAGCTACGAGCGCTGACAGCTCCGTTCACTGTGGAAGCCTGTGGGCTGATGGCAAATTCCACACCAGTGCGCACCGCTAGTGTCACCACGTGGCGGCCGGCAGCACTACCATGAGAATTCACACGCACAGAGCCTCACCATCTATTGCAGAGCCACATCAACGCCTCTCAGAGAAAGCCACTCTGCTGTCGGGGACCTCACAGTTTGTCTCTAGGAGCCATGTGGGCCAACACTAGTCCGGTGTTTTGTTACCTGCACGCCTGGGGGATCACCACTTGCTTTCACAGATTCTCCAATAAGGCATCAGATAAATTACGGCTGTACACACATAGGAAAAAAGCTTTTTCTGCACAGCTCAACAGTTACAAAAACATCATGAAAAAAACATTTTAATACTAACTGCTACTGTACCAGAATTTGAAACTGCTGTTGCTAATGCAATACACACTACCGCCAATAAATGCATTCACATATTTAAAAGACAATAACATACAACATCCCATCTGCCATGTGGCACGTGAATGTATGTAGCTGACTTCACAGCCTGTCGCTGCACCCTACAGTCTGGTTACCAGTAGCCTGTTAATCTTGCTTGTAGCCACCCCCGCCCCCCACGGTACTTTCGGCTGCAGGGGCTAGCAGCCATCCCAATACCTGCTTGTGGCCCACATTGTCCTGACCCATGAATGTTTTTAATGCAGACAACCACCCTTCCATCCTGCATTTTCAGATATATTTCCAGGAAACTTAGAACTGTAGCTTTTCTGAATCATAACAATATATGTACATGTCAAAGATGATTGTGACTCCTTCCAAGAAGCAGCCAGGAAAAGCATTCAATTACTGCAGTTGTTTGCTTGTGGCACCCTGCCCCATGATAGTACCTTGTTGCAGTATCGATAGCTGCGATACTGCGCCTGCCATGAGACGAAACGCAGGTTGGCAGTAATGTTGTTGTGGGCCGCCACGAGGGCGCCACGCCACGAGGCAGCCAATAGAAGAAGAGCACCGAGTCTTCCTGCTGAGAAGACGACGAGCAATACAGCAGACGTACACCAGCTAGCCAGCGGAGAAGAACAAATTATCTAATATATCCGCAGTCCGCGGATAGGAAAATCTCAGAGTGTGGGTTATAGCGGTTTTATTTAAACTAAAGTCTTCCTTCAAAATTTACAAAACAATATTCGAGAAGTAGGACTGATCCTCCCAGCCTACTAATAACTACATCAGAGATTCTTCCAAACATAAACTGTCTGTAGTAACCATACAACTTCACCTAACCAAGCACCGGGCGTCTCGTGAAGCGCCGTCACCTGAGTCCGAGGACGAGTAGAGGCCCTGCGAGGATGGCTCCGGTACGCTGGCGGCGGTGGACGTTGACACTGCGGCTACGATGACACCAGGCGGCTCGCTCGGCGTGAACCCCCTCTCCAGGCTCCTGCGCCAGCCTAAATACTGCTTGGCGCATGGATATGGCTGGCTCTATTTCCAGTCACGTGTCGAGCTGAAGGAAAAAGGTCCGCGGCTGTAGCGACCTCTTGCGGCGCCGTGGACGCCTCCTGGTGGTCTCTGGGAAGCGTCTGTTTTTCCGGGACGACCGGCCAGGCTGACCCCTACTAGGTCCGGGGCCCGCTGTACCGGTATGCTTCGCGGGAAGCGAGACTTGCAGGCGCTTAGTCTGGACACAGTATTATCTATGAACATTGTATCCTGTACTTTGCTTCGCTCAACATATCAGAAATATAATCTGTTTATTTCTCTTAATACATGTTATTACTAATTGTTTGCTTTGTGTTGCATATCCTCACATCCTGGAAAACTTCCTCGACTTGAACCCACACTTTTGCTTTGCTTATCCACTAAGGATACAGCACTCGTAGCTTTGTCTGAAGCAGAACAAAATATATCACCGCGAGAGGTGGCAGTGCTCCACAGGTTCCTCCTAAGAAGGCCTATGCCATTTCTCCCCTCACAAAGGAGCCACTCAACAAACGTATGCAGTTACCTCCTCCTCTGTGTTGAAATTCACAGTTTTGTCTAAGACACGCCAATTTATCTCACTAGTGATCTACCCCAAAGGATTCTTGACCACTCATAAGTGAACAGGTCTCCGCTTGTCAAAGGTGCTGAGAACATCTGCACTTAGGAAGGTTCAGCAGGTTTCTGCCTGTAAGACAGGGATTTACAATGTGTGAGGTCCAGAATTCATCTTCTGACCTATACTAACTTATTGGTCACCGTGCCTGCTTTCCTAATGACTAATAGCAAATCAGTAAATGTATACAAAGCCCTCCTACACCCGTTGTCGTTCTCATTCCACTACTGCCTGTGGCTGTATCAGACTGTCATTGTGCTACTCGTCTGTATTTATTAGTCAGCTGCTGCAAGATGAAGCGGTCAACACACGCAAACAGCAGCAGTGCTAGTGGCAAATGTCCCTGGCAATCAGATGAGTGGGAATTACTCAATCGATAACAAACTTTTTCCTTTTCCCCCCAATTCGGTCACTATCAACTGCGTAGTGTTAAAGACCTGTATTCTACTTTTTGTTTGAGCATATATCCACCAAATTGTGAATCAGCTGAAAGATGAGAGGCAGCAGCCGCAGCAGCAGCATTGGAAAGATATACCGTATATTTATCTTAGTTGTAGTGCTGTATGTATAGCCGGCCGAAGTGGCCGTGCGGTTAAAGGCGCTGCAGTCTGGAACCGCAAGACCGCTACGGTCGCAGGTTCGAATCCTACCTCGGGCATGGATGTTTGTGATGTCCTTAGGTTAGTTAGGTTTAACTAGTTCTAAGTTCTAGGGGACTAATGACCTCAGCAGTTGAGTCCCATAGTGCTCAGAGCCATTTGAACCATTTTTTTTGCTGTATGTATACGCAATATGATGATGAGACATACTTATTTCAAGGAAGAAGAGCAGGGAGAGATAGACGTTGTGATGTCTTCCCTGCCACAGGTATCATGTAACTGTGTGCTCTGAAAAGAAAAATTTTCTTAGTTTTGTGTGTGTGTATACATTTACATTATTCTGAATCAACATTTTGAAGGTGATTTTGGTGAGATGGAACGATGGGTCCATGGTGGTTTCTGCAAGAATGGTGTGATGCCACAATGGGTGAAGGGGATGGAGTGGGAGCCACACCGGTGTGAAGAGATGCTGAAAGTGCTTCCCAGTGACCTGTGATTCTGCGCTTACGAGCAGAACATCCCCATCCCTCACCTTATCAGTCCACCTAACTTTAAGCATTCTTCTGTAATTCAACATCTTAAAAGCTTCAGTTCTCATCTTTTCCTGTTTTCCCACAGTACGTGCGTCACTACTATACAACGCTGAGCTCCAAATGTACATCCTCAGAAATTTCTTCCTGGAATTCAGGCCTATATTTGCTACTAATAGATTTCCCTTTGCCAGGAATGCCCTTTTTGCCAGTGCAATTCTGCCATTTATATCCTTGCTGTCTAGGTACAAGAATTCCTTAACTCCCTCTTCTTCGTGATCACCCTTCCTGATGTTGAGTTTCTCGCTGTCCTCATTACTTTTTGTCTTTCTTCGGTTTATTCTCACTTCATATTCTATATTCATTAGGCTGTTCATTCCACTCAGCAGATCCTGCAATTCTTCACTTTCACTGAGGATAGCAATGTATTCAGTGAATTTTATCAGTGATATCCTTCCACACCGAATTTTAACTCCACTCTTGACTCTGAGCACTATCTGACTTAACTTCTGAGATCATCAGTCCCCTAGAACTTAGAACTACTTAAACCTAACTAACCTAATGACATCACACTGTGATGTCTCTTGCACCGGTCTCTCCGCGATATTTTCAGAAATTTTATAAATTATATAACTCAGTACTTCCCTCGAAATACCTCTTCTTATCTTACCGATTCCTAAACTTTAATATACGATGATTATAAATGCAAAGTAGTTTCAAGCCCTATTATTCCTTGGAGCGTGCATTTACTCCATGGAATAGCTTCTCTGCTATCTAAGTTTTCTCTTATGAAAAGAATGATTGAGATCCTGCGGACTAGCCGTGAAAGAACGGAGATGTCTATGTATGTATTGTGGAGCTAGTCGCCATCTTGATGAGATTCTGTATGAGAAGGAATTTAATACATGAACTAAACTAAAGTAAGTGACTTCGCGGATTATTTAACTGATTATCATTGACAGTGTCTGCTTACTACGCTGTGTTGCACGGGATCAGTGGGGAACGTCTGATTTACACTGGACGAACCTGCCGTTTTGCATGCTCAAGATATCCAGCTTAATACTTTCAATAAATAGTCTAACACGGTCTTACCAGCAGATCTCCGGTCTTCCCCATGTGATCACCGAAAGTTAATAACTACGAGGAGCATTCAAGTTCTAAGGCCTCCGATTTTTTTTTCTCCGGATTGGAAAGAGATATAAACATGCGCATTGTTTTAAAATGAGGCCTCGTTCATTGTCAATACGTCCCAGAGATGGCAGTACCGTACTGAAGAAGGAATTTTACCGCCAGCGGCGAGAATGAAAACTGTTTTAAATACTTAAAATGGCGACGTTTTCCTTACTTGAACAGCGTGCAGTCACTCGTTTTCTGAATTTGCGTGGTGTGAAACCAATTGAAATTCATCGACAGTTGAAGGAGACATGTGGTGATGGAGTTATGGATGTGTCGAAAGTGTGTTCGTGGGTGCGACAGTTTAATGAAGGCAGAACATCGTGTGACAACAAACCGAAACAACCTCGGGCTCGCACAAGCCGGTCTGACGACATGATCGAGAAAGTGGAGAGAATTGCTTTGGGGGATCGCCGAATGACTGTTGAACAGATCGCCTCCAGAGTTGGCATTTCTGTGGGTTCTGTGCACACAATCCTGCATGACGACCTGAAAATGCGAAAAGTGTCATCCAGGTGGGTGCCACGAATGCTGACGGACGACCACATGGCTGTCCGTATGGCATGTTGCCAAGCAATGTTGACGCCCAACGACAGCATGAATGGGACTTTCTTTTCGTCGGTTGTGACAATGGATGAGACGTGGATGCCATTTTTCAATCCAGAAACAAAGCGCCAGTCAGCTCAATGGAAGCACACAGATTCACCGCCACCAAAAAAATTTCGGGTAACCGCCAGTGCTGAAAAAATGATGGTGTCCATGTTCTGGGACAGCGAGGGCGTAATCCTTACCCATTGCGTTCCAAAGGGCACTACGGTAACAGGTGCATCCTACGAAAATGTTTTGAAGAACAAATTCCTTCCTGCACTATTACAAAAACGTCCGGGAAGGGCTGCGCGTGTGCTATTTCACCAAGACCACCCGCACATCGAGCTAACGTTACGCAACAGTTTCTTCGTGATAACAACTTTGAAGTGATTCCTCATGCTCCCTACTCACCTGACCTGGCTCCTAGTGACTTTTGGCTTTTTCCAACAATGAAACACACTCTCCGTGGCCGCACATTCACCAGCCGTGCTGCTATTGCCTCAGCGATTTTCCAGTGGTCAAAACAGACTCCTAAAGAAGCCTTCGCCGCTACCATGGAATCATGGCGTCAGCGCTTTGAAAAATGTGTACGTCTGCAGGGCGATTACGTCGAGAAGTAACGCCAGTTTCATTGATTTCGGGTGAGTAGTTAATTAGAAAAAAATCGGAGGCCTTAGAACTTGAATGCACCTCGTATTACAAAAATATTTTTAGGAGATCGACTGATAATTTTCGTCGTACCGAGACTTGGAAATTGCTTCACTATCGTTTGGAATTTAACTTAAGCTCAATTTAATCACGATAGAACAGTACTGAACTGTGTGAATGTGATAAGCCTGCTTTGTGAATGAAAATTCCCTTAATATACGCATGTTTTTTACTATCCTGATCAGTGAAGCTAAATCAGGCCGGTGTGAGAGAGGTTTTTAAATTTCAGATCCCACAAAAATTATTAAAACACGCATCAATGCCCAAGGCAGGATTCGAACCTGCGACCGTAGCGGTCGCGCGGTTCCAGACTGTAGCGGCTAGAACCGCTCGGCCACTCTGGCCGGCTAACTGCACTCTTGAACTTTTATTTCCGTCATTGCGTCTTCTCTGGGTAGATTGAGAAGTAGGGCGCAAACACTAGATCTCTGCTTTACACCCCTTTTAATCCCAGCACTCTGTTCTTCGTCTTCTAGTTTTATTATTCCTTTTTGGCTCCTGTTCATATTATATGTTACCCTACAGCTTACCCTCATTTTTCTAAGGATTTCGAGGACCTAGCATCATTCTAACGCTTTTCCCATGTCGACAAGTCCTATGAACGTGTCTTCCATTATCAAATGAACGTCCACATTGCCTCTGTGATGCCTTTGTCTTTGCTGAAGCCAGATTGAAGGTCATCTAACAGAACTTCAGTTTTCTTTTCCACTCAACTGTACATTACCCTTGGCAGCACATTGGATGCATGAACTGTTGCACTGTGTGTGTGATAATTGTCGGAATTGTAAGTTTTTGCAATCTTCGAAATTACGTGGACGATTTTCTTCAGAAAGGCAGATAGTATACCGCCAGACTCATACTCTCTACACAGCAACGTGAATAGTCATTTTATTGTCACTTTCCCCAATTATTTCAGAAATTGTGTTGGAGTGTTACACGTATATATCTGTTCTGGCTTATTTGATTTTATGTCTTACAAATCTCTTTTAAATTCTAATTCTAATACTGGATCCCCTACCTCTTCTATGTCGACTAATGTTTCTTCCTCTTGCACATGATCAAACAAGGCCCTCATAGGGGCCTTAAATGTAATCTTCTCACCTATCCGCTCTTTCCACCACATTTGACAGTGGAATTTCCACTGCAATCTTAAGGGTAACGCCCTTGCTTTTAATTTCACTGAGCATGGTTTTGACTTTTCTATATGCTTAGTCAGTCCTTACGACAGTCATCTCTTTTTCAATTTCTCCGCATTTTTCACACAGCTATTTTGCCTTAGTTTCCCTGCAGTTCCTATATATTTCATTCCTAAGTGACTTGTGTTTCTGTAATCCTGAATCTGTCTGAAAACTTTTGTACTTGCTGCTTCTTTCATTGATCAACTGAAGCATTTCATCTGTTACCCCTGGTTTCTTCTCAGTTACCTTCTCTGTACCGATGTTTTTCTTTGCAACTTCTGTGATTACCGTTTTTAGACGTCCATTCCTTTACAGCTGAAGTGCCTACCGAACTATTCCTTCCCGCAGTAGCTATACCCTCAGAGAGCTTCAGAATTTCTTAATATTTCCGTATCCCACTTCTTTGCGCATTGTTTCCTCCTGACTAATCTCTTAAACTTCAGCCTACTCTTCATCATTACTAAATTGTGATCTGAGTATATGTTTGTTTCTGAGTACGTCTTACAACCTAATATCTGATTTCGGAATCGCTGCCTGATCGTTATGTAATCTTAGTGAAATCTTCCCGCGTCTCACGGCCTTCTGCAAGTACACCTCCTCTGCTTGTGATTTATGAGCAGAGTATTCGCTATTACTAATTGAAACTTATTGCAGAACTCAAATAGTCCTTCTCCTCTCTTACTCCTGGTACCAAGCCCATATTCTCCCATAACTCTTTTTCTACTCCTTTCCCTATAACTCCTTTCACTAACTGAATTAACCCTCCAATGTCCATTATAATTATCCGGGCTGTTGTGCCACGGCATAACAGCCCGGATAATTATAATGGACATGATATTTCCGGCCGTGAAAGTTTACATTTTAGTACAACCCTTCAGTATCATCAGGTACTTCCCCTATTTGTTACTCAGCGGAAAATCTCTCCTCCTAAGAAGCTCTCAACTGTAACTCACGTTTTTGGATTTGGCTATTAGTTTCCAGAGTTACAGTGTCTTAAAATACAACTGAGAACTGCGAGCCACGTCAGTGCTTGATTCGGGACGCTTGCTAGCTGCAGGTGGCTGCCTGACGACTACTGATCTACATTATACCCTGGTTTGTATTTAGAATTCATCGTGTATTCTACTTTTCAGACGATATTTGGAGCTTATGTTTTCTGCTGTGTCTTTAAGACGTTCTAATTGTTTTTGTGCAGTGTGAACGACTTGACATAGAAATACCAGGTCGCCTGCAAGAGTTAAAAATCTCTCGTAATAGACGTTCTTCCTAATTTGATTGGCTCCTCAGTTTGCTCTCTGGTTTTGTTTCTGAATTTCCTGAATACCTTTTCTAAGCTACAGCTGTCTCATTCCTCCTGTAATTTCAACATATTCGTATTATCTGTCCTGAATTTTACCTTATACTTTGTATCCTTTACTGTTTCGCTAAAAATAGCAATGGTTTTGGAGTCCATATCTTGCTCTTTTAAAATCAGGAAGGGAGACTTACCGTCCACAGAGTCACAAGCCTCTTTAACATGTACGAAAGTACAAACTACTTTCTAACTGAATATTTTTTATGCCTGTTAATTAGAATCAGAAGTTAGATTTGTTTTGGACACGATCTATTTGGTCTGCAACCTTCTTGATATTAGCCAGTTTTCCGTTGAAGCTGCATTTGAGTTCAGTGCAGGATACACTGGGACAGAATTTTGTATGGAACAAGAAGGCGAATAATCCCTCTAAAACAATTAACATCTGTTCTGCCTCCATTTGTGTAGAGCATGTATAAAGCAGTTTTCCACTTAACTAGAAATTTTCAGTCTTCAAAATGTTTATCTTCATCAATGTGATTTCTTTTAATATTTTTGGCCTCGTAATTGCAGGGGTTCTGCAACAATTTTGTCTCCACTAGTTGCTTTGTTCATTTTTAGCATTTCAATTCCCTTGCAGTTTTGCTATTCGTTAGGTGCTTCTCAGTATGTCGTGGTGTTCGTGGGAATTTCTGTTGGAAATCTTTCCATGGCTTCACGAAAATGTAATAGTTTTTACGAATTTCCTTGCAATTTTCTTGGCTGCTAAGTGCCAATTGTTCATTTCCCTTTTGTACTCAGAGATTCCTTGCTGTTTCCAATTTAGCTTTGTTTTAAAGTTTTTAAAAGAAGTCCTACTGCTGTTTTTGTGGGAGTCTCCTTCATTTTCATGGAGATGACTGTTCTAATACTGTCTTTCTGTCTAATTAATTTTGAAGCTTATTTTTCGTACCACAAACAGTGGACTTTTTGATTTGTTACTGTTCCAAGTTTGGAATGCTTTGTGTTCAGATTATGAAATGTAGCGTATTGTTTTGACTTACTTTCATTTCACTTTAAGATCAGTATCGGGATTTAAGATGCTATCATGGGGCCAGTTAATTCGGTAATTAATTGCGCTGGACTGGTTGGTGCATATCTTAAACAAAACCTTACATATGATTGCGAAAAAGCAACTATGTGAATGTGAATAAGTGCGAAATCAGTCAACCAGATGCAAATAAAGTTTTATTAGCGTTTGACCTAGGTTTGATATTTGTAAAAATGTCTTCTTCACTACTTGTAAAGAAGATGTTTTTACCAATATGGAAACTTTGGTCAAGGGCTAGTAAACCGTTACTTGCAACTCCTTGTCTGAGTTTTCACCCTCTTTATATGTAAAACGTTATTGACAATGGCAGATAAATGGATTTGGTTTACAGATGAAGGCATTTTGCTGAGCATAATATCGCTTGTCGGGAAGAGCCGTGGGACGAACACACGTATTTTGCGTCACCAGGGAGAGAAAAGATTCTAAGATCTTCTGTGATGGTAGCAGCGCTCCGACGGCCAGGTACTGGAACGCCGTCGGTCGCACATTCTAAAAGCAGCTGGCGACCCGCTGGACGGAGAGGTAAGAACAGGCGTTGCGTCTGGCACAGTATGAGGTTTGCATTAGCATTGCGCCTTTTGGGCGGTCAGTACAGTGCGAAGCTATTCTTTTATGTTGGACGAATTTTGTCAAATGGGACTGGGAAACCGGCCGAGCGTCGCCGGAGAAATTTTGATTTCTGAACACAGGGCGAACATTCCTGTGACAAAGCGGCGACGACACGTCTCGTCCTCTTCCTTGGGCGACTGCTCGCGAGAAGAAACTCTGTTAAAAGAGAAGTGAATGCAGGTTACAGTGTTCTGGGGAGCTCTGAGACGTCCACCGTGTGAAAGGTCGGCTAGCTAATTTTTAGGATAGCGTCGGCTCTTCCTAGCGTCCCTCTGAAATAATGCAGATGGGTTGTCCGGCGATTGTGTAAGCGTTATGCCATGTTAAAAGCGATCGATTGGTGTGATCGATGCAGAGAAGCGGAACAACGCTCGTATTGGTGTTCTAACATATTTTTGTGACTGCTCCACGTAGAGCAACGTGGAAATATTATGGAGCGAACGTAGAGGATACACTTCGCCTGTGAGAGGCGTGCAGTGAAGACACTATGATCGTGGGAGCCGGAGGATAAGGACTTCTCCCGTCGGCGTCGTAGAGAAAGGAGACTTGGGCCAGCAGAGCCGTGGAATAAACACACCGTCTACAGACGTCTACTTGGGCAGGTTCCAGGATAGCCAGCTGTCCGTTCGACGTTACTTATGAGACAACGTACTGCAATATTCTCGACGCTCAGGCTGAAAAATTCACACAAGAGTTCATTCACGAGTAAAGTTGAACCGTTTTTAACATAAGAGCCGTTGTACGTGAGGTTTAGAGGCCATATACCGGTGAGCTTACAGCACTTCCACTTTTTTTTATTTATTTGTTAGGTGCCGCTATCCGTTCATTTCATCCAGGGGAAAGTCGTCGAAATCCTTCCTCGACTTCGCAAATCCTAATTAATTTTAATCGGTGTATGCTGTGTAAGGTTATGAATCAATGTACATATGACTATCAAACATACACTCCTGGAAATTGAAATAAGAACACCGTGAATTCATTGTCCCAGGAAGGGGAAACTTTATTGACACATTCCTGGGGTCAGATACATCACATGATCACACTGACAGAACCACAGGCACATAGACACAGGCAACAGAGCATGCACAATGTCGGCACTAGTACAGTGTATATCCACCTTTCGCAGCAATGCAGGCTGCTATTCTCCCATGGAGACGATCGTAGAGATGCTGGATGTAGTCCTGTGCAACGGCTTGCCATGCCATTTCCACCTGGCGCCTCAGTTGGACCAGCGTTCGTGCTGGACGTGCAGACCGCGTGAGACGACGCTTCATCCAGTCCCAAACATGCTCAATGGGGGACAGGTCCGGAGATCTTGCTGGCCAGGGTAGTTGACTTACACCTTCTAGAGCACGTTGGGTGGCACGGGATACATGCGGACGTGCATTGTCCTGTTGGAACAGCAAGTTCCCTTGCCGGTCTAGGAATGGTAGAACGATGGGTTCGATGACGGTTTGGATGTACCGTGCACTATTCAGTGTCCCCTCGACGATCACCAGTGGTGTACGGCCAGTGTAGGAGATCGCTCCCCACACCATGATGCCGGGTGTTGGCCCTGTGTGCCTCGGTCGTATGCAGTCCTGATTGTGGCGCTCACCTGCACGGCGCCAAACACGCATACGACCATCATTGGCACCAAGGCAGAAGCGACTCTCATCGCTGAAGACGACACGTCTCCATTCGTCCCTCCATTCACGCCTGTCGCGACACCACTGGAGGCGGGCTGCACGATGTTGGGGCGTGAGCGGAAGACGGCCTAACGGTGTGCGGGACCGTAGGCCAGCTTCATGGAGACGGTTACGAATGGTCCTCGCCGATACCCCAGGAGCAACAGTGTCCCTAATTTGCTGGGAAGTGGCGGTGCGGTCCCCTACGGCACTGCGTAGGATCCTACGGTCTTGGCGTGCATCCGTGCGTCGCTGCGGTCCGGTCCCAGGTCGACGGGCACGTCCACCTTCCGCCGACCACTGGCGACAACATCGATGTACTGTGGAGACCTCGCGCCCCACGTGTTGAGCAATTCGGCGGTACGTCCACCCGGCCTCCCGCATGCCCACTATACGCCCTCGCTCAAAGTCCGTCAACTGCACATACGGTTCACGTCCACGCTGTCGCGGCATGCTACCAGTGTTAAAGACTGCGATGGAGCTCCGTATGCCACGGCAAACTGGCTGACACTGACGGCGGCGGTGCACAAATGCTGCGCAGCTAGCGCCATTCGACGGCCAACACCGCGGTTCCTGGTGTGTCCGCTGTGCCGTGCGTGTGATCATTGCTTGTACAGCCCTCTCGCAGTGTCCGGAGCAAGTATGGTGGGTCTGACACACCGGTGTCAATGTGTTATTTTTTCCATTTCCAGGAGTGTATATTTAATCATCTTGTGGTGTTGCAGTTCTTCTTCTTAGATCCTATAAACATGTATTTCACTGGGAAAAAACTTTTTATGACACTTATACGATCTATAACTGAAGTAGCCGGCCGCTGCGGTTGAGCGGTTCTAGGCGCTTCACTTCGGAACCACGTGGCTTCTACGGACGCAGGTTCGAATCCTGCCTCTGGCATGGATGTCTGTGATGTCCTTAGGTTAGTCAGGTTTACGTAGTTATAAGTCTAGGGGACTGATGACCTCAGATGTTAAGTCCCATAGTGCTTAGAGCCATTTGAACCATTTTTAGAACTACAGGAGATAGTATCCTGCTATCTATGATTTGAACGTCATCCTACTGAGGAAAATAATCAGATAAATGTGAAATTTGTGGATAGAGTTGTGAAGTATGCCAGTTACTGAAGCTATGCATATGACAAACTGCATTTAATTGCGTTGTGCACAGAGTATTTGTCATTGTTTTCAGGGTTATTTTCCGGGATAAAAGTTTACAGCAGGCACCCCCCCCCCCCTTCCCATATATTAAAAGCCTCACATCCCGTAAATTGTCAGGATTTAGAACTTTACAATCTTCGGAGACGATGTCAGAATAGAATATTAGTCAATTTTATTTTGTGCTAGTGCATGTCGTAAGATGAGAAATTTTTTTTTTAGTCTTTATTTCAAAAGTGCTTGTACGTGCGTCACGGCTGAGTGATGTGTTCACTTTATTGCTAACAGCGTCAATCATTTTGGACGGGTTACTGATATTTTATGCTGTGGTAGTGAAATTTTAGGACATTTTCTGTGGATTGCCAAGTGACAACTGTATGATTTTAATTATTGCACGTATTAGAATGAATGTTAACTAGGAATTAGGCACGTTGAGAATAGGTAGGCGTGAGAATCGTTCTCGAAATGGATCAAGATTTGATTAGAAAGTTAAACATGATTGACGATGAAATTCATTCGCGACCGGAACGGTCAAGCAGTCGGAATGACGTAATGAATAGGTCTGATTCAGAGGAAGAAGAACCGGCGAGGGAGATGGATGCGAGTATCAGTGACTCAGCGGTAGCTTCCAGTCATGTAGATGCTGTGGTGTACATCAGAAACTTTTCCAAAGAAGACGGTATTGAGTCATTTTCGCCAAATCAAAGACGCAATGCGGCAAGTTCTCGAGCTTGGACACCAGTTGTGGATAAAGATAGCAACAGAAGGATAGATAAAGTGTTGCAATTGTTTTTAGCTGGGGAGGGAAAGAGGGATAAAGAGGGAAAACTAAATGCTATGCGCGAAAACTAAATGAAAAAGTTTGAAAAAGATATTATAGAAAATATAAACAAGATTATGGGCGGGCTCACCAAAATAAAGAAGATTTCGTCCTACTCGAAAGTCGTAGCGAACGAGAAAGAAGAAAACTTAGCTAAAATAGTAGTCGCAAGAAAGGAGGCACTTGTGGCGAAGAGAAAAGCTGAAATAGCCAGGTGTGCCGTGACGGAAACGGAAAAGGTTTTAGCTAGTCGCTATGAGCATGGGAAGAAGATCGTACATGAAACAGACATAAAAATTTCGCAGGATAGAGTTGTTCGAATCTGAAGGGGAAGCCGAGCTGACCTGAATTAGTGATCAGCACTCTGACATTGACAAAGATATCAGATCAATACAGGAACGTGTCAAGAGCGTTGAAGTCCATTGCGGTAGACGTGAACAGGGAGAGGCAGTTTCGAACGAGATATACTGAAGAGGAGGAGGAGTAGTATATTCAGACTAGACGGAGCCCTGGCATATGGCAGACGGACTGGCTTATAACCTTACAGGTCTGCCACTGAGGTGATGAAATTCTCACATTCATGGAGAGAATAGCGTTGGGAGGATTGACAGCGTGTTGTAAAATGTAATTAATCGTAGCAGAGAAGAAGTGCGTGTCTAAAAGCGTCGAGAACGATTAAATGCGAACCAAGACGTGAGTTATGACTACAAACATTTTTTGTCGCTCCAAAACTTCCAGACGTACTGAGACACGGGGAGCTGATTACATGCCAGACCTTGGATAGCTCAGTTCGACCTATTTATTGGCCAGTAGAGTAAAAACTAGAATTTAGCTGCAGGTACATGAAACGTTCGGTCGCAGAGAAGATGCGCACGATCGCAAGAAATGTTACTATGTACTAGGAATTTAGAAACGTTTTCCTCGCTAATCTTTGGTGTAAAGAGATACAGTAAAGAATTAAGTACGAAATAATGATTTGTCGTGACTTGAAATCACCGGGTTTCAAGAGTCTTGTGAAATTATTTGAACCACACATTGAGGAAACCAGGTTTCCCTATGCAACCTGCAGTGCAAGCCAATTGACACGTTTATTTCTATATGAAACTACCACCAGTAGGTATTGGCAGATAGACGTGGCGATGGCACTGAAGCGTTAAGAGTATGGTCAGAAGGCATTATTTCGGATATGAAGCATACGATGCACGAGAAAAAAGAAGAGGAAGTGAAAGAACAGCCAAACAGAAATAACAACATAAGAAACTGTAACTTCCTGGAATATTAAAATTCTGTGCCAAACCGAGACTCGAACTCGAGACAACTGAGAGCACTTCCCCGCGAAAAATATAGGTCCCGAGTTCGATTCACGGTCCGGCACACAGTTTTAATCTGCCAGGAAGTTTCTTATCAGCGCACACCTCGCTGCAGAGTAAAAATTTCATTCTGAAAACAGAAGAAACTATCCTCGGTGTGAGAATTCAGGAAGTCATGGTTACGGCAGGCATCATGGAGACAGTCCACCAGCTGATAGGAAGGAGAGCTGGAGTACTTTTGCATGGAACAACAAGCAACGACATTTCGAAAGAAACTAGCGTGAACTGGTCCCACAGCCAGTTTTGATTATGGAAGTACAACCTCCAGACGCCGTGGAGGAACATTACAAAGCAAACTCGACAAGTAATTGGCTAGTTGTCGCTACAGATCTGGCTCATAATTCATCCACAACGCCATTCAGAAGGATCCAAGTAAGTATGTTGTAGTACGAGGACCCAGGTCAAACTTTATTACAAGAGAAGTTCGTGACCACAAGGGAGAATTTGCACTCGTTCCTAAAGGTGGTGGTTGGTGGCGTTTTGGATAGTGGTAGCCACAGTACTGCCGATTCTGAAATACCTAATAAGAAATGCATGAAAAATAAAACCCGCTAGTTCTGTCGATGAGTAAGACACAAATCAAAGGTGCGCTTATTGGAAATCGTACAGGAGTGCACCTACAGACCCACCTTCAATTTATGTGCCAGGAACAATCTTCGTAACCTTGCCTAATTTGGGAACCGACATAATTTTCGGTGTCGATTGTTTAAACGAACAACTAGCTATCTTAGACATTGGAAGATGAGTAACTTCTTCTCCCTATTCACGTCTACCACAATGGACTTCAACGCGAGAAGTTCAGGGCAAAAAGAAGAACTGCAGGTCATCCTGTGACATACTGCGGAGGTGTTATCGCCGAAGCCAGGAGCCATTAAAAACTTTGCCTTCACATTCAGAATAAAACCACACAGAAGATCCTTCGTACCACTATATACGATTCCACATGCGCATCAGTACATTCCTGGACTTTTGTAGAATGTTAGATAATGGCATTACAGAACGGGCAACATCAGCCTATAATATCCCATCCCTTGTGGTCGAAAATCTGACGGGTCCATTCGTCTCGTACTGTACACGCATCAAATAAACACCACTATTGAGACAGAGTCGAACAGACCAGAAAAACTGGAAGAACTGATACAGAATTTCAAGGGGGTGGCGCTATTTTTGACAAATGATTTTCTTTCCAGTTTCTGGCAAATCATTGTCCACCCAGACTGCCGAAACTATACCGCCTGTCCAACATTTGGAATATGCTACTATTTTAGACGTCTTAGATTTGGATTGAACGTTTCGTCACCTGCATTTACATTGAAGAATCCTCCTAATATGGTGTAGGGTCCCCTCGAGTACGCACAAATGCCGCAGCACGACGTGGCATGGACTCGACTGATGTCTGAAGTCGTGCTGGAGGGAACTGACATCATGAATCCTGCAGGGCAGTCCATAAATCCGTAAGAGTACGACGGGGTGGAGATGTTTTCTGAATACCAGGTAAGACAGTTTTGTGGCCAGCGGAAGTGTTTAAAATCAGGAGAGTGTTCCTGGAGCCACTCTGTAGCAGTTCCGGACGTATGGGTGTCGCATTGTCCTGCCGGAATTCCCCCAAGTCCATCAGAACGCACAGTGGACACGAATGGATACAGGTGATGAGACAGGGTTCTTTCGTACGTGACACTTGTCAGAGCCGTATTTAGACGTATCAGTGGTCCCATATCACTCCAACTGCACACGCCCGATACCATTAGAGAGCCTCCACCAGCTTCAACAGTCCCCTGATGACATGCAGGGTCCATGGATTCATGAGGTTGTCTCCATACCCTTACACATCCATCCGCTCGATATAATATGAAACGAGTCCCGTCCGACTAGGTAACAAGTTTCCAGTCATCAACAGGCCAATGGTGTTGTCAGGCCCGGGCGATGGGTAAAGATTTGTGTAGTGCTGTAGTCAAGGGTACAAGAGTGGATCTTCGGCTCCGAAAGACCCTATCGGTGATGTTTCGTTGAATGGTTCACATGTTGTCACTTACTGATGACCCAGCACTGCAATCTGCTGCAATTTGAGGAAGGGTTGCACTTCTGTCACGTTAAACGATTCTCTTCAGTCGTCCTTGGTCCCGTTCTTGCAGGATACTTCTCCGGCCACAGCGATGTAGGAGACTTGATGTTTTACCGGATTCCTGATATTAACAGTACACTCGTGAATTGATCGTGTGGGAAATTCCTCACTACATCGGTACCTAGGAGATGCTGTGTCCCAGCGCTCGTTCGCCAACTATAATAGCACGTTCAAAGTCACTCAAATCTTAATAACTTACCTTTGTAGCAGCAGTAACCGAACAATTGCGTCAGGCACTTCTTGTCTTGTATAGCCGTTGCCGACCGCAGCGCCGGATTCTCCCTGTCTACATATCTCTGTATTTGGATACTAAAGGAATTAGGGTTTTGGTAATTTCGATAGGCTTGTACTTACGCTGTTCCCAGTTCTGTGCTGGTAATTTTTAGAGCTCATTTACAATAGCAGTTGTTGGATTTGACTTCACAGAGCGGGGCGGTAGCCAGGCAGTTGCCAAGTTCTCAGGAGGTGCCATGCACTTACCCAGTGTGGTGGACATCAAAAAGCGTGAGAGGACATTGTTCTGTACTCACACCACTTTCCCAGACGAAATTTTGAGCAGAGTTAAGTGGAAAATTTCGATGATTTCACGCATTTGGCTTGCTTCATGAATCACAAAGACGCAGGATGTCCATTGTCCTCAGCCACACCAGGGCACAACCTATGTTTGAACAAAGACTTAATGGAAAGTTCCCAAGACCGAACAAAGAGAAGTAGGAAAATTTACCCTCCTCTCTACCGATTCATTTGGATATTCAATTAACCGCATATGACAAAGGGCACAGCTTATTCATGGAGGGGATTGTGGAAAAGGGAGAAGACAGATTGCGAATGTGAAACACAAAAATTAAAAAGTGTGTAAATAGTCTTAAAGAGTCCCATTTCAATACACCAATGCTGAGAAGGGAAATGGCGCTATACTTGCTGTTATGATATGACAAAAAGGAAAATATTTGCTTTCAGCCTAATGCACCAAACAGGGCCACACTGTGGAAATGTAAGCCCTGTTCTCTTTAGAAACTACTTCAAATGTATACTAATTAATGATCATGTGTAAATTAAACTCTCCAACACAAAATAATTCACAAAACTGAACAAACGTTTGGTAATAGTGATCTTCATTAAAGGAAAACATCAGGAAAAAGTGATTCTCGCCCTCACAGGATTCACAAACAGATTTGAGCCCACCAAATGAAACGTTACTAATTTCACAATTACATTCGACAGAGCAATGTTTCAGTATACATGCCCAACAAACTGCTTGTGGAGAACACCATGATAACCCTCCAAAAGGCTAAAAGACAACTCATTTACTTACGATTGTTTGGTTACACATAATCTGACATGTGTCACTGTCGAGGTATGCTACTGAGCATTGCAATTAAAACTGTTTTAGAAAAATCATCTTAATACATAAGTTTCACAAAATTTCTTATCATGAGATATCAATAATTACGTCAATAAAAAAGAAGGGCTAGGTAGAAAATCATGTCTTAATGTCTGTGTGTCTAACCAGTCTTAGCGTGCATAACTGCAATGAAAGATATTTACTGGCACTACAATTCGTGAGTCATCATTATAATACAATAAAAGAATTTAAAAAAAATGAGTATTTACGAAAAATTATGGAATGATTTGGATAGTGTGGCTTATGAGACCATAGCATTAATAGTACAAACCCTTGGGACGATTTTAGAAGAAAACACATAATGAATAGAAAATCACTGAGGTGTTTCACGTCTCTCCATTTGTTTCTACACCACTGCGCTTTTCACACGAAAAGAAGTAAAGAAGGAACATTGGGTTTAACGTCTCCTAGACACCGAGGCCATTGGAGCAAAAACTCTGGTTAAAATAATGGAAAACTTAAATGTGGGTGGCCAGGGTTTGAACCGTCGTCCTCTCAAAATCGAGTACATTGTGCTAACTCACTGCGCCACCTCACTCGGGTTTTTCGCACGATTTTCACAGTTGTCGAAAGGGGAAGTTCCGTTAGGGCTGACATCTCTTCTCAATTGCAAACTAGGATGGCGGTCATGGAGAACCATGAAACTTTACTGCCAGGCACACGTAATCTGTCATTTCATAGACTAGTGTCTCGTATCTATCATTTTCCCTTGTCGCTATTTATCTTTGCCTCGTAAGTTAACAGTCAACCAAGGTTTATGCAGTTTCAGATGTATTACTTCCACCTTCATTAGGAAGCATTTCCTCTGCGGTTTCACGACTCTGCCACTGTGTTCATGACACCAGCAGTTAAAAACTTCGGAATCTGTCGACGTACCACCCACTCTTGTTATATATCAGTTCACAGACTCACATTTCCTTAATTTAAGCCGACAAAGTTTTCCCTTTTTTTATTTGATGGAGATCCTACCAGTCTCACTGAAAGTGACAGACATTTAATCAGAGTTCATGACAAAGCTCAACCATAGTGACCTGATAATATGCGTGCAAATGCAAACCACACCAAAGCAAAACATGGCTCTTGCATTTATACAGACCTTCACAAAAAAATATGTGGGAAGGTCGTATTTTCAGACGCTGATTTCATTGAGAGATTGCCTGCAACCACAATCGATGACCGTGGGCGAGCGACCGAAATGTGGCGTCATGAGCAGGTCTGTTGGCAAGGCGCTCATTGAAAGAGATGCTCACGGCGACAGAAACATGTAGCTGGTATTTCCCCAAGCAGCAGGTGCAGCCCTGATGCGTCCTAGGGTGTCGTCTGCAGGAGTCGCCGAGAACACCTGACGGTAGTTAGAGCCACCTGCCGAGTAGGTAGGTTCAAGAGAGTAAGAGTGGCCCAGTAGAGCTGAGAAAGAAGACTCCCTGGCAGACAGGTATTGGTGCCTCATATCGTCCATCGGGTTCTGCCCTCTTGCGTATATCGAAGGCCCACCGTGGAAATATCGGCCGCCGTTCACGCACAAAATAAGCCGTCTTCCCATCATGTCACGAAATGCCTCTTAACACAAATAGGATTCTTAGTCTGGATACAAAAGCATATCAAAACAAAATGCCAATGTGGTAGTTAAATACATACATAAACTATACATAAAGTCCATCTTCTCCGAATGGGTCCCCATTACTCCTAAAGTATCACATACCCGAGACAATCTCTTATCTTAGTGTTACAGGAGTTACTTTCTTAGGCAAACTTTCTCAATGATATTATTAACAAATATTTGTACATGATCAACATCTTGATGTAAATAGAATGATGAGGGCCAACTTAGAACAAGAAGGCGCCAGCAAAATTTATAGAAACCATAACCCAAACACAATTTGCATGAATCTTATTGGAAAAAAACAACGAAAGAGATTTACATCCCTTTAGGCACGACTTCCGTTGATACAGTAGCGGGTCGTTCTTTCCAGTAATTACCAGCAGATAATAGGGGATCATACTACAAAATGCAAAGAATACGACCTGTTCATTGGTAACTACTGTACATTCCTCCCATCCCACTGGACACGCCAACGAGTACAATCACGAGCCACACAACTTTATACACGAATAAGAAAATATTTTGCATCGCCCCAGTTCCCAGAACTCCTGAAGACAGATGTTGACTATGGATGTTG
Source organism: Schistocerca nitens (assembly GCF_023898315.1). Lineage (NCBI taxonomy): Eukaryota > Metazoa > Arthropoda > Insecta > Orthoptera > Acrididae > Schistocerca > Schistocerca nitens. The sequence continues at coordinate 1,250,159,254 of NC_064614.1, forward strand.
TATTACAGACAATCTTTTTGACTGTCACTAAGCCTGCCCAAAGATGTAGACAACCACGCATGAGTAGCCGGTATTAGACGGAGGGGGTCCGACAGCCGATCAGTTCTAGTCATTCTACCAGGAAAGAGGTACACGGCTAGTTTCGTCTGTAGCAAACCATGCTCAGAGGGTCAATACCGCGGTTCGATAGCGTACGCATTGTTACTTTGTTCCAGGAAGGGCTATCAACAAGGGAAGTGTCCAGGCGTCTCGGAGTGAAACAAAGCGATGGAGGAGATACAGAGAGACTGGAACTGTCGATGACATGCCTCGCTCAGGCCGACCAAGGTCTAATACTGCAGTCGATGACCGCTACCTGAGGATTTTGACTCGGAGGAAACCTGAAAGCAACGCCACCATACTGAATAAGGCTTGTCGTGCAGCCACAGACGTCGTCTTACGACTCAAACCGTGCGCAATAGGCTGCATGATGCGCAACTTTACTGTCGACGTCCATTGCGAGGTCCATCTTTGCAACCACGACAACACGCAGCGTGGTACAGAAGGGCCTAACAACATGCCGAATGGACCGCTCAGGATTTGAATCACGTTCTTTTCACCGATGAGTGTCGCTTATGCCTCAACCAGACAATCGTCACAGACGTGTATGAAGGCAACCCAGTCAGGCTGAACGCCTTAGACCACTGTCCAGCGAGTGCAGCAAGGTGGAGGTTCCCTGCTGTTTTGGGGTGGTATTATGTGGGGCCAACGTATGCCGCTGGTGGTCACGGAAGACGCCCTAACGGCTGTACGATACGTGAATGCCATCCTCCGACCGATAGTGCAACCATATTGGCCGCGTATGTGCGAGGCTTTCCTCTTCATGGACGACAATTCGCGCCTCTATCGTGCACATCTTGTAAATGGCTTCCCTCAGGATAATGACATCGCTGGACCAGAGAGGCCATCATGTCCTACAGACATGAACCATATCGAACATGTCTGGGATAGATTGAAAAGGGCTATTTATGGACGACGTGACCCACTAACAACTCTGAGGGATCTACGCCGAATCACCGTTGAGGACTGGGACAATCTGTACCAACAGTGCCTTGATGAACTTGTAGATCGTATGCCACGGCGAACGCAGGCGTGCATCAATGCAGTAAGACGTGCTACTGGGTATTATAGGTACCGGTCTTTACAGCAATCTGGAGCACCACCTCTGAAGGTCTCGCTATCTGCTGGTACAACATGGAATGTGTGATTGTCATGTGCAATAAAAAGGGTGGTGGTATGACGCGCGCCGCTATCCTGTGATCTTGTTTAGAGCGCGCGCTATAACCGATTATAGTTCGCTGTTCTGGTGCGGGTGGCGCTCCGGTGGTGATTTGCTATTACGTCGCTCTCGTGTGTTTGCGGTAGCTGGCGGAAAGCGAGATGGTGGTCGGTTTCCGGGTATTGCACGGAATGTGAAGTTCGCTCTGCCTGACCTGCTGGTGACTAGCACTAAGGTTGTCGTGCCTCGCAATATGAGCAAAGTGGTCTGGGGCGCAGGCGACTCGCCGCTGTGCTGGCCACGCGGTGGTGATTAATTGGAGTTGGCGTACTTGTTCTGCCTGCCTGTCTGTTGTGGAGGTCTTGTGGGGTCCTGTGATACTCTGGCCCGGAGACAACGAGTTGCTGAATTTTGGAGTCGTCTGCCAGGTTAGGGTGTGGGCTCGGGTGGTTCCTCAGATTTTCCGCTGGAAGCTCCAGCAGCGGTTTCAGAACTTCATTCTGATGCGGGACGGCGTTGTTGGAAGTTTTTGCTGTGTGAGTGTGTGTGTGTGTGTGTGTAGCACATTACGATATTTTTTGGTAATAATTTATTTGCTCAACTCGAGTATCCTTGGTTATCCCGCTGAGTGGGTCGTTGCCCACCCGATCTGCTCATCGACACCTTTGGTGGTGCCTGTTTATTCCTTTTTGAAGGAAATAACGTAGGTGGTTCATGTTACCTGCCCGTAGTTGCGTTCACGTATCGTATATTTGGCATTTGATGTGTTAGGTAATGTCTGCCTAAGAAAGGCGGTTTTGGACAGTATATGCATAGCGAATTACTGCTGCTTGGTATATACGGTCTTATGGGACCTGAACAACACGATCTCGTCAATTTGGTTTGTGCAACAGCATTTAGTGGTATGTTCCGTGTGGTGTCACTGCCAGACACCACACCTGCTAGGTGGTAGCTTTTAAATCGGCCGCGGTCCGGTAGTATACGTCGGACCCGCGTGTTGCCACTGTCAGTGATAGCAGACCGAGCGCCACCACACGGCAGGTCTAGAGAGACGTACTAGCACTCGCCCCAGTTGTACAGCCGACTTTGCCAGAAAGGGTTCACTGACAAATACGCTCTCATTTGCCGAGACGATAGTTAGCATAGCCTTCAGCTACATTTGCTACGACCTAGCAAGGCGCCGTATTCAATTGATATTGAGATTCTATTAATGTATCATCAAGAGCGATGTTCTACAAATGCGGATTAAAGTTAAGTATTCCAGATGCTACGTACTTTTCTTTATAGCATTCATTACGTATCCTGTTTCAGACCTCACGCCAGCCTGCGTGAGTTTAAGCGCGTGCCTTTCGGCTTCCTCTCATTGTGGTTCAAATGGTTCAAATGGCTCTGAGCACTATGGGACTCAACTGCTGAGGTCATTAGTACCCTAGAACTTAGAACTAGTTAAACCTAACTAACCTAAGGATATCACAAACATCCATGACCGAGGCAGGATTCGAACCTGCGACCGTAGCTGTCTTGCGGTTCCAGACTGCAGCGCCTTTAAGCGCACGGCCACTTCGGCCGGCCCTCTCATTGTGTCTAGGCTGTCTTGTCTAGACACAACATTCTGTATTTTTATCTCGCTGTGTTATTATTAACTTAGAGGAATAGTTGCGTTTGGTGTTGTTAAGGCATTTCTAAGACTGTGGTTTGACTATTCATGTGCGCTTGGCTTGTATTGTTTTGTTTTAAGAAGCGTGAATTGTTTATTAAGATTTGTGTGTCTTGGCTTCCAGCACTTGTTGAGAGCACCCGGGTTAACGGCGGCGTGGTTATCATGTGCTGTCGGGATGTTACATTGTTAGTTGATTTTTGAATTTTATCTTGTGTTGATATTATCAGTCGTGCGTTACAAAACATAACAAAGGTGCGTAAGTGGTGGGTAGTTGTGGGAGGCATGTTAGGGAGCTCTCAGCTGTTTATTTCGGGGACAGTTTCTAGTGGGAAGGCTCCGAAGTGTTGAGAGCTCGCTCGTCTGTGATTGCGTTGGGAGTTGCCCTTGCCCTTTGGTTGTATCAAATTATTATTTTGTTATTATATTTATTGGTTTTGTGTTGCGCTTCTTTGATTTCATGGTGCCAAGTGCCATTATTTTTCTCAAGGTTTTTTTTATATAAATGATTTTAAATTGTAATGCCAAGTTAACTGATTTTTGGAGCTTGGTCTGTGGAGTAAAGTCTTTTAAAGCACCATTGTAGTTTGTTCCTGCAGAAGAAATTTCTCTCATTTTATGGTGCCAAGTTGCCATTATTATTATTTTCTTTAGTCTTAATGTTTTCTGATTTTATGGTGCCAAGTTTCATTATAATTCTTAAAGGTTTTTGTAAATGGTCTGAAGTTGTATTGCCAAGTTAACTTATTATTGGATTTTGTCTCTTGGGTAAACTCTAAAAGCACTATTGTAAAATGTTTTTTGATTTTATGGTGGCAAGCCGCCGTTATTGATTTTTTAAAGCTCATTCATTTAACCAATTGTTAAGTTCTGTAAGGTATATGAATTTGTTGTTATTTAAAAGAGTTTAGTATTGGAAATTTAATAAATTGTGTACAAAGTCTGCTGTTTGGATTTTATTGGGTGGATATCCTTGGATAGTTGTCCTATAAGGAAACACACTTCAGACGGAATTGCTTTTTATGTTGATCTCTATTCCAATTTCCTGTATAGGTTACGGAACTCTCAGAACCGCTGTGATGCACAACTTTTTTTTATGTGTGCAGATGACTACTTATAGCTAATGAAACCACATAAACACAACCAAACTACTGAATAATAATAAATAAGAACTACACTCTATTGAAAACATTGTACCCAATGTGTCAATTCTTCTTTTTTCTCGGTCTTCCATAGCGGATATTCACCTAAACCCGAATTTGCAAATGCTATTAGAAACTGTGTGTTACGTCATACACAAAGAAAAGGTGATAAAGCAATTATATATTTCGTATCCTTGCATGACCTGACTGACATAATAATATACTCACACTAGGCATTGAAACGTTGGTTCGTCTTACCCATCTGAAGTACATTCTTTTTTTAAAATACGCACCCTCTTTTGATGTTGCTGGAGTATCTTCTGATTTCGATAGGTTCGCGTCCATGAATTTCTATCCTGTCTGCAGTAACGACCTGAGACACAGCAAGGATCAACACTGTCCTCTCATTAAAAATAATGAATTACCATAAGCTATCGATGTCAGACAAGGAAAAAAAGGTGGGCGTTGACATTTCGTTTTTCATGATGTTGGCCTCTTACTTTCTACATTACATAATTTACGCTCAATGCGAATGATTATCGTGTCCCTCTTTTGTATTTCGCACTTTCTGATCCTTCGTGCGCTGATCGCTATGTCCTTAGATTTTGTCATCTTGAGTCGTTGTGCGCCGCTTACTGCTCGCTTCTCTATGATATTTCTACTAATGACCTGTAAATAATGACTCCCTGCTCAACAATACTAACTTTACCACAGGTATACATATTGTTCAATTCCTACGATTCGTTTGCTCACACAAGCACGGGGCCACTGTCGCATCTGAGAATTCAGTCACCCCCCACAAAAAAATCTCTCCACTGCCACAGTGACTTGGGGCAACCACCGTGTCTAGTAATTCAACAAAAAATAATATAAATGAAAACAAAAAGAAATATAAAAAAGAACTCTAAATCTCGATCATCTACACCTGTTTCCAGTCACTTAACCGACTTCCTCCTCATGGCATCGGTCAAACTTCCTTTCATTAACGAAACACTAATGGATAACTGTCTCAGTTATTAATACCAAGAGATCCAAACCTTGCCAAAAAACCCTCATACGTAAAACCAGATCCTAACTTGACTGAAACTACTTTCTCGAAACAAGGAAAGGAAGTTTCGATAATCTTGTTCCTGTGCTGTTCCCAGTTTTGTGGTTATGTTCTGTTTCAGTAATTTCGTAGTAACACTGGCTGAATTTTGCAAGTATCAAATTAGTATTAAATTTAAGAACTGCTGAATTTTTGAGACTTCATGTTTGAGCCGTGGTAAAATTTGCTGTTCTGAAGAGCGCGCCGCAGCGCGTAGTGTGAAACAGTCGCCCTCCGTTTGTGGCGGTGGCGCCCCTGTGGCAATCGCAGCTTTGGTATCTCCCTTTGGTGGGAAAGGGGAAAGGTTGCCTGTTCACGTGCATTTAAGGGGCGCTATGTGTGGTGTCACCGCCAGTCACCACACTTGCTAGGTGGTAGCCTTTAAATCGGCCGCGGTCCGTTAGTATACGTCGGACCCGCGTGTCGCCACTATCAGTGATTGCAGACCGAGCGCCGCCACACGGCAGGTCTAGAGAGACTTCCTAGCACTCGCCCCAGTTGTACAGCCGACTTTGCTAGCGATGGTTCACTGACAAATTACGATCTCATTTGCCGAGACCATAGTTAGCATAGCCTTCAGCTACGTCTTTTGCTACGACCTAACAAGGCGCCATTATCAATTGCTATTTATCTTGTGATGCATGTACCGTCAGACCGATGTTCACCAATTATGGATTAAAGTACTCCAGAAGCTACGTACCTTTTTTGCTAGTCTCAATTCCTTGTCATTTTCCAGACCTCACGCCAGCCTGCGTGAGTTTAAACGCGTGCCTTTCGGCTTCCTGTCATAGTGGATGGGCTGTCTTGCCAGTCCACAACACTATGAGCTCACCAGTCGGAGCAGTCGGAATCAGTCTGAGTCAGTCTGGGTCAGTCCCTCGTCTCCAGCTTGCTAGTCTGTCTCTCGTCCGCATTTGTGAGACAGTTAGTGTCTGTCTGTCGGTCGGAGTGCCAGTATGTCTTTCATCCGGATCAACCTTTAAAGCCGGCAAAATGAGAGTTTTTCCGCTCCGCCAGTAAGAAAGCTCAGCGAGTGGTCGCCCGGTCGGGGCTTGGTTCCTGCATCTGAGTCTGCGCGTTAGGCCTCCAGTCTGCTCGAGTTCACTCAGGCAACGGTCATTGGTTGCTGGATCGATCGGTTAGTCAGTCGAGCACTGAGACACAAGATGATTTGTCTGCCTTGAGCGTCGGCGCATGTGAGGTTGCTACGTGAGTCCAGTGGGCCGCGCCGTGTAGCGAGGGGTAGTGGCTTCGCGGTAGACACGAGAGCAACAGGTGTCAACCCACGACATCAGTCTGGCTGGTGCGAGCTGCGACGCCGTGGTGTAACTGGTTCTCCGAGCGCTTGTGGGCCCCTTCCGTTACCATCTTGTGGAGCTTGGCTCGGTCCTTTCCTGGTGCAGGGATGTCGTTTTGCCAGTGGGCGTGTTTCCTCTGCATGGTTGGGTCCGAGACAGTATTTCCGCCGTCTTGTGTCTGGCAGTGAGGGGGAGACACACCAGTAGTGCAGTCACGACGGAGCAACAGTCGCGGACGGAGCAGCGGGCAGTCGGTCGGTTGGTCCGGACCAGGAAAGACGGGAGATCGGCGTGCCTTCCTGCGTCCGTTGAAGTGGCTGGCAGCGGACGGTTCGGGAGAGCGATTTGGGGGTGCTGCGCCAGGTCTTCTCCAGAAATCACAGTTTATTAGAAGTTAAGTGATTGGCGATATGTTGTTTCATTTACCTGTTCTACTTGTTTTCTTGGTCAGTCTCTCGTCCCCAGCTTGCTCGTCTGTCTCTCGTCCGCATTTGTTAGGCAGTTAATGTCTGTCGGTCATTCGGAGCTGCCTCTGTCATGTTTGTCGTATTTGGTGCGTTAACGAATTTGTTGCTTGGAGTGTAACGGCCTAATTCCTGTAATATGTTTTTATCTTTCCTATCATCTTGAGAGGCAGTATATGTGTACTGAATCATTGCGGTCTTATTTTTAATTCGTTTTTATTTGTCTCATTACAATATCCATCAGTCCATTTAGATGCTCTGCATTTCCAGACATTCCTGTGTAGACGTCTATACTGATCATATTTCTTGAATCAGACAGCATTAAATTAGAATGCTGTTTTTTACAGGTTTACCTTTTAAATATACTCTAAATGGGCAGCGTCCAAGGAACAAAGACAATGTCTCATGCACTGTGGTGTGTGCGCCAGGAATGAAATACGATCGAAATGAAGAATTCGAGCTTTCAAAAATTTCACTCATTGGAACAAACTAGTCAGTTTGGCGACGAATTTCTCTTGGATACTCATCATCAAACCACAATATTTTAGTCAGCACGAAAAATCGGGTCCAACTCATTGATCCATGCTACACTTGTCGGCCCTGAAGTATTGACCACAAATCTTGGACAGGTATCTTATTGTCGTGTTATGAACCCATGATCAGTGAGAGCCCTTCATAACAAAATAACTCATCTTCATCAGTGTGTTCAATACGTAGAGAAGCTTCTTCATTAGGGTGTAGTTTTATTAGATTCATAACACGAGATGTAAAAAAAAAGAGCTCTATAGCTTCTTTCGGAGATTCAGTTCTTCCTTGTTGTCTAGTCCCCGTTCTTTGTCCTACTATTACTTTGCATAAAACGCCGGTACTCTCGAAATGGCTCCGTAACATGCATCCACTTTTGGCAATAAGTTTATCACTGTTAGTATCGTTAGCATATGGTGGGCTGGACAGAACCTCATCTTCATTCTCAGGTGGTTAATCAGTTCCAATTTCTTCCACAACATCATCCCTTTCACTTTCATTTACATCTAATTTGTTCAAGACTTCTTCAAGCACTCTTTCAATTGAACTATCTCGTAAACTTTGTCTATTCATACTTGTTGAATAGCAGGAGAAACAATGAAAATAAAAACGGTCGACTTCATAAAAACATGTTTGACGACAACAATGCAAAAGTTCGTTTCGTTTTCAATATTTAATACCAAAGTCGCAATCATATCAACTGTTTCCTTGGTTTTACTGTTGAGTGGTGGTGGTGGTGTGAGAGGAGGGGGGATACTATTAACGCCTATGGAGAATTAAATCAAATAAATGAATTATAAGTAATTTATTTTAACAAATTCCATAATAACTGTTTTAAATGCGATAGTGAACAATTAGCTTTGATTTCAAGTCCATATATCAAAGGCCGTAGATACAAATATAAAGTCGGTGGGCCCACGAAGTTCCCGCCACCCCATAGGTAATGCTACGATTAATATGATTCCTTCAGAGAGGGAAAGATTTCTATTAACATTTTTCTTATCAGCAAGATATCTTTGTACAGAAGTCCACAGGATTTGAACATACTTCGGAATGTAGTAAGATCTGTAACGCTTATACAGGTTAACAATATGTGGGAGGACGTTACGCACGACATGCAAAACAGGATACACAGTCACTAGAGATGCATCACAAAGAAATCAAGGAGCTAAATTCACCATGCTGACTACAGTTCTGAGATCCCTGGCTTACCAGTATTCAATCTCTTCAGCGCACTCATTGGGATATAATGGTGCTGGACTGTTTGTGGATGGACTGTAAATGAGCCCACTGCATAGTCAAACTGATAAATCTGGGCACTCGCAAATCTGGAAGTAGATCCATATTTTTATTCTACAGAGTGAGAAAAGCATTTATTGATGCTCACGTTTCGCACAGGTTAAAACAGTGATTGAAAGTGAATACTCTCTTCACGATAGCAAAAAGCGGTAATTCTCTTGAGTGTTAATTTAAGTACACGTGATGACCGCTTACCATGAAAAGAGAAATACTTAACGTTGCAAAAACAGACATAATGTCTTACGGGATAACCGCAATCAGTGATTTTATAATGTTACTTAAAATCCGTCTTGATTGCAAATTTTTTTTTTTTTTTATTATTCGTATGACCGGTTTCGGTTCATTCAGAACCATCTTCAGATCTGTAAAGGTAATTATACTAATTTACTATTTCACGAAAGCAAATCTTTTTCATCCTATCTGATCAATATCAAATGTACCAGAACGTACCTGATATTTCAGTTACAGGAGTAACCCGTCCAAATCCAGCAACTTTCACATGCTACGTCACATAAAATTGGTTGGCAGAGTGCACGTCATTTATATTAATTATAACACTATTACCGACAGGTGGCGTCTGGTACATTTGTTACATTCCATTTGCACATACTGTATTCAGTAGATCTTTTTTATATTAAAAATATTTAATTAAAATATGTAGATGTCAAAGCTAAAATTCTGTACTTGTCAGGATTAAAAACAGTAAAATTATCATTTTTATACGATCTAAAAGGCATAGGGCGATTTATATATCTATGGTGCTGGTGTGAACATGTTTTCTTCTACGGTCTGCTTCCGTGGTTCCCGCCACTTTGGTGTTGTGCCGCGGTCCGCTCAGTCGTCTGCTGTCCATCGCCGCGGGCAAGAGGGCCGCACAGGAGGGCCCCGTCAACGACGCCAGGCGTTGCACGCGTCTTCCGGCTTCTTCACCGCGCACCATCTCTCATCCCTCGGCCTGGATCTCCATACGTAACAGTTGTCATCTTAGTAGGTCGTCATAAATGCTAAAATAGGTGTTATGATTGAATTCGCTTTGTTCGTTGAGGATTAAATCTGGATCTTTATTTTTGTGGGTGTATATTTCGATCTCTTCTAAAATGTTAAGAAACCGTCCCTTGTGAGCTCTATGCAGGATGTCTAAGTTGTTTTCAATATTCGTGACTGAGTGCTTTGTCGCAGCCATATGCGCCCCAAAAGCTGTTTTGTTTTGAGAGTAGGTGTGCTCCCTGAATCTGGTTTCAAAGTTCCTACCAGTCTGCCCTATATATTGTTTACAGCAGTCATTACATTATAGGAAGATAAAGAAGAGGCAAATGGAACAAACAGAAGGAAGTCAAGTAGCAGTTAAGAGTAACAACAAGAAAAAATATGTAGCTCTCACTTACAATGGAAGAATTGCAGACAAAATTGAAAGATGCTTTCGTAAATCCGACGTTAAAATAGGGTTCCGAACAAATAACACGTTAAAATTGAAACTCCGGCATAGAATATGTAATAGTAGGAATAAATTTCAGGATTCAGGTGTATATAAAATCAAATGTAATGACTGCTGTAAACAATATATAGGGCAGACTGGTAGGAACTTTGAAACCAGATTCAGGGAGCACACCTACTCTCAAAACAAAACAGCTTTTGGGGCGCATATGGCTGCGACAAAGCACTCAGTCACGAATATTGAAAACAACTTAGACATCCTGCATAGAGCTCACAAGGGACGGTTTCTTAACATTTTAGAAGAGATCGAAATATACACCCACAAAAATAAAGATCCAGATTTAATCCTCAACGAACAAAGCGAATTCAATCATAACACCTATTTTAGCATTTATGACGACCTACTAAGATGACAACTGTTACGTATGGAGATCCAGGCCGAGGGATGAGAGATGGTGCGCGGTGAAGAAGCCGGAAGACGCGTGCAACGCCTGGCGTCGTTGACGGGGCCCTCCTGTGCGGCCCTCTTGCCCGCGGCGATGGACAGCAGACGACTGAGCGGACCGCGGCACAACACCAAAGTGGCGGGAACCACGGAAGCAGACCGTAGAAGAAAACATGTTCACACCAGCACCATAGATATATAAATCGCCCTATGCCTTTTAGATCGTATAAAAATGATAATTTTACTGTTTTTAATCCTGACAAGTACAGAATTTTAGCTTTGACATCTACATATTTTAATTAAATATTTTTAATATAAAAAAGATCTACTGAATACAGTATGTGCAAATGGAATGTAACAAATGTACCAGACGCCACCTGTCGGTAATAGTGTTATAATTAATATAAATGACGTGCACTCTGCCAACCAATTTTATGTGACGTAGCATGTGAAAGTTGCTGGATTTGGACGGGTTACTCCTGTAACTGAAATATCAGGTACGTTCTGGTACATTTGATATTGATCAGATAGGATGAAAAAGATTTGCTTTCGTGAAATAGTAAATTAGTATAATTACTTTTACAGATCTGAAGATGGTTCTGAATGAACCGAAACCGGTCATTTGAATAATAAAAAAAAATTTGCAATCAAGACGGATTTTAAGTAACATTATAAATACTTAACGGATTCAAGTCAAAATTGAACTTATACCAAGTGTGCTTGTAAGAAAACGAACCACTCACCATGCTGATGCCAGGAAGAGCACCTATCCAAAACAGATACCATTCTCAGGCACCATTGACGTGCTTGACTTTACAATGTGGATGCGACGGTCAACCAATCGCCCAAAAGCTCAGGAAGCGCAGGCGCCCACCCATTCAGCTGGAAGCCGAAAATCGCAAGAGGTCGTTGTTCTACACTCATAACAGTCTACTGGCTAAAACTTTGAACAAAATTGAGTGGAACATTTTCAGAAATCCTAGCATTAGGCTTGCCTGACTAATCGCACACACGAAAGGAACTCTGAACAAATACATCGCCCGAAAAAGAAATTAGTTCATCTGGACAGACGACACCAATTTTGATCCTACCACCGGACATGACCCCTGCGGGATACTGATAATGGTTTGAGAATTATCCACCAACACATACGAAAGTTTCACAGTTACCAGAGCGACATCTGTGTCTATCCTTTAATAGCGAATGCTCACAGCCCGAAGGCAAAGTGTGATGCAATCGTGTGAGGCAAGCAGGCAACCATGCCACGAAGATGCATTTGTGCTTCCTCAAGCTAATGAGCTAATTTAAGAGGGGTCAGATTGTGGGTTTCTGAAAGGCGGCATGGTCTTTCCGGGAGATTTGACACACAAGTTGCACACGCCGCTTCATTGTGCAGTGATGCTGGTACCAGCGGTCACTTGAACATTCTCACACCCGTGGAAGCGATTCTGGATATCCACGCAGCACAGGTGCCCAGCCGATCGGGGTGGCCGAGTGGTTCTAGGCGCTACAGTCTGGAGCCACGCGACCTCTACGGTCGCACGTTCGAATCCTGCCTCGGGCATGGATGTGTGTGTGTTGTCCTTAGGTCAGTTAGGTTTAAGTAGTTCTAAGGTCTAGGGGACTGATGTCCTCAGCAGTTAAGTCCCATAGTGCTCAGAGCCATTTGAACTATTTTGAGCACAGATGCCCACCTGGCTGGTCGTACTGTAAGGGCAGCTGTGGCAGATCGTACAGCTACCACAGCACAGATAAGAGGGCTTGTGACAGCCCAAACATGTCACACAAACTGTTGCAAAGGACTATGGGCATGTACACCCCTGCCGGCCGGTGTGGCTGAGCGCTTCTAGGCGCTACAATCTGGAAGCGCGAGACCGCTACGGTCTCAGGTTCGAATCCTGCCTCGGGCATGGATGTGTGTGATGTACTTAGGTTAGTTAGGATTAAGTAGTTCTAAGGTCTAGGGGACTGATCTCCTCAGCAGTTAAGTCTTCAGAGCCATTTGAACCACGTACACCTCTAGCCCGTCTTCAAGTCACACTACAGCATCGACGTGCATGGCTCGACTGGTGCCATCACAGGATCATTTGGAAGATGGAATTACGCGCTGCGGTCTTCAGCAATGGAAGTAGATTCTGCTTGTACACAAATGATGGTAGTTTGTGCGTACATCGTATACCTTGTGAGTGCTGTTTCTTAGAATGCATTTGTCCAAGACACACTGGCCCATCACAGGCCTTATGCTATTTTTATTTTTATTTATTTTTTTTTTTTTGGGGGGGGGGGGACAGTGATCGGTACGTACACAATGTTGTTAGATCTCTTCTTTTGCAGGCCTGCGTGAACTTTTTCGAGAAGGCTTGGCATAACGTAATCCAGGACAGTATTCGCCATCTCTATGATTAACTGGATGGCAGAGTCAGCTCCTGCATTGCCATACAAGGAGGCCACGTCACGTGCTTATATGGGTGTTTCAGCATAGGTAAATTTAATCATTTCTTGTATTGACTTGTAAATCATAGATTTCAGGTATCAATCGTCCTTTCTATTTTTTTTTTAATTGGCAGATTCAGATTTCAGCTAGAAACTAGCCATTCTCAATGCACTATCATTTTTGATCAATGCATGTAATGCCTGTTGGTTGGGCCTCATCCACAGTTCATTGAATACTCAATACTGAGTATTCAATGAACTGTGGATGACGCCCGAGCAACAGGCATTACATGCATTGATCAAAAATGAAAAAAAAAAAAAAATAGTGCATTGAGAATGGATTGTTTCTAGCGAAAATCTGGATCTGCCAATAAAGAAAAAGCTTATAAAGGACGACTGATAGCTGAAATCTATTATTTACAAGTCAATATAACCGTCGCTTAGTGCAACAGCCTTCTGAATGGAAGGTAAACTGATTTCTTGTATTCCTTAAGCGCTGATGCAACAATAAATACTGAGTGAACTGGAAACCGCTAAAAGGTTGTATTGACTTTTTTTCTGGCAAAATAAAGTTCAAAATTATACAAAGACACACACTGCAGAGCTTACTCATTGTGATGATTACGGAAAAGAGATAATACAGGTTGTTAATGTGAAAAAAAGTAAAATTCTGGTTCCCTACTCCTTCGTCTAACGAAGAATAATCTGCTATACTAACGTTGAAAGAAAGTTCGATATTGCAGATGAAACACCCCCTTTCGTTTCTGTAATGCCAAATTTCGTCTGTTCCTCGTTCGTATGATTATTACTTTATTAATTAAAACATGCGGGCTAAGACGCCATCGTCAGTAGAAATTCTTCGTCCTGACGTTTCGTTGCCAACTGCGGGAAGCATCTCATCTCCGAAGATGTTGCCTGTAGTTGGCAACGAAACGTCAGGACGAAGAATTTCTACTGTTCGATGACTCCCGCTTAGCTCGGAAGTTTCAATTAATGAAGACGCCACCGAGAAAGCCTAGACGTTATGATCATTACTTTGCTAAATGTCACTGGAAGAGTTGACAAAAATTAGTTAACGTGATTTATTATTGTTCCTTATTACTAGAGACCAGATCGTGGAAGAAACAGAATAACGTGATAAATCCTGACAAATTTTTCGAGGAAGAAATGCCAATTTCATGTTACGTCATTTAGGGTTAAAAGTTGTAACATGGGTCCGTTATTGCAGCACTTTATTCCCACTGTTCATATCTGCGTTGGTACAGTCAGCATTGCTTGCTAATTTTGGTGCCACAGATGAGAATCCCTCAGTGTGCCCAAGTAGTAGACACTATGTAGGAAAATAGAACAGTTTACTCATGGAGGTGACAGCTGTCATAATTACTATCAAATATCCTATTTTTATTACTATTACTATTATTATTATTAATATTATTATTACTCTTGGATTAATCGTCTTATACCTTCGATTACTCCAGAAAAAGACGGAAGCCATCGTTTGACATGACACGTGTTAAGGCATTAGCAAATAGTTTCTGTGGGTCTAGAGAGGACTATAGAGAGGAAAAATCGTAACGGGGCATATAATTAAAGACATTTTAAACAGTCTAACTGAGATCGTTCGGTGTGAGTGCTACTCAGAGATGAAGAGTCTGACAGTGTAGACGAACCACTGTCGCGCCCCGTCACACCTACCGGAAGGCTGATTGAAATATGAAGGTCGGATCGCATATCCTTTGCAGTTTGCTCTGTGTGTACCTATTGCGCCCTTCGGGACTTAGCTACATATCTACATCTAGAGATATTCCGCAAGTCACCATGCGGTACACGGCGGAGGGCACCTTGTGCCACTACTAGTCACTTCCTTCCCTGCTCCGCTAGCAAATAGAGAGAGAGAGAGAGAAAAACTACTGTTTAGATGACTCTGTATGAGCACTAATTTCTCCTATCTTATTTTCGTGATACTTACGTGCAGTGTATGTTGGCAGCAGCATAAGCGTTCGGCAGTCGGCTTCAAATGCCGATTCTCTAAATTTTATCAATAGTGTTTCTCGAAAAGAACGTTCGTTTCCTGAAGAATCCCCGTAACACTTGCATGTTATTCAAACATAACCGGTAATAAATCTAGCAGCGCACATATAAACTGCTGCCGCGAATGGTAGCCGCGCGGTATGAGGCCTCTTATCACGGTCCGTACGGCTGCCCCCCCCCCCCCTTCGTCCCCCGTCCGGCGGAGATTCGAATCCTCCCTCGGACATGGAAGCGTGTGTTGTCCATAGATTAAGTCACTTTAAGTTGGATCAAGTAGTGTGTAGGCTTGTCCCCAGCAATTAGGTCCCATAAGGCCTAACCACATTTTTTTTTCTGAACTGCTTCGTTATCTTCCCCACTTCAGTCTGACCTGGTATGAAACCCAAACAGTCGATTAGTATTCAAGAATAGCTCGCACCAGTGTCTTATATGCGGTCTCCTTGACACGTGAACCACTCTTTCCTAAAATTCTCCCAATAGATCAGAGTCAACCATTCGCCTTCTCTAACACACTTCTTACATGCTCGTTCCATTTCATGTTGTTGTTATTGTTGTTGTTGTTGTTGTCTTCAGTCCTGAGACTGGTTTGATGTAGCTCTCCATGCTACTCTATCCTGTGCAAGCTTCTTCATCTCCCAGTACCTACTGCAACCTACATCCCTCCGAATCTGCTTAGTGTATTCATCTCTTGGTCCCTCTCTATGAGTTTTATCCTCCACGCTGTCCTCCAATGGTGATCCCTTGATGCCTCAGAATATGTCCTACCCAGCGATCCCTTCTTCTAGTCAAGTTGTGCGACAGATTTCTCTTCTCCCCAATTCTATTCAATACCTCCTCATTAGTGATCTACTCATACCGCCTCATATACTCATATAATCTTATGCCTGGATATTTAAAGAACTTGACTGTGCCAGAATGAGTCAAATGGCTCTAAACAATATGGGACTTAACATCTGAGGTCATCAGTCCCTTAGACTTAGAACTACTTAAACCTAACTAAGCTAAGCACATCAGACACATCCATGCCCGAGGCCGGATTCGAACCGTAGCAGCAGCGCGGTTCCGGATTGAAGGGCCTAGAACCGCTCGGCCACAGAGGCCGGCTTTGACTGTGTCAAGCAGGACAATAGAAATACTATATCCGACCATTACAGGTTTGTTCTTTCTGCTCATTCGGATTGCCTTATATTTTCCACATTTCGGCCTAGCTGTCATTCATCACATCAAGTCATGTTGTATCTTCCTACAGTCACTCAACTGCGGCATCTTATCGTACGCCATGGTATCATCAGCAAACAATCGCAGACTGCTGCCCACCCAGTCCGCCAAACCATTTATGTATACAGACAACAACAGCGGTTCTACCACACTTCCCTGGGGTACTCCTGACGATACCCTTGTCTCTGATGAACACTCGC
The DNA here is from genome assembly GCF_023898315.1 of Schistocerca nitens. Lineage (NCBI taxonomy): Eukaryota > Metazoa > Arthropoda > Insecta > Orthoptera > Acrididae > Schistocerca > Schistocerca nitens. The sequence goes on from NC_064614.1 coordinate 1,250,175,745, forward strand.
CGTCGAGGACCACATATTGAGTTTATTATTTAAGAAGTCTTCGTGCCTCTGACATATGTACGAATTTATTCCATATGTTCATACCTCCGTCAACAGCCTTAAATGGGGCTCCATGTCAAATGCTTTCCGGAAATCTAGAAATATGGAATCTATTGCGTTTCATCCATGGTTCGTAACATATCATGTTAGAGAACGGAAGCTGAGGTTCACACGAGCTATGCTTTTTGAAACCATGCCAGTTCGTGGAAAAAAGCTTCTCAGGCTCACGAAAGTTTAATACACTCCTGGAAATGGAAAAAACAACACATTGACACCGGTGTGTCAGACCCACCATACTTGCTCCGGACACTGCGAGAGGGCTGTACAAGCAATGATCACACGCACGGCACAGCGGACACACCAGGAACCGCGGTGTTGGCCGTCGAATGGCGCTAGCTGCGCACCATTTGTGCACCGCCGCCGTCAGTGTCAGCCAGTTTGCCGTGGCATACGGAGCTCCATCGCAGTCTTTAACAATGGTAGCATGCCGCGACAGCGTGGACGTGAACCGTATGTGCAGTTGACGGACTTTGAGCGAGGGCGTATAGTGGGCATGCGGGAGGCCGGGTGGACGTACCGCCGAATTGCTCAACACGTGGGGCGTGAGGTCTCCACAGTACATCGATGTTGTCGCCAGTGGTCGGCGGAAGGTGCACGTGCCCGTCGACCTGGGACCGGACCGCAGCGACGCACGGATGCACGCCAAGACCGTAGGATCCTACGCAGTGCCGTAGGGGACCGCACCGCCACTTCCCAGCAAATTAGGGACACTGTTGGTCCTGGGGTATCGGCGAGGACCATTCGCAACCGTCTTCATGAAGCTGGGCTACGGTCCCGCACACCGTTAGGCCGTCTTCCGCTCACGCCCCAACATCGTGCAGCCCGCCTCCAGTGGTGTCGCGACAGGCGTGAATGGAGGGACGAATGGAGACGTGTCGTCTTCAGCGATGAGAGTCGCTTCTGCCTTGGTGCCAATGATGGTCGTATGCGTGTTTGGCGCCGTGCAGTTGAGCGCCACAATCAGGACTGCATACGACCGAGGCACACAGGGCCAACACCCGGCATCATGGTGTGGGGAGCGATCTCCTACACTGGCTGTACACCACTGGTGATCGTCGAGGGGACACTGAATAGTGCACGGTACATCCAAACCGTCATCGAACCCATCGTTCTACCATTCCTAGACCAGCAAGGGAATTTGCTGTTCCAACAGGACAATGCACGTCCGCATGTATCCCGTGCCACCCAACGTGCTCTAGAAGGTGTAAGTCAACTACCCTGGCCAGCAAGATCTCCGGATATGTCCCCCATTGAGCATGTTTGGGACTGGATGAAGCGTCGTCTCACGCGGTCTGCACGTCCAGCACGTACGCTGGTCCAACTGAGGCGCCAGGTGGAAATGGCATGGCAAGCCGTTCCACAGGACTACATCCAGCATCTCTACGATCGTCTCCATGGGAGAATAGCAGCCTGCATTGCTGCGAAAGGTGGATATACACTGTACTAGTGCCGACATTGTGCATGCTCTGTTGCCTGTGTCTACGTGCCTGTGGTTCTGTCAGTGTGATCATGTGATGTATCTGATCCCAGGAATGTGTCAATAAAGTTTCCCCTTCCTGGGACAATGAATTCACGGTGTTCTTATTTCAATTTCCAGGAGTGTATATTCGAACTGAAGGAATGTGCATCAAACGGAAGTTACCCTTCTCATTTACTTGAGTCACCTGCGGTTTTTCCAGTCAATTGGGATATTGTGCTGGGCGAGAAATTTTTCGATGAATGCCGGCTAGGTAAGGGGCCAGTGCCGTAGAGTACTGTCTATAATTTCTAACTGGGATTCCATCTGAAGCTAGTGATTTATTTGCTTTCAAATGTTTCATTGGTTACCCTACGCCAGGAATGCTTATCACTGCGTCATCTATACGGGACGTCAGTGTAGGACTTAATGTAATTAAATAGTTGAGGTTGCACCAGCAATTTGTACCGTAGAGTCTCTCTTAATGAGAAGGCAACTGCTCGTACGTAAATTAGATACGGCTATAATTTCATGGCCCTCCCCCTTGTGATCTCACAAGCGCTGCCACTGCTAACTGAGGAGCAGGAGGCACTGACGGCCGGGATTTTGAGTGGGAGCCATTCCCTTAATTACCGTGCGAAGAGCCCTTGGAAGCGTACCGGCCCTGGTGCAGAGGCCTGCTTTACGTGAACTGACGCAGTCCATCAGTCAGACATTCCATTTCTCCAGCGCGTAGTTGTCTGCAGCACTTCACTAGGATGGGACCTGCCACCAGCCAGAGAGGTCAAGCTGTTTGCGCTACCGACTCAGCTTGTTAGAGTCCTCGTGTTGACACAGTCACTGGCGGTGGTAGAACTCAATAAGCAAAGCATAACTAAGGCATAAGAAGCCTTTAAGGACACGAACAGCGCAGAAATTTGAGAAACTTGTGTTCCTCCCGACATATAAATTGTTCCAACAACTTACAGTAATGCAGCCTAGTAACATCTTCGACAGTTGCCGATATTTCGGCAGGTGAGCACACCACCACTTTTAGGACCAAAATTATTTATTTATTTTTCAGTTCTCATTCTGTCTATGATGGTAGTGGCGGGCCTATTTTCGAACAGTATTTGATTTCGTTTGGACCAAAGGTTATATTTTCCGCTGTGGTGACTATTTTATTTAAATTTGGGTTCTGGTGTACTATTCGATTTACATTTATTGCTTTTTTCTGTCTTGATTTCCGTGAAGAGGAATATGTGATACCGTGGCATATGCCTTAAAACTGAGGGTAAACCTCCCCTAAAAGCCCAGTCACTGTTGATTTCAATTAGCCTTGAGGCTCTTTCAGATGTTCGTCTATGATTCCCTCGGAAGTATATTCCAAAGTTTGCTGACAATCTTATAAGTCTATATTCAGTGGCTCCGTGTTGGGTGACGGATATAAAACTCTCCTACTTGTACTGGATCTAACTCTGGCTGCTATGTTATCATTATTTCAGTAGTGAAGATCGTAGAAGTATTGGCAATTGAAGTCATACAGAACAGCTCCAATAAAACTGCAAGAGGTGTAGATAACTGTAGATATATTTGCACCGTGTAATCTTCCTGCGGTGAGTGTTAATAGTCCAAGTCTTCTGCGAGCATTCAGTATTAATTCCATGGAAATGGAAATGAGCGTTTGGCGTCATTGGCCGGGAGGCCCCTTACGGGGCAGGTCCGGCAGCCTTCGTGCAGGTCTTATTACATTCGACGCCACATAGGGTGACCTGCGCGCCGGATGGGGATGAATGATGTTGAAGACAACACAAAACCCAGTCCCTGAGCTGAGAAAATCCCCGACCCCGTAGGACGCCAATCCATCACTCTGACCACTCAGCTATCGGGGCGGACAGCATTCCATGATTGCTTGTCTGTAAGTCGAAGTACTATCGAAGGTTATTCCAACATAGTTTGCTGCTTTTGTCGGTAGTACTTCATTTCCCCAAAATGGCACACTTAAATTTTCTGCATTCTGCAGTTGAAACTGAGTAAGATTTTTATGATGGCGTATTATAAGATGGCTTTTATCGGCATTTGGTCTCATCCTTCAGCGGTCAAGCCAGTTTCTCTATATAATCTTTAGATAATCTGTTCAGGCTTTGTGCTGTTGCTACATGGTACCGACACGCTGTCTCATCTGCATTCCATTCCACTGGAAGTGGAATGTTGGCACTATATAGTGCAAATAGCAAAGAGGATAAAATTGCTCCTTGGGGATTTCCGGCATCTAGTATAAGTGGTGTTGATTTATTGTCGTTTATACACACTGTGGTTGGCCTGTCATTTAGACTACAAACTATTAGCCTGACTAATTTTTAGTGAACCCCATCTTCATCAGTTTATATTATAATCCATCACGCCAAACATTATCAAAGGCGCTTTCGACGTCAAGCGTTGATGCCAACGCACAATCTCCAAAATTTAGAGCCTGGGTGCTGCATCTAGATATTCTCAGCATAGGCTTCACGGTGGAGTGCCCATTTCTAATACCGGCCTATATACATGGAATTAATTTTTTCTGTATCGGCAGATTTTCGGATTCTGGCACGTATTATGCTCTCAAATGTTTTTCCAGTAAAGGGTAACAAAGTTATCATTAGACGGTTATCCTGATTTTAGAATTATAACAACCTTGGCTGTCTTCCACTGTGTTGGAATTTTTGTTGTTAATGATTGCCTTGAATAAATTTCTACGAGATTTTATTAGTTCCTGTGGTGCTAGTCTGACGGTTTTACGAGTCATACCGTTTGATGCTTAGAGCGTTACTTTTACCGTTGTTTATTGCCTCTATACTCTACCGATCTTTAACTTCAGATAGTAACAATGCTTGATATTTATTCAGTTGTGTTTCACCATTAACAAACATTTGTTCATTGACTACATTCTTATGTACAGAATCAGAAAGTTTACCGGTGGAACGCTAACGGGTGTTCATCAATACAGCCCTAAATACGTCAGCTTTTCGTTTATCTCCTGTAACTATATTTCCTTGGTAAAGAAATGGAGAGTTTTATTTTGTATTGTCACCTGACTTTTCTTGAAGGTTGTCCAGAATAACGAGGTGTAATTATGATCAAGTTTACGGCTCGTTTCAGACAATTTGTGTGTACGGAAGTTCTGTATTTGATTTGTGACCAAATTATTTAGTATATTCCACTCAGTCTGGTGCATAGCATTAGCTGTTTGTTTGAGTTATACCACCACAAGAAGTGACGACATTCCTGCTGTCGTTTAAACATATGCATGAGGAAACGGTTGCATTTTTACTTGGTAGTATTGTATAATCTACCAAAAGACGAACTAGCACTGATTTTTATAAACTGTGAAGCAAATCTACGTACATTCATATTAATGGGGGACCTTAATGTCGTGCTGTGGCTTCCGTAACATCAAGACAGAGAGAAATGCCATATACAGGACCTGAAGAGAACAGACACTTGAAAATTTAAACAAACTTTGAATGTCGGTCTTCAGTCTGTAGAAGGTTCAATCAATAGAGAAAACATTAAAGATTACAATGGAAAGACCGTCAATGCCATAAACATAGCTACACACGAACGCAAACCTCAAACAAATATTATTGTGGGAAGACAACGTATCCCGCTCTATACACTGGACAACATCAAAATTAAAAGGAAAATATACAATTTTTTCAAACAGCCAAAACGCAGTGAGAGAGTGCTTTCCAGGCAAATTTAAATTTATGTGGGGCATACGACGAAAAACAACACTCAGACACCGTTAATACCACACAACCAAATATGAAAACTCTCAGAACTGAGCGATAGTGAATGTCAGTTAGCAACGGATAAGGTAGCATTCACTCTGTCCCTCTCTTTTTTGACCAGAGAGGAAGAGCATGATTCCAAGTACAATTTGAGCAAAAACCTCGATATCTTTTTATAAGGCCATACAACAAAGGGACAGAGTTAATCCTATATCCTCAGTTGATAATTAATATTCACTATCAATAATTTATGGTGCTATGGTGTTGTGTGGTGGTGCTAGTGTCTCAGGTGTGTGTGTGTGTGTGTGTGTGTGTGTGTGTGTGTGTGTGTTGAATAGATTCTTTGTTGTCGTCTCGGTATTGATGCATGCCTGTATTCGTCGTGGTATGATATCGAGAAGTTCATGAAGGCACTGTTGCTCCAGATTGTCCCACTCCTCAACGGCGTTTCGGCGTAGATCCCTCAGTGGTTGACGAGTCACATCGTCCATGAACAGCCCTTTTCAATCGATCCCAAACATATTCGATATGGTTCATGTTTGTGGAACATACTGGCCACTCTAGTCGAGCGATATCGTTACCCTGGAAATTGTCATTCACTAAATGTGCACGATACGTAGCGATTTGTCGTCCATGAAGACGAATGCCTAGCCAGTGTGCTGCCGATATAGTTGCACTATCGGTCGGAGGACGGCATTTACGTATCGTACAGCCGTTACGGCGCCTTCCGTGACCAGCAGCGGCGTACGTCGGCCACACATAATGCCACCCTAAAACAGCAGGGATCCTCCACCTTCCTGCACTCGCTAGACAGTGTGTCCAAGGCGTTCAGCCTGACTGTGTTACCTCCAAAAACGTCTCTGGCAATTGTTTGGTTGAAGGCATATACGACACTCATCGGTGAAGAGAACGTGATGCCAATCCTGAGCGGTCCATTCGGCATGTTGTTGGGCCCATCTGTACCGCGGTAGGCCCGTAGGTAGCGGTCATCCACTGCAGTAGTAGCCCTTGGGCGGCCTGAGCGAAGCATGTCATCGACAGTTCCTGTCCTAGAAGCCTTGACACTTCCTTTGTTGAGAGCCCTTTCTGGCACAAAGTAACTGTGGACGCGATATAACCGCGGCATTGACCGTATGGGCATGGTTGAACTACAGACAACACGGGCCATGTACCTGCTTCCTGGTGGAATGACCGGAACGGATCGGCTGTCAGACCCACTCCGTCTAATAGGCGCTGCTCATGGATGTTTGTTTACATCTTTGGGCGGGTTCAGTGACATATCTGAACAGTCAAAGGGACTGTGAGTGTGATACAATATCCACAGTCAACGTCTATCTTCAGGAGTTCTGGGAACTGGGGTAATGCAAAACTTTTTTGATGGGTAAATTACACATCACTCCATTTTTATTATTAAATTTATGTGTGATGCGAGGGCAGACAAGAGATAGAAAATCTCTAGTGATCAGATGTAGATACAGAGGCATTTTCTCCTAATTTTTGCAGATCTTAATTATATATTGTTACGAAGTTAGCAATCTTCAGCAATATGGTGGTTCCCATTAAAAGATACATTTGTGGGAACTTGAAGGCTGCTTAGCGTGTGGGTACATCAGATTGGTGGTGTCAGCTGTTGGTGTATGGCAACATAATGAATATGAACAGTCTTTCCAAAGGTGTGAAAATTGACAGAGTTAGGTTGGACGTCAAAATGTAGCGCCTCTGTGGACAGCAGATTGTTATACCGGAGTCTTGGGATTTTCAACGGTATTCTGAGCTAGCAGTGGTCAGATTTGCTCTTTTGCAGCATCACCACGACGTCACGGAGACACTCGAAAGCGAGATCACTGGGCATCGCCAGCAGCTACCATGGATTGAGGACTCGGCTGCCTCTGCTACCACCTGCATTGAGTTCAATGGACATAGTAGCTCTGTTGTGCCAGCTGCTGTCCGATTCCTGCCATAGTGTAGTGAGTCGAGTCCCACACAGCAGTGTCACCACAGTGAGTGCGTGCAGGAGAAAGGGGCCGTTCCAGACCCCATCGCCAACGAAGACGTAGTGTGCCGCTGACGTGACTGCCTTCGCTTACAGACACTGCCCGCCGCAATTCAGGTCGCCTGCACTGCATAGCCGGCCGCTGGTGGCCGAGTGGTTCTGGCGCTACAGTCTGGAACCGCGAGACCGCTACGGTCGCAGGTTCGAATCCTGCCTCGGGCATGGATGTGTGTGATGTCCTTAGGTTAGTTAGGTTTAAGTAGTTCTAAGTTCTAGGGGACTAATGACCTCAGCAGTTGAGTCCCATAGTGCTCAGAGCCATTTTTTTTGCACTGCATACTCTTATCAGGGCAAGAACTGTCGCCGATACGTCTGCTCCGGCCAGGATCAGCAGACTGATGCGTCTTCTGCCTCACTTCGCCATGACAGAGCGTGTACCGAAGTTGAATAAGGCGTTCTGTACTATCAGCAGTGCTTGCACTGGACCCTGCAGCACTTCACCACCACCACTCACCCTACCAAGTGCAACTGTACTCTTCAGAGAGGTGGCAGGGGAGCCGACGTCGCTGCAGTCAACAGCAGAGGGTGCTGCAATAACACACCTCATTGTCTGAGCCGCAGTCTGCAATATCACCACCTCTATATCTACAGCCATACTCTGCAAGCCACCTGACGGCGTGTGGCGGAGGGTACCTTGAGTACCTATATAAGTTCTCCCTTCTAGGATTAATAAGGCTATATCTGCTCCTGTAGTGATATTCACTGGGGTCAGGGATTAGGGTATGTGATAACAGTAAGGTCACTTTTGTCAAATTGGAGGAACCGGTGGACTTATCATATTTTAAAAGTATTTCTAGGGATGAGGGGTTAGAAACAGTGTATTGTACACAGTGGAGTTTGCTTAGGCATTCTACCCCTTGTGCCGAGTCTGTAGCAGTTGCTTGCTTTATGTGTTATTGTTCTAGTGACATGTTCAGGTAGCTCACGACTAGGCAAAAGAAGTATACTGTTGGTACTGAATGCTCTATCTGTATTATTGTTGGATGATTATTTCTGTGTTGTTTTTGGGTTACTAATTCTGTGTCATGAAAATAAGCAACGGTGGGGCAATGGCAAAATCAGAGACACGAAGTCTCACCAGAGGGGAGGCTAAACGGCCATTGGTCAATGAGGTAGTTCAGTTAAAGGTGGCTGGATGGGTTTCGGATGACAAACAAGTGGATATAAATGAGGAGAAAGAGTTGTTAGGGTCACAGACTCTAGAGAGTGTCTGGGCGTTTGTAAACTTGTTTCTTTCTTTTCTGTTATATCGTCTAAGGATGTATTAGCATTTGTAGAGGATGCGTACCTGTGGTCTAGGGGTAGTGCGCTGTTAGCAGCGGTGGGGCAAGGTCGTCGTGCCTGTGTCCCCTGCTAGCGCACCGCGCGCGCGAGTGTTTACTGTTTACCTTCCGCTGCGGCGAGTGTCACGCGTCCGTGTCTCGGTAGTGCCATGGCGCACTCGTATCGCAAGTCCACCATTAAGATCACATTTCAAGCGGACTATGCAAGACCTCGAGCACTTGACATTGAACGTTTCATCCGGGAAGAACTTCATATTGCACCTCAAGACATCATTGGGATCCACTTTTCTATAACACAAAGTGTCGTCTACATAAAAATGATCAATGAAAAGGCGTGCACTGATGTTGTGTGTCGACACGCTCATGGACTTAAATTCAAGCATTCTGATGGTCACATAGGAACTGTCACGATCGACCACGCTGGATTAGGCCTTCGCACTCTGAGGGTCTTCGAGCTGCCATTCGAAGTCCCGCCAGATGTTGTGATGACAGCTTTCAAACCGTACGGCAACGTGCTAAGCCACTTGGCTGAAAAATGGCAAACGTTTGAAACGTACCCCGTCTTAAATGGAGTGCGACAAATTAAGATTGAACTGGCGAAGCATGTGCCATCCTATTTAGTAATTGGCGGCTGCCGAGCCATTGTCATGTACGACGGACAACCGCGTACTTGCGCCGGCTGTGGCCAGGAAGGACATGTCAGATCGGCCTGCATTCAACGCCGACTGACTCAGACACCGGTTGGTGAAGTTCCATCCCCGGCGACGCCTATTTCACTCCCCATCACGTATGCAGCGGCTGCAACCGCAACAGCTGTTCCTGCCCAGGATCGAAACACCTTATTGCAGTCAGTGGTCGATGACAGTGTGGGGGACAGTATATCCCCCTCTACGATGTCATCGGCAGACTTGCCTCAAGACGGTGATCAATTGTGCCACCACGACGAGCCTAAAGAGAAGATGGAAGCAGAAACGGAAATTGTCCCGACCTCTGCCTTCCTACCAATGGAGACCGCATCAGATGATTGTCGCCCGCATTCTGACTCAGAACAACATGTCCGGAAACAACGGTCCCCTCGCAAACGCAAGAAACGGCGCCATACGCCATCCGATGATTGCCTGCTTCGGATGTGTGACCCGGACGAACATCCGGCGTCGGACGACAATCAGGACTCTACCACCACAGCTCACCCTTCCCGTCACGATGCTACGGCTGATACAATTTCTGAGCCTCAGTCTGACAACATCACTTCTGCTACTGAACATGCGCGAGAGCGCTCTACTGACAGCACTCATCAACAGTTACCAATTGCTGCATCTGATTCTTGGGCGGATGATGTCGAGGATGAGCCACAGCACCAGGAGGATGCCGAAGGCCGAGATGCTCCCGCGGCTGTACCCAGCACCGACCAACGACAGTGACTACGGCTGTATCGTCAGCCTCTGTGGGGCCGCCCCTGCCGCCCACACCTGGCCTCTTACACAACCCAGTTGCCGACCTGGCTGACCAAACGTACCGTCTGGCGACGATTAACATCAACAACATACGTGCCCGACATAAACTAAAGATGCTACAGGACCTGCTCAACGCAGCAGACATCGACATTGCGCTCCTTCAAGAGGTGTATGTCACAGACTTCAAGGGACCCTATGGCTACACGACTTGGGTCTCACATGCGTCTGCCAATGGCAGTGGTGTGGCGATCCTCCTCCGCGAAGGTATATCCGCAGAAGACGTCGAATATCTCCCTGACGCCAGAGGCATGGCTCTTACTATCCAAGGAGTCAAACTTATTAACATCTATGCACCGTCAGGATCTGGTCGGCGTCGCGAACGATCCACCTTTTTCGCTCATACAATCACGCCCCTCTTTATGGGCCGTCAGGACGCCTTGATAATGGGAGGGGACTTTAACTGTAGCCAAGCACCCAAGGATCAGTTACCACATCATTCTCCCTGCGCAGAACTTACGACAATTATAAATAATCTTCAATTGGTGGACTCGTGGGAACATGTTTGTGGCGATCGGCCCGGATTTACTCACTACACCAGCCATTCCTCCAGCCGCATCGACCGGATTTACATCTCGCGCTCCATAGCTGTGGGGACAAGAGCTGCCGAAGTTTGGCCCACAGCTTTTTCTGACCACGAGGCCTACATCTGCGCTATTACCCTCGGCCGCCAGAAGGTGTGGCACAGCCGTGGTCTTTGGAAGTTGAACGTCGCCCACCTCGCTTCTCAGGAATGCCGCCGCCTTATAGAGACCACGTGGGACTCTTGTAGCCGCCGGCGTGGTACCTACCGGTCTACACTGTCGTGGTGGTTACTCTGCGCCAAACCAGCCCTCCGGAAGACCTTGATAGGCTACGGCCGAGATGTTGCAGCATGGAAGAGACATACCATGGACTTTTACTTCAGCATCTTAAGGGAATGTACAACACTGCCGTACTCACCTGCAAGGCAGGCGACGGTGAACCGTGCCAAGGCACAGATCATCAGATTAACACGTTGCCACCTTGAGGGTGCGATCGTCAGAGCGCGCACTCAAGACAGAGTGGCCCAGGAGGAACCGTCTATGTACCACGTCATTGCAGAACGACGGCGCCGACGCAGGACACTGATCCACGCTATCACGACGGAAGACGGACGACGCCTTGATACCCAGCGCGACATAGGAAACGCCCTTCATGCTCACTACACTAGGCTGTACTCGGAACATCGACATCCCCCAGAGGTGATCGCCGAAGTCTCTCAACTCACTTATGGCTCGATCTCTCCGACAGCGGCGGCGGATTTGACTGCAGATGTAACGGAAGAGGAAATCATTGAAGCAATACAGGCTGGGGCTGCTCATAAGTCCCCGGGACCTGATGGCCTTCCTCTGGAATTTTACCGGACGTATCAACAATTGCTGGCACCAGCATGGACTGATATTTGCCGCGATCTTATGTCTCCCACGACGCAGATACCTGGGGCCTTCCTAGAAGGACTGATTGTGCCTATACCCAAACCACGAAGCGGATCCAGGATCAGTGACTATCGGCCCTTGACCTTACTCAACAGTGACTTGAAGATTTTCACCCGGCTTCTGGCGGCACGCCTAAAGCGATCAGTACGATGTGCTGTGTCGCAGGACCAGGCATCGTTAGGTGGTGACCATAATATTCGCTCTGCATTGTGCCGATATAGAGATATGATCGCGCTAGCCACAGCTCACCAACTGCCAGGAGTTTTGGCCTCACTCGACTTTAGCCAGGCCTTTGACAGAGTCGACCACACATTTTTGATGGAGGTACTGCGACACATGGGATATCCGGACGTCATAGTTAATGTACTGATGCGTCTCCTACGCGGCGTGACGTCCAAGGTGTTATATAATGGCCGTCTTACGCCGCCGATACAGATCTAGCGATCGGTGCGACAAGGCTGCCCTCTTTCGGCGATATTGTACGCCCTCGTCTTGGAACCACTCCTCTGCGGCCTCCGACAACGTCTGACTGGAATATCCCTTGGTGGACACACTTTTTGCTGCACTGCCTATGCGGATGATCTGGTACTCCTTCTTCGCAATAATGACGAAGTTCGTGCAGCACTGGCGTGGGTGGCGACCTACGGCGCGGCATCGGGGAGCCATCTCAATCTCCACAAATCACACGCCCTGTCTATAGGCAGAGGCCTACCCGAAGAGAGTGTCGCACCGCTAAGAATCAGTGCCACAATCCGCTGTCTTGGCATTGATTTCACATCTGACATGAAGCGTTCAACAGCCCTTAACTACAGGCGTTTATTGAATCAGATGAGAGCAGGAATAAGTGACCACCGTCTGCGACATCTAGACCTCCTGCAACGGACACGATATGCTAACGTCTATTTGGCGTCACGTATCCCCCATTTTGCACAGATACTCCCCGTACCACCTATCCTGGCTCACCACATGTTGGCGGTTTTGGGATCCTTTGTTAATACGGGCATGTTATTTAAGATTCGTTACGAGTCCCTCACCCTCCCGAGGAGCAGAGGGGGTTTAGGCCTTTGTCATGTTCAGAACAGAGCGAAGGCCCTGTTCGTCAGCTGTCACCTGCAACTGTGGCGACGAAGTCCGACGTGCCTCACAAGTCTCTTACTGGAAGCCTTACGACCAATCTCACTCGCACCCCCTGTGATGATATCGGACATCCCAGCACCTTTCTTCTACATTAGCCAGTTCTTCCTTGAATTAAGCTACATCCGCACCGCGCTACTACCCACACGCTTGATGATGACGAGGGCGGTATATGCTGCCATGCAAATGAACAGGACGCCGAATGTGATTGAAAGCAAACACCCCAACACAAAGTGGCGCGCTGTGTGGCAGGCAGTGAGTGCCACCACCCTTGATACTAACGTGCAATCTGCATGGTACGTAACTGTTAATGGGAAACAGTTGTGCCAGTCCCGCCTACATCACATCCACCTAGCTGTTTCACCCTTGTGTGCCACATGCCAAGTGATTGACACGGATGAACATCGTTTCGAATGCGGGTCGGCAAAGGACGTTTGGTATTTGGTGCGTCAGATATTGGCTTTTCTCACACGCACGACTCCCGACAGGATAACTACCCGATCACTTCTTTTCCCCGATCAGATTTATTTCCCAAGAGCAAAAACGAACTCTGTGACGTGGATCAGCGGCCACGCTGTTCACTACCTCTTCGGTAATGGCGACAAGACAGTACCCGATTTTTGGTATTATCTCAACGAACGACATTGTGCGATCGTCAAGAACCCTAAATATAGGCAATATTTTTCTAATTTTCTTTGGAGCGCATTCCATAATCCGCCTCGCAGCTGGATTATCGATGACATGAGAAGATAACCATAGCACCTCTTCCCAGTTCCTTTTTTTTTATGAGATTGAACAAACAACGGAAACAACACAGCAACGAGAAGACAGTCATCGAAAAATTCGCAGCGGGCTATAGTATGGAGCATCCTTTGTCGTAACGGGACGACTTCCTATTATTCTGTTTATGTAGCCGAAGAAGAACGGCCTTCTTTTTATCCATTTGTATAAAAATAAAATAAAATAAAAATAAAAGCAGAAAAACAAACCATCCAAAATCATTTTTTTTCCTTTTTTTTCATTTTTGTTCAACAAAAAAAAAAGTAGCTAGGATAGCTGAAAAAAAAAGTGGTCGCGTTGTTGGACCATAATGCGGAGGAACCTTTAAAAAAAAAAAAAGGGGTAGCGCCGGAAAAAAAAAGGGTAGCGTCTTTGATTCGTAATCAAAACGGCTTCAGTCCCGGGTTCGAACCCCGCCACTGCCTAAATTTTGATGAATAATCAGCATTGGCGGCCGAATACTTCCGGCATAAGAAGTCAGCCTCATTCTGCCAACGGCCTTGTCAAAGAGGGCGGAGGAGCGGATGGAGGTTCAGGGCACTCTCTTGTCCTAGGGTGGGAAAGTGCCCATAAAGGCGGAAGAATCAGCAATGATCAACGACATGAGGATGCAGAAGGCAATGGAAACCACTGCATTAAAGACACGTAACGTGTATCCACAGGACATGTGGCCTGCATTTTAAGAAGTGTCATGATGATATCTCCATTGGCAAAAGATTCCGGAATAGTCCCCCATTCGGATCTCCGGGAGGGGACTTCCAAGGCGGAGGTTACCGTGGGAAAAAGATTGAATAATCAACGAAAGGATAACGTTCTACAAGTCGGGGCGTGGAATGTCAGAAGCTTGAACGTGGTAGAGAAACTAATAAATCTGAAAAGGGAAATGCAAAGGCTCAATCTAGATATAGTAGGGGTCAGTGAAGTGAAGTGGAACGAAGACAAGGATTTCTGGTCAAATGAGTATCGGGTAATATTAACAGCAGCAGAAAATGGTATAACTGGTGTAGGATTCGTTATGAATAGGAAGGTAGGGCAGAGGGTGTGTTACTGTGAACAGTTCAGTGACCGGGTTGTTCTAACCAGAATCGACAGCAGACCAACACCGACAACGATAGTTCAGGTATACATGCCGACGTCGCAAGCTGAAGATGAACAGATAGAGAAAGTGTATGAGGATATTGAGAGGGTAATGCAGTATGTAAAGGGGGACGAAAATCTAATAGTCATGGGCGACTGGAATGCAGTTTTAGGGGAATGAGTAGAAGAAAAGGTTACAGGAGAATATGGGCTTAGGACAAGGAATGAAAGAGGAGAAAGACTAACTGAGTTCTGTAACAAGTTTCAGCTAGTAATAGCCAATACCCTGTTCAAGAATCACAAGAGGATGAGGTATACTTGGAAAAGGCCGGGAGATACGGGAAGATTCCAAATAGATTACATCATGGTCAGACAGAGATTCCGAAATCAGATACTGGATTGTAAGGCGTACCCAGGAGCAGATATAGACTCAGATCACAATATAGTAGTGATGAAGAGTAGGCTGAAGTTCAAGACATTAGTCAGGAAGAATCAATACGCAAAGAAGTGGGATACGGAAGTACTAAGAAATGACGAGGTACGTTTGAAGTTCTGTAACGCTATAGATACAGCAATAAGGAATAGCGCAGTAGGCAGTACAGTTGAAGAGGAATGGACATCTCTAAAAAGGGCCATCACAGAAGTTGGAAAGGAAAACATAGGTACAAAGAAGGTAGCGGCGAAGAAACCATGGGTAACAGAAGAAATACTTCAATTGATTGATGAAAGGAGGAAGTACAAACATGTTCCGGGAAAATCAGGAATACAGAAATACAAGTCGCTGAGGAATGAAATTAATAGGAAGTGCAGGGAAGCTAAGACGAAATGGCAGCAGGAAATATGTGAAGACATCGAAAAAGATATGATTGTTGGAAGGACAGACTCAGCATACAGGAAAGTCAAAACAACCTTTGGTGACATTAAAAGCAACGCTGGTAACATTAAGAGTGCAACGGGAATTCCACTGTTAAATGCAGAGGAGAGAGCAGATAGGTGGAAAGAATACATTGAAAGCCTCTATGAGGGTGAAGATTTGTCTGATGTGATAGAAGAAGAAACAGGAGTCGATTTAGAAGAGATAGGGGATCCAGTATTAGAATCGGAATTTAAAAGAGCTTTGGAGGACCTACGGTCAAATAAGGCAGAAGGGATGGATAACATTCCATCAGAATTTCTAAAATCATTGGGGGAAGTGGCAACAAAACGACTATTCACGTTGGTGTGTAGAATATATGAGTCTGGCGATATACCATCTGACTTTCGGAAAAGCATCATCCACAAAATTCCGAAGACATCAAGAGCTGAGAAGTGCGAGAATTATCGCACAATGAGCTTAACAGCTCATGCATCGAAACTGCTTACAAGAATAATATACAGAAGAATGGAAAGGAAAATTGAGAATGCGCTAGGTGACGATTAGATTGGCTTTAGGAAAAGTAAAGGGACAAGAGAGGCAATTCTGACGTTACGGCTAATTATGGAAGCAAGGCTAAAGAAAAATCAAGACACTTTCATAGGATTTGTCGACCTGGAAAAAGCGTTCGACAATATAAAATGGTGCAAGCTGTTCGAGATTCTGAAAAAAGTAGGGGTAAGCTATAGGGAGAGACGGGTCATATACAATATGTACAACAACTAAGAGGGAATAATAAGAGTGGACGATCAAGAACGAAGTGCTCGTATTAAGAAGGGTGTAAGACAAGGCTGTAGCCTTTCGCCCCTACTCTTCAATCTGTACATCAAGGAAGCAATGATGGAAATAAAAGAAAGATTCAGGAGTGGAATTAAAATACAAGGTGAAAGGATATCAATGATACGATTCGCTGATGACGTTGCTATCCTGAGTGAAAGTGAAGAAGAATTAAATGATCTGCTGAACGGAATGAACAGTCTAATGAGTACACAGTATGGTTTGAGAATAAATCGGAGAAAGGCGAAGGTAATGAGAAGTAGTAGAAATGAGAACAGCGAGAAACTTCACATCAGGATTGATGGTCACGAAGTCAATGAAGTTAAGGAATTCTGCTACCTAGGCAGTAAAATAACCAATGACGGACGGAGCAAGGAGGACATCAAAAGCACACTCGCTATGGCAAAAAAGTCATTTCTGGCCAAGAGAAGTCTACTAATATCAAATACCGGCCTTAATTTGAGGAAGAAATTTCTGAGAATGTACGTCTGGAGTACAGCGTTGTATGGTAGTGAAACATGGACTGTGTGAAAACCGGAATAGAAGAGAATCGAAGCATTTGAGATGTGGTGCTATAGACGAATGTTGAAAATTAGGTGGACTGATAAGGTAAGGAATGAGGAGGTTCTACGCAGAATCGGAGAGGAAAGGAATATGTGGAAAACACTGATAAGGAGAAGGGACAAGATGATAGGACTTCTGCTAAGACATGAGGGAATGACTTCCATGCTACTAGAGGGAGGTGTAGAGGGCAAAAACTGTAGAGGAAGACAGTGATTGGAATACGTCAAGCAAATAATTGAGGACGTAGGTTGCAAGTGCTACTCTGAGATGAAGAGGTTAGCACAGGAAAGGAATTCGTGGCGGGCCGCATCAAACCAGTCAGTAGACTGATGACAAAGAAAAAGAGGATATCAGGTCATTGGCTGACATAGACGGTTCTTTCAATAAGCAATTATTGCAGACAGGAGAAGCGAAGTGGTTCGTACGGTACACAGGGGCGTTGTGCAAGGAAGATACTTTTGATCAACTCAGATGGGGGATATAACAAGGAATAGTAAGCAGAACAGTGCAGGTTCTTCCTCGAGCAAATGAGAGTGTCTTCCAAAAGGCATAATTAAGTAGTAGAAGATTTTGCAGACAGAATTTCGAAGCTAAATGTTACTTAAGAGCCAACGCAAAAAGAGGGGGTGCAAAAAACGATTCTATCAGAAGCTTACCAACATTTGCTTGACGCTTTCCTAAGAGGTTTAGTACAATAGAGGTCTAGGAGCGTGACCACTGGGGCACCCTCACATCTCCATGCAGCGGGTAGATTACCTTTGGAGTATGAAGAAACCGATGTGTCAAGAGGTGAGAGGGATCAGAGAAATGTGTTGATGTCGAATGTAAGAAGATTTTAATTATGGACGTAGAGGGCATGTGCATAGGCTAAGCTACGAGCCACAGAGGCCTACGAGGAATGGCGTGGTTTCACGACGACTTAGTAGTGATAATGGTTGTGGTGGTCTGGGCGGTAAGGAGTACCAGTTAAAAAAGAACCTCAGAGCAGCCTGAGGAAGTTTCCAGTAAAGGTAAACACAGCAAAAACGAATGCAGAGGCAGAATATGCCATAGTGGGTATGATAAGGTAGTACGCGATATAAAGTTTTATTGGACACAGAGGCGCATGTGTCAGTGGCCTCAACACAGTTAAGTACGAGGCGCTGGAGCCAGCCGTGTTGCTAGTTGCATGGAGTAGGGGATAGTGATGGAAGTAGTGTCTCATGTAAGCGACAGCTACAGCATGATCCTAGGGTTAGACTTTCTGTACCAAAGACATGGCATGATTGACCTTCGAAGACACATGATGGGGCTTAGGAGGATGACATTCTGTCTAGGGTAAGCTGTTGTAACGTTAATCGACAGCGTCTAGTGCACACTACGAGCCAGTTTAAACGTGAACAGCGATGTTAATGCTTAAATCTGATGATAGTATCTTGAGTGGCAACGGAAAGGCGTTATGGGTGAATGGGGAGCTGAATTACTGAGTGATATGTGTATAGTAGAACCGTTCGAGGGTAGGGAGGAACTGAAAGTACTAACTTCGGTCGGACATGATGTCGTGCGCGTAAGAGAGAGCGATTGTGGCAAGGTAGCACCTATCATTGATGATAGTTTTGGAGCTGAGGAACATAAGTTGTTTAACGAAACATTCCAGATGAAGACAGCCGCACAGAAGGTTTAGGTTGTGAAAGTCCGCATTTCGTGAAAAATTAAAGTATTTGAAGAAGACAGAAAGGACACAGACGGAGGGCCTGTAGCTAGAATTTCAAAATCTGTTGTTTCTGCAAGGACCATTGCCTGCTGCACTAGTAACCAACACAGGATTCCGGTCGGCAGGCAATGAAACACTAATGTATCAGAGAGAAAATATAGTACGGTGATCTCTCAACCAGTTTTGAAGCACTTAATTAATCAGTTAATGAATGTATAGCAGAAGAAAGTAATTGCCTTTGTGGAGAGGGAAGGGGAAGGGAGGGTTGTAATTGGACTAAAGGAGTCTAAGGACATTCGAAGAAATATCGGTTCTGTTACAACCACTGCCATTTAAAAAAATTTCGAATATCACCGAAACGACTGATAATCTTGGGCAGTGCTGGTACTTCTTGACAATGGACCTGAAGACAGGATAGCATCATTTAGAAAGGATCCAGAAGAAAGGGCGCAAAATGCGTTTTCTGCACACTGTGGACACTATCAATGTAAAAGAATGCTGTTTGGATTAAAAAAGTTCACCAACAATATCCCAGCATTAACTGGATTCGGTACTAAAAAGATTAAGCCCACGTCCATGTCTGGTGCATCTCGCCGAAGTAATGGTCTTTTCGAGAGATATGCAGGAACATATGCTACACTGAGGGAAATATTGAAGGGGTTATGGGCAGCTCATTTTACACCACGTACTGAGAATTATCGCTTTGCACGAGAAGAAGCCAACTATTTAGACCATGTGATTACAAACGATGGTGTAAGAACTGCCACTAGAATAGTGCAAACAGTGCAAGATTTTCTGGCACCAGGAAGAATCAAGGTGTTAAAATCTTTCTGGGTCTCAGCAACGACATTAAAAAAATTTTGAACGGATTTGTGGGTATAATTATCAAGTTGTTGAAGGAGGGTGTTCAGTTCCTGTGGTCAGAGGAACGTTAGAGAGCATTTCCCTTGCGTGCGTTTCGAGCCAAGAGGTCGAAGGTCAGGAAAATCCTATTGTCTTACCACCAACACAGTTGAACACAGCGGAGGAAAATTGCTCTACGGCGGAGAGAAAGATGCTTAGTTTGGTATATGGAGTAACTGCTTCCAGTGTTATCTGTGTTGTGACTTGTCAAGACAGCCAAGTCACAATGAGAGGAAGCCGAAAGGCACGCGTTAAGCTCACGCAGATTGGCGTGAGGTCTGGAACGGTTAAAGGAATTAATAGTAGCAAATAAAGTACGTAGTTGATGTAATACTTAACTTTAATCCACAATCGGTGTACATCTCTCTTGACTGTACATGCTTCATAATATTAATTATCAATTGAATACGGCGCCTAGCTAGGTCGTAGCAAATGACGTAGCTGAAGGCTATGCTAACTATTGTCTCGGCAAATGAGAGCGTATTTGTCAGTGAACCTTTGCTATGAACGTAGGCTGTACAACTGGGGCGAGTGCCAGGACGTCTCTCTAGACCTGCTGTGTGTTAGCGCTCGGTCTGCAATTACTGACAGTGGCGACACGCGGGTCCGGCGTATACTAATGGACCGCGGCCGATTTAAAGGCTACCACCTAGCAAGTGTGGTGTCTGGCGGTGACACCACATTCCTCTCCCGCAAATCGGCGAACGGTGGTGTTATAAAGCTTCCGCCCGCCGTGGGGAGGACCCCATGTTGACGTATGCGACGAAGTGGGGAGCCTAACAACAGGCGAGGCTGTGCCACCCGCACCCGGCCATTCGGTCCGAGGGGAGCTAGGAAAGGCCTGAAAACCTAGTCCAGGGTGCACGCCAACATGCGGTGTATGCGCCGGTAAAGAGACAGAAGGGGCCGAAGGGTCGACCTCCATCGCGTCGGGGTACCCGACGGGCGTAGACGACATGTGGTCCGGAGCGGGCAAGAGTTCCATGTCGGAGGACAGCTGGTCACAGGAAGCGATCGGCGGCGCGTGACCCAGGGAGGCGCTTGGCGGCTGCGGCGAAGCGTCCACCACGGGCGTCGCCGGCGGGAGAACAGGCGGCGGCGGCGGCGGCGCGTCGCCAGGGGGCAAAACGGACGGCAGCGTCGGTAACACCTGGGGATGAGGCGAGCCAGTAGATGGGTCCCCAGGGCGCTGACCGGACGGCACCGTCGCTGAAAGCAGACGGGGAGCGGCAGAACCCGGGCGACGGCAGAGGCGCAGCTGATTGAGATGCCGACGCACCTCACCAGAGGCCCCCAAAACCAAATACATAGCGCGGCCGAGGCAGCAAAGAATGCGCCCTGCGAGCCAACGCCGTGAACTGCGATAGTTGCGTTAGTATACAACGTCGCCTGGAGCAAAACCAGGTGGCTGCCGCTGCACAGGAACCTGACGCGGCGGATGCAGCAAAGATATCAAGGTTCGACGAGGATGACCGTGCAACAAGTCAGCCGGCGAGCGTCCATCTCTGGGCTGAGAGCGATACGCGGAAAAAAAGAGCAATAACGCGTCCTCCCGAGAATGCGACTCTTTCAACTTCAACATCTGTGACTTGAAAGTCCGGACCAATTGTTCAGCGGTACCGTTTGACTGAGGCAAAAACGGCGCGGATGTCAGATGTTGAATACCATTGGCCTTGCAGAATGACTGAAATTCTGCGGACATGAATTGTGGGCCATTGTCGGAAACAATGTTCTGTGGAAGACCGCAAAAGATAGCGGATAACGCTTGGATGGTGGCAGATGACGTCGTGGAAGACATCCGGACAACAAAAAGAAAATTACTGAAAGAATCGACAACAACCAACCATCGAACATTCCAGAATGGACCAGCAAAATCTATGTGCAAGCGTTGCCAAGGGGAAGTGGCTTTCGGCCATGCAAAGAATTTCCGCGGTGGTGCGGATTGTTGTTAGGCACACGCCACGCAAGAAGAGCACATTTTCGTAATCGCATCATCGATTCCGAACCAAGTACAGTGCTGACGAGCAAGTTGTTTCGTGCGCACTAGACCCCAATGTCCTTGGTGGAGAAGCCGTAAGACAGAGGACTGTAACGAACGTGGGACCACGACCCGGGACTGATCATTATCAGAACGCAACAGGAAAACACATCGAACAAAAAGTCTCTCCTTGTGAGCAAAAAATCGGCGAACCAACGGATCCTCGATCTGTGACTTTGACAAGGGCCATTGCGTAGCAACAAAACGCAAAACGGTAGCAAAGACAGGGTCAGCAGCTGTGACTGTAGCTACACGACGAAAATCAATTGGAAACGATTCGACCACGTCATCGGTTTCCGAATCAATGAACATGCAAGCAAGTTCGGAAGAATCGATTGCTCTATCTTCAGCAACAGGCAAATGGGACAGCGCATCGGCGTTTCCGTGCTTAGCAGTGGACCGATACAAGATATCGTAGCGGTACTGCGAGAGGAAAATTGATCAGCGAATGAATTTCTGCGCTGTACGTGGAGGTACAGGCTTGTTCGGATTAAAAAGCGATGTCAAAGGTTTGTGGTCTGTGATGATGGTAAAGTGACGACCATACAAGAAATCATGAAACTTAGTAACACCAAATACGAGAGCCAAAGTTTCTTTCTCGATCTGTGAATAATTTCTTTGCGCAGACGAGAGCAATTTGGACGCAAAGGCAATAGGGCGATCATGAGATCCATCTTTGTGCGCAAGCACAGCACCGATCCCGAAATCCGATGCATCTACCATCAACAAAAGGGGTTTCTGGGGATCGAATGGCGTAAGGCAAGTATTTGAAAGCAACGCCGATTTCAACTGGCGAAAGGTGCGTTCACATTCCGTCGTCCAGACGAACGGAACACCTTTACGGCGTAAGCGATGAAGCGGAGCTGAAATGGAAGAGGCATGTGGTATATATTTATGGTAATAATTAATTTTTCCCAGCACACCCTGTAGCTGCTTCAAATTCTGCGGCGAAGGCAAGTCTTGTATGGCACGGAGGTGCTCTGGTTGGTTCAAATGGCTCTGAGCACTATGGGACTCAACTGCTGTGGTTATCAGTCCCCTAGAACTTAGAACTACTTAAACCTAACTAACCTAAGGACATCACACACATCCATGCCCGAGGCAGGATTCGAACCTGCGACCGTAGCAGTCCCACGGTTCCGGACTGCGCGCCTAGAACCGCGAGACCACCGCGGCCGGCGGTGCTCTGGACTGGGACGTATGCCTTGGGCAAGCGAAGACCATTTTGTCGCAAGACCTGAAATAATGTTCGGAGATTGGCTAAATGTTCTTCTTCCGTCTATCCGGAGATCACAATATCGTCCAGATAGTTTGCTGCAGTAGGGACCGACGCACGAACAGCTTGCAGATATTGCTGAAACAATGCACGGGCGGATGCACACCCGAAAGGCAGTCTTTTGAATCGATACAAACCAAGATGCGTGTTAACCACCAAAACTCGCTGGGATTCTTCGTCCACCGGTATTTGCAAGTACGCATCTGCGAGGTCCAACTTCGAAAAATATTTACCCGGGCACAGTTTGTCAAAAAGATCTTCCGGGCGGGGAAGAGTTGCAATCACTAGTTGTGGATTCACTGTTGCCTTGAAGTCCACACAAAGTCTCAATTTTCCGGAAGGTTTTGGCAAAATTACTAAGGGTGATGTCCAGAGAGAAGCCTGCACACGTTCAATCACACCTTGTGATTCCAAATCGTGTAATGTTCTTGCGACCTCATCACGCAATGCGTGGGGAACATTGCGCGCTCTGAAAAATTTCGGTTGCGCGTTTACTTTCAGGTCCTAATGTGTTCATAGTTCGTAGCGCAACCAAGGCCCGGTGCAAACATGTCTGCAAATTCTTCACATAGACTAGAAACACTGGCTGAAGGCACAGTCTGGTTCACTGATAGGACCTGATTTACTATAGACAAGTTAAACAACTGAAATAAATCTAAACCAAACAAGTTCACTGCAGAAGATGAACGAAGAACGTAAAATGACACAAGTTTTGTTTGTCCCTTGTATGTGGCAAGAAGGCTGCACTGTCCTAACAGGGATATTCTGGCCGGAATAACTATTTAAGTTAACATTTGCGGCACGCAACGGAGGTGTGCCCAGTTGTTTGTACGTTTCGTGATTCATTAGTGAATCTGCAGCTCCGGTATCGAGCTGGAATGGGATCACGTTGACATGAATGACCAAGTCTACAAAAAGTTTATTGTCCTGCTGACGACAAGAGCGACTATCTCGTGCAATTTGAACAGACACTGGTACAGAATCACTTGCTTATTGACGTGATTTCCGGCGACGTCGACGCACACTATTTGTGGGAAGAACACAGTCACTGTTAGAATGAGTGGCACAGGGCGAAGTGGAATGAACTGCATGAATTTCCATGGGCGAAGGTTCACGAGCCTGAGTATTCTTGGTTCGATTCCGGCGCGAAGCAAAGGGCCTGGAATGGTTGTTAGTGTCCGATCTGGGCTTTTTCTGGCAAACACTCTGAACATGTAATTTTTTATTACAGAAAAAGCAATTAGCTTGGCGTGACGGGCAATTCTCATGCGAATGTCTAGTAGCACACCGCGGGCATGATTTTAGCACTACATTTGCTTGCTGCCGCGGGACACGTGGTTGAGAGCTTGGCGGCAGCTGCGCGGATGAGTGTGAGGGCTGTTTACTGTTCCCTGCAGCTCGCCCGGCGGGCCGGTTAATGTGACACACGGCTGGCGAAGTTGCAAATGATTCCTGAGCAAAGTCAAGTGTGTCTTGCCTATCCAATATGTCTGTCACTTGTTGAAGGGAGGGATTGACCAGTTTCAAAATTTGCTCCCGTATACGAACACCAAAAACGTTCTGTGCAATTGCATCACGTACCATTGTATCTGAATAAGGGAGTCCACATTCACACGCAAAAGCACAATCCCTAGTAAGGCCTTGCAAAGTTGCAACCCACTCCCGATATGTTTCACCGGCCGTACGTTTTGTACGAAAGAACGTATACCGTTTTGCAACCACATTGACTGGTTCTTTGAAATATGCATCTAATGCCGACACAATTTCGTCGTAGGACAGAGTTGCTACGTCGCGTCGGGGAAATAATTTCACAAAGGCTGCCGCTCGTTACCTTGAATTCTGTAGGCGGCGAGATGCAATCCAAATTGGCGTGACCACTCCGTCCAGCTCTCCAGTGCCGCATCGAACTGACGAAAAGGTGGTGCAACTGCATGTTGTGGCAGCGGTAGCGGTGGAGCAGCGGCTGCCGCATCGTTTTGCATTGCACGTTGACCCTGGACGAGCTGTCCAAGGGCATCCAATAACGTCTGCGTCTGCTGATTCTGCAAGCGATAAAATTCGGACAGAACATCTGGAGATTGTGGCGAAGCCATTACACAAGTAAATTAGGGCAATACGAACGCTAAATCCTCTTTTGAGACACGTCGCCAAAAATGTTGTGACTTGTCAAGACAGACAAGTCACAATGAGAGGAAGCCGAAAGGCACGCGTTAAGCTCACGCAGATTGGCGTGAGATCTGGAACAGTTAAAGGAATTAATAGTAGCAAATAAAGTACGTAGTTGATGTAATACTTAACTTTAATCCACAATCGGTGTACATCTCTCTTGACTGAACATGCTTCATAATATTAATTATCAATTGAATACGGCGCCTTGCTAGGTCGTAGCAAATGACGTAGCTGAAGGCTATGCTAACTATCGTCTCGGCAAATGAGAGCGTATTTGTCAGTGAACCTTTGCTATGAACGTCGGCTGTACAACTGGGGCGAGTGCCAGGACGTCTCTCTAGACCTGCCGTATGGTGGCGCTCGGTCTGCAATTACTGATAGTGGCGACACGCGGGTCCGGCGCATACTAATGGACGCGGCCGATTTAAAGGCTACCACCTAGCAAGTGTGGTGTCTGGCGGTGACACCACAATCTGCACGAACGAAAGTTCAAGGTAGCGACGGATTTGAAGGTATAGGTCGGCACGAGATGTGCACCAGCCCAGAATGTGTAGATCGCGATCGCACTAAGTCGTCGGCACGCCGCCCCAGTGCAGAACACCAGAAACAGCGATCCCTCAGCGATCCAGCACGTGATGTCGTGACCGATCCCAAAGTGTTCGTGATCAAGCGCCCCTGAACAGACTTGAACAACTTCACTCCATCCTCAAGCTAATGGGATACTTAGTCACCATGTTAATACACATCATTCACATAAAGACTTTTATTTATCCTTCGTAGTGAGTGGGTGCAGCTTCAAGGTGTACACTAGCACATTACTGTTACCATTCGAGGTGGTGCCTAGTACGAAGATGCTGTCGCCATTCGACATGACTAGGCAGACAGGAGTAAGAGAATTTGCGAGAAGGGTGAGGGACGAGAGGAAGAAGGTCCATTAAGCAAATATGAAGGCACTGCAGAACCAAGAAGAGACAGTAATGTTGTGTTGGCAGAAGAGCCAACACCGTGTTACAAATGGAGGCCGAAATGCAAGCGTTTTAGCTCAAGCAGGCTAGCGTGAGGAGGGAAGAACTATACTGACGTGAGGTCTGGAACATGACAAGGAATTCGAATTCGGAAAGCGGACGTAATTATTTTGATACTTAACTTTAATTCATTAATGATGAACGTCGCTCTTGACGGTACATGATTCACAATATTATCTGTTCAGAATACATTCATAGTAACTGAATATGGCGCCTTGCTAGGTCGTAGCAAATGACGTAGCTGAAGGCTATGCTAAACTGTCGTCTCTGCAAATGAGAGAGTATGTAGGCAGTGAACCATCGCTATACTAAAGGATTTAAAGGCAACCACCTAGCAAGTGTGGCGTCTGGCGGTGACACCACAAATAAAGTGAATGGGAACGTCACCTCAACATAAAATGGGCCGATAGGTGATGTTGTCGGGCCCATACACTCCGAAGGGGAAAACGAAAAATTTATAACACGGTATTACTGCCCGTACGAGGTAACTGAGACCACATTGCCAGTAAATGTTTTCAACGAGATCAACGATTGTGCCTGGCGGCCATCTACGACCATCTAAAGGTTTTCCAGAAGCAGTTCAACGTGAGGTACTAATGATGTCAAGAAAGGAGGCAAGAAAGAAGAAGTGGATAAACGAATTATGCGAAGAGGACGTCCATATACCTCAAGATCGATGTACAATGAGGCCAAGGAAATAGTTGATATGTATCCTGCTTCTGTGATATTAGGGTCTTTTTCTTTGGGTTTGTTATATAGATTATTGAAGTTGTTTTGGTTGCGTTTATAAGTTACGTTAAGGTAGTTAGAGCATCTGAGGGGAAGGGAGACGACAGTTGTCCCTGTCCTCATGTTTCCGTACAGAGGAAAGAGAGAAGAGAGAGAAGAGGAGCGATAGTTTTGGCAGTGCTGTTCCTCTACGCCGGGAGTGGTCTGGTGGAGATGCAGTTCGTGATGGCAGGATTATTGTACTCAAGAGACATGGGCAGAGAGCCTGTAGTATGAAATTGCGAAGCAATCTCTGTGTCCCATAGTCAATGTGAGCATACGAGGGTTACAGTAAAACGGCATAGGTTCACCGTTTAAGAGTTACTGGACACCCACGAGAGGTTCCATGCGATGAGTATAGCCAAATGCCAGGGCCAGTATCATAGATATACACTAGACGAATGACTACGACAATTTTCACAACAGTGCAACACCCGTCTCATGGAGATGAAATCCCTGTGGACACCATTACTGTCTTGGAGAGACGTTCGCAGAGAGCCTGTAGTACGCAATGGCAAACTAATTTATGTGTCGCAAGGTCAATGTTAGGGTGCGAGGGTTACAGTAAAAATATAGGTTACAAGGTACCGGACATCCAAGAGAGATCCATTCTGTGACCTTAGCCGAAAGCCAGCGCCTGTATCATAGATACAGACTAACACAATGTCACTGATAATGTCCTCTAGGCATATGCAATAGAGCAGAACATAATGGCGAGGTAATTCCAGAGTGCGGGATTTGTGTCTTGGAGACACGTCGGTAGTGACCCTGTAATACGGAATTGCGAAGCAACATGTATGTCCGCTCGTATATGTGAAGGCCAGATGGTTAGAGTAACCCGGCAGCGGTGCATCTGCTACAAGCTACTGCAAACCCAGGAGAGGTTACATGCAGTGACTGTAGCCGAATTGCCGGTCGCTGTAGGCGAGTGGTTCTAGGCGATTCAGTATGGAACCGCGCTGCTGCTGCGGTCGCAGTTTCGAATCCTGCCTCGGGCATGGATGTGTGTGATGCCTTTAAGTCAGTTAGGTTTAAGTAGTTCTAAGTCTAGGGGAGTGATGACTCCAGATGTTAAGTCCCATAGTGCTTACAGTCATTTGAACCATTTGTAGCCGAATTCCAGCGAAAACAGATATACGCCTTCAGAATCCGACAATGTTCTCGAGGCATATGCAATAACACATCACCCGTCTGGCGATGCTATTCCCGAGGGCAGCATTACTGTCTAGGAGGGACGTCGGAAGAGAGCCTGTCGTTCTCAGTGATGAAGCCATTTCTGTGTCCCAAGGCCATTTAGGGGGTGCGAGGGTAACAGTAAACATGGAGCGGTGCATCGGTTACAAGCTACTGGACACCCAGGATGGGTGTAGCCGGAAGCCAGCCCCTGTATCATAGATATACATTATCAGAATGACTCCTACAATGTCCTCGAGGCATATGCAATAGTGCAGCACCCGTCTGCAGGAGATGCAATTACTGAGGGCACCATTAGCGTCTTGTAGAGACATCGGCAGAGAGCCTTTAGTATGCAAATGCGAAGCAATTTCTGAGTCCCATCCTCAAGGTGAGGTTGCGAAGGTTAAAGTAAACCTGCAGCAGCGCATCGATTACATGCTACTGGACACGCAGGGTTGGTTGCTCGTGGCGAATGGAGCAGAATGCGAACGCCAGTCGCAAAGATGGAAATGAAATGAGAATATGGCATCGTTGGTTGGGAGGCCCCATCTGGGAAAGATCGGCTGGCGAGTGCAAGTCTTATTTCATTCGACGCCACATTGGGCGACATGCGCGCCGGTGATGAGGATGAAATGATGATGAGGGCAACACAACACCCAGTCTATGAGCAGAGAAAATCTCCAACCCAGCCGGGAATAAAACCGGTGCCCGCTTGCATCGGAGGCAACCATGTTACCACCCAGCTAAGCAGGCGGACAGTAGCAAAGATATATACTAGCAACGTGACTTTGCCAGTATCCTTGGGAATATGAAATAGTGCAGCAACCGTCTGATGAAGATGCAGTTCCTGAGGGCTGCATTAGTGTCTTGGATAAAAGCAGCCAGACAGCCTGTAGTATGCAAAGTCAAAGCATTTACTGTGTCCCATCGTAATTGCGAGTGTGCAAGAGTTTCAGTAAACTGGCAACGGTTCATCAGTTACAAACTACAGGACACCATGGAAAAAATCCATGAGGTGACCGTAGCCGACTACCAGTGTCAGTGAAATAGATATACACTAGCAGAATGATTCTGAAAGTGTCCTCGAGACATATCCACCCATCTGTTGGAGGTGCAAATCCAAAGGACAGCATTAGCGTGCTGCACAGACTTCAGCATAGAGACCCTAGTATGCAATGAAGAAAAGATTTCTGCGTTATGTCGTCAATGTGGTGGTGTGTGGGTTATAGTAAGCCGGTAGTGGTGCATCAGTTACTAGTTACTCGACACCCAGTAAAGGTTTCATTCGCTGACCGTAGCCAAATGCCAGCGCAATTATCATAGGTGTACGCAATAGCGCAGCACCCGACTAATAGAGAGTCAATTCAGGAGGGCAGTAGCAGTGTTTTGGAGAGAGTGTGTAAGGGTTCCTGTAGCCCAGTAACAGTGTATCAGATACAAGGTACGGGAAACGTAAGAGAGGTTCCATGCGGTGACTGTATCGTAATACCAGCGCCAGTTTCGCTGATATACAGTACCAGAAAGACTGGGACAATGTTTTCGAGGCATATCCAACAGCACATCACCCGTCTAATTGAGGTGTTACTCCTGAGGGAGTGACGTCGGCCGAGAGCCTGCATTCCTGAATAGGCAATCGCGAAGACATTTATGTATCCCATTGTCAATGTAGGAGTACGAGGGTTGCAGTAAACCAGCAGCGGTGCATTGGTTAGAAGCTACTTGACACCCAGAAGAGATTCCATGAGGTGACCATAGCTGATTGCCAGCACCGGTAACATAGATATACACCCTCACATTGACGATAGGACGCAGAAATTGCTTCGCCATTGTATAGTACAGGCTCTCCACCGATGCCTCTCTATGACACTAATGGGACCCTCAGGAATTGCCTTACCATTAGTCTGGTGTTGCGCTATTGTATGTCCCTCGAGGACTTTGTTGGAGACATTCTGCTC
Source organism: Schistocerca nitens (assembly GCF_023898315.1). Lineage (NCBI taxonomy): Eukaryota > Metazoa > Arthropoda > Insecta > Orthoptera > Acrididae > Schistocerca > Schistocerca nitens. The sequence continues at coordinate 1,250,205,604 of NC_064614.1, forward strand.
GGGTTTAACTATGATACTTGCGCTGGCGTTCGAATACGGACATGTTATGGAGCCTCTCCAGGTCGTCCAGTAGTTTGTAACCGATGAACTGCTCCCGGTTTACTGAAACTCTCGCACGTTCACAATTACGATGGTACGCAGAAAATGATTCGCCATTGCATACTACGCCCTCTAAAGATGTCCTCAAGGCATATGCAATAGCGCAGCACCCAACCAATGGAGATGCAATTACTCAGCGTAGCGTTACTGTCTTGGACAAACGTCAGCATAGAGCCTGCAGAATACAATGGCGAAAAAATTTATGTGTCCCTTCGTCAATTTGCAAATGCGAGGTATACAGTAAACCAGGTGAGGTGCATTGGTTACAAGTTACTGGACATCCAGAAGAGATTCAATGCGATAATCATAGCCTAATGCCTGCGCTTGTATCATACGTATACTGTAGCAGAATGACTCCAACCTTGTGCTCGAGGCATACCCAATACCACAGCAACCGTCTAATGGCGAGACAATTCCTGATGCCAGCATTAGTATCTTGGAAAGACATCGGCAGAGAAGCTGTAGTATGCAATGGGGAAGTAATTTCTGAGTCATTTCGTCAGTGTGTGGGAGCGAGGATTTGAGCAAACCAGCAGCTGTGCATTGGTTACAAGTTACTAGACACCAACGCGAGTTTCTGTGCGGTGACTGTAGACGAATTCCAGAGCTACCGTCATAGATATGGACTACCAACATGCTTTCGATAATTTCCTTGAGGCATATGCAATAGTGCAGCAACCAACGGCTCGAGATGCAGTTCCTGAGCACAGCATTAGTGTGAGAGATGTCAACGGAGAGCATGTAGTATGCAATGGCGAATCATTATCTGTGTCCCATAGTTATTGTGAGCGTTCGAGAGTTTCAGTAACTTGGCAGTAGTTCATCGGTTACAATCTACTGGATAGCCTGGAGAGGTTCCATGTGGTGACCGTAGACGAACGCCAGCGCATGTATCATAGTTAAACACTAGCAAAATGTCTCCAACCATGTCCTCGAGGCATATACAATAGCACAACACCCATCCAATGGTGAGGCAATTACTGAGAGTCCCATTAGCGTCACGGAGAGCCTTCAGCGGAGAGCCTGTAGTATGCAATGGTGAAGCACTATCTGCGTCCCAGCGTCAGTTTGAGAGTGCGAGGGATACAGTAAACTGACAGCAGTCCATCAGTTAAAAGCTACTGGACACCCAGGAGAAGTCCCATGTGGCGACCGTATCCGAATGCCAGAGCCAATAACATAGATATAAACTAGCAGTATGTCTCCAACCATGTCCTCGAGGCATATGCAATAGCGCAGGACACGTCTGAGGGTGATACAGTTAGCATTAGTGTCTTGCAGAGACATTGGCAGAGAGCCTGTAGTATGCAATGGCGAAGCAATTTCTGTGTCCTCTCGTCAGTGAGAAGGTGCAGAGGGTTACAGTAAACCAGCAACTTGCCATCGTTTGTAAGCTACTGGACACTCAGCACAGGATTTTTGCGATGATCATGGCCGAGTGCCAGGGCCAGTATCATAGATATGCACAACCAGAATGACTCCGATAATGTCCTTGTGGCATAAGCAATAGTGCAGCACCCGTCTGAAGGAGATGCAATTTGTAAGGCATCATTATTGTCTTGGAGAGACGTCAAGAGATAGCCTGCAATACTCAATGGTGAACCAATTTCTCTGTGTCATCGTCAGTGTTAGGATGCGAGATTTACAGTAAACCAGCAGCGGTGTATCGGTTACAAGCTACTGGACACAAAAGAGAAGTTAAATGCGGTGACCATAGCCGAATGCCAGCGACAGAGACATAGATACGCACTAGCAGAAAGACTTCAACAATGTCCTCGAAGTATATGAAATAGCGCTGCACCCATCTGATAGAGGTACAATTCCTGAGGGTAGCATTAGGGTCTTTGCAGAACCTTCTGCAGAGAGCCTGTAGTATGAAATGATGAGCAATTTCTGTGTCCCCTCGTCAATATGAGAGAGTGAGGGTTACAGTAAATGGTTATCGTATCATCGGTTACAAGCTACTGGACAACCACTAGAGGTTCCATACGGTGATTGTAGCTGAATGCCAGCACAAGTACCATAGATATACACAAACAGAATGAGTCCGACAACGTTCTCCGGGCATATGCATTTACGCAGCACCTATCTGATGGAGATGCAAATCCAGAGGGAAGAATTAGTATCTTGGAGATACGTCGGCACAGCGCCGGTTGTATGCAATGGCGAAACAATATTTGTACTCCATCGTAAATGTAAGAGTGCAGGGTTGCAGCAAACAAGCAACGCTGCATCTGTTACAAGCTGCCGCGCGGGATAGCCGCGTGGTCTGTGAGCGTCTTTTCACGGTCCGCGCGGCTTCCCCCGTCGGCGGTTCGAGTCTTCCCTCGGGCATGTGTGTGTATGTGTGTTGTCTTTAGCGTAAGTTAGTTTTAGATTAAGTAGCACATAAGCTTAGGGACCAACAACCTCCGCAGTTTGATCCCATAAGCCCTTACCACAAATTTCCAATTTTTTGTTACAAGCCACTGGACACCCAGCATTGGTTCCATTATGGGAACCTAGCCGAATGGCAGCGCCAGTCACATTGATACACAGAGTCCGCCAGAAAAATGTATACACTCTTCGTCAGGCTTTTTCGAGATATCGATATTGTCGTTCGATTTGAGTTACGAATGTGTTCTAGTATGGTCATTGGCTCAACAGATGTTAGTACTTCATCTCGGTACTCAGAAAACCAGATGGATGGAGCACGCTTGACATTCGAGCAACGGAAATATATTGTGAAGTGGTTTTTCATGTTTGACAATGTGATAGATGTACAACGTCAGCGGAGGAGGGAGTTTGAAACAGAACAGCCAACCCACCTAACAATTAAACGCATCATTAACAAGTTTGAATTGGATGGAACGATTTGTGATATTTACAAAGGAAGATCAGGAAGACAGTGTACAGATGCTTCGTCGGCTCTCGTGTTGGAAACCCTTGTTAATTCTCCACAGTAGTCTGCTACGCAACATGCACATGAAGTGAGGGTTAGCAGTACAAGTGTACGAAAAATCCTGAAAGCTGCAAAGTTGAAAGTTTACTTTCCATGATTACTACACACGATTAATGAAGACGACCCTGATCGCCGAATTTAATTTCGCGAATGGTGCCAGTAAATGGTAACTCATGACGAACAATTTGTGACGAAGGTAATGTGGAGTGGCGAGGCACAATTTAAACTTAATGGAACCATGAATCGGCGTAACAGTGCGTGCTGGACACCGGAAAATCCGCATGTTTATGTGGATAAAGCGGTCAATCTACCATGGATTCATATGTGGTGTGGACTATCATCTAGGGGTTAGTAGGACACTTTTTCTTTGGCGCTACTGTCATTGGCAAAGTGTACCTGTAAATGTTACGCACATCAATTTGGCATGTATACGTGAACTTTATGAAGAGGTCTTCTGCTAACAGGACGGGGCGCAACCACACCATCACCTAGCCGTACGAGCTTTCCTGAATGACAAATTTCCGGGTCATTAAACTGGACGAAGAGGGCCCATTGAGTTCCCTCCACGGCCGACAGATCTAACGCCTATGGACTTTTACTTGTGGGGAACTGTGAAAGATAACGTATATCGATGTAAGCCACGCACACTCGAGGAACTTCGCCAGAACATTACAGCGATATCTGCAGCACTATCCACTGTAACATTGACTGTCGCAGTTGTGGCGACAGCTGCCACAGTGTATAGCCGCCAACGGTGAACATTTTGAACGTTTAAAGTAACCATGTGCTAAAGTGAAGGTTGTACAACATGTGTAATCAACTATTAAATGTGAAATAAACACAAAAGTAATACTTTTCGTTCCTTAAAGTGTGTATAAATTTTTCTGGCGGGCTCTGTACACTAGCAGAATGACTCCGACACCATTCTCAGGGGATATGCAGTAGTTCAGCTCCCGTCTGATAGAGATGAAGTTCCTGAGGTCAGCATTAGGGTCTTGAAGAAACATCGGCAAAAAGCCTGTAGTATGCAATGGCAAATCAATTTCTGTGTCCCACTGTGAATGTGAGGGTGCGAAGGATACAGCAATCTGTGAGCAGTGCTTCGGATACAAGATACTGTAGACCGAGGAGAGGACCCATGCGGTGACCTTATCTGAATGCCTGCGCCAGTATCTTAGATGTACACTAGCAGAATGACTCCGACAATGTCCTCGAGGCCTATGCAATAGCTCAGCACCCGTTTGACGGAGATGCAGTTCATTAGGGGCAGTATTAGTGTTCTGGAGAGATGCCGACAGAGAGCCTGTAATATACAATGGCGAAGTAATTCATGTTTGAGACACATTGTTATTATCATTGTCATTGTGATTTTCGACGAAATATGTATCGAAGACCCATTTTGTTTAAAGTAGAAAGCCTGACAAAATGACCAAATGCAGTAATGCTATCAGGAATAAAACATAGCATAAAGAAAAATGAAAATTAGTTAAGTATATCCTTGATATAGCGTTACTGTGCATCATGAAATAAAAGACACTGGAAGAATTCGAGTCGCAATTGACACAGAAGAAGGATTGTCAACTATGAACACAAGACAGCTACTGACATTTCACAACGGTACGTACGAAATCCGACATATATCAGGAAGAATGGTGTTACTGAGATGGTGATGAAAGCAATAAATTTTGTGAAGAGGATGCTCTAATTTTGCCCATTCATCAAGTCAGTAATTCTAGTTAAGTCAATTTTATGTTATTTGATTGAATAGTTCATATTCTTATTGATGAGAATAATACTGTTACTCTGGTTTACATTTAATTTTAGAATGGAATAATTCTTCTTAAATTTTCTAAACTTAAGGTATCTCATATCCGTACAAGCAACAACAGCTGTACCTAATGAGCCTTCCATACTTCACTATCTCGATACAACCATAGCAGTTATGACCCCACTTGTTGATTAATCAGTCACAGATAAGGTTTCATTTAAAATATGTATCAAAATGGTTGTGATATAGATGAGTCATATGCTGTTTGTGAAATGTATAGTTGGTAAGTCGCTAGGACAGCAAGTATAAACTTGACATCTGTAATATATTCATTGAAAGTGTGTCTCAAAAAGAATAACTTCCTCCACGCCAACCAGCACGGATTTCAGAATGGTTGATCACATCAAATCTAGCCGTGGTTCGAGGCGCCATGTGACGGTTGCGCCCCCCTCGTGTATGGTTGTGTGTGTTGTTCTCAGCATAAGTAAGCGGACAGAACTAGCGAGTGGTCGTCCGGTTTCGTACCTTGCAAGACGACAGCAATAACTTCCAATTCCGAAAGCTGACCATTAAAAGCTATAGCTCCCGTGACCATTTCACGTATCTCCAAAGGGGCTTTTCTTTAATTTCATTTAGAATATACTGTTTTTGGGGTCAGATATGGCTAAAATACATATTAAAACAGGACTTTTTTTTTTGCAATTTTCCTTTTTTCAGAATGGCTGGTACAGTATACTGAACTTCGGGTCTCAAGCATTGCTTTTGTGCGTAGTCCAGTATACTGGACCGTGGGCTTAAAGAGAATATAGTCATTCAATGTCTACCCTTCTCAATAAACACGCAAAAAATACTGATTGATCAGATAACTCTTCACCCTAGCTGACAACCCATCCCTTAAAAACCTGTTGTACAACTCATGTAAGAAGCCCTGTTCAGTCCAGACACGTACCAAGTCGGCACAGGAACGCTGACAAAATAGATGCAAGAGCTGTAAAGTACCTTAAGGGAAGCTTAAAAGAATTTACCGCCTTTTTCAGTTGTAGTGAACATCGCTCCTCAAGTTCCCCCGCATTTCCACCCCACGGCGCACCAATCTTACGTTCGGCAAGGAGATGTAGGAATACAAGAAGACGACACTTAAGATAACGAAGAAGTACTTGAGGAAAACAAACATTACTATATTGAAAAAAAAACAAAAAACAAAAAAAAACAAAGAGGCAAATTGGCATAAAGTTCCACAATCGAAGAGACTATGTTTCAAGATCTAGAATGTTATTTGAAATTTGCTTATAGGTGTGGCGCATCCAACGAGAACGCCTTTGAACTGCAGGAACTGACTCGTAAATACGACGGTTTATTCATTATACATAGATTTGTATACAAATCAGTATATTGAGAGTGTCAGATCTTCATTTCAGTGCGAGAGAGACATAGAACAAAGAGATGTTATTGAACTCAAAGTTTCATCTGTGTTCTGGTGTTCAGAAAATTAACAAAGCTTAGACGGTCGGTGAGTAACCGATGGGGGCGTCATTGAAAAATGAACAGAAAACATTTCTACTTCCTTTTGCAGTGCCTTGCATTTGACAAGAGTGCGACTCGCGAAGAAAGGAGACAATTAGATAACAGCGATTCGGGAAATATTTTCTATGTTTGCTCACAACTGCCAGAAATCCTGTTCGCTTCAAGTAGATGTTGCCGTAGATGAGAAACTGCAAGTATCCAAGGAAGGTGCAGTTTCCGCTAACCAAACAAATATGGAGTTAATGTACTGTATATGCTCTTCTTGATTCCCCAGTATTTTACCTGTATAAATTGGAAAGATACACTGGTTTCCAGAAACAATCATTATACCACATAAGCACTGAACCTTTGGATGTTATTCTATGACTATATGAAACTCTTTATCAGTCAGTTCGAAATGTGAAAGCAGACAACTAGTTTAGCACTATTGGTCTGACAGAAGAGTTAGGAAGGAAAACTCTTTTTTGTGTAGATGAAGAAAATCAAACATGAGATTCCTCTGGAGTTTGTTACCAGTGCAGTAACAGTACTTTTTTGGCTTCAAGAACGGCTGTTCTCAAGTTTCGTATGTTCCTAAAAATGGCAAATGTGTGGTCCCGGCACCAACTCTGGATACAGATAACTCAGTAGATGCTGAAACTGGAGAAACGGAAGGCATTCATTTTAACATTTTATAAAAGTACCAAATGTGGCGCCACACAGCAGTAAGTTTACTGATTTGAACAATGATGCAAAACATGGTTACAATTTTTGCAATGATCAGAAGAAAAGAAATTCTCAAACAACTATCTCACGCACTAGTTCTACTTCACTTGGTGTGAAGAACCTTAGACACCTCACCAATTTACAGGGATCTTCAACTGAGGCTAAAATGTTGTGAAGAAGAAGCAGGAGACGAAAGCTGCAATGGAGAGAAGGGATCTGGGACCGAGAGGAAAATGTGTAATATCTGCACACTAAAGAACAGACTGACAAAATACTGTAGAAAAATGAGTCAAGAGCAGTTCATTGGATGCATATAGATATGTTTTGCTCTGACAGCGGTAAAATTCCTCGAATTTTACCAAAGTCCAAAAGTGACGATGATACAAATGAATGAGTAATATTATCATTGTTGCCCTGTCCTAATATCATCTTTACCTTTTGTAAAAATTTTTCTCATTTATAATGAGTTGAGTTATTGGAATATAATAAAATAGCAAGTGAAAATGCAACGATGTTATCATTTGTTAGCACACTCCAAAACGAACATTAAGAAAATTGAATGACTAACGTTCCTATTGTTGCTGATTTCTTCTGTTTTCTTAGTCTTCCTTTAAAGGTATTTTGCATTTATAATGTGATTTGTTAACGGGATTTAACAGTTAATCACATGAACAAGTGATTTGATCAGTTTGATATACTATGCCCAAGCTCACTGCGAAAAACCTCGCACCTAACGAAAGGTTAACACGTGACAATGACATACAAAACTTTCCATAGATTTTGCTGTGACAGGGTCTGTAACCTCCACTGACTTTCTCCTGATATAAATACGTAACCAGGCTGAAAATAAAGTACATACAATGAAAATCAAACTGTAGTTTACAGTTTACTCGCAGGTGGCGCGATGCAGCACAGGAGGTGGCACTTAACTGACACACAGTAATTATATTTAAAATTAGCGATGCTTCGCTAAAGCATTTCCTAGAAGAAAGAACACAACATGTCATTCTTAACGGTTCAAAATCTGCAGATGTAGAGGTAATTTCGGGAGTACCGCAAGGAAGCGTGATAGGACCTTTATTGTTTACAATATACATAAATGACTTAGTTGACAACATCGGTAGCTCCGTGAGGCTATTTGCAGATGACACGGTTGTCTACAAGAAAGTAGCAACATCAGAAGACTCGTACGTACTCCAGGAAGACCTGCAGAGGATTAATGAATGGTGCGACAGCTGGCAGCTTTCCCTAAACGTAGATAAATGTAATATAATGCGCATACATAGGGGCAGAAATCCATTCCAGTACGATTATGCCATAGGTGGTAAATCATTGGAAGCGGTAACGACCGTAAAATACTTAGGAGTTACTATCCGGAGCGATCTGAAGTGGAATGATCACATAAAACAAATAGTGGGAAAAGCAGGCGCCAGGTTGAGATTCATAGGAAGAATTCTAAGAAAATGTGACTCATCGACGAAAGAAGTAGCTTACAAAACGCTTGTTCGTCCGATTCTTGAGTATTGCTCATCAGTATGGGACCCTTACCAGGTTGGATTAATAGAAGAGATAGACATGATCCAGCGAAAAGCAGCGCGATTCGTCATGGGGACATTTAGTCAGCGCGAGAGCGTTACGGAGATGCTGAACAAGCTCCAGTGGCGGACACTTCAAGAAAGGCGTTACGCAATACGGAGAGGTTTATTATCGAAATTACGAGAGAGCACATTCCGGGAAGAGATGGGCAACATATTACTACCGCCCACATATATCTCGCGTAATGATCACAACGAAAAGATCCGAGAAATTAGAGCAAATACGGAGACTTACAAGCAGTCGTTCTTCCCACGCACAATTCGTGAATGGAACAGGGAAGGGGGGATCAGATAGTGGTACAATAAGTACCCTCCGCCACACACCGTAAGGTGGCTCGCGGAGTATAGATGTAGATGTAGATGTAGCACTGGGACCACCTTACAGGGTTCGTTATTATTCTAATAATGTGACTGTAGCACGCAAGGATGCCTAGGAGGTGACGGCTCTGGCAGCGGAATCTGTCTCTCCTTCCGTGGCGCTGTTTTGATGTTAAGCAGGTGGTGGGCTTGATACTAGGGATCTGTCAGAGCAGCAGGCGGGGGCGCGCAGCATCTGTTAGGTATGGTTTCCATATTACATCAGATTTTATTACAATGATCATCTCGCAGCGCGTAGATTCTTTTAAAAGAACTCAAGACAACAGTTCTTCGGTTTTTGGAAAAATGACATTTTGTCTATGGAGTGCGTAATTGATTCTTTTGTAATTTTTTTTGTTTATTTATAGACGCAATCATATATTTATGACACAGCCATAACTGGTTTCGGCAATACAATGACCAGATTCTAAAGGCGGCATACACTGAACACAGGTTCAGTGAATTTGACAACGCATGAACCTGCGTTCAGTGTATGCCGCCTTTAGTATCTGAAGATGGTCATTGTATGGCCAAAACCGGTTATGACAGTGTTATAAACATGTGATTGCGCCTATAAATAAACCAAAAAAGTTCTTCTGTTGTTCACCAATGCTCCAAGTCTCGAATCATGACCGTGTTAATCTCACACTTGCATGCACTCACCAGGAGTCACATCATTCATGTCAAATTGATAGCTAATTAATAAATTTGATCACGAGAGATCCTTTGCATGATGAGTAATTATTTTGCTGCAAACAAATTACACTTGCCAAGTAACTAATACGAATGGAAACGTCCCACAAGGCAGGTAAACACTTCCTCTGATACCTACATGGGTGGTAACAGTTAGTCAACGACAATCCAGCTTTATTTGCATTCTGTCTCTCGGTTGTCTTGACAAGCTGGTGCAAGCAAGCCTCTTAGCATTGGTGCAATTCTGAATGGCAATGGCAATGGCGAAGCATTTTCTGTGTGTCATCGCCAATTTGAAGGTTCGCGTGTTACAGTAAACCGGAAGCGGTGCAACGGTTAGAAAACTGGACACCCAGGAGAGGTGCCTTGCGGTGACCGCAGCCCAATGCGAGCACCAATACCGAAGGTATACACTGGAAGAATGACTCCGACAATTTCCTCGACGAAAATACAGTAGCTCAGCACTCGAATGATGGAGAAGCAATTACTGATGGCAGCACTCCTGTTTTGGAGAGACGTTGGCAGTGAGTCTAGTATAACAATGGCGAAGCAAATTATGTGTCCTCTCGCCAATGTGAGTGTGCGAGGGTTACAGTGAATCGGCAGTGGTGCATCGGTGACATGCCACTGGACATCCAGGAGAGGTTCCATGTGGTGATCATAGCTGAATAGCAGAGTTAGTATCATATATATACACCAGCAGAATGACTCTGACAATGTTCTCGAGGCATGTGCAGTAGCGCAGCACCCCTCTAACGGCGAGGCGATTCCTGTGGGCTACATTAGCGTCATGGAGCGGCGATGGAAGAAGGCCTATAGTACTGTGTCCCAAGGTCAATGTAAGGGTGCGAGAGTTACAGTAAAATGGCAGCGGTGCATCGTTTACAAGCTGCTGTACACCAAGGAGGCATCCCATTCGGTGACGGTAGCCGAATTTCAGCGAATGTATCACAGATATACACTAGCAGAATGACTGTGACAATGTCCTCGAGGCATCTCAATAGCGCTGAATCCGTCTAATAACGAGGGAATCCATGAGGGCAATAATAGTATTTCACAGAGACGTCGGCAGAGAGCCTGAGGTATGCAGGGGCGAAGCAACTTATGTGTCCCATCGTCAACTTGAGTGTTACAGTATACCGGCTGCAGTGCATCAGTTACAAATTACTGTGTACCGAGGAAAGAATCCATGTGCTGACATTAGCTGAATGCCAGCGCCACTAACAAAGATATACACTAACAGAATGACTCCGAAGTGTAATCAAGGCGTAAGAAATGGTGCACCACCCATCCGATAGAGATACAACTCCTGTGGGCAGCATTAGTGTCTGGGAGACACGTCGGCAGGGCGCCTATAGATTCCTGCATCCTGTCGACAATGTGTGCGTGCAAGGGTTATAGTAAAACAGCAACGGAGAATCGGTTACAAGCTACTGAAAACCAAGGAGAGCTTCCATGCGGTGACTGCAGCCAAATTCCTGCGCCAGTATCATATATATGCACTAGCAGAATGAGACCAACAATCTCCTCGAGGCATATGCAAAACCGCAGCACCCGCCCAGTGGAGAGGTAATACGTGAGGATAGTAGAAGTACCTAGGGGAGATTCGGCAGAGAGCATGTCGCATGAAACGACAAAGCAATTCCTGTGTCCCATCATCAATGCGAGTGTGTGAAGGTTACAGTAAACGGACAGCAGTGCATTGGTTACAAACAACTCTACAGCCAGGAAAGGTTCAATATGGTAGCCAGCGCCCGCATCACAGATGTACACTAGCAGAACAAGAATGTCCTCTACGCATATCAAAAAGCGCAGCACCCATCTAATACATTTCCTGAGGGCAGCATTTGTGACATGGGAGAGACTCTGGCAGAGAGTGTGCAGCATGAAATGAGGAAGCAATTTTTGTTTCCCATCGTCAATGTGACAGCGTGAGGGTTGCAAAAAACCTGCAGCGGTGTATCAGGTATGGGCAACTGGACTCCCTGGAGAGGTTCAAATGAAGCACCAGTATCATACATATACACTAGAAGAATTACCAAGACAATATCCTTGAGGCATAAGGAATAGCTCAGCACCCGCCAGATGGAAAAGCAGTTCCTGAGGGCAGCATTATTATCTTGTAGAGACCTCATCATAGAGCCTCTAGTATTTAATGGTGAAGCAATTTCTGTGCCCCATACTGAATATTAGAGAGCGAGGGTTAGAGTAAAATAGCAGCGGTGGGTAGATTACAAGCTATTGGACACCAGGAGAGGTTCCATGAGGTGACCCTAGCCAAATACGAGCAATAGTATCATAGACGTACACTAGCAGAATGACACTGTCAATGTTCTCCAGTCGTATGCAACAGCGCAGTATCCTTTAACGACGAATCAATTCCTGACGGCAGAGTTAGTATCTTGGAGAGATATCAGCATAAGGCCAGCAGTATCGTTCCCTATCGACATTGTGTGTGTGTGCGAGGCTTACTTTATAGAAAGGTCAATGTGAGGGGGCGAGGGTTTCGGCAAAACCAGCGGTGGTGCATCGGTTACAAGCTACTGTACACACGGGAGAGATTCCATGTGTTGACTGTAGCCTAATGCTAGCTCCTGTCTCATAGACATAACACTAGCAGAAAGAGACAAACGATGTTCCCTGGAATATGCAGCAGCAAAGCATGCAGATTACGGGGACGCATTTCCTGAGGGCAGCATTAGCGTCTTCGAAAATCATCGGCAGAGACGCTGTAGTATACAATGGCGACTAATTTCTGTGACCCATCGTCACTGTGTGTATGCGAGGGTTACAGTAAACAGACACCAGTGCATCGGTTATAAGCTACTGTACACCCAGGAGAGGTTCCAAGCGGTGACTGAGGCCGAATGTCTGCGCCGCTATCATAGATATACACTAGCAGAAAGACTCCGACAACGTCTTTGACGCATTTGCAACAGCACATCACCATCTAATGGAGATGCAAATCCTGAGAACAGCAATAGTGTCCTGGAGAGGCGTCAGCAGAGAGCCTGCAATATGCGATGACGAAACAATTTGTGTGTCCCATTATCAATATGAGGGTTCGAGGTTACAGTAAACTGGCAGTGGCGCATTGGTTACAAATTACTGGACTTGCCGGAGAGGTTCCATGCAGTGACCGTAGACGCCCCAGTATTACTTGTATAGATGTTCACTCACAGAATGACATGGATGCTGTAATCGAGGCATATGCAAGAGTGCAGCGCCCTCCTAGTGGCGAGACAATTCTTCAGATCGGCAGAGAGCTTGTAGTTTGCAGTGACGAAGAAATTTCTGTAATCCATCGTCAAAGTGATGGTGCGAGGGTTACAGTAAACCGGTAGTGTTGCATGGGTTACAAAATACTCGACAGCCAGGAGAGGTTACATGCAGTGACTAGCTGAAAGCAGCGCCAGTATCACAGATATACACTACCAAAATGATTCCGACAATCTACATCCACATCTACATCTATACTCTGCAAATCACATTCAATTGCCTGGCAGAGGGTTCGTCGAACCACCTACACAATTCTCTATTATTCCAATCTCGTATAGCGCGCAGAAAGAATGAACACCTATATCTTTCCGAACGAGCTCTGATTTCCCTTATTTTATCGTGGTGATCTTCCCTACGTACGTCGGTGTCAACAAAATATTTTCGCATTCGGGGGACAAAAATAGGTGATTGGAAATCCGTGAGAAGTTTCCGTTGCATTCTTTTAATGATGTCCAACGTAAATCCTGTATATTTCTGTGACACTTTCTCACATATTTCGCGATAATACAAAACGTGGTGCCCTTTTTTGAACTTTTTCGATGTACTCCGTCAGTCGTATCTGGTAAGGATCCCACACCGGGCAGCAGTATTCTAAAAGAGGACGCACTAGCATAGTGTAGGCAGTCGCCTCAGTAGATCTGTTACATTTTCTAAGTGTCCTGCCAACAAAACGCAGTCTTTGATTACCCTTCCTCACAACATTTTCTATGTGTTCCTTCCAATTTAAGTTGTTCGTAAGTGTAATATCCAGGTATTTAGTTGAATTTATGGCTTTTAGATTAGACTGATATGTCGTGTAACCAACGTTTGACGAATTCCTTTTAGCACCCATGTGGATGACCTTACACTTTTCGTTATCTAGAGTCAACTGCCACCTTTCGCGCTATTCAGATATCTTTTCTAATCACTTTGCAATTTGTTTTCATCTTCTGACGAATTTATTAGCCGATAAACGACAGCGTCATCTGCAAACAACCTAAGACGGCTGCTCAGATTGTCTCTCAAATCGTTTCTATAGATAAGTAACAGCAAAGGGCGTATAACACTACTTTGGGATCGCCAGAAATCACTTCTGTTTTACTCGACGACTTTACGTCAGTTACTAGGAACTGTAACCTCTCTAACAGGAAAACACAAATCCAGTCACATAACTGAGACGATATTCCATAAGCACGCAATTTCACTACTAGCCGCTTGTGTGGTACAGAATCAAAAGCCTTCCGGAAATACAGAACTACGGAACCGCTCTGAAATCCCTTGTCAATAGCACTCAACACCTCATGTCCTCGAGCGTCACGCAATTGCCCAGCACCCGCCCAATGGCGAGACAACACCTGAGGGCAGCATTAATCTCTTGGAGAGCCAGTAGAATGCAGCCGTGAAGGAATTTCTGTGTCACATAGTGAATGTGAAGGAGCGAGGGTTACAGTAAACGGGCAGCAGTGCTTCGGTTACAAACTACTGGACTCCAAGGAGAGGGTCCATGTGGTGTCCGCAGCCGCGGAAGTATCATAGATGTGAGTTAGTAGAATGACTCCGACAATGCCTTGAGGCATGTGCCACATAAGAGCGCCCGCCTAATGGCGAGACAACTTCTAACGGCGGCATTCCTCTCATGGAGACACGTTTGCAGTAAGGCTGTAGAATGCAGTCATGAAGCAATTACTGTCGCACGTAGTCAATGTGAATGTGCGAGGGTTACGGTAAACAGGCTGCGGTACATCGGATTCCCTCGAAACGTTCAATGCAGTGACTGTAGACGCGCCAGTATCATGCATGTACACTATAGTTGGATTCTTTCATCTTGGCGGCTCGCGCATGCCCGCCCAGACGCGGGAGATTGCTGCGTTGCCAGTTGTACACGACGCACGCGCCAAGAGAAGCAACGCCATAGTATAGTATAGTTCGCAAGCTTACGTTTAGGGGGGAGCGCGCAGTTTATGAAGTAAAGCCACCATGGCCGCATTAACCCTTTCGCTGCTACAGAGACGTGCTCCCCGCATTCCGCGCTGTGCGCGATTTTGTCACTGCCTTGCTCGCCTGTGCTGACACATGGTGCTTCCGACTGCTTTGACACACTTATCATTCGATTCCACAAAAACTATTTGGCCCAAAAATTAGATTTTTACACATCTTCTTGACTGATACCTTCCCCCCACTTCCTCTGACTGATTGAAGTGCTTTAAAACGAAGCCAAACGCGCCCGGTGTAAATAAAACTTTTATTACAGTCGCGAAAGACGGAATATTTCTCAATGTTACACACAACACCTATGTGGTACTTAAATTAAATGAGATATTGTTATACAGTAAATTTTATATGAAATTTAGGTACCTTGTCCACATTTCATTCTCAACATTGTGGCAACTAAAATCGACCATACGGAAAGTATACGCTATGGACTTTTACCTCTGCAAACTCTTCAAAATTTCGTGCAATGGTTTACTACATTTAATGCTGCACAATAACTGGGTTGAACATCGAAACAAAATTGAGTCATTTATGGGGGGAAGGTATCAGTCAAGAAGATGTGTAAAAATCTAATTTTTGGGCCAAATAGTTTTTGTGAAATTGAATGATAAGTGTGTCAAAGAACACCATGTGTCTGCACAGGCGAGCAATGCAGTGATGAGAAAATCGCGCACAGCGCGGAATGCGGGGAGCACGTGACTGCAGCAGCGAAAGGATTAATGAAGAGACAAAGCACTAGAAATTTCAAAAAATTGCATTCAAACGAATAAAATTCGTGAAGTAAAACACTTCGATATTGTTTTTAAATAAAGAAAATATTTATCATCGCACAAGGTTTGAGCTCTTCACATTTCGCTTACTAACCCAACCCCTTAACCGTTACGCTAGCGCAGCTCGTCCTATAACGTTTCTCCATAAGGAGTCTAACAGATGACGCAAAATTCTGACAAACACTGTTGGTATGCCTACGAATTACTCGCACTTTGTCGAAGTACAATAGGAAATAAACAATTACCGCAGTTCTTTATTGCGAAAAAGCGGTTCGTGAAATTGATACAAACACCTTTCCTTGCTATCGCCTGAATTAAGAGTCTTATTGCTTGTTTGGTTTAATTAATAGAAAATGAAGCAATTGGTATAAAGAATGGTTTTTCCAAACTTTCAAAAAACAAAGTCTGCTATCAAGACATTGCTTTTGTTCTATTACTTTATTTATGACTGAACGTTTCTAAAACTGAAGACACTCGTCCGTGCTCTGCTCTGCAGTCGAGATCTGGCAACGTCGTTCTCTGTTCATTGGCTGACTGTATTTTTTGACGTCAGACGCGCAGAACGAACCTAAACTCGGCCGCCAACATAAATGACGCGCACTTTAACAGAATGACTCTGAATAAGGCCTTGAGAGTCATTCAATAGCCCAGCACCCGCCAATGGAGAGACAACTGCTGAGAGCGGCGTTACTCTGTTGGACACAAGTCACCAGGGAGTCTGTAGTAAGCAATCGTGAAGCAATTTCTATCTCGCAACGTCAATGTGAGTGTGCGAGGTTTACAGTAAACGTACAGTGGCGCATTGGTTACAAAAAATGGCTCTGAGCACTATGGGACTCAACTGCTGTGGTTATCAGTCCCCTAGAACTTAGAACTACTTAAACCTAACCAACCTAAGGACATCACACACATCCATGCCCGAGGCAGGATTCGAACCTGCGACCGTAGCAGTCCCTCGGTTCCGGACTGCGCGCCTAGAACCGCGAGACCACCGCGGCCGGCCATTGGTTACAAGTTAGTGGGCTTCCAGGAGTGTTTCCATGTGGTGACAGTAGCCGCACCAGTATCATAGGTGTACGCTAGTACAATGACCAAGGCTGTGCCCGCGAGGCTTATGCAATAGCCCAGCACCCCCGTAGTGGCGACACAACTACGGAGGCCAGAACTAGTACCTTGGAGAGACCTCTGTATCAGCCTGTAGTATACACTAATGAAGCAATTTATATGTCACATAGTCATTGTGAGGGGCGGAGGGTTACAGTAAACGGGCAGCGGCGCATTGGTTACAAGCTACTGGTCTCAAAGGAGACGGTCAATTTAGTGACTGTTGCCGCTCCAGTATCACAGATGTAGACTAGCAGAATGACCCCGACAATGTCCTCGAGGCATAGGCAATAGCCCAGCACGCACTTACTGGCGAGAAAATCCTGTGGGAGGCATTAGTCTGTCGGAGAGACATCTATAGGGAGCCTGTAGTATGCAATCGGGAAGCAATTACTGTGTCACCTAACATGAGGGTTCGAGGGATACAGTAAACGGTCTGTGGTGCATCGGATACAAGCTAAAGGACTCCAAAGAGTGGTTCCATGTGATGACAGTAGCCGTGTTA
The DNA here is from genome assembly GCF_023898315.1 of Schistocerca nitens. NCBI lineage: Eukaryota > Metazoa > Arthropoda > Insecta > Orthoptera > Acrididae > Schistocerca > Schistocerca nitens. The sequence goes on from NC_064614.1 coordinate 1,250,222,915, forward strand.
GACTCTTGGAGCGAAGTCGACATGGAACCTAAAGTTTTCAACCACGATGCAATTTCTGCGTCGCGTCAACGTTTTGGTGCGAGGGTTACACTAAACAAGCTGTTGTGCATCAGATATAAGTTACAGCACTACCAGTAGAGGTTCAATGTGGTGACGATAGCAACGTTGCTCTCTTGGAGAGAAGTTGGCACGGAGCCTGCAAATTTCAGTAGCGATTCAGTTTCAGTGTCGCATCGTAAATGTGAGGGTGCGAGGTTAAAGTAAACGGGTAGTTGTGAATCGGACACAAGCTACTGGACTCCTTTGGCAGGTTCCAATCCCTGACAGTTTCCGCGCTAGTGTCTTGGTGAGAAGCCGGCATTGAGCCTGTAGTATTCATTCGCGATGCAATTTCTGTGTCACATCTTCAACGTGTGGCTGCGAGCTTTTCTGTAAATGGGCAGTGGTGCATCGGCTACAGTCTACTGCCATCCAAGAAGAAGTACCATGCAAGTGACCATAGCCGTGTAAGTCTCTTGGAGTGAAATCGGCATGGAGCCTGTAGTTTTCAATTACGATGCAATTTCTGTGTCGCATCATAAATGTGTGTGTGTGAGGTTCACAGGGAATGGGCAGAGGTGCATCGGATACAACTACTGGACTCCCAGGAGAGGTTCCATGCGGTGATCGTCACAGCGTTACTCTCTTGGAGAGAAGTCGCTATGGAGCCTGTAGTATTCAATTGCGACGCAATTTCTGTGTAGCTTCGTCAATGTAATGGTACGAGGTTTGCAGTAAACCGGCAGTGGTGTATCGGGTATCAGCTACAGGACTCCCACGAGAAGATCCATGCTGTGACAGTAGCCGTATATGTCTCTTGGAGCAAAGTTGCTATGGAGCCTGTAGTTTTCATTCGCGGTGGTATTTCTGTGTCACATCCTCAACGAGAGGGTGCGAAGTTTACAGTAAACGGGCAGTGGTGCATCGGCTATAAGCTATTGGCCTCCCAGGAGAAGTGCCATGTCGTCACCGTAGCCGTGTTAGTCTCTTATAGAGAAGTCGGCATGGAGCCTGTATTATTCAATCTTGACCCTATTTCTGTGTCACATCGTCAATGTGACGGTACGAGGGTTACAGTGAATGGGCCGTGGTTCATCGGGTATAAGCTACTGATCTCCCAGGAGAGGTCCAAAAAATGCTTCAAATGACCCTGAGCACTATGGGACTTGACATTTTAGGTCATCAGTCCCCTAGAACATATAACTACTTAAACCTAACTAACCTAGGACATCACACACATCCATGTCCGAGGCAGGATTCGAACCTGCGACCGTAAGCAATCGCGTGGTTTCGGACTGAAGCGCCTAGAACCGCTCGGCCACCGCGGCCGGCAGGAGAGGTCCATGCGGTGACCATAACCATGTTAGTCTCTTGGAGAGACGTCGGCATGGAGCCTGTAGTTTTCACTCGTGATGCAATATGTGGATCGGATCATCAGTGTGAATGTACGAGGGTTACAGTAACAGGGCAGTTGTCCATCGGATAGAAGCTACTGGACTCCCAGGAGAGGTTCCATATGGTGACCATAGTCGCGTTAGTCTATTGGGGAGAAGTCGGCAGGGAGCCTGTAATGTTGAATCGCGCTGCAATATCTGTTTCGCAAAGTCAATGTGAGGGTGCGAGGGTTACAGTAATAGAGCAGCAGTGCATACGGTACAAGCTACTGGACTCCCAGGACAGGTTCCATGCGGTGACCGTAGCGTCGTCAGTATCAGATGTACACTAACAGGTAAAGCAATAGCCCAGCATTCACCTACGGGCGAGAAAACTCGTGAGGGTGGCACTAGTCTCTTGGAGAGATGTCGGCAGGGAGCCTACAGTATGCAATCCCGAAACAATTTTAATGTAGCATCCTCAATATGAGGTTCCGAAGGTAATAGTTACCAGGGAGCGGTACGTCTCTTAAAAGCTAGTGGAGGTTCCATGTGGTAACCACTGCCGCACCACTGTCATAGGTGTACTCTCGTAGAATAACCCTGACAATACTGTCGAGGATTATGCAATAGCCCAGCACCCGCCTGATTGCGAGACAACTCCTGAGGGCAATATTCGACAGTAGGAGAGACGTCGGTAGGGAGCCAGTAGTATGCAGTCGCTCAGCAACTCCTGAGTCGCATCGTCAGTGTGGGGATGCGAGGGTTTAAGTATAGGGCCATCACTGCCTGGGTTACAAGCTACTGGACTCCAGGAGAGGTTCAGTGAGCTGACCATAACCGCGCAGGTATCATAGTAGTTCACTTGCAGAATGACTCTACTGTACTCGATGCTTATGCAATGGCTCAGCACCTGCATAATGAAGAGAAGTCGGCATGGAGCCTATAGAATGCAATTGCTAAGCAATTTCCGTGTCACATCGTCAACGTGAGGGTGCGAGGTTTACAGTAGTGGGCGGCGGCGCATCGGTTACAAGATACGGTAATTCCAGAGTGGTTCCATGCGGTGTCTATAGCCGTGTAAGTATCATAGATATACAGTAGCCGAATGACTCCGATCACGTCCTCGAGGCTTATGCAGTAGCCCAGCTCCCTCCTGTATGGCGACACAACACGTAGAGCGTCATTAGTCTCTTAGAGTGACGTCGTCAGGGAGCCTGTAGTAGCATCGCAAAACAATTTCTGTGTTATGTCATCAATGTGAGGATGCACGAATTATAGTACACGGGTAGCGGTGGATCGGTTAGGAGGTACAGGACACGTAGAAGTGGTTCCGTGTGGTGACAGCAGCCTTGCCAGTATCACAGATGTACACCAGAAGAATGACTCAGAGTGTGCCCAATAGTCTTATGCAATAGACCGGCTCCTACTAATGACGAGAGTACTACTGAGGGGGTATTAGTCTGTTGGAAAGAAGTCGGCAGGGAGCCCGTTGTATAGAATCGTGAAGCTATTTCTGTGTTGCATCGTCCATGTGAGGGTGCAAGGGTTACAGTACACGTTCAGCGGTGCATTGGTCAGGAGATACTGGACTCTCAGTAGAGGCTCCATGCAGTGACCGCAGCCGCGCAAGCATCAAAGATGTAATCTAGCAGAACGATTCCGACAATGTCCTCGATACTTAGGCAATTTCCCAGCTCCTGCCTAATGGCGAGCCAAAGTCCTTCGGGAGACAATAATCCCTTGGAGAGAAGTCAGGAAGGAGCCTGTAGTATGTAATCACGATGTTAGGGTGTGAGGGTTACGGTAAATGGGCAGCAGTGGATCGGTTACAGGCTACTGGACTCCCAGGTGAGGTTCCATGCGGTTACTGCAGGGAATACTAACACAATGACTCCGACAGCGTCCTCGTGGTTTATGCGAAAGCCCAGCATCCGCGTAAGGGCGACAGAACTCCTGAGAGCAGCATTCGTCTCTTTGAAGGACGTCGCCAGAGAGCCTATAGCATGCATTTGCGGAGCAATTTCTGTCTCACATAGTCCACGTCAAGGTGCGAATACAGTAAAAGGGGCCCCAGTGCATCGGTTAGAAGCTACAGGACATGTTCGACGAGGTGACCATAGCTAGGAAGTATCATAGGAGATGTTCCATGCAATGACCGTAGCTGCGCCAGAGTCTTAGATGTACACTATCAGAATGACTCCGACCATGTCCTCGAGGTTTATGCAATAGCCTGGCAACTGCCTAATGGAGAAACAACTGTTGAGGGCGGCATTAGTTTCTGGGAAAGACGTTGGCAGGAAGGCTGTAGTATGCAATCACCAAGCAATTTTTGTGTCATATCGTCAATTTTAGGGTCTGAGGGTTACAGTAAACTGGCATCGGTGCGTCGCTTACAAGCAACTAGACTCCCATGAGAGGATCAGTGCGGTGACCGTAGCCGCAGAACTATCGTAGATGTACACTAGCAGAATGACAGTGACAATGTCCTCGAGGCTCAAGCTGTAGCCCAGGACACGCCAAATTAAAGTACTAAGGGCGCCATTAATCTCTTGGAGAGAAGACGGCAGGGAAGCTGTAGTACGCAATCGCGAAGTAATTTCACTGCCACATGGACACTGTTATGGTGCGAGGGTTACACTAGATGGGCAGCGGTGTTTCGGTTATTAACTCCTGGATTTCCATGAAAGGTTTCAAGTGGTGTCCGCAGCCAGGCCAGTATCATAGATGTTCACAGGCAGAATGACTTTGACAACAAACTCGAGGTTTATGCAATAGCGCAGCACCCCCCCCCCCCTAACAGTGAGACAAATCATGAGGGTGACATTAGTCCATTGGAGAGAAGGCGGCAGGGAGCCAGTAATACGCAATCGCGAAGAAATTTGTGTGTCCCATCGTCATTATAAGGTTCAAATGGTTCAAATGGCTCTGAGCACTATGGGACTCAACTGCTGTGGTCATCAGTCCCCTAGAACTTAGAACTACTTAAACCTAACTAACCTAAGGACATCACACACATCCATGCCCGAGGCAGGATTCGAACCTGCGACCGTAGCAGTCGCACGGTTGCGGACTGCGCGCCTAGAACCGCGAGACCACCGCTGCCGGCGTCATTTTAAGGGTGCGAGGGTTATTGGGAACGGGTAGCGGTACATCAGTTACAAGCTACTTCACTCCCAGGAGAGCTTCCACTAGGTGACCGTAGCGGCGCAAGTAACATAGATCTACACTAGCAGAATGATTCGGAGAATGTCCTCGAGGCTTATTCAAAAGCTGAGCATCTGCCTAATGGCGAGACAGCTCCTGAGGGTAACATTTGTCTTTTGGACAGACGTCGGCCGGGGGCCAGTAGTACAACCGAAAGTATATTTCGGGGTCGCATCGCCTATGTGATGGTGCGAGGGTCACAGAAAATGGGCATAGGTGCATCGGTTACAAGCTACTGGACTCCCAATGGAGGTTCCATGTAGTGACCATAGCCGCGCCAGAATCAAAGATGTACACTAGCATAATGACACCAACAATGCCCTTGAGGCTCAAGCTGTAGCCCAGCACCTGCCTAATTATGAGGGAAGTACTAAGGGCGGCATTAGTCTCTTGGAGACTAGTCGGCAGAACGCCTGTAGTACGGAATCGTGAAGAAATTTCTGTTTCCCATCGACAATGTGAGGGTGCAAGTGATGTAGTAAATCAGCAGTGGTTATCGGTTACAATCTACAGGAGAGGTTCCATGCGGTCTCTATAGCCCAATGCCAGTTTACGTATCATAGACACACACTAGCAAAAAATATTCCAACAATGTCTTTGAGGCGTATGCCATTCCTCACTTGGATGGATGGGTTGTGTTTTCCAGGCTTCACGACGCAGTGTTACACAGTCACTAGTGTTGACTGGGTTTAATACGTAATGTAACATACTGGAATCGGGAAACGAGATAAGGTTGCTGGTGGAAGCGTTTTCAGGGACGCAACACGTAGCAAATAGTAATTGAGTGCTTATGGATGTGTTGAAGCAACACTGAAATTAGCTTTGGAGGTATGCATGATTGAAGGAATAGTTGCAGGAAGTGATAGGATTGGTGCCACTTGAGTCAAGGAGGGTAAAAGGGGGGGGGGGTGATATAAAAAAATCATACTCTGCAGCAGACGCAAGTGATGTATGTGAGCTGAGCAAAACAGCCGAAGCCGCAAAAGAGAAAAAAGGAATTATGGAGTGGCACTCAATTCAGATTGTGGATTTGGAGAGCAGTGTGTTGAACAAACACGCATGCTTCGGCAGCTAACTAACGAAGTGTTGGATCATGTTGAGAGATTCTTACTGTAGAAAGAGGAGAGATTATTACTAGTGTCAGATAATAGGGATCGACACGTGGTGATGACCGTGGGTGTGCTTCAGCAGTGTTACACCTGGGTGGTCATCAAATGCCCGACTCTCAAGGTCGCGAGGGGTAGAAGAACGTGCATCATGCATCATCGATGATAAAGCAAAGGGACGTCCATGAGGAACTTGCAGGAAGCCAGGATAAGTCCGGTCTTGTTGTCATGTGAACAGTAAATGACGGGGTTGAGAGAAATGCGAGGAGATCTACCGCCAGAATTACAGTCCGTAGCGGATCCAAGCAGCCAGAACTTGTCATTCTACTACCATGGAGAACTATGGCTGTTACAACAGATAATTCACAGTGATACATATAAGTGAGGATTCTGGTAGCGAACAAACAAGTGGGTTTACATGTTACGTGGTGCATACCTATCCAATAAATCTCTTGTTAGTAGAGAGATGCGTGCTGTTGAGAGAGGAGGGATTATTACTATTGTCAGATAGTAGGGATCGACACGTGGTGATGACCGAGGGTGTGCTTCAGCGATGTTAGACCTGAAAAGTGGTGATTATACCAAAGCCTTGTCTTCAGAGAGCAGGTACGATAGCGTAGAGGTGGTTGGTAATTGCTATGAGCAAGGAAAGCTCATGAGACCTAGACGTATGGAACTACAAGGCAGTGGACTGCCGATCAACGTGGAGTTTACGTTTCATTTAGCAGCTACCATGTTGGGGGCTACGCTTTTGAATGTAAGGCAGCCGCAGCTGTATCGGCGAGACTAACATCTACATCTACATCTACATACATACTCCGCAATGCACCATACGGTGCGTGGCGGAGGGTACCTCGTACCACAACTAGCATCTTCTCTCCCTGTTCCACTCCCAAACAGAAATAGGGAAAAACGACTGCCTATATGCCTCTGTACGAGCCCTAATCTCTCTTACCATATCTTTGTGGTCTTTCCGCGAAATGCAAGTTGGCGGCAGTAAAATTGTACCGCAGTAGCCTCAATTGCTGGTTCTCTAAATTTCCTCAGAAGCCTCCTTTTTTGAATAATTAGGTTTAGTCCATGAACCGGTTTTAGAACCTTTTCAGGTTCATCTTCAGATGGATTCTGGAAGTTACATCATTATTTCTAGCATAATGCCGGGTGCTGGATTGCGACAGTATGGACTGCTTTTTTCGTTAGTGTCCAGCTGTCTGCGTCCATTTTGATGTCTTGTTGTTATGTCGCTACATACAAACTATATTAATTTATCCTCTGACAGCGAGACAGTCTGGAAGGATCTGAGTAGGGTATTGCAAAGCCATGAACAAAGACAAGCACACATGAAATGCTTGATTAGATGGATGGAACTCTGTAAAGGAAACACATACGGAAAAACAATAGATAAGGAGAAGGAGAGACTGATTAGGGAATCACAAAAGAATTGGTATAGCTTGTTTGAAAACTTGATCGATATTATAAAATACTTAACTTCACACAATCTGGCGTTTAGATGACATTTGGAATCCCTTAACCTGAACGATAGCAAAAATAGTGGAAATTTATTGACCTATTTAAATTGTTTTCTAAATATGATCTAACACTAAAAGAACACTTGCAAGGTATTAACGGAAAGCAACTTTGTCAGCATTTTCTGAGGCACGACATACAGTACATTAACGTCCAAATCTGTCGTCAACGAAATTATAAACAGAGTCAAAAAAAGGAAAATATTATGCCTTCATGCACTATTGTACCATGGATTCGAGCCGTGTGGAACAAATGTTGATAATATTAAGATTTTGTAATTCCTCAGATGGAGAGGTAGAGAAACATTTCATTGGGTTTATTGACGTAGCAGAATAACGGGAGAGTATTTTACAAATGCCGTTTAAAGGAAGTGGAATGGAAGTAGAATAGCCTAGACTTCCAAAACTATCGAGGACAGGGGTATGATTACGGTGCCAATGTAATCCTCGGGGTTTGTTCACGCCGTGCGGATGACAGTGTTCGAATCTGCTTTCGATAAATGCATCTAACTCTTCTACGACAGCTAAAACGTTTTTCGGCTTCATCAGTAAAGTTAGTGTGCTTTTACAAAATCAAACAAGCGTTGGGATCTGATAAAAACTAGACTGAAACTGACATTGAAACCTCTGTCTGAAACACGATGGGAAAGTGGAATCGGAGCTGTAAAAGTGATATTTTTGCAATTTCATGATGTTATCGAAAGTATGAGTGGCCTAAAAAATTGAACTGATGATTCCGAAACTCTTAGCGACTGTGAACCATTCTTGAAGGAAATGATAAATTTTGAGTTTCCTGATGCAGTACACCATGGGTATGAGATATTACTACGAGTCAACAATATAAGTAAACTATGGTAATCGGTTCAAGTGATCTTGAAAGTCGCTATTGGTACTATACGTTCTGGATTCAAGAATTCCGTAACACAGGATTTGAAACAAGCCATTTGGAAGCTAGGAACGAAGAAAGGTACGAAATAGAGAATAACACAAAAAACGAACGTTCGGTTATGAACAATTTCAAGAACCTTTACAATCTTTTAAAATGCAGTATAGAGTTAGCTGTTTTAACACAATAATAGACACTATAATAGTAGAAACTGAATGTCGATTCAAAGCGCTCGACGAATATTTTGAACGATTTGCTTGTATTTACGGTATGAATGATTTGAAATCATTATCCAAGGAAGACCTTCGCAAACATTGTAACGATTTAGTTACAATACTTCGAGAAGGCAAAAATAGCGACATACAGCCTTTCGAGGAAATCCAACTTTTAAAATCCAACCCACACGCAAAACAACTTATTCAGTACATAATAGAAAATTACTTGGATGAAATATATCCATATATTTAAATAACAATCAGAATAATGCTCACAGTTCCCGTCAGTATATCTTCTGCCATGACAAGTTTCTCAAAGTTAAAATTAATTTAGCTAAAATTAAGAAGTACGATTTTCCAAGAAAGACTATCTGCGTTTTCAGTAATATCAATTGAAGCAGAAATAGCGGCTGACATTATCTAGGATGTAATCTTTAAAAAATACAGTGAGGCTAAAAGCCGGAAGTTTCGTTTATTTTAATGTATGTTTGTATAATGTAATTTTTTCATCCTTGTGTATTATAATGATAAAATTTGTGTATAATTATACCTAGTGAATAATTCAGCTCGTTCAATTTAACATTCTATTTCTGATTGAAAAGTGAAAGGGTGCTCACAAAACTGATTCGTATCCAACCTTCAGTTTTCGCCTAGCGCCGCCACTGGCTGAAATTATAGACATCGAAGAGTTTCTCTAGTAAAAAAAAAAAAAATAAAATAAAATAAAAGTAAGATCTACTGATTTTCATTTCTATAAGGTTAAAACATACTACTTTATTACGATAATGGGAGATTTGTTTGTTGTTGACGCTGTTTTGAAATGACAGCAGACAAAAAATTATAGTGGTTTCCCTCATTCATTATTTTAATACGAGATTGACCAACGATATAAAACTACTTTCGTAAGAGTAGCGAGAAAAAACGTTTCACAGCACGTTGTATTACCAAGAGCCGGAGAGAGATTTTCCATCAATTCAGAATCTTTGGAAGAGGTCTTCCGTATACGTGTGGCCGCGGCTGAAGCCTGCTTTGGTATGCAAATGGTCTGCTTGTCATGCAGGGGTTTGGCGTTGGACGAGACCGGCCGCAGCTATTGACGCCCAGACAAGAAGTTCTTCCAGGGCCCACAGTACACATTTACATGCCAATGGCAGTAAAGGCTCGGATGCACGTGCTCTCGGCCAACACCGCTGAAACCTCAGGACAGCGCTTTCAGAGGCAGAGACGGGCACACTTACAGATTCGTTCACACCACAAACAAAAAGTAGGACTACTTGCAGAACGACTGGGAATTCCGTCTCGCAGATTACATACAGTCGCAACACGTCTGAGCCGTTCGCTGCTCGCGGTCATGCAGTTTATTGCTCTTCATCTTGTTATTATTGTTCTGTCGCCTCTTTCTTATTCAATTTTTTGGGCGTCACTAAGTTGCTGGTTTGCTTGCCCGTGAGTGGCAGCAGCAGCGCTTATCGATAAGTGCACTTTCGTACTGTCTCTGGAGCGACCGTTAGAATTTCCGGGTCTTCGTGTGTCTGGAGATGAGTCGGGACGGAGCGCCAGTGAGGTGCGGACAGCCAGTAGTAGCCGACCGCTGGCGACACAGATGTACTGTCCGACAGAAGGAGTGGGAACGACCGTTCGTTGGTCGTTCGGTCGGTCGTCTCATTTGGCGACGAGTATTTGGTCTTTTGACCGTTTCTGGGCCTCGTCAGTTGGTCATCTTGCCGGACGTGGTTCGGTTCCTTCCTCGTGGGGAGATGTAGTCGCCGATGGGCAAGAGCTACCTCTGCATGGTAGGGTCCGAGCCAGTCTGCCCGGGTCGTCGTGCCTACGAGTTCCGAACGGACATCGAGCTGAGTCGGGTTGGAGCTGTGGAGCTGCAGTGATCTCCGGACAGCCAAGACTCGCCCAACCGTTGCCGACACTTGTAATTTGAGTGCGGACGACCTTGGTTCGTCTTTCGGTCGGTCGTCTCATCGGACGACGTGTATTTGGTCGCCGACCGCTTACGGAAACTTTGTGGGCTTGTCATTTCTCCTTGTTGTTCCACGGTGATTGATTTTAGGATTGCCAGACGGTTCAAATGGTTCTGAGCACTATGGGACTTAACATCTGAGGTCATCAGTCCCCTAGAACTTACAACTACTTAAACCCAACTAATCTAAGGACATCGCACACATCCATGCCCGAGGCAGGATTCGTACCTGCGACCGGAGCAGTGGCGCGGTTCCAGACTGAAGCGCCAAGAACCACTCGGTCACAGCAGTTTAATTTTAATTTTAATAACAGCTTCAGTTGCACCGTTTGCCTAGAATTTACCAAGGTTTCGGCTGGGATAACCCAACCTTCTTCAGAATAATAGTAACTACCGTCTTTCCATAGTGGACATCGTTAAGCTAAAACTACAAATCCATAAATTATCGTGATACTATAAAACTTATCTGGAACTGCCTCGGCCCCACTTCACGACCGCGAAGTGCTGTACCGAAACCTAGGTAAATTCTAGGAAAACGGTACAACTGCGGCTGTTAATTATTAAAATTAATATTTACACAGTTGCTGAAAGGGCCGCTAAATGTTGAAGATATTTGAGTAAACAGGTCTACTTAACTTTATACAGGCCATTGCCACAGGATTGTGCCAAATGTTACAACTGACTCTGAATATTAACGGGGCGCTAGATACAAGATGCTTCACTGAAAGTTGAAAGACACTGTGTTCACAGACAAAGTTCAGCGTAGGATGTGGAAGACACTGGTGCCCTATCTAAGACGGTGCCGTCACCTTAACCCTAGAAGTGGGCACCATAGTCCATCTGACCCAGCCGGCCAGAGTGGCCGAGCGGTTCTAGGCGCTTCAATCTGGAACTGCGCGACCGCTACGGTCGCTGGTTCGAATCCGCCCTCGGGCATGGATGTTTGTGATGTGCTTAGGTTGGTTAAGTTTAAGTAGTTCTAAGTTCTAGGGGACTGACGGCCTCTGATGTTGAGTCCCATAGCGCTCAGAGCCATTTGAACCATTTCTATATAACAATGTTGTTTCTTTGTTACTATGCATACCCCATTGCACATACACAGCCCGTTGCCACCAGTGTAAATTCAGCTTTGAGTGAGACCTAGTAGACGACAGACGTTCAAAGTTGTGAAATGTTGTTGTTTAGTCACTTTGAGAGGTCACATATTGTGTAAAAGTTATATCGCTCAGTGTGAAGTATACTTACGTGAAAACGGCACGTACACACACATTTTACTAACGGCAGAAGTTACACGAGAAGCACTGCTAGAAAAACACAGTCTTGAAAGTGACGTAAGCGACTTTTCTGATGAAAGTAATTCTGAAGCTGATGCTCCTCCGGCAGAAATGGACAATGGAAAAACTGATCAGTCCGCCGAATCTTCCGACAGAAATGAAGAAAATATAGTCGTTCACGGTAAGAATGGCGTCTGTTGGAACACAGCTGTCTCTAACAGAAGACGCCAGCCAGTTGCCGGTTTCACTGCAGTGCGTATTCCAAGAGTGTCGAAATAATACATGAACGGCTTAATGGACAATTGGGAACACACCAAAATATTCGTGTAGTAACTGAATAGCATCTTCATCTAATTAAACTGCAAATAAAGTCTTCGGATCAGGATCGCTTCCAAGTTTCATCATTGAAAATCTTCCATGACAGTTTTTATTTAGTCTCCAGTTCTGGAATCATCATCAGTAACACTGATTGCAAAAGTACTACGTACATGAGAGTCTAATTTGATTACAGAATACTTTATATTCAGGCAATTTCTTCGGGATATAATTGACGGTCACTGTGACCCTGGTGGATAGTTCGTGTGATAAATTCAGAGGTTTGCTCTACCGTTAACTGCTTGATTAACAACTGGAATGAGCCTGCTCCCCTGTATGCGGGTCTCGGTAGGGCGGCGCTACGAACCCGAGAGATGGTGCGGCTTCGCCGGTGCCTCCCTCATTCGTCGTTCCACTATGTAGCGAGGCATCGTTATTTTCTGTGACGGCGATTCGTGGTGTCGACTTTGCTACGGGGCAGCGAGCTTTGGACAATACCACACTTCTGCTATTTTAATCAACGCTAACGTCTTGGAGGGCCGGCCGGAGTGGCCGTGCGGTTCTAGGCGCTATAGTCTGGAACCGAGCGACCGCAACGGTCGCAGGTTCGAATCCTGCCTCGGGCATGGATGTGTGTGATGTCCTTAGGTTGGTTAGGTTTAATTAGTTCTAAGTTTTAGGCGACTGATGACCTCAGAAGTTAATTCGCAGAGCCATTTGAAGCTAACATCTTGAATAAAATAACTGGACCCCTTTTTTGACTTTCGACGTCGTCATTTTACAGTCTGCTTCAGCCTGAACATCACATTCTCACACACTGTCAGTCCATTTCAGCCGGCAAAGAGAGCCTAATGAAGATCCGACTCTTAACCTTTTACAGCGAGTGAGCGATTATGTGAAGAATACAGGTCGGTACAGTTGACAGTGCTCTACGGTCTTTTCAAGTGCGTTAAAATGAAAGTGGGACGTCCACATGAACCGTAGTTTCCGTACAAATGTGGGTCAGTACCGCGGACACAGTTGTAATATTTGTAGGGAGAAGTTTACACCAAAATAAAAGACATATAGGAAACAGACCGGATTCGTGACTGGATTCGTGAACCGAGAACTTTGACGCCTATACATTTGCGGGTACGAAACTTAGAAGAAATGACAACGTCAAGGAGAGAAATCACGAAACGTCGGTAAAAAGAGGTTTGCGATGCTACAAATAGAATAAATAATAATGTTTGGAAATCAAACCTTTAAAATTTGGACCGAAATTCGTGTAGATATTGAATTGTACCCAACTACCACAATGATGTTATTCGGAGCAATTATTTAAATGAAGACCTTTCAAAGTTGAGACTTCTGTTTAGCAATTCGAATTAATTTGGTCCCCAGGTACGTTTCTTCCATTAATCTGGTGTTAATAATGTCATTAAATTTTATCCGTTGCTTAAATAAAACACGAGCTTTCCATCTGTCTGGTTGTCCAAACCAGAAAACACATTTTCGCATACTTTTTACCCAGACAATACATTACATTCTCAACAAATTCCTCAGATCAACTTCCTAACTTTAGGGTGAAGCAGTATTTTACGAAACAAGACGAAAAAGCTAAACAAATAGGCGATGTAGTACAGCGCTTTACGACTATAACCAAGGCATATAACCAAAGTTATTAAAAAGAAGGTTGGCCCCGAAGCTAAACTGACTGCTATCGGCTGGTGCAGTGATGTAGCTGCTTCTTATAATGCAGGTCAAAGAGGAAAGTTAGTATCACGCAATTAGAATTATATTAATACCTTCAGCTGCTGACGGGCGTTGAGATGTATCAACGGGGACAGGTAAAAATGTGTGCCCCGACCGGGACTCGAACCCGGGATCTCCTGCTTACATGGCAGACGCTCTATCCACCTGAGACACAGAGGGCAGAGAGGATAGCGCGACTACAGGGATTATCTCGCGCACGCCTCCCGCGAGACCCACATTCTCACCTTGTATGTCCACGCACTACATTCGTAGTGTCCCACCCCAACACACTCATTACTCGTGGAAGACATTCTTACCAAGTCCCGTAAGAGTTCGGGGAATATGTGTGCATCCGCACAGGAGAAGAAGGTCATGGCTTCGCTACAATTACCTTGAGTTCACTAATCCCTTTATCCGTCATGGCGCTCTCTTTTAGATCCGGATTATTTGTGGCTAAGATGTCAAGTGTGTTTTCGCAACCATTTACTATTCGTGTGGGATCATGAACTAAATGTTCAAATTAATTCTCAGAGAAAGCATTTAGTACAATTTCGGAAGATGTTTTCTGTCTACCACCGGCTTTGAACATGTATTTTCGCCCACAAATCGAGGGTAGATTGGAGTCTCCACCAACTATAACTGTTTGAGTGGAGTACTTCTTTGTAATGAGATTCAAGTTTTCTTTGAATCTTTGAGCTATTATATCATCTGAGTCGGGTGGGTCGGTAGAAGCTGCCATTTATTATTTTGCTACAGCTGTTGATTATAACCTCTGCCCATAGCAATTCGCAGGAACTATCTATTTCAACTTCACTGCAAGATAAACTACTACCACAGACACAAATACACCGCCACCTACTTTGTTTAATCCGAAAGAACAGACACCATATCCATAAAAGTATATAGTTTTGGCAATACCGGCCATGACCTTCTTCTCCTGTGCGTATGCACACATATTCCCCGAACTCTTACGGGACTTGGTAAGAATGTCTTCCACGAGTAATGGGTGTGTTGGGGTGGGACACTACGAACGCAGTGTGTGGACATACAAGGTGAGAATATGGGTCTCGCGGGAGCCGTGCGCGAGATAGTCCTTGCAGTCGCTCTATCCTCTCTGCCCTGTGTCTCAGGTGGATAGAGCATCTGCCATGTAAGCAGGAGATCCACGGTTCGTAGTCCCGCTGGAGCACACGTTTTCACCCGTCCCCTTTGATACATATCAACAGCCGTCAGCAGCTGAAGGTATTGATATAATTCTAATTTCGTTCTAGACAGCTGGAGGTCATGAATGGTGTCTGTTCTTTCGTACATGTCTGAAAGAACAGACACCATATAATATCTTGCAGTTCTCTTCCACCGTCCAACTCCAGTATTTCGCTTATGTCGGGAAAAATTCCTCTGAGCAAATATGGCGTCAAAAGTCCACCATCATCTGCCTCTATCGAAGTTTCATTTGACAGAGGAATATCACGAGCACTATACCCAAAGAGTTGTCGCCGTAATCGATGTTTCACTTCTGTTGGAAGAGGATTCAAATGGAAATGACCAAGTACTCTTATCTGCGAGAGAAAATTTTCCAGTGTGTCTTGGTTCAATCGTGCAGTTGGATTATTCTCACCTGCAGTGGCTGAAGGTCTGAAAACAGTCCACATAAAGACTGAACAGTTGTTATGGTTATGAGGTCTTTCTGGAATGGGAGCAAACGATTTATACATATGTATGTTTCCCTTAATACTCTTTCCTGAACATGCTTGTGACTCCCCTAATCACAGGATAACATATTCTTGTTGTATCTTCTGTCATTTAGGATGTCAAACATGTCGTTTGCAAGCTGAAAAACATTTGCTGCTTCCTCTACTTGGGGCATCAGGTATGTTATGGCTTTAAGTTGTGTAATTAAATAAACCCTTTGACGTTCTCTGTCCTGGACACTTCATTTGACTCTTATCTCGTGCGAGCAGTTTTCTGCAACAGATTTATTAACAGTTTTTCGACTTGGAAGAGTCATTCCGTTGTCCAGAAAGTGGTTCCTCGTTAACTGAAATAAATGTGGAACATCTAAAAACACCCAGATTCGTTTATTTTTATACTGTTTATTAGGAAAGCAGGAATTTTTCTCTGTTACATTAACACTTTTCTACACAGATCGATCTCTTGCGCCGAAATCACACACTGCCACAACAACACTGCAGCCAACATCTTGTATGGAGCAGTTGATAGTGTTTAACTGTTCATCTGTGTGCGAAAATCATAGTAGACAGATTGCTTCCATCCTGAAAACAAACCGCATGCCGTAACAAACAAGTTAGTGTGCGGTCCTACAACACGATCTTCGGCAGAATCGTATCTAACACTGCTGTATACATTCGTTTCTGCGAATGAGAGCACACATACGCATTCAGCTTTTGAAAATACAGATGACAGGGCTTTCATTATCTATAGAACATCTGTAAGCACACCACGAAACCCTGTGAAAGATCGTGATGTCCATATTTTCAGTATTGATAGTCATGAAAGTGGGAAACCGACCTGATTCTTTAAAAACAAATAACGTTTCCTGGGTACAACACGAAGAGTAAATGCTTTACATATGTCCTCTCTTTGCAACTTTGCTAGCACGCTTTTGTTACTTCTGCTGATATTTTATTTTATCAACGTAATCTTTCACTTTTAGTTTCAGGCACTTCTCACTCTACTTCAGTTTTGGACACATAGCTGTCAGTTCCTATATACCATGCGTTTACGATATTCACGGATTTGTTGGTAGCTGTTGTCTGGTTCACTTTTTTTTATTGAGACAAATTAGCTACATGCTCAAGTGCACTTTGCATTGCGTATTCTTGCCTGTAACCTGTCTGTCCTATTTGGAGAAACTGCATTACTTTGCACTCCCATTACCACTTACACTGGGAACATTTACTGGCACATTTACACTCGGTAGTGTGTCTGGCTTAAGCAATTTCCTAGGTGGTAGATTAAGAAGTTCTGGTCTCAAGTCACGGACATAATTATCAGGCGTGAAATATAAAGAACACACTGTTGATGTCGTAACACTGAAGCGAACTTCTCGATGGCACTTCGTAATTTAGATTTCCTGCAATTTAATATCTTTTGCCAACGAATGATAGATCACATCAAAACCTTTTGTCTTCTTTGGAAATTTGTGGTAACTTCCTGTGAGACCAAACCGTTGAGGTCATCGGTCCCTGGGCTTACACACTACTTAACCTAACATAAACTGACTTACGCTAAGGACAACACACACACTCATACCCGAGGGAGGACTCGAACTTCCAACGGGGGCAGCCGCGCGAACCGTGGCAAGCCGGGTGGCTACCCCGCGCGGCTGTCCTTTGTATTCCTAGTGTACGACATGTATCCCGTTAGAGCACAGCCAGGTATTTTAAAACAAAACTTTTTTCAAAAGTGCAAAGCACCACAAACAAGAGCAAACAACACAATTCTCTTACTCGCCTCGACACACAACGGAGCTGCGCGCTGCCACGTGCTTCTATGATGACGACATGTGCAGGACGACAAGTTGTTCAGTGATCCGTTCATCCGATTTGGGTTTTCCCTGGACATAACACAGACAGTTCTCGCTACATGGTAATAGTATAGGACCAAAGACTCTCGTGTGTCAATGACGGTTTTTCAAAGAAGTTACATGGATCAATTCTGCAATATTAATTTTGTACGTTTGAACAAAAAAGCAACTGATCTGTTATTGCAAAATATAACTTGTTCTGTAATGAATACTATTTTAATTAGTTTTGTTTTAAGTTGAGGGTAAAAATATCTGTATGACAATATTTTCAGATTGCGTGTATTTTTGTATAAAAGCTGTACTAAACATTCACGTACTTATTCAGTAGGATAAATTAACAGAAAAGCTGAAGAAACACAAGAAAATGTAGCACCGCAGCGAAGTCTGACACGCGAATATCGACAAAAAAATGCTGTCAAGCGATTCATTAACAGGGAGACAGGCGTGGAAAGAATTCCGAAGAGACAATGCCACCAAGGCGCAGTTGCAGTAAGAAATTCTGGAAAAAAGACGGCCTCTCGCCATGGAACAACAGTCATACGATGCCTGGCCCACAGGTTACTTGTAGAAGTAATGAGACGAGAAACTCATAAAAGTAAATGGCCAAAAAACTCCAAAATGCTATAGAATCCGAAAGCTGACCGCAACTGCGACACGAACTAGCGACCTGGGACGCTGCCATGATAGGAGCAAAGTAGGAAGCTACTTATGCAATTCTCGGGAAGTGCTTTAATGTATATCTTTAGAAACATGGTTCCCATCTGGCGTTGAACGTGTGACTTCTCGCGAGAAAATTCCGGTCTGAGATATGTTCCCAGTATTTTAGCTTAGGATACGTGAGCCACACTTTGTTATCTAACATCAACGAAATTTGGATATACTCCCCATTGTTATACACAATCAGTGATATATTTTGAATATCCTGGCAGAGGACAAGGAAGGCTTTTTTTACATGCAGCACGATCATTAAGGCTTCCCACTCTTTCATCATTTTAATTTCCCGCCTCGGAAGAAGACAGGGAGTGTCACCTTATGTACACTGCCAGAATCAGTGTTCAGCCACTACGTACGCCGTCACTCAAACAATACTTACAAATCAATGTTGTAACTTCAGCAACTGCTGTCGAATACTTTAAAAAAATTGTTTACACTAGGAAGCTGTCAGGAACTGAAATGTATATTATATCTCTCATCCCCCTCTCGTTATATTCACCGTGTTAATTTAGCGGCCGCAAATGTAATCAAGGCCTTGGGAATTTACCTAATAGTGGAAGAAGTGAAGGTTAGGAACTGTGGCCATGTACGTATTACCAGTTCCGGTTTTAATTCTTGGATTACATGGTAAAATTTTGCATATGTATTTCATAGACGATGTAACGTCCTGTCATAGCGTCAATGACAGTCCTGTAATGCTATATTTCACACTCGTACTCGTAATTTTCTTTACAGAGCTTGTTTCACTTCCGCTGTCATCGCTCTGCACTATTTCACATTATACTGAGGCTTAAAAGAATTACCGCTTCCGCCATTTCTCATCGTGTGTGGGGATATTTTAATCTTAAATACTTGAACCAATAAACGTAAGACACGCTTCGTCCATAACTTCACATTGCATTACATTTCCCACGCCACGCTTTCATAATCGATTTTCGACTCTTACCGTCTGACCAGTGAGTTCAAGCCGTTTGCAAACTGGAGAGAATATTGCACGAAGCGAAGACGTGATGCACGGCGTCATGGATACCATGGCAAGTCGGGGCAAGGTAGCAAACGGTTCTCCTACTGAGAAGGAATACAATTATACATTTATTGATAATACCAGAGGTTCTACAGAGTTTAAGAGAGTGAATTTGGTAACGACTGGCAAGAACAGAGGAAAGGAATATAATAGAAAACGAATGGGTCGTTTTGAGAGATGGAAATGGAAATGTTATGTGGCTAGCGCCTCCCTTTGGGTAGACCGTTCGCCTTGTGCAATTCTTTCGAGTTGACGCCTATTCGGCGACTTGTGTGTCGATGGGGATGAAATGATGATGATAAGGACACCACAACATCCAGTCCTTGAGTGGAGAAAATCTCCGAGTTTTGAGAGGACTCCCGAGGACACAACTTTCCGTTAGAACTACCGATAGCCTTGGGAGAGCCCGCCATGACAAAACTCTTCCATCTTTGAGCAAGATCTATAAAACAGAATAATATAGTAACAGACGAACATCACAACTCCAATTCCAAAAAAAGCAGGTGCTGACGGGTGTGAAAACTTCAGAACTATTAGTTTAAAGAGTGACGGCTCCAAAATACTAACACGAATCCTTTACAGAAGAATGGAAAAAACTGGTGGAAGCCAACCTCGGGGAAAATCAGTTTGGACTCTGGAAAAATGTAGGAACATGCGAGGTAATACTGACCCTACGGCTTCTCATTTTAAGGTAGGTTAAGGAAAGACAAACCTATGTTTATACCATTTGTAGACTTAGAGAAAGCTTTTGATAATGCTGACTGGAATAAACTCTTTCAAATTCTGTTAGTGGTAGGGGTAATATACAGGGAGCGAAAGGCTATTTACGGCTTGTACAGAAACCAGATGGCAGTTATAACTGTCGAGGAACACGATAGCGAAGCATTGACTGAAAAAGGAGTGAGACAGGTTTGTAGCCTATTCCCAGTGATATTCACTCACTTGTTGAGCAAGAGGTAAAGGAAACCAAAGAAAAATTTGAAGTAGGAATTAAAGTCTAAGGAGAAGAAATAAAAGCTTTGAGGTTTGCCGATGACATTGTAATTCTGTCAGAGATAGCAGAGGACTTAGAAGAGCAGATAAACGAAATGGACAGTGTCTTTAAAGGAGAGTATAAGTTGAACATGAACAAAAGCAAAACTAGGATAATTGAATGTAGTCTAATTAAATCAGGTGATGCTAAGGAATTAGATTAGGAAATGAGACACTTAAAGTAGTAGATGAGTTTTGTTATTGGTTCAAATGGCTCTGAGCACTATGGGTCTTCACGGCTGTGGTTATCAGTACCATAGAACTTAGAACTACTCAAAAACTAACCTAAGGACATCACACACATCCATGCCCGAAGCAGGATTCGAACCTGCGACCGTAGCGGTAGCGCGGTTCCAAACTGTAGCGCATAGAAACGCTCGGCCACTGCGGCAGGCTGAGTTTTGTTATTTGGGCAGAAAAATAACTGATGATGGTCGAAGTAGTGAGGACACAAAATCCAGACTGGCAGTGGCAAGAAAAGATTTCCTGAAGAAGAGGATTTTGTTGACATCGAGTATAGATTTAAGTGTCAGGAAGTCCTTTCTAGAAATATTTTATGGAGTGTAGCCATGTATGGACGATGAACTGTTTGGACAAGAAGAAAATAGAAGCATTTGAAATGTGATCCTACGGAAGAATGCTGAGGATTAAATAGGTATATCACGCAACTAATCAGGAGGTACTGAATAAAACGAGGGAAAAGAGAAATCTCTGATACAAGTTGAATCGAAGGAGGGATCGGTTGGTAGGACACATTCTGAGGCATCAAGAATTCACCAAAGTAGTACTGGAGGGATGCGCGGGGGGGGGGGGGGGGGGAGAGGGGGATTAATGTAATTATAGAAGAAGACCAAGAGATGAATACATTAAGCAGGTTCAGAAGGATGTAGGTTGCAGTAGTTACTCGGAGATGAAGAGGCTTGCACAGGATAGAGTAGCACAGGGAGGTGCATCAAACCAATCTTTAGAGTGACGACCACCACGACAACAACAACACCGCCACCACTTTTACATGTAATTTGTTAGACGTGACCCAGTAGATCACTTGTTCTACAATTTCTCTTTCTAATAACCAAATAAACAAATTGGAAACTTAATCAGTTTTGCCATCCGCTGTGGCCGAGCGGCTCTAGGTGCTTCAGTCCGGAACCGCGCTGTTGCTACGGTCGCAGGTTCTAATCCTGCTTCGGGCATTGGTGTGTGTGATGTCCTTAGGATAGTTAGGTTTAAGTAGTTCTGAGTCTAGAGGACTGATGACCTCAGATGTTAAGTCACATAGTGCAAAGAGCAATTTGAACTATATAATCAGTTTTCAGAAACACTGTTGTTACCAATACAGCCTCTACCAGTTCGGGTGTGTGGCGTATACTTGGAGCACCACAGTCACGCCTGATGACAGTGAAGGTACCCTTTGTCGAAGCCGTTGCGTAATTGTGTCGAAAACGGTATGCTGTGGAGTCGGGCATTGTAGATAATGGCCCTGATAAAGACGACGAGCATCTCTTTCATGACCGTGGGCTTCGCCATGCAGAAGGATGATGTTGATGTATTCTGCAAACGTGTACTCAGCCACGTTGCTCCAACACTTATAGACAAGCGAATGAAGCTCGACCTAGATCAGAAAGGACAGACGTAAACTGTCATCGGACGATTCCATGTAAGCACCCCCCCCTCCCCCGCCCCACCATGACTACCCATGCATGCCCACCTAGGAAACATGTTTTCAAACTTATATCTGGACATGGTTTCCAGTTCAAAATATTGTCTAGCCCGTCCCCTGTACAAGTCCTACAAGATTAAAATGAAAATTTACGAACACCTTGTATGCCTGGACCGATGATCGTAGCAGTCTGGTCCCTTTGATCCCCCCCCCCCCCTTGTATGCCAGAAAAATATTTCAAGTTCAATGCCAGTTTTCCAAGAGCAGAAAGATAGCATTATTTCATGTGCTTCACAATAAACAGTCTTAAGTAGCAAAGCACCTGTTTGAACGTTGATAGAACAGGGCGCAGGATTGGCCACAGGGATTTCGCAGCATGTGTGGTCATCAGGGATCATGTAGGATATAGCAATAAGTTATTTGCGCTCGACACAATTTAACATTATAAGCATCTTTCGTACCAGTATCTTCTGATATTTAATAAATAAATTTCATAACTAATATTTTCCTGATATTCATTGAGTATGACTGCTAATGAATCAAGAGCCTCAAGGTAACTAATATTTCAGTATCATAACTGTAACCATGAATTCGCCTCTTACAGTAAATGAACTCACTAATACAGAAAGAGTTCACTTTCACTGTATTATCTACATTGTTGTGTTACGTACCAATAAAACCAAAATTAAAATCGCTAAATATTCCTAAAGTCTTAGTTACCACTTGACCTACTACATAAAAGTATATGATCGGTAATGTGTATCTTGTTGCTAGTTATATAGATGGTTTTACCTCACATACTTTCGGTGTATTCCGAACAAATTGTCTTCCCTGTTTGATTTTCACTTGCAGATAGATGGACAGGACAACTGAATGCCCTCGTTACAGTGATACCTTTCAGCAACTGTATATCAGCCCATGTCGAAACATGTACATGTCTATTGTAGGATATATTCTGACAGAGTCCATTATTTCGTTCGACTGCATACGTTCATTTCTTTAGAAGCTTTGTACGTGAGTAGGTAAATGTCGAAAGATTTTACGCATATTTTTACCATTATTTACTTTTCTCGAAGATTGTTCACTATACCAAAACACAGGAAACTTATTTGCGTATCTGAAAGGCACTTCCTGTTGTCAGTCGATAACTGTATCTGTAAGGAAATGCTTTTATTAACATTATAGAATAGAGAGAGAGAGAGAGAGAGAGAGAGAGAGAGAGAGAGAGAGAGAGACTCAGTGTAAAGTCGCAGTCGCAAAAAATATAAGCGACTATGTGTATCTGCTTCCAAGATTGAGTTGCTGTGTTGTAAGTTGAGGTTTCGCAGTCGTTGCCGGAGTAGTCGTCAATGCATAGTGTTTGGAAGTTAATTTAATTTGGTGGTTTACTCGCTGTAGTCGTGGGTGTATTGACAACCATACACGCTATTGAAGTTAACTAAGTTCTCGTTGCCGGAGTAGTCGTCAATGCATAGTGTTTGGAAGTTAATTTAATTTGGTGGTTTACTCGCTGTAGTCGTGGGTGTATTGACAACCATACACGCTATTGAAGTTAACTAAGTTCTTTCATTATTCGTCGTTGTCGTAGGTGGTGTAACAGGCAAAGACGTTAACGAATGATGTCTCGTGGTTAACTTCACTTTCCCGATTATTCGTTATTATCGTGGTTGTAACATGGTTAGAAGCTGTAGACGCTTCGCACGCAAAGACACTATTTAGTAATATCCTGACTCTAACTTCACTTCCTTGTTTGTTAGTTATTGCCGCGATTGGAACGTTGTTAGTCGCCCAATGTGGCGTCGGCTGAAATAAGACTTGCACTTGGGCGGCCGAACTTCCCCGGATGGGACCTCCCCGCCAGCGTTGCCATACGCTCATTTCATTTAAGTTTCAACGTTGTTAGTGTCTAACAAATTTCACGAAGACTGTGCTCCTGTATGATAATGACGCTGTTTTTTCAGTTAATCTGGAACTCAAGAGCAGAGGCCAGAGAACTACGAGAGCAATGAAGTCCGCCGTATGACTTGATTGTGGTGATCAATGGGATGTTTATAATTATACGCACCTGCAGTATTTCATGGTTAACCAAACACTCCAGCAGTGACACTACACATAGCTGCACCGAGGTGATCCTGCAAATGACACAGCTGTTCAAAGTGTCCCTCCTCCAATAAAAAAAATAATAACTTTCAAGTGCCTTTTTTGGATCATGGATCTACTGGCTGATTAAAAATGTGGGTTGGCACGAATTCCTGTAGAGTGCCAACTCTTCATCTGCGAATGACACTTGAACCTCTGTAACTTTTCCTGAATAAAATTTTCTGAACTAAAGCTGGAGTAAATTGGGTTACTATGTTCAACTTGCTGTGTGTCTTTGTTGTAATCCTGCACAGTGAAAGTAGTGTAACTACGGAAATACTGTGGGATAGGACTGAGTCGCCAAAACTATCTCAAATTGCATAACTTCACTTGAATTAATCTTTACCAGAACAGTTTGTAAACCTAAAACTGTAAACTAATGAATCTATCCTGATAAATACTGTTTTGCCCTGTGCAATACGTAGTGCAATGTGTGACGTCACAGTTTATGACTTGCACTTCCAACAAACAAAACTGACACAATAAAAATACTAAATAAAAAGGAAAATCGACGTTTTAAAAGAATAACTGTTCAAAATACTTCTCTTACAAAGCCCTGTAAATTAATGGATGCCAACTGATTAAATAAAATTCTAAACACTAAATAAGGGGTGGTCAATTCTGCACAGTGTGCAGAAGTACTGCACAGGTGTGCACATCTCAGCGAGCGGGCAAAGCGGAACAGTGACATCTATGACTAGACACTACGGCATGGCGGTTTAGAAAAAATTCGGCGACTGTGTTTGATCACTGTCTCTCGTCGGACTGTTCACTACAAAAGTTCCACCTACCTCAGTACAGTGTCAAAACACCAGCTCGTATCCTTCCATACGTAGATACTGTTCAGACGATGTTAAAAGCACCGTTGAAGAAAAATACCGTCAATACTTTTACGTTTCCAAAGTCTGCATAAAGTCTGGCGGCAAGCTGTCCTATAATATCTTATACCCCCATTTTCGGGTGGAGGGCGATCGCTTCATCTCTTTAGAAAAACGACAAAATTCTGCAACGAGTTCTTTTATTTCTTTAGGTTCAAAACTAAACACCTGCCATCAGACCGAATTTAATGAACGAATAACATCACTGTCTTCAGCTCACAGTTCATGCAACCCAGTACTCAAGCTAGACAGCCAGAAATGTACTTAAGTCCAATCCGAATTGTTACACGATCTACAGTCAATACTCTGATACAACATATGAGTTTCACTTTCGGTCCTTTACATTGCATTTATATTAACAGAAATTGGTCGGCAACGTTTCCATAAACAGGCATGAAACACGCCACGCGGAATTCTACAAAGGCCGAAAGTTCACTCGCGTTTATCTTTCCAACAGATCACTTCACAAAGCTCAGACGTTTACAATCTGTCAGTAAATGCAACTGCTTTCACGGCAATACAATCCGGACTCGAGAAACCAGTAACTTCTTCATTTTACTTATAATGTAGATGGATACGTCCAACACGACATGCATGTCCGATAGCTAGCCAGCGACTCCTCTTCAGTCTGCTTCTCTCCCAGTATAACTACCTAGCAGTGCGCCGGAAGTGCTTAACTGTGACTGGTTGTTCAAAATGACCAGCCAATCAAAGCAATACCTTGAGTTCATTTTCGGCTAAAACTGTCTTACGCCAATCAACATTCACAGATGCTTTTACGCCACTTCATCATGGAAATGTTAATAAAGTGTTTAACAAAACCAAACGAAAAGAAAACTAATCTTGAAATAACTTTAGAAAACTATTACTCATTCTGGCTGCTTTCTTACAAAAGCAAGTACCCTTAGACATACGTCATTAGCAAGATGGGGAAATTTCATTTTTCATTGCAACTTGCTTACTTACATATTGAATTTTTTCGTATGTCCCACGTACACACTCTCACCCATTCTCATTTACTCACACAACAACACATTTAATAAATACTGATATTTTCTGAATTATTACGAAAATGAAAAACAGTTAACGTTTTTTATTATGATAATTCAAACAGATTTACATAACATTTTGAGAACTTCAGTAATGATTGGAAATTATACTAAAAGACAAACTGTTGTGAATCCTAACTGACTTTAATTTTACAAGTGTCAGTTTGGGGTGTTTTAGGTAATTTTCTCTAACTCTGAAAGCATGCCAGCAAGAAAGATAAGACTTGTAGACAATCTTCCTTTTAATAACAAAGGGAAGTATATTGACATTTAACTAAACTGAATAATATTTAATATAGTTTATTTAGATTCTTATGGGCATGAATACTCTGTCGCTGGAATTGACACAAGTACAACTTCCCACGGCTAGCCTAGCGACAGGTGCGAATGAGTCATACTGTTCTGCAAAGTAGCTTACTGCAATAAAGTTATCTCGTATTGACTCGCCACGTAACAACACGTAATGCACATGAGCGACGACGGATTCGTTTCCTTGATTGCGCGGTGCCAGGAGTGCTGAAGAGCAACCAAATTGCTTGCCTCTAGGACCTTAGCCTTTTTTTTTCTTTTCTATTTTTTTTTTTTTTTTTGGCTTTGGGTTACATAGGCTATACAGCCAAAAACGGATGTAAAGTGTCGAAGAAACATAATCGCAAAGAGCGGAATGGAACAAAACTACGAAATTAGCATATAAACACACACTTAAAGCAAAAAAATGCGCAATTAGATATACGTCAGGGATCCGACGGCATTTATGACAGTGACATTGGTGTAGAATTGCAAAAAGCGCTTTACAGCAACGTTATAACAAACATACATATACCCTTATAGAAAACACAAAACATTAAAGGGCATACACCGTATATCATACAATAAGTACAGCAACAGCTGAAGAACAGAACTGCAGATAACGTCATATAACAACGTGAGAATTATAGCATAAAGACAGAGGTACTTAAAATAAAAGAAAAAACGAAAATTACAAACACAATACAACCGGCGGTATGCATAATAGTGCCAGTAGAATAGTGAAATTAAATGCACAAGAGAGCAAAAATGAAATTGTAATGTATAAATATAGGTCAGTACGCAAATTAAAACACAAAATTACGCGTCCGGTTACGAACCGGGCTGATGCCATTTGAAAATGAAGACGACCGCAGCCTTAAGTGAGACGTACTGAGAAATGACGAGTACTGAAAAAAAAAGACAGTTAGGACAAGTTCAGGAGTGGAAGACGCTACAATTCATAAAGACGAGTGTGGTGTACTGAAACGTGAAGAACGGGGCAAGCCATATTAAGTTCGCTTAAGAAAATATATGAGGCACGTCAAGAGGTTGTTAGTACAAGTCATGATAGTTGCTACCTCTTGAACTCTGCGTTTCTTGTGTTAAATACATTTGTATCTACTTTACTGTCCAACATACTGTTTTCAGTTTTCCAGAATGACAACCACGGTACATCTGCACTGCAAGCAAGTTTCAAAAACGCAGTAAGAATAGCGAGATCGGGGAAACCTTTTTTCCGGAGGGGAGTTTGAGACTGTCTCACTGACGCTGAAGAACTTTTGTTTCCCACGGATTCAAGAAATCTCCTTATCCAAACAGACAGTGGCATGACGTTTAAGTGTTGTGGCCGGCGATGTACACAAGCAGTTTAAAAATAAGGGCTAACGACTTTGTTACTTTCTCTGTTGCATTGGAGGAGACAACAGCTATTAAACTACAGCTCAGATAGTGACTATACACACGAGGTGTCGATAACGCTCTGCATGTAAGAGAGGACGTTTTGTATTTAGTGCTTTTGGAAGTGACTACGACAGGTGTAGACATACTCCAAGCTGTCGAGTAAGCGATTGATGCTGTCGAAATGGATTGTAATCTGTTAGTCTCAGCGTCGAAGTGACCAGCAATGAGAGGTCATCAGACATGACCCATAGCACTGATGCGCAAAAAGCTAGGAGCCGCAGAAGCGGTGTTGTATGGAATTCACTGCATTCTACATCGAGAAGCGCTTTGTGCAAAACCAGTAATGTAAGAAAAGTCATGTAGATTGTTGTGCATACTGTGAACTATCTGGAAACACATGGGCCTGCTTATCGCCAGTTTCGGCAGTTCTTTCATGAACTAGGAGAGAAGCGCGGCGACATACTTTACTATACCGAAGTACGCTAGTTCAGTCGAGGTAAAATGCTGAAAAGAATTTTTGATTTACGCTTGGCCTTCGCATATTTATTACTTGAGAAGAGGAAGAGTGAAGTAAACTTAGAAGACCCTTGCTGGATATCAGACCTTGCATTTCTCGTGGACATTACGACTCGCATGAACAGCCTAGAACGTCGGTTTGCAACCTGAAAAATAATTTAATTTCTGGCACGTTGGAGAAAGTAAATGCTTTTTAAAGGAAGCTTGCTCTTTTGGAGATCAAACTATTGTTTGAAAACCTTGCACAGCTCCTTGGTTTGATCGAAGTATGTGGTAGATTTCAAGAATAAGTGTCAATACCTGTAAAAATTAAGGAGCAGCTTCGACTACGATTTGTAGATGTTACGGGTGTGTTTCCTATCATTCGTAGCTTTGCACGGCCGTTTTCAGCATCTGTTGAAGATGCTCAGAATGATCTACAGATGGAACGTATCGACCTGTAGTGCAGTGCATGGCTGAAGTACAAGTTCTTTGC
Source organism: Schistocerca nitens (assembly GCF_023898315.1). Lineage (NCBI taxonomy): Eukaryota > Metazoa > Arthropoda > Insecta > Orthoptera > Acrididae > Schistocerca > Schistocerca nitens. The sequence continues at coordinate 1,250,251,288 of NC_064614.1, forward strand.
AGTACGAAAAGCGAAAGAATGCTACGAAAACTTTCCACAGCAAGAATTTCTACGCCTGCATCACGAAGCTACGAAAGTTATGTCAATTTCCGGGTCTGCTTATACGTCTGAAAGACTTTTCTCAGTAATGACAATGAAGAAATCGAGGTTTCGATCGAGTACCATGCTTTTGGGCTTTAGTTACTCATCCCTAATCAGAAACATGTTTCGGATTTCTTTCTTTTTCTAACGTAAAATTGTTATATACTAACTGTGCCTGCTGCATGTTATATAGGCGAACATTGTTAATTGAAAAATTTGATGATGTTACATCGGTTGTGTAAGGTATATTTAAACGCCTAAAAACTATCCCTTAATTATTGAGAGGCACATTTGATACAGTTGCCACGAAGGCTTTGAAGGTACCTAACGCGGGCGTAAATCCAATCGGGCATATTTGTGCAGAGGTTTTTCTGTGTTTCATGTTAGATCCGTAACGTTTGTTGACAGGGTGATGGCATAACACGATACCTTCAAACAATATCACTGCACGCTGTGAAAAGGGCACGAGAGTGACCAAGGTACAGTGCACCCCAGCTAGAGGGTGAATCGAAGCGGCGACGTCTGTGCTTAGAGACATACACGAAATGAGTGGTGAGGATTTCTATTCCCTGTTTACACGTCTGGTAAGTGTGCACACTATGACCAGGAAGTTACACATGTGCAGCAGCTCAGAAAGCGTGCAGTATTAACGGCCAGCCCTGCGCTAAAGGATACACACGTAAAAGTAGTACCCCAGAGTGAGAATAAGGCTGTCTGCACAAGAAACATAATGTGAACCGGTCTCCACCTGAACTGAGCAGGATATTAATTTTGAGATGCAAAGCTTGACTGTGAGTGATCTTTTCCCGTCCTGACTGTGATATTAAACTGGTACTAGTGAATTTTAATAATTTACCTACGGGAATAGAAATTCGGTACTGCTCCGAAGTGATGAAAGTAAAGAGGGGTGCAGCAGTGAACTAACTAAAGGGAAAGAAAGCCTTGCCCATTTCAATGTAAGTACGTGCAGCTATTCCAAGTACATTAAACTTTGGTTTAATCCACTGTGTTCTGCAGACTGCAATGGTGCTACATGCAGTTAAAAATCCAAATTTTCGTGAGACGTCGATTGAGGATATTGCATTTATTAAATGTCGTAGAAGGGACTAATACTCAACAACTGTATTTCAACTCTAATTCTGTAACAACTGCTATTTTTTTTTGACAAAAAGTCACACTTTTCACAAAAAAAAGAAATGCCATGATATGAATTAGTAGAATGCTAAAGAAACTTCTGAGTGCAAGCCATGTGAACAGATAACTTTGTTTAATCATGTTCTTAAATATAAACTAATTAACTCTAACCTTTGAAAATTTCTACTAAAACTTCCTGTTTTTTAAACGCATCATTGATTACGCGCAAGCAAGCAGTGCAGCAGCAACATTACCCAAAAATCTTCATACATCTCATTTAGTCTTTACCGAATCGTATTTCCAAAATTCAACATCCTCTGTATCTTTATCCTAATCTCTGCAAGCTGTTACCAGATATCTCAGTAGTGTGACTAGCACCCGACACACTCGCTTTCTTCTCACAGAATGCTACTGGCTACGACAGTGCTACCGATAACCAAAGATCACATTGTTTGTACTCAGAACTCTGTGGCGCAATATATCGAGTAATAAAGACTACTGTTTGAAAAATATTCTGAGTAAAAATATGAAGTATGACAAATCGGAAGGAAATACAGACCTGACATTACAATTATTGAATACCAAAAATAAACTAGAAACTTTCCACATAACGTCCTGAAATATTTGTGCAGTATAGCCTATTCCAGCATCCATCTTTCCCTGCAGTTTTTACCCCCTACTGATCCCTCAGGTACCATGCAAGTTAACGCCTGACGTCTTAAAACATATCGTATCACCTTCGTTGTTTGGTTTATTTGGGGAAGGTGACCAAACAGCGAGGTCATCGGTCCCATTAGATTAGTGAAGAATGCGCAGAGAAGTCGGGCGTGCCCTTCGAAGTAACCTCCCCGGAATTTTCCCGAAGCGATTTAGGGAAATCACGGAAAACATAAATGAAGATGACCGGACGCGGGTTTGAATCGTCGCCCTCCCGAATGCGAAACCAGTGAGGTAACCAACGCGCCATTTCGGTCTGTGTATCACCTGCTCCCATGTTCTTGTCTGTGGTTTCCCCGTGTTCCTCTTCTCGCCGTTCTGCAGAGAACCTCCTGATTCATAATATACATCTGAAACACCACATCTGAATTGCTTTTATTTTGTGTTCTGGTTTTACTACTGCCCGTTATTCACTTCCATATAACAATGTGCTGTAACTGAATTTTCGTAGAAATTAGTTCCACAAATTAAGACCGTTGTTTGATACCAGTGGACTTCTCCTGGCCACTGGTGACATGTTTCTTGTGCTATTCACCATTTTTTGTCCTCCTTGCTTCGTATGTCATGTGGTAATTTCTTTCTAAAGTAGCACAGTTCCTGTGCTTATCTACTTCATGGTCCCCAGTTCTGACGTTAAATTTATCACAGATCTCATTTCTTACACATCTTATTACTTTCATATTTCTTCGTTCTTCATTAATTATATATTGTGTGATCATTTCTTTATTCCATCCAACAGGTTCTATGATTCTCTTTCACTTTAAAATGACTTCAGCGATTAAATCATTGTGCACTGAGAGCAGTCGAACTGCGCCATCGAAAGAAGAAACCAAAACACACTACTGGACATTAAAATTTCTTCACCAAGAAGAAATCGAGATGATACACGGGTATTCATTGGACAAATATATTATACTGGAACTGACATGTGATTACATTTTTACGCGTTTTGGGTGCATAGGTCAGATATCAGTACCCAGAACAACCACCTCCAGCTGTAATAACGGCCTTGATATGCCTGGGCATTGAATCAAACAGAGCTTGGATGGCGTGTACAGGTACACCTGCCCATGCAGCTTCAACACGATACCACAGTTCATCAACAGTAGTGACTGGCGTATTGTGTTGAGCCAGTTGCTTAGCCACCATCGACTAGACTTTTACAATTGGTTAGAGATTTGGAGAATGTGCCGGCCAGGGTAGCAATCGAACATTTTCTGTATCCAGAAAGGCCCGTACAGGACCTGCATCATGCGGTCGTGCATTATCCTGCTGAAATATAGGGTTTCGCAGGGATCGAATGATGGGCATAGCCACGGGTTGTAACACATCTGAAATGTAACGTCCACTGTTCAAAGTGCCGTCAATGCGAACAATAGGTGACCGAGACGTGTAACCAATGACACCCCATACCATCAGGCTGGGTGATATGCCAGTATGTTGATGAGGAATACACGCTTCCAATGTGCGTTCACCGCGATATCGCCAAACACGGATGCGACCATCATGATGCTGTAAACAGAACCTGGATTGATCCGAAAAAAATGACGTTTTGCCTTTCGTGCACCCAGATTCGTCGTTGAGAACACCATCGCAGGCGCTCCTGTCTGTGATGCAACGTCAAGGGTATCCGCAGCCATGGTCTTCGAGCTGATAGTCCATGCTGTGTAAACGTCGTCGAACTGTTCGTGCGTATGGTTGTTGTCTTGCTAACGTCCCCATCTGTGGACGTGGCTGCTCGATCCCTTACAGCCATGCGGATAAGATGCCTTTCATCTCGACTGCTTGTGATACGAGGCCGTTGGGGTCCAGCACGGCGATCCGTATTACCCTCCTGAACCCACCGATTCCATATTCTGCTAACAGTCATTGGATCTCGGCCATCGCGAGCAGCAGTGCCGCGATACGATAAACCGCAATCGCGATGGGCTACAATCCGACCTTTGTCAAAGTCGGAAACGTGATGCTACGCATTTCTCCTCCTTACACGAGGCATCACAACAACGTTTCACCAGGCAACGCCGGTCAACTGCTATTTGTGCATGAGAAATTGGTTGGAAACTTTCCTCATATGAGCACGTTGCAGGTGTCGCCACCGGCGCCAACCTTATTTGAATGCTCTGAAAAGCTAATTATTTGCATATCACACCATCTTCTTCCTGCTGGTTAAGTTTCGCGTCTGTAGCACGTCATTTTCGTGGTGTAGCAATTTTAATGGCCCGTAGTGTATAAATTTAATTTCAGTGATAGGCGAAAATGTAAATTCCAATAATCAGGAAACTTCTTTAAATAAAAATAGTCAGGGTATAAGTGTCGTGGATTTATGGCGTACTAAAACTCATAGCACTTTGTAGATGCATAAAACATTTTAGCTTTAGGTACTTAATTAAGAGTATCGCAGTTTTTGCTGATCAAGTAAAATGACATGCAAATAATTATCAAGTCCCCCAATTAAAAAAATAGACTATCACATAAAAGCTGCATTTGTCGTCTTGTAACGGATACCCTGTGGATGACAATGGAATTGGAATAATATAGCATGTTACACAAACCACGGAGAGTTGTATGGTACAATTCGAAATGTAGTTTTGAAAGTAATATGTATCATGAGGTTATTTTTGTCAGTTTTCTGCTCACATTGGCGGATGTAATAGAGGTACCAGCCTCATTGATCCGGATCTGCTTGCTGTAAACGAGGAAGATCTTTTGGTAGAGTGTCTTTGTGCCCGTGAGGGAAATATCATTCGCCTCTAAAAGGGTTTCAAGATTTTATTGCCGCTTGCTGCAAAGGAGCTACTCCTACTCGCGAAATTACAAACTTATTCTGCAGTAAATTTTATGGACTCCGAAATACGGCTCATTTTTAATGGACTTCTGAACATTTTCATCGGGTGAACAGAATTTTAAATTATATTCGCAAGACATCACACTTCAGCTGTACTGTGAAAAAAGGAAATCGTATTACTCTCTCGTTGCACTTGCTAAATAATAATAATAATAATAATAACAATAATTAATCAATCAAGTGAATTATTGACATTCTTTGTTGTGGTCGCTTATTTTCCGTCAAGCTTGTCTTGCCTGTAGTTCAGTCCATTTCCAAGAAGTAGCAAAACAGTAATCTGGTGATGCTACGGTCAGTGTTTGCACCTTAGATACAGTCGTAGTCAATGAGTTTTAACGCCATAAAGAACTTCAAGAAGTTGTTACATCACAGGACATTATTATATATTATACGGTGCCATTTTGCAAGCACATCAACTACTGGCGAGCTGTGATATGAACTCTTCCGACATCGCCGGTGTTTACGTACCTTTCATTGGAGCTCTATGACAGCTCTCACACTTTACAGAAGGCTCTGACGATGCAAACAGCTCTGCTCCTCCGAGACTACCCTGTTGAAAAGATAATAATAATTCGTAAGCGGTTGAAAGTGTCGATAAATGACAAACGACACCGTATATTACCCGAAGACGCAAATGTATTTCTTCAGAGTGCGGAAACGCTACTTTCGGAAACATATAGAGACGGCAATTTAAAGAAAACTGTTGTAAACAAAAATTAAGGTTCCGAATCTACTACCTTTTATTGTAGCAAGCAATACATTATTCGGTTAGGAGAAACTAAAGTAATAGCGGTAGCTGCTACGTTTGGGTGATTTTTATTAGTGATACATTTCTGTCAGAATAATGTCTCAACAGTGAAGCAAAGTGTGAGCCTATTGATAATAGGGGCATGTCCAAATGTTAATCACTAATTCTGAAAACTACTGGAAAACTGACATTGAGTATATCCACAGACATTTCACTCTCCAGACTAGTAACAAATTATTTGCCTGGGCCAGGAGAAACCAGTCCATAAGTTTTTACGATTAACTACTAGCTTCATGTATTTCATTTTATTCTTTGCATTGAAGAGATATTTCGACAAACGCCGTCTCAGATCCAAAATATGGAAATAGTGAAGCTAAGTTAAGTGTCAATTTCGTTGATAAACTTAATGAAGTGGGATGATAGCTGAGTTTCGTCAAACGCGTTGACAAGTACGTGTCGCACACATTCTCTCTTACGAAATTGACGTTGGAAAAGAAGGTTGGAAAGTGACGCAACTGGCAGTAAAACATGTATTTGACAATCGAGATGACGCCAAACCAATGATTCCTGAATAAAATGTCAAAGCCGTAGCGTCTTATAATGAACGAACTTTCAAAATGATAAATTTTATTTACTTATTGATGGCAAACGATACGCTTCGGCATATGTTTTATTGCATCTGGCGCTGGAACTTCGCTTCACAAGTTTCATCTCAATATGTAATATGTCCAGATACATCATTACTGCAATAGATAAAAATAATAGACTGGCATTTTCAGTCTGTAGTGGCATGTGCGCTGATATTAAACTTTCTGGCAGATTAAAACTGTGTGCCGGATCGAAACTCGAACTCGGGACCTTCGTTTTCTGCGAGGGAGTGTTTTAGCGACCGACACACCAAAGAACGACTCACCACCCCTCCACACAGCTGTAATTCCCCCAGAACCTCATCTCCTACGTTCCAGGCTTCACAGAAGCTCTCTAGAGAAACTTACAGGGCATTTTAATCGGCTAGAAAGTTTCATATCACCACACAGTCAGCTGCAGAGAGAAAATTTCATTCTGGAAACATCCCACAGGCTGTTGCTAACAAGCGAAACTTCCCATCGCAACCCTCTAAGATTTATTGGTAAGATGGCCCAGCGGACAGACCGTCAAAAACTGATCACAGATCACGTGTGATAACAGGAAGAAGTTGTACAGACTTGTGAATGGTATTGTTGTGTACATAGTTCCGCGTAGTCAGCGAGTACACAACTTTCCCACTAGAGCGCACCCCGCTAAGCACAACAGTGCAGGTGCAGCGCTCGTCCGTCTCCGCACTACGAGATGGCGCTGCCGTAGAGACGGACCAAATTCTGCTTCCGCCGATCCGCGTATTAATATGTAACGCAGCCAATGAGATTGCTGCTAACGTAGAACCTATTCTCCTCGTGGATCACACTCGCTCAGCGATACCTGAACGCACGAGGTATTATAACGAGTGTACACACCTCCGATTAGTCAGTCTGCATTTATCTGCAATAGTATGTGCCAGTCTGCATTTGCGTGTATCAGTCTGCATTAGTCTGTACCAGTCTATAGTCAAGTTTCAGTGTGCGCCTAGTAAGATTACCATATTCCTGTACATAACCATGAAGATAAATGAATAGACACTTCGTCAAATATCAGAGATATGTGAGAATAAGATTAACGAAAGAAGACCAAAGGAACTTCAGATTGCAAGTGGCATTTCTAGCGTCTGACCTAACGGCAGAAGAAAAACACACCACGATAAGACCACGAGACATATTGCTGACACTCGCCTACTTCGATAGAGCGACAAGTCAAATAATCTGATGGTGTGTGTACCGAAGGTCTTACAGTACGCAAACTACAGGTGTAGGACTGCAAAGTGGACGAAACATGTTGTAAACTCCATTGTAACACTTTCTTTTTTTCACAAAATTACGAACTGTCCGTCTGGTCATTGAAATGTTCGTTCTCTTTGTGTAATCTTGGCAGTTGTCATACTGTACATTGGTTACAGAATATGAGTCATATGATAAGAATACGTTACCGTTGCAAATAATTGTGATGAAAAATAAGAGCAGGAGGGATAACACATAGACGCCACACAGTAATGAGAACAAATAAACGGGTGTGAAGTATGTTATAACAAAGAATTAAAGAATCAACACCTACAAAACGGAACGCAACCTTAAAAATGTTAAAAACATGTGTTTTGATACAGCACAGAGATTAGTGATTATGAAACTGTTGCGTTCATTTGTTGCCACTTGCATGACAGACTGTTTGTTATGTTTCCATCTCTTCCTTGGGAGCGATCACATTCACATTCATACGGACACCTAAATCGGGCAAGAAGGAATATCTAACTCTCTCACCAGGCGTACAGATTAGGTGCGTCGATAAGAGATTCCTATCATATGACACTCGTACATAATGTAGTAGCGTAGCAATACAGCCAAGCCACTCGGAGGTAGCCGAAAGGCACACGTTAAGCTCACGCAGATTGGCGTGAGGTTTGGAACAAGGTACAGTAATTATCCTATAAAGAAAAGAACGTAGTTCTTGGAATACTTAACTTTAATCCACAATTGGAGAACATCGCTCTTGTTTAGACATTATTACACTGAATGTTGTTGTTGTTGTGGTCTTCAGTCCTGAGACTGGTTTGATGCAGCTCTCCATGCTACTCTATCCTGTGCAAGCTTCTTCATCTCCCAGTACCTACTGCCACCTACATCCTTCTGAATCTGCTTAGTTTATTCATCTCTTGGTTTCCCTCTACGATTTTTACCCTACACGCTGCCCTCCAATGCTAAATTTGTGATCCCTTGATGCCTCAAAACATGTCCTACCAACCGATCCCTTCTTCTAGTCAACTTGTGACACAAAATTCTCTTCTCCCCAATCCTATTCAATACCTCCTCATTAGTTACGTGATTTACCCACCTTATCTTCAGCATTCTTCTGTAGCACCACATTTCGAAAGCTTCTATTCTCTTCTTGTCCAAACTGGTTATCGTCCATGTTTCACTTCCATACATGGCTACACTCCATACAAATACTTTCAGAAACGACTTCCTGACACTTAAATCTATACTCGATGTTAACAAATTTCTCTTCTTCAGAAACGCTTTCCTTGCCATTGCCAGTCTACATTTTATATCTTCTCTACTTCGACCATCATCAGTTATTTTGCTCCCCAAATAGCAAAACTCCTTTACTACTTTAAGTGTCTCATTTCCTAATCTAATTCCCTCAGCAACACCTGACTTAATTCGACTACATTCCATTGTCCTCGTTTTGCTTTTGTTGATGTTCATCTTATATCGTCCTTTCAAGACACTGTCCATTCGGTTCAACTCCTCTTCCAAGTCCTATGCTGTCTCTGACAGAATCACAATGTCATCGGCGAACCTCAACGTTTTTATTTCTTCTCCATGGACTTTAATACCTACTCCGAATTTTTCTTTTGTTTCCTTTACTGCTTGCTCAATATACAGATTCAATAACATCGGGGAGAAGCTACAACCCTGTCTCACTCGCTTCCCAACCGCTTTTTCCCTTTCATGCCCCTCGACTCTTATAACTGCCATCTGGTTTCTGTACAAATTGTAAATAGCCTTTAGATCCCTGTATTTTACCACTGCCACCCTCAGAATTTGAAAGAGAGTATTCCAGTTAACGGAATCCAAACTGATCTTCCCCGAGGTCCGCTTCTACCAGTTTTTCCATTCGTCTGTAAAGAATTCACGTTAGTATTTTGCAGCTGTGACTTATTAAACTGATAGTTCGGTAATTTTCACATCTGTCAACACCTGCTTTCTTTGGGATTGGAATTATTATATTCTTCTTGAAGTCTGTGGGTATTTCGCCTGTCTCATACATCTTGCTCACAAGATGGTAGAGTTTTGTCATGACTGGCTCTCCCAAGGCCATCAGTAGTTCTAATGGAATGTTGTCTACTCCCAGGGCCTTGTTTCGACTCAGGTCTTTCAGTGCTCTGTCAAACTCTTCACGCAGTATCTTATCTCCCATTTCATCTTCATCTACATCCTCTTCCATTTCCATAATATTGTCCTCAAGTACATCGCCTTTGTATAAACCCTCTATATACTCCATCCACCTTTCTGCCTTCCCTTCTTTGCTTAGAACTGGGTTGCCATCTGAGCTCTTGATATTCATACAAGTGGTTCCCTTCTCTCCAAAGGTCTCTTTAATTTTCCTGTAGGCAGTATCTATCTTAGCCCTAGTGAGACAAGCCTCTACACCCTTACATTTTTCCTCTAGCCATCCCTGCTTAGACATTTTGCACTTCCTGTCGATCTCATTTTTGAGACGTTTGTATTCATTTTTGCGTGCTTCATTTACTGCATTTTTATATTTTCTCCTTTCATCAATTTAAGTCAATATTTCTTCTGTTACCCAAGGATTTCTATTAGCCCTCGTCTTTTTACCTACTTGATCCTCTGCTGCCTTCACTACTTCATCCCTCAGAGCTACCCATTCTTCTTCTAATGTATTTCTTTCCCCCATTCCTGTCAATTGTTCCCTTATGCTCTCCCTGAAACTCTCTACAACTTCTGGTTCTTTCAGTTTATCCAGGTCCCATCTCCTTAAATTCCCACCTTTTTGCAGTTTCTTCAGTTTCAATCTGCAGTTCATAACCAATAGATTGTGGTCAGAATCCACATCTGCCCCTGGAAATGTCTTACAATTTAAAACTTGGTTCCTAAATCTCTGTCTTAGCATTATATAATCTATCTGATACCTTTTGGTATCTCCAGGATTCTTCCAGGTATACAACCTACTTTTATGGTTCTTGAACCAAGTGTTAGCTATGATTAAGTTATGCTCTGTGCAAAATTCTACAAGGCGGCTTCCTCTTTCATTTCTTCCCCCCAAGCCATATTCACCTACTATGTTTCCTTCTCTCCCTTTTCCTACTGACGAATTCCAGTCACCCATGACTATTAAATTTTCGTCTCCCTTCACTACCTGAATAATTTCCTTTATCTCGTCAGACATTTCATCAATTTCTTAATCATCTGCAGAGCTAGTTGGCATATAAACTTGTACTGCTGTAGGAGGCATGGGCTTTGTGTCTATCTTGGCCACAATAATGCGTTCACTATGCTGTTTGTAGTAGTTAACCCACACTCCTATTTTTTTTATTCATTATTAAAACTATTCCTGCAATACCCCTATTTGATTTTGTATTTATAACCCTGTAATCACATGACCAAAAGTCTTGTTCCTCCTGCCACCGAACTTCACTAATTCCCACTATATCTAACTTTAACCTATCCATTTCCCTTTTTAAATTTTCTAACCTACCTGCCCGATTAAGGGATCTGACATTCCACACTCCGATCCGTAGAATGCCAGTTTTCTTTCTCCTGATAACGTCGTCCTCTTGAGTAGTCCCCGTCCGGAGATCCGAATGGGGGACTATTTTACCTCCGGAATATTTTACCCAAGAGGACGCCATCATCTTTTAATCATACACTGAATATGAACTGGTAATGGCGCCTCGCTTGGTCGTAGCAAATGACGTATCTGAAGGCTAAGCTAACTATCGTCTTAGCAAATGAGAGGGTATTGGTCAGTGTAGCTTGGCTAGCAAAGTCGGCTGTACAACTGGGGCGAGTGCTAGTAAGTCTCTCTAGACCTGCCGTGTGGCGTCGCTCGGTCTGCGATCACTGACAGTGGTAACACGCGGGTCCTACGTATACTAATGGACCGCGGCCGATTTAAAGGCTACCACCTAGCAAGTGTGGCGTCTGGCGGTGACACCACACATAAGCCGAGTATGACAGACCAGAAGTGGTTGCTGTTGTGTCTAGACAAGACAGCCTAGACACAATGAGAGGAAGCCGAAAGGCACGCCCTTAAACTCACGCAGGCTGGCGTGAGGTCTGAAACATGATACGTAATGAATGCTATAAAGAAAAGTACGTAGCTTCTGGAATACTTAACTTTAATCCACATTTGTAGAACATCGCTCTTGATGATACATTAATAGAATCTCAATATCAATTGAATACGGCGCCTTGCTACGTCGTAGCAAATGTAGCTGAAGGCTATGCTACCTATCGTCTCGGCAAATGAGAGCGTATTTGTAAGTGAACCATTGCTATGAACGTCGGCTGTACAACTGGGCGAGTGCCAGGACGTCTCTCTAGACCTGCCGTGTGGTGGCGCTCGGTCTGCTATCACTGACAGTGGCGACACGCGGGTCCGCCATATACTAACGGACCGCGGCCGATTTAAAGGCTACCACCTAGCAAGTGTGGTGTCCGGCGGTGACACCACAGTTGCCGATGGAGGATTCGGTTGACTTATCGCCTTGTCATCAAAATTTGGGTTTCCCATTCGAAAGCCACTTCCTTCGGCTGCTAATAGAGTAGCTGTGCAGAATAAACTGTCATTATAGATCCCTAACTTAAGTCTCGGTGTTGCAAACGGACGTTACACGACGCCACAGACACAAATTTGACTGTAGCCAACAGCGGGAAAACCAGACGAATTTGGCACGTGGGAGCTTTCAACACGATTCGTCCACCATGGAAACCAGCACCGTAACCATTTAACCATGCAGCCATGGCTGTTCGAGTCGCTCTATGTTGCACGTCTTGTGCTTGATCAGTTCACTGTTTCTGTTTTGCTTTTTCTTCCACACTTCAGTACACCTTCTTCCTGTTTTCATGCTCGATCTGTGTTCAGTTTTTGACGGGCTGTCCATGGGCCGTATTACCACTAAATCTGAGAGGTGTGGAATGGGGAGGTCCCCTTATAAGTTATGTCTACATAATATTCGTTCTCCCAGGGTAACGTCAGTGAAGTTAGGAAGATAATGTGTTGGTGGAAGCAAATCTGTGAGAACGGGTCGATATTGGCTCTTTCAGTCGGTAGATCACATGCCAGTAAGAGGTGAAGATCCCGAGTTCGAGTCACAGTTTTAATCTGCCCGGAAGTTTCCTACAAAGGGATATACGTCGTACTACTGGTGAAAGAATTGGTAATCTTTAGAGCACAAACTAAATCGTTGGAGGAATAACCAAATGTTTTCGGCCCATTCTCCCTTGTCTAAGGCAACGCATTTCAACGTCATCTGACATTTGTCAAAGTTTGTATAGGAAGTTTATCTAACGTTTGTATATGTTTAACACTCAGAATTGCTTTATGAGGCTAGATACTGAAGCGTGGTTGAAAGCTAACACTGATTCTTCGGCGCTGTCGACTTGCAGAAGAGAGAACTGCAGTCTGACAACGTTTATCAAAGTCTACATTGCTTCCAGAAAAAAAGGAGAAAAGTACTGAATTCGTCTCGAGATGTAAATAGGCAAGGATATTTTCACCTCTGTTTGCTGTAAACGAGGAAGATCTTTTGGTAGAGTGTCTTTGTGCCCGTGAGGGAAATATCATTCGCCTCTAAAAGCGTTTCAAGTTTTTATTGCCGCTTGCTGCAAAGGAGCTACTCCTACTCGCGAAATTACAAACTTATTCTGCAGTAAATTCTATGGACTCCGAAATACGGCGCATTTTTAATGGACTTCTGAACATTTTCATCGGGTGAACAGAATTTTAAATTATATTCGCAAGACATCACACTTCAGCTGTACTGTGAAAAAAGGAAATCGTATTACTCTCTCGTCGCACTCGCAAAAAAAAGAAAAAAATAATAATAATTAGTCAAGTGAATTATTGCCATTCTTTGTTGTGGTCGCTTATTTTCCGTCAAGCTTGTCTTGCCTGTAGTTCAGTCCATTTCCAAGAAGTAGCAAAACAGTAATCTGGTGATGCTACGGTCAGTGTTTGCACCTTAGATACAGTCGTAGTCAATGAGTTTTAACGCCATAAAGAACTTCAAGAAGTTGTTACATCACAGGACATTATTATATATTATACGGTCCCATTTTGCAAGCACATCAACTACTGGCGAGCTGTGATATGAACTCTTCCAACATCACCGGTGTTTACGTACCTTCCATTGGAGCTCTATGACAGCTCTCACACTTTACAGACGGCTCTGACGATGCAAACAGCTCTGCTCCTCCGAGACTGTCCTGTTGAAAAGATGGTAGTAATTCGTAAGCGGTTGAAAGTGTCGATAAATGACAAACGACACCGTATATTACACGAAGACGCAAATGTATTTCTTCAGAGTGCGGAAACGCTACTTTCGGAAACATATAGAGACGGCAGTCATTTAAAGAAAACTGTTGTAAACAAAAATTAAGGTTCCGAATCTACTACCTTTTATTGTAGCAAGCAATACATTATTCGGTTAGGAGAAACTAAAGTAATAGCGGTAGCTGCTACGTTTGGGTGATTTTTATTAGTGATACATTTCTGTCAGAATAATGTCTCAACAGTGAAGCAAAGTGTGAGCCTATTGATAATAGGGGCATGTCCAAATGTTAATCAATAATTCTGAAAACTACTGGAAAACTGACATTGAGTATATCCACAGACATTTCACTCTCCAGACTAGTAACAAATTATTTGCCTGGGCCAGGAGAAACCAGTCCATAAGTTTTTACGATTAACTACTAGCTTCGTGTATTTCATTTTATTCTTTGCATTGAAGAGATATTTCGACAAACGCCGTCTCAGATCCAAAATATGGAAATAGTGAAGCTAAGTTAAGTGTCAATTTCGTTGATCAACTTAATGAAGTGGGATGATAGCTGAGTTTCGTCAAACGCGTTGACAAGTACGTGTCGCACACATTCCCTCTTACGAAATTGACGTTGGAAAAGAAGGTTGGAAAGTGACGCAACTGGCCGTAAAACATGTATTTGACAATCGAGATGACGCCAAACCAATGATTCCTGAATAAAATGTCAAAGCCGTAGCGTCTTATAATGAACAAACTGTCAAAATGATAAATTTTATTTACTTATTGATGGCAAACGATAAGCTTCGGCATATGTTTTATTGCATCTGGCGCTGGAACTTCGCTTCACAAGTTTCATCTCAATATGTAATATGTCCAGATACATCATTACTGCAATAGATAAAAATAATAGACTGGCATTTTCAGTCTGTAGTGGCATGTGCGCTGATATTACACTTTCTGGCAGATTAAAACTGTGTGCCGGATCGAAACTCGAACTCGGGACCTTCGTTTTCTGCGAGGGAGTGTTTTAGCGACCGACACACCAAACAACGACTCACCACCCCTCCACACAGCTGTAATTCCCCCAGAACCTCATCTCCTACGTTCCAGGCTTCACAGAAGCTCTCTAGAGAAACTTACAGGGCACTTTAATCGGCTAGAAAGTTTCATATCACCACACAGTCAGCTGCAGAGAGAAAATTTCATTCTGGAAACATCCCACAGGCTGTTGCTAACAAGCGAAACTTCCCATCGCAACCCTCTAAGATTTATTGGTAAGATGGCCCAGCGGACAGACCGTCAAAAACTGATCACAGATCACGTGTGATAACAGGAAGAAGTTGTACAGACTTGTGAATGGTATTGTTGTGTACATAGTTCCGCGTAGTCAGCACGTACACAACTTTCCCACTAGAGCGCACCCCGCTAAGCACAACAGTGCAGGCGCAGCGTTCGTCCGTCTCCGCACAACGAGATGGCGCTGCCGTAGAGACGGACCAAATTCTGCTTCCGCCAATCCGCGTATTAATATGTAGCGCAGCCAATGAGATTGCTGCTAACGTAGAACCTATTCTCCTCGTGGATCACACTCGCTCAGTGATACCTGAACGCACGAGGTATTATAACGAGTGTACACACCTCCGATTAGTCAGTCTGCATTTATCTGCATTAGTATGTACCAGTCTGCATTTGTCTGTATCAGTCTGCATTAATCTGTACCAGTCTATAGTCAAGTTTCAGTGTGCGCCTAGTAAGATTACCATATTCCTGTACATAACCATGAAGATAAATGAATAGACACTTTGTCAAATATCAGAGATATGTGAGAATACGATTAACGTACGAAGACCAAAGGAACTTCAGATTGCCAATTGTAAATAGCATCCAGAATCAAGTTACGTAATGTCTATGCTTTTTATTATTTTAATAAATGTGTGTGAAAATTGATCAAGTTCTGTTTAAAGTTGGACACCGCCAATCTGCTACTCTAAGTGTGCAAGTGGCATTTCTAGCGTCTGACCTAACGGCAGAAGAAAAACACACCACGATAAGACCACGAGACATATTGCTGACACTCGCCTACTTCGATAGAGCGACAAGTCAAATAATCTGATGGTGTGTGTACCGAAGGTCTTACAGTACGCAAACTACAGGTGTAGGACTGCAAAGTGGACGAAACATGTTGTAAACTCCATTGTAACACTTTCTTTTTTTCACAAAATTACGAACTGTCCGTCTGGTCATTGAAATGTTCGTTCTCTTTGTGTAATCTTGGCAGTTGTCATACTGTACATTGGTTACAGAATATGAGTCATATGATAAGAATACGTTACCGTTGCAAATAATTGTGATGAAAAATAAGAGCAGGAGGGATAACACATAGACGCCACACAGTAATGAGAACAAATAAACGGGTGTGAAGTATGTTATAACAAAGAATTAAAGAATCAACACCTACAAAACGGAACGCAACCTTAAAAATGTTAAAAACATGTGTTTTGATACAGCACAGAGATTAGTGATTATGAAACTGTTGCGTTCATTTGTTGCCACTTGCATGACAGACTGTTTGTTATGTTTCCATCTCTTCCTTGGGAGCGATCACATTCACATTCATACGGACACCTAAATCGGGCAAGAAGGAATATCTAACTCTCTCACCAGGCGTACAGATTAGGTGCGTCGATAAGAGATTCCTATCATATGACACTCGTACATAATGTAGTAGCGTAGCAATACAGCCAAGCCACTCGGAGGTAGCCGAAAGGCACACGTTAAGCTCACGCAGATTGGCGTGAGGTTTGGAACAAGGTACAGTAATTATCCTATAAAGAAAAGAACGTAGTTCTTGGAATACTTAACTTTAATCCACAATTGGAGAACATCGCGCTTGTTTAGACATTATTACACTGAATGTTGTTGTTGTTGTGGTCTTCAGTCCCGAGACTGGTTTGATGCAGCTCTCCATGCTACTCTATCCTGTGCAAGCTTCTTCATCTCCCAGTACCTACTGCAACCTACATCCTTCTGAATCTGCTTAGTTTGTTGATCTCTTGGTCTCCCTCTACGATTTTTACCCTCCACGCTCCCTCCAATGCTAAATTTGTGATCCCTTGATGCCTCAAAACATGTCCTACCAACCGATCCCTTCTTCTAGTCAACTTGTGCCACAAATTTCTCTTCTCCCCAATCCTATTCAATACCTCCTCATTAGTTACGTGATCTACCCACCTTATCTTCAGCATTCTTCTGTAGCACAACATTTCGAAAGCTTCTATTCTCTTCTTGTCGAAACTGGTTATCGTCCATGTTTCACTTCCATACATGGCTACACTCCATACAAATACTTTCAGAAACGACTTCCTGACACTTAAATCTATACTCGATGTTAACAAATTTCTCTTCTTCAGAAACGCTTTCCTTGCCATTGCCATTCTACATTTTATATCTTCTCTACTTCGACCATCATCTTTTATTTTTCTCCCCAAATAGCAAAACTCCTTTACTACTTTAAGTGTCTCATTTCCTAATCTAATTCCCTCAGCAACACCTGACTTAATTCGACTACATTCCATTGTCCTCGTTTTGCTTTTGTTGATGTTCATCTTATATCGTCCTTACAAGACACTGTCCATTCGGTTCAACTCCTTTTCCAAGACCTAAGCTGTCTCTGACAGAATCACAATGTCATCGGCGAACCTCAAGGTTTTTATTTTTTCTCCATGGACTTTAATACCTACTCCGAATTTTTCTTTTGTTTCCTTTACTGCTTGCTCAATATACAGATTCAATAACATCGGGGAGAGGCTACAACCCTGTCTCACTCGCTTCCCAACCGCTGTTTCCCTTTCATGCCCATCGACTCTTATAACTGCCATCTGGTTTCTGTACAAATTGTAAATAGCCTTTCGATCCCTGTATTTTACCACTGCCACCTTCAGAGTTTGAAAGAGAGTATTCCAGTTAACGTTGTCAAAAGCTTTCTCTAAGTCTACAAATGCTAGAAACGTAGGTTTGCCTTTTCTTAATCTTTCTTCTAAGATAAGTCGTAAGGTTAGTATTGCCTCACGTGTTCCAACATTTCTACGGAATCCAAACTGATCTTCCCCGAGGTCCGCTTCTACCAGTTTTTCCATTCGTCTGTAAAGAATTGGCGTTAGTATTTTGCAGCTGTGACTTATTAAACTGATAGTTCGGTAATTTTCACATCTGTCAACACCTGCTTTCTTTAGGATTGGAATTATTATATTCTTCTCGAAGTCTGTGGGTATTTCGCCTGTCTCATACATCTTGCTCACCAGATGGTAGAGTTTTGTCATGACTGGCTCTCCCAAGGCCATCAGTAGTTCTAATGGAATGTTGTCTACTCCCAGGGCCTTGTTTCGACTCAGGTCTTTCAGTGCTCTGTCAAACTCTTCACGCAGTATCTTATCTCCCATTTCATCTTCATCTACATCCTCTTCCATTTCCATAATATTGTCCTCAAGTACATCGCCCTTGTATAAACCCTCTATATACTCCTTCCACCTTTCTGCCTTCCCTTCTTTGCTTAGAACTGGGTTGCCATCTGAGCTCTTGATATTAAAACAAGTGGTTCTCTTCTCTCCAAAGGTCTCTTCAATTTTCCTGTAGGCAGTATCTATCTTACCCCTAGTGAGACAAGCCTCTACATCCTTACATCTTTCCTCTAGCCACCCCTGCTTAGCCATTTTGCACTTCCTGTCGATCTCATTTTTGAGACGTTTGTATTCCTTTTTGCCTGCTTCATTTACTGCATTTTTATATTTTCTCCTTTCATCACTTTAATTCAATATTTCTTCTGTTACCCAAGGATTTCTATTAGCCCTCGTCTTTTTACCTACTTGATCCTCTGCTGCCTTCACTACTTCATCCCTCAGAGCTACCCATTCTTCTTCTGCTGTATTTCTTTCCCCCATTCCTGTAAATTGTTCCCTTATGCTCTCTTTGAAACTCTCTACAACTTCTGGTTCTTTCAGTTTATCCAGGTCCCATCTCCTTAAATTCCCACCTTTTTGCAGTTTCTTCAGTTTCAATCTGCAGTTCATAACCAACAGATTGTGGTCAGATTCCACATCTGCCCCTGGAAATGTCTTACAATTTAAAACTTGGTTCCTAAATCTCTGTCTTACAATTATATAATCTATCTGATACCTTTTGGTATCTCCAGGATTCTTCCAGGTATACAACCTTCTTTTATGATTCCTGAACCAAGTGTTAGCTATGATTAAGTTATGCTCTGGGCAAAATTCTACAAGGCGGCTTCCTCTCTCATTTCTTCCCCCCCAATCTATATTCACCTACTATGTTTCCTTTTCTCCCTTTTCCTACTGACGAATTCCAGTCACCCATGACTATTAAATTTTCGTCTCCCTGCACTACCTGAATAATTTCCTTTATCTCGTCATACATTTCATCAATTTCTTCATCATCTGCAGAGCTAGTTGGCATATAAACTTGTACTACTGTAGGAGGCATGGGCTTTGTGTCTATCTTGGCCACAATAATGCGTTCACTATGCTGTTTGTAGTAGCTAACCCGCACTCCTATTTTTTTATTCATTATTAAACCTACTCCTGCATTACCCATATTTGTTTTTGTATTTATAACCCTGTAATCACCTGACCAGAAGTCTTGTTCCTCGTGCCGCCGAACTTCACTAATTCCCACTATATCTAACTTTAACCTATCCATTTCCCTTTTTAAGTTTGCTATCCTACCTGCCCGATTAAGGGATCTGACATTCCACGCTCTGATCCGTAGAATGCCAGTTTTCTTTCTCCTGATAACGACGTCCTCTTGAGTAGTCCCCGCCCGTAGATCCGAATGGGGCACTATTTTACCTCCGGAATATTTTACCCAAGAGGACGCCATCATCATTTAATCATACACTGAATATGAACTGGTAATGGCGCCTTGCTAGATCGTAGCAAATGACGTATCTGAAGGCTAAGCTAACTATCGTCTCAGCAAATGAGAGCGTATTGGTCAGTGTAGCTTGGCTAGCAAAGTCGGCTGTACAACTGGGGCGAGTGCTAGTAAGTCTCTCTAGACCTGCCGTGTGGCGTCGCTCGGTCTGCGATCACTGACAGTGGTGACACGCGGGTCCGACGTATACTAATGGACCGCGGCCGATTTAAAGGCTACCACCTAGCAAGTGTGGCGTCTGGCGGTGACACCACACATAAGCCGAGTATGACAGACCAGAAGTGGTTGCTGTTGTGTCTAGACAAGACAGCCTAGACACAATGAGAGGAAGCCGAAAGGCACGCGCTTAAACTCACGCAGGCTGGCGTGAGGTCTGAAACATGATACGTAATGAATGCTATAAAGAAAAGTATGTAGCTTCTGGAATACTTAACTTTAATCCACATTTGTAGAACATCGCTCTTGATGATACATTAATAGAATCTCAATATCAATTGAATACGGCGCCTTGCTAGGTCGTAGCTAATGTAGCTGAAGGCTATGCTAACTATCGTCTCGGCAAATGAGAGCGTATTTGTAAGTGAACCATTGCTATGAACGTCGGCTGTACAACTGGGCGAGTGCCAGGACGTCTCTCTAGACCTGCCGTGTGGTGGCGCTCGGTCTGCTATCACTGACAGTGGCGACACGCGGGTCCGCCGTATACTATCGGACCGCGGCCGATTTAAAGGCTACCACCTAGCAAGTGTGGTGTCCGGCGGTGACACCACAGTTGCCGATGGAGGATTCGGTTGACTTATCGCCTTGTCATCAAAATTTGGGTTTCCCATTCGAAAGCCACTTCCTTCGGCTGCTAATAGAGTAGCTGTGCAGAATAAATTGTCATTATAGATCCCTAACTTAAGTCTCGGTGTTGCAAATGGACGTTACACGACGACACAGACACAAATTTGACTGTAGCCAACAGCGGGAAAACCAGACGAATTTGGCACGCGGGAGCTTTCAACACGATTCGCCCACCATGGAAACCAGCACCGTTACCATTTAACCATGCAGCCATGGCTGTTCGAGTCGCTCTATGTTGCACGTCTTGTGCTTGATCAGTTCACTGTTTCTGTTTTGCTTTTTCTTCCACACTTCAGTACACCTTCTTCCTGTTTTCATGCTCGATCTGTGTTCAGTTTTTGACGGGCTGTCCATGGGCCGTATTACCACTAAATCTGAGAGGTGTGGAATGGGGAGGTCCCCTTATAAGTTATGTCTACATAATATTCGTTCTCCCAGGGTAACGTCAGTGAAGTTAGGAAGATAACGTGTTGGTGGAAGCAAAACTGTGAGAACGGGTCGTTATTGGCTCTTTCAGTCGGTAGATCACATGCCAGTAAGAGGTGAAGATCCCGAGTTCGAGTCACAGTTTTAATCTGCCCGGAAGTTTCCTACAAAGGGATATACGTCGTACTACTGGTGAAAGAATTGGTAATCTTTAGAGCACAAACTAAATCGTTGGAGGAATAACCAAATGTTTTCGGCCCATTCTCCCTTGTCTAAGGCAACGCATTTCAACGTCATCTGACATTTGTCAAAGTTTGTATAGGAAGTTTATCTAACATTTGTATATGATTAACACTCAGAATTGCTTTATGAGGCTAGATACTGAAGCGTGGTTGAAAGCTAACACTGATTCTTCGGCGCTGTCGACTTGCAGAAGAGAGAACTTCAGTCTGACAACGTTTATCAAAGTCTACATTGCTACCAGGAAAAAAGGAGAAAAGTACTGAATTCGTCTCGAGATGTAAATAGGCAAGGATATTTTCACCTCCGTTTGCTGTAAACGAGGAAGATCTTTTGGTAGAGTGTCTTTGTGCCCGTGAGGGAAATATCATTCGCCTCTAAAAGCGTTTCAAGTTTTTATTGCCGCTTGCTGCAAAGGAGCTAGTCCTACTCGCGAAATAACAAACTTATTCTGCAGTAAATTTTATGGACTCCGAAATACGGCGCATTTTTAATGGCCTTCTGAACATTTTCATCGGGTGAACAGAATTTTAAATTATATTCGCAAGACATCACACTTCAGCTGTACTGTGAAAAAAGGAAATCGTATTACTCTCTCGTCGCACTCGCAAAGAAAAAAGAAAAAAATAATAATAATTAATCAGTCAAGTGAATTATTGCCATTCTTTGTTGTGGTCGCTTATTTTCCGTCAAGCTTGTCTTGCCTGTAGTTCAGTCCATTTCCAAGAAGTAGCAAAACAGTAATCTGGTGATGCTATGGTCAGTGTTTGCACCTTAGATACAGTCGTAGTCAATGAGTTTTAACGCCATAGAGGACTTCAAGAAGTTGTTACATCACAGGACATTATTATATATTATACGGTCCCATTTTGCAAGCACATCAGCTACTGGCGAGCTGTGATATGAACTCTTCCAACATCGCCGGTGTTTACGTACCTTCCACTGGAGCTCTATGACAGCTCTCACACTTTACAGAAGGCTCTGACGATGCAAAAAGCTCTGCTCCTCCGAGACTATCCTGTTGAAAAGATAATAGTAATTCGTAAGTGGTTGAAAGTGTCGATAAATGACAAACGACACCGTATATTACCCGAAGACGCAAATGTATTTCTTCAGAGTGCGGAAACGCTACTTTCGGAAACATATAGAGACGGCAGTCATTTAAAGAAAACTGTTGTAAACAAAAATTAAGGTTCCGAATCTACTACCTTTTATTGTAGCAAGCAATACATTATTCGGTTAGGAGAAACTAAAGTAATAGCGGTAGCTGCTACGTTTGGGTGATTTTTATTACCGATACATTTCTGTTTATTTATTTATTTTTATTTTTATTTATTTATTTATTGTTCCGTGGGACCACATTTAGGAGAAGTCTCCATGGTCATGGAACGAGTCAATACATGAAATTATAACACGATTGTAGAAACAGATAAAATGAAATATAAGAAACATATTCAGGCGACAAGTCGTTAGTTTAAATAAAGAAAATCAAGAATGTAACACTGGAATTTGCTTAATTTTTTAGCTCTTCCAGGAGCTCCTCGACAGAATAGAGGGAGTGAGCCATGAGGAAACTCTTCTGTTTAGACTTAAAAGTGTGTGGGCTACTGCTAAGATTTTTGAGTTCTTGTGGTGGCTTATTGAAAATGGATGCAGCAGAATACTGCACTCCTTTCTGCACAAGAGTCAAGGAAGTGCATTCCACATGCAGATTTGGTTTCTGCCTAGTATTAACTGAGTGAAAGCTGCTAACTCTTGGGAATAAGCTAATATTGCTAACAACAAAACGACATTAAAGAAAATACATACTGTGAGGGCAATGTCAAAATTCCCAGACTATTGAATAGGGGTCGACAAGAGGAATTCGAACTTACACCATACATAGCTCGAACAGCCCGTTTTTGAGCCAAAAACACCCTTTTTGAATCAGATAAATTACCCCACAAAAATAATACCACATGACATAATCGTATGAAAATATGCGAAGTATACTACTTTTCGTGTCAGAATAATGTCTCAACAGTGAAGCAAAGTGTGAGCCTATTGATAATAGGGGCATTTCCCAATGTTAATCAATAATTCTGAAAACTACTGCAAAACTGACATTGAGTATATCCACAGACTTTTCACTCTCCAGACTAGTAACAAATTATTTGCCTGGGCCAGGAGAAACAAGTCCATAAGTTTTTACGATTAACTACTAGCTTCGTGTATTTCATTTTATTCTGTACATTGAAGAGATATTTCGACAAACACCGTCTCAGATCCAAAGTATGGAACTAGTGAAGCTAAGTTAAGTGTCAATTTCGTTGATCAACTTAATGAAGTGGGATGATAGCTGAGTTTCGTCAAACGCGTTGACAAGTACGTGTCGCACACATTCTCTCTTACGAAATTGACGTTGGAAAAGAAGGTTGGAAAGTGACGCAACTGGCAGTAAAACATGTATTTGACAATCGAGATGACGCCAAACCAATGATTCCTGAATAAAATGTCAAAGCCGTAGCGTCTTATAATGAACGAACTTTCAAAATGATAAATTTTACTTACTTATTGATGGCAAACGATACGCTTCGGCATATGTTTTATTGCATCTGGCGCTGGAACTTCGCTTCACAAGTTTCATCTCAATATGTAATATGTCCCGATACATCATTACTGCAATAGATAAAAATAATAGACTGGCATTTTCAGTCTGTAGTGGCATGTGCGCTGATATTAAACTTTCTGGCAGATTAAAACTGTGTGCCGGATCGAAACTCGAACTCGGGACCTTCGTTTTCTGCGAGGGAGTGTTTTAGCGACCGACACACCAAAGAACGACTCACCACCCCTCCACACAGCTGTAATTCCCCCAGAACCTCATCTCCTACGTTCCAGGCTTCACAGAAGCTCTCTAGAGAAACTTACAGGGCATTTTAATCGGCTAGAAAGTTTCATATCACCACACAGTCAGCTGCAGAGAGAAAATTTCATTCTGGAAACATCCCACAGGCTGTTGCTAACAAGCGAAACTTCCCATCGCAACCCTCTAAGATTTATTGGTAAGATGGCCCAGCGGACAGACCGTCAAAAACTGATCACAGATCACGTGTGATAACAGGAAGAAGTTGTACAGACTTGTGAATGGTATTGTTGTGTACATAGTTCCACGTAGTCAGCGCGTACACAACTTTCCCACTAGAGCGCACCCCGCTAAGCACAACAGTGCAGGCGCAGCGTTCGTCCGTCTCCGCACAACGAGATGGCGCTGCCGTAGAGACGGACCAAATTCTGCTTCCGCCGATCCGCGTATTAATATGTAACGCAGCCAATGAGATTGCTGCTAACGTAGAACCTATTCTCCTCGTGGATCACACTCGCTCAGTGATACCTGAACGCACGAGGTATTATAACGAGTGTACACACCTCCGATTAGTCAGTCTGCATTTATCTGCATTAGTATGTACCAGTCTGCATTTGTCTGTATCAGTCTGCATTAGTCTGTACCAGTCTATAGTCAAGTTTCAGTGTGCGCCTAGTAAGATTACCATATTCCTGTACATAACCATGAAGATAAATGAATAGACACTTTGTCAAATATCAGAGATATGTGAGAATACGATTAACGTACGAAGACCAAAGGAACTTCAGATTGCCAATTGTAAATAGCATCCAGAATCAAGTTACGTAATGTCTATGCTTTTTATTATTTTAATAAATGTGTGTGAAAATTGATCAAGTTCTGTTTAAAGTTGGACACCGCCAATCTGCTACTCTAAGTGTGCAAGTGGCATTTCTAGCGTCTGACCTAACGGCAGAAGAAAAACACACCACGATAAGACCACGAGACATATTGCTGACACTCGACTACTTCGATAGAGCGACAAGTCAAATAATCTGATGGTGTGTGTACCGAAGGTCTTACAGCACGCAAACTACAGGTGTAGGACTGCAAAGTGGACGAAACGTGTTGTAAACTCCATTGTAACACTTTCTTTTTTTCACAAAATTACGAACTGTCCGTCTGGTCATTGAAATGTTCGTTCTCTTTGTGTAATCTTGGCAGTTGTCATACTGTACATTGGTTACAGAATATGAGTCATATGATAAGAATACGTTACCGTTGCAAATAATTGTGATGAAAAATAAGAGCAGGAGGGATAACACATAGACGCCACACAGCAATGAGAACAAATAAACGGGTGTGAAGTATGTTATAACAAAGAATTAAAGAATCAACACCTACAAAACGGAACGCAACCTTAAAAATGTTAAAAACATGTGTTTTGATACAGCACAGAGATTAGTGGTTATGAAACTGTTGCGTTCATTTGTTGCCACTTGCATGACAGACTGTTTGTTATGTTTCCATCTCTTCCTTGGGAGCGATCACATTCACATTCATACGGACACCTAAATCGGGCAAGAAGGAATATCTAACTCTCTCACCAGGCGTACAGATTAGGTGCGTCGATAAGAGATTCCTATCATATGACACTCGTACATAATGTAGTGGCGTAGCAATACAGCCAAGCCACTCGGAGGTAGCTGAAAGGCACGCGTTAAGCTCACGCAGATTGGCGTGAGGTCTGGAACAAGGTACAGTAATTATCCTATAAAGAAAAGAACGTAGTTCTTGGAATACTTAACTTTAATCCACAATTGGAGAACATCGCTCTTGTTTAGACATTATTACACTGAATGTTGTTGTTGTTGTGGTCTTCAGTCCCGAGACTGGTTTGATGCAGCTCTCCATGCTACTCTATCCTGTGCAAGCTTCTTCATCTCCCAGTACCTACTGCAACCTACATCCTTCTGAATCTGCTTAGTGTATTGATCTCTTGGTCTCCCTCTACGATTTTTACCCTCCACGCGGCCCTCCAATGCTAAATTTGTGATCCCTTGATGCCTCAAAACATGTCCTACCAACCGATCCCTTCTTCTAGTCAAGTTGTGCCACAAACTTCTCTTCTCCCCAATCCTATTCAATACCTCCTCATTAGTTACGTGATCTACCCAGAAGAGAGAACTGCAGTCTGACAACGTTTATCAAAGTCTACATTGCTTCCAGAAAAAAAGGAGAAAAGTACTGAATTCGTCTCGAGATGTAAATAAGCAAGGATATTTTCACCTCCATTGCTCTGTAAGCATCAGTTTAACTAGCCAGAGGTGGTGGTTGTTAAAGGAGTAGCTACGTTCCTACCCCCATGAACCATGGACCTGGCCGTTGGTGGGGATGCTTGCGTGCCTCAGCGATAGAGATGGCCGTACCGTAGGTGCAACCACAACGGAGTGTTATCTGTTGAGAGGCCAGACAAACGTGTGGTTCCTGAAGAGGGGCAGCAGCCGTTTCTGTAGTTGCAGGGGCAACAGTCCGGATGATTGACTGATCTGGCCTTGTAGCCCTAACCAAAACGGCCTTGCTTTGCAGGTATTGCGAACGGTTTTAAGCAAGGGGAAACAACAGCCGTAATTTTTCCCAAGGGCATGCAGCTTTACTGTATGGTTAAATGATGATGGCGTCCTCTTGGGTAAAGTATTCTGGAGGTAAAATAGTCCCCCATTCGGATCTCCGGGCGGGGACTACTCTAGAGGATGTCGTTACCAGGAGAAAGAAAACTGGCGTTCTACGATCGGTGAATGGAATGTCAGATCCCTTAATCGACCAGGTAGGTTAGAAAATTTAAAAAGGCAAATGGATAGGTTAAAGTTAGATATAGTGGGAATTAGTGAAGTTCGGAGGCAGGAGGAACAAGACTTTCGGTCAGGTGATTACAGGGTTATAAATACAAAATCAAATAGGGGTAATGCAGGAGTAGGTTTAATAATGAACAAAAAAATAGGAGTGCAGGTAAGCTACTACCAACAGCATAGTGAACGCATTATAGTGGCCAAGATAGACACGAAGCCCATGCCTACTACAGTAGTACAAGTTTATATGCCAACTAGCTTTGCAGATGATGATGAAATTGAAATGTATGATGAGATAATAGAAATTATTCAGATAGTGAAGGGAGACGAAAATTTAATAGTCATGGGTGACTGGAATTCGAGAGTAGGAAAAGGGAGAGAAGGAAACATAGTGGGTGAATATGAATTGGGGGAGAGAAATGAAAGAGGAATCCGTCTGGTAGAATTTTGCACAGAGCATAACATAATCATAGCTAACACTTGGTTCAAGAATCATAAAAGAAGGTTGTGGACATGGAAGAAGCGTGGATATACTGACAGGTTTCAGATAGATTATATAATGGTAAGACAGAGATTTAGGAACCAGGTTTTAAATTGTAAGACATTTACAGGGGCAGATGGGGACTCTGACCACAATCTATTGGTTATGAACTGTAGAATAAAACTAAAGAAACTGGGACCTGGATAAACTGACTAAACCAGAGGTTGTACAGAGTTTCTGGGAGAGCATAAGAGAACAATTGACAGGAATGTGGGAAAAAAATACAGTAGAAGAAGAATGGGTAGCTCTGGGGATGAAGTAGTGAAGGCAGCAGTGGATCAAGTAGGTAAAAAGACGAGGGCTAGTAGAAATCCTTGGGTAACAGAAGAAGTATTGAATTGATGAAAGGAGAAAATATAAAAACACAGTAAATGAAGCAAGGAAAAGGGAATACAAACGTTTCAAAAATGAGACCGACAGGAAGTGCAAAATGGCTATGCAGGGATGGCTAGGATGTAGAGGCTTGTCTCACTAGGGCTAAGATAGGTACTGCCTACAGGAAAATTAAAGAGACCTTTGGAGAAAAGAGAGCCACTTGTATGAATATCAAGAGCTCAGATGGAAATCCAGTTCTAAGCAAAGAAGGGAAAGCAGAAAGGTGGAAGGAGTATATAGAGGGTCTATACAAGTGCGATGTACTGGAGGGCAGTATTATGAAAATGGAAGAGGATATAGATGAAGATGAAATGAGAGATACGATACTGCGTGAAGAGTTTGACAGAGCACTGACATACCTGAGTCGAAACTAGCCCCCAGGAGTAGACAACATTCCATTGGAACTACTGATGGCCTTGGGAGAGCAAGTCCTGACAAAACTCTACCACTTGGTGAGCAAGATGTATGAGACAGCTGAAAGGAACACCAATTTTGCTTATAAAAGTAAAAGATCCCGGCTGTATTTGTTTTCGTCTACTGCTTTTATTATTATCGTCAAGATTGCGAGTTTGGAAATAGGCGTTACCACAGCTTCTGAGTTATTTCACACTTCATAACGTCTTATTATAAAGTAGACACCACTTGAGTTATAGCTTTTTGTGGAGCCTAGAAGTGACAGTGTTTTTTCCCGACATGTGAGTAGATTGCGTGAAACAGGCTGTGATGGTCAAGCTGCTTACAAAACTAGAAAGCGTGATTATGTTGCTATTGCGAACGATTGTTTGATGGATGACACAAACTTCACTGTCATGTAGGCTCGGGGAAATGTAGCCCATAGCTGGTTGAAGCAATGAAATATGAATAAATGAAGATGTCCCGCGCATTAAAAATTTTTCCAAGTAATCGTAACTATAAACTCCGCGTAGTGTTATGTTGATGTAGCGAAAATTTAATTTTTTGTTCCAGTTACGTACTACCGGTTTAACTGTCGGGCCATTCGCAAGCCCAGTAGCAGAACAGCAGGTGCCAGGTGTACTGGCGCAATTCATCTGACAAACTGAAGTCATAGTCCTTCATCATTCTGTCACCCGGTGACAGAGTGTAAGAAAGGAAGAGTAATCACCACCAAATCGATGGGATTGTGGGGGTATGTTTCACAATGAGAAACTCGCGGTCCAGTAGCGCTGCAAGTTCGGAAATTTCGACGCAGCCAGCAGGCGAAAAACGTATGTGACTTACAGGTATTCAGTTGATTTATCGGCAGCATACCTCACAGGCTTCGGAGGGTCGGGAGGCGTGAAACAGGGGTTGCACCGCGACTCGCTGCAGAGCCCTTTCTGACGTTCATTCTGGGTGTAGCCGCGGGTGCATCTGTCGCTGTCCTCGTATTCTCTATTTGTACTGTGTAACGTGTCTGTAAGGACTGATCTCTAGTAATTGCCTGGCCATGGTTTAGAAATACAAAATAGCTATTAGCGCGAGAAGCAGGATACCGTCTGTGTGGAGTACTGTAACAAAACAGTCAGTGTGACACTGTATAACGCAACTGCTGAATTCCACAATTTTCACCAATAATCGGAGTACCCGATACACTCAGGGGACCAAATAACCCGATACACAAAAGTACATTAGAAATCATAAAAAATTACAGAAAATTATGTCACTTAAATACAAATGTACTAAAATATATTTTAAGAAAATGTTTCCGAGTGTGAGAAGTAGTTTTTATCTTAATATTAAAGAAAATGGCATAAAAATGCTGAAACTATTAAACTTTTTTCCTGTTTTTCCCTTGGTCTTTTAAGTCTAGCTATGGAGCGCGTTTAAATCATTTCGCCGCTCTATTTGTTATCTTCTACTCCCAAGGCTCTTCATCTTCTTACTTTGGCTTTTCCTGCGTTCTCCTGTCCACGTCCTCTTCGTTTAGCATAAAACTGATGCTTGTCAATTAGAGTTTTTGGATGCAACTCTGTCCTGTAGAATTTTGTTTGTAATGCCTATATTCTGAACATATTTTTCAATTTCAGGTATCTTATTGTTTTTAACTTCCACTGAAAATGCGCAGTCCATTATTGTTCATACTAAGAATCAGGCCATAAATTTGAATCTCTTTCTCCTGGAAGTATCAAAAATTATTCCCAGATTTTGATGTAAATCGCCACACTTTCGTCTCACCCAGATTCCGTCAACAAAAACTGGATCACAAATTTTCTATAGTATTTTCCTTTCTTTTTTTCTATGTTTTTATTATTACTACTGAAATAGATATCAGATGCTAATGTTAAGAGCATTTCCACTGTAAATGTAATAAAATATTCATCATCATCAGTTATCTGCTATATTAGCAGGTCATTTGCCTCTCCATTTTCTGCGATCCATTGCTTCCTTCTTAAGGCTGCTGTATGTTGTACCGTCCATCATGTCATCCAGTATCTGGAATCTCTTCCTTCCTCGCTTCCTTTTCCCTTCTACATAACCTTCTAAAACTGTTTTTATCAGTCCGTCATTCTTTCTTAATATATGCCCAATCCAATTTCTTTTTCTTCTCTTTATTACATCTAGTAACTGTCTTTTCTCTCTCACTCTTCTCAGTACCTCTTCATTTTTTACTCTGTCCATCCAACTTATTCTTTCCATCTTCCTCCATGTCCAGATCTCAACAGCCTCCAGCCTTTCTCTGTCTTTCTTATTTTCGTCCATTATTCTCTCTATTACACTGTACGTTTCCTCTACAATTTGGTCATCATGTTCTGAAGTTGGCATATACACCTGGACAATCAGTAAATCTTTTTGTGCTCCTTTCAGCCTTACACCAACAACCCGGTCATTTGCATAGTCCACATATTCCACACATTTAGCCAATTCCTTTGTCATAATCATTCCTACTCCATTAATTCCTTTTACTTCTCCTCCTGAGTAGTAGAATACATATTCATCTGACTGCAACTCTCCATGTCCATTCCATCTTACCTCAGCAACTCCTACGAGGTCCATATGATTCTTTTCCATCTCTCTTTTAAGGGTTTCTAGTTTTCCTGCTTGTAACAGAGTTCTGACATTCCAGGTACCAATTCTCGTTTTGATTTTTTGCCTCCTTTGAAGTTGTCCCCCCCCCCCCCCGGAGGTCCGAATGGGGGACTATTTTACCTCCGGACACTGATTTAACATGAGAGGAAGCCATTTTTTGTGCATAAAATGGAGACTGCATTATGCAGGGAAGATAATCTGCGGTGGTATTCCGTTGCCTTCCGCAGTTCTGGAGGCCGCCCCTAACAAGGGATACAGACGCCTTTTGTAGCCGCCCGCTCCGGGTCAGACGCTGCATAAGAAGTATAGGTTGGAAAATGAAAGACCCCTAGCCCTCGAAACCTAATAGCGTCAGGGTCGGAAAAGAACAAGAGCTGGCCGAGGGTGGAAAGATAGTTCAAAATGGTTCAAATGGCTCTGAGCACTATGGGACTCAACTGCTGAGGTCATAAGTCCCCTAGAACTTAGAACTACTTAAACCTAACTAACCTAAGGACAACACACACATCCATGCCCGAGGCAGGATTCGAACCTGCGACCGTAGCGGTCGCGCGGTTCCAGACTGTAGCGCCAGAACCGCTCGGCCACCAGCGGCCGGCTGGAAAGATAGGAAAGATAAAAGTGAGGAGCCTGGCATAAGTAAGTGGAAGCAATGCCACGACTCAGCTCGGGGCCCCGCGGTCGCCAGCCACGTATCACTAGGTGTGACTCCCTGAGGTTCTGACAATGCACATGCAGTTTCTTGATTACATGCATGTAGAAAACTTGTTCTGAGTTAAGGCTGTCAAACAAGGTTTGAAGAAGAATACAATGCAACTACCACACGACAGCTAAAGTATGAAATACTTTCCTGACATATTTTGGCACGATGCGCTCTCCTCATACTAAATAGAAAAGATTCGAGATGGATCTGCTGCCTGGCCGTCTACTACACCTTAAAATCTTCAAAATCGGCTGGAAAATGTGGAGGCAGGGATGGTTTCAATGGAGTCTCTGTCCCTGGTAATCCTCGTCCCTCCGCACCAGCTCAGCAAACCACAAAATACCACAACACCATCGACGCAACGTGTTCACTGAACCGTGCGCGGAAAAGATGAAATACTGCGAGGAGGCTAGTGACTTATAAATATGTCTTTCGCTGTAACCAATCGATATGTCGTTGTAGGATGTTTGAATTGCAAGGCGAGATGAGCATAGCCGGTAACTTTAGTTTGGATGAATACTATGTACTCGTAAATGTGAAGTTGTTATATTAAATGCTGGGATACAGCAAGACTGAATAAATTTGATATGAACAACTGCGACCTATATTTATCATACTGATAAAGCCCACAGAATCAGAACGTAAATGGCTCTTAGCTACCAACAGAAATTACAATAATATCCTGACAACATCTCCCAACTGACGATGATACTAGAATGGAAGACGGAATCAAGTTAAGTAATGTTAATTTAGTTCAATAATCTTCGTGTAATTGATACGTAAATACTAATATATCCCCTATTATATTCTTCAGTTGGATTAAAAGTGGAGAAGAGAAACCGGAAACAAATCGTGCTATTCACATGAGTTGAAGTAACTTCATCTATTAAATCGTTTACAGTAAAATTCAGTAAGAAGTAGTGTAGGGGAATGTTGGAAGTGATGCACTCTGAGCTCCATTTCTAGTGTAGTAAAGTAACAGGAACCTGCCCTGGGAACAACAAGTAAATGAAACCTACCCTGGAAACAACAAGTAAATAATATTTATCATTCGAGACCGAAAATTGCAAAGAATGAGAACAGGCACCGTCATAATTCCCTTAGTTTACTTTCTCAAATAAATGTGAACTTAAATACATAATTTGCATATTACATTGGAAAGTCACCATTGGTGAACCTAGTTCAATACGGACAGAAGTCTAACCTCTGTGAAGTTCTATAGCTTGGGCTCAACAACGAGTTTTTCTGTGGCCTGCCCTTGAGCACGCAATATTGCAGCGATCGTTGAAAGAGAAGTCTACAGTGAATGGTGAACAGTTGCTCAGAGAAAGTATTCTATTGGTATTGAGATAGTGAACTGGACTATACGGTAGCGTGACGGAAGAGTAACCACCAGTTATTCACAGGGAATGTCGTCAAAAGTCGAAGTCTGCATGAAAGGTGAAGTTTTATTCGAATCTCAAGGCATAATTTTGTTATTATAATTGAATAATAGCTTTCTAGTACAGATATACTATACCAGTAGTGGAATCTCAATCCGTTATGCTTAAAAAGTGAACCCCAATGCTTATCACATAACCATGAAACCATACCTCTCGGGTTCTTTAAAATAGTCAAACTCCCATGTATAAAACAATTGCCGTACAGTAATATACTGTTGCAGATACATCCAGTGGTATGCATAAATACTGTTTGCAAAATGTATTGCCAGTAGGGTTAGATGTAAAGAAGTAAGAAACAAAAACATCATGCCTTATGCTAAAGGTTTTCGTCCTGAGCAGTGAAAATGTGGTAAGCGATAAACTATTTTTTTTTCGTCATTCTATGGAGGGGTATTAGCAAGGAAAATTTTCGAAAATATCTGAAACGACGCGTAAAATTTCAAGGAAGGACGTAAGTATCCTCATTCTACAACTCAATCTCGGTAATTTTGTGCACTGTGACTTAAGACACTTCATAACTTATACACAGTTTCTTGCTTTATAACTCGTCTTACAACGATCAACTTACGTTTATAGCTCTTAACTGGTAGATTATCGCCGCATATAAAATTTTTAAATTAGAAGACTGTTTATATAAAGTGCTAAAAATCTAATTTTTGTTGCCCCTGAGAACTATGACATAGGTAAGTTACAATTACGCACTGTCGAACATGTACAATTTTGAAACTTCGAGGCAGATTAAAACTGTGTATCGGACCGAGACACGAACTCGGAACCTTTGCCTATTGCGGGTAAGAGCTCTGCCAACCGAGCTACCCAAGCACGACTCCCGACCCGTCCTCAAAGCTTCAGTTCAGGCAGTTCCTCGTCTCCCACCTTCCAAACTTCACAGAAGCACTTCTGCGAACTTTGCAGAACTAGCAAAGGATATGCGGAGACATGATTTGGCCACAGCCTGGGGGATGTTTCCGGAATGAGATTTTCACTCTGCAGCGGAATGTGCGCTGATATGAACCTTACTGGCAGATTAAAACTGTGTGCCGGACCGAGACCCGAAGTCCGGACCTCTGCCTGTGCGGGCAAGTGCTGTACCAACTGAGCTACCCAAGCACAACACACGACCCGTCCTCACAGCTTCAATCTGCCAGAAAGTTTAACATCAGCGCACACTCCACTACAGAGTGAAAATCTCATTCTGGATGCACCATTCTATTCGTTTAGGAATATAGATACAAATGGTGAAATAAACCGCAATCGACCAGAAGAGAAGTAATTATGAATGGAGTAAGGAAACGAGTGACCTCATATTTTATGCTGAAGATAAGTTGGAAGCAGTAAAATAATGCTGGTGTAGGAGCAACTAAGTTTCCCACTGTTGCTTACTTTCATGAAAGACAGCATTAGCAGGAGGAAAGGTCAGCAGACCTGCGGTAGTGAGCATGCGTTGCAAGGCTGGAACTTCGCTATCCCTAGGTAGTAGTGCTGCTGATTGGATTGCTGTTGTGCTGTGTTAAACGGTCCTCCATGATGTGACGCTATTCCGATAGTCCTCATCGCCAACGTTCTGGTTGTCATAAACTACAATTTATTTGGTCTATTTGGTCTACAGCTCACTCAATTACATGCAACTAGTTCTCACGGAGTGGAGTCATGCACAAAACCTAAGCTTGCTGAGTTTTCAAAACTGGTGAATGAAAGCAATTAGAAATCAGATTTCTACACAAAATACCAGGCAGGAACACAACGTTGCTTAACACAATAATACTTTCGAAATCCGTAGACAACCACTGGTCGATTTTAAGTTGAAAGTGGGCAGGGACTGATATTCAGATGCGCTCTTTATAATAAATGATTATCCACTTTTTTCCTAATCGTTATTACGACCCCCCATGCAGGAAACAACTGGAGGATCAAATAAAGAAATACAGAGAACAGGCTCAAATTACTTTAACTGAGAAAGAGTGTGTTATCAATTTCGATACAGACCTTTAATTGGTACACTACCCTCACATTAAGGCTGGCGATTGAAACTTCCATATTGGTGTTACTTGTATGACAATTAGATCAGTTTATCAAGGAACAAACTGCATTACAAGATGTAATAATGACTATAATGACTTGCATGACAGAAAGATCAATTTATCAAGCAACAAACTGCATTAGAAGTTGTAATAATGACTGTAATCAAACCAAACTAAGATGGGCAGGATCCGTAGCCAGAAGAATGGAAGAAATAATGATGTACTTTTTAGATTTGAAGTTAGGGAAAAGCTAACCTGAGCCTAACATAAAATAGAGTACCTGCAAGACAATAGCTACATTGAGGGAGGACATGGATCCACGTGGGTCAGAATAAAATATTAAGAAGTCTTTAGACCCCTTCGCTGCAGTAGAAATGAAACGGCTGAAGAAGGTACGTGATATTTGTGCCGAAATATGCAGTATGTAACACCAAAAAAAAAGTGCATCCTAACCATGAATCCGCCATTTGAACTTCACTATTGTAAGGCAATGAGATCGACAGGAAGTGCAAAATGGCTAAGCAGGGATGGCTAGAGTACAAATGTAAGGATGTAGAGGCATATCTCACTAGGAGTATGATAGATACAGCCTACAGGAAAATTAAACAGACTTTTGCAGAAAAGAGAACCACATGCATGAATATCAAGAGCTCAGATCTAAACCCAGTTCTAAGCAAAACTACTGTTTAACAAGCCACAGCTGCAAAATACTAACACCAATTCTTTACAAACGAATGGAAAATCTAGTAGTAGCCGACCTCGGGGAAGATCAATTTGGATACCGTAGAAATGTTGGAACATGTGAGGCAATACTGACCCTACGACTTACCTTAGAAGAAAGATTGAGGAAAGGCAAACCTACGTTTCCAGCATTTGTAGACTTAGAGAAAGCTTTTGACAAGTTTGACTGGAATACTCTCTTTCAAATTCTGAAGGTGGCAGGGGCAAAATACAGGGAGAGAAAGGCTATTTACAACTTGTACAGAAAGCAGATGACAGTTACAAGAGTCGAGATAGATGAAAGGGAAGCAGCGGTTGGGAAGGGAGTGAGTCAGGGCTGTAGCCTATCCCAAATGTTATTGAAGCAGTAAAGGAAACAAAAGAAAAATTTAGAGTAGGAATTGAAATCCATGGAGAAGAAATAAAAATTTTCAGGTTCACCGATGACATTGTAATTCTGTCAGAGACAGAAAAGGAGCAGCTGAAAGGAATGGACAGTGTCTTGAAAGGAGGATATAAGATGTACACCAATAAAAGCAAAACGAGGATAGTCGAATGTAGTCGAATTAAATCGGGTGATGCTGATGGTATTAGATTAGGCAATAAGACACTTGAAGTAGTAAATGAGTTTTGCTATTTGGGGAGCAAAATAACTGATGATGGTCGAAGCAGAGGGGATATGTAATGTAGACTGGCAATGGCAAGGAAAGTGTTTCTGAAGAAGTGAAATTTGTTAACATCGAGTACAGATTTAAGTGTCAGGAAGTCGTTTCTGAAAGTATTTGTATGGAGAGTGTCCATATATGGAAGCGAAATGTGGACGATAAATAGTTTCGACAAGAAGAGAATAGAAGCTTTCGAAATGTGGTGCTACTGTAGAATGCTGAAGATTAGATGGATAGATCACACAGCTAATGAGGAGGTATTGAATAGAAATAGAGAGAAGAGAAATTTGTGGCACACATTGACTAGAAGAAGGGATCGGTTGGTAGGACACGCTCTGAGGCATCAAGGTATCACCAATTTAGTATTAGAGGGCAGCGTGGAAGGTAAAATTCGTAGAGGGAGACCAAGACATGAATACACTAAGCAGATTCGGAAGGATGTAGGTTGTAGTCGGTACTGGGAGATGAAGAAGCTTGCACAGGATAAAGTAGCATGGAGATGTGCATCACACCAGTCTCTGGACTGAAGACCACAACAACAACCATTTTTGTACAGGCACTATGGAGAACATGACCCAGCAATATGCTGCATTCATATAATACTGTTGACGCAAATAATGAGGGGGTTACTGTCTTCTGGCGAGGGGCACCAAGAGCCTTAAATCGGTTAAGGAAATAAAATTTCACTGCTAGTTATTTCGATGCACACAACTACAGATGCTGAAGATGGACGAAATAATAAACTGTAGTAAGTCTTGTGTCCATGTTGGAGTACGATGTGCCGCGACGTCTTCCCTGGAGCTAAGCGGTCGCTACACTGAGCTGAACAACACTAGGCAAGCAGAGTTGCAAGCATGTTGCGCTGACCTCGCGGAATTGATAAAGGTGTGTACATATTTTCACTGGAAAAGAAAGGGAAAATTTGAGGGGACGTTGTAGTGTCTAAAATTTGTCTCTGTCAATGGCCCCTTAGAAAGGAGAAATTATCACATTTTGCTTGTTAGCTAAAATTGATCTAGACTGATTAACCACAACATTGCGATGTTCGTTACCGCTTAGGGGACGTTGTGGACACGTGACGCGGTAACAAAAGAATGTAACAGGAGCCGACACGGACGGGGGATCACCCTAGCGTACATATGGGCTGCAAATGGAGAAATCCATTGAGGCAAGTGTCTTTGACAAAGGGTAGATCATTATTACACAGAGCCTCGAAAACGCCGAAGCTGGTGGAATGTTCACGTGCTACTTTCGGGAGCATCTGTGGGAAGAGGTAGGAGGACAGTGAACTACGACTAAGTACTAAATGGTTGGAAGTCCATAACTCTTCACGGAACATGGGATCCGGAGGCTTGCCTGCTCTGTAAAACAGGATAGATGGTGATCAGTGGCGTTTCTGTCGAAAGGGCAGAATGCACAAGTGTTTCGTAGCACACGGTTCATCATGCATTGTTGAAAATGGAACAGCAGGCCACCGCCGGTGTTCACATGTTGACCCAACGACATGAATTACGATAGCAGTGGGCACGGGACCGTCGGGATTCGACCATCGATAAATGTAAACCTGTTGGCTCTTCGGTTGAATCACATTTTTTACGCACTAGGTCGATGATCATCTCCACACACGGCGTCATCGAGGTGACCAGCGGTTCGAAAAGTAGAGCGCGACACGGACGCAGGCTGGTGGGAGCATGGGACCTTTGGTAGTAATCGAAGATACGCTGACGGCTGCGAACCACCTGCATCCCTTCATGCTTTATGTAATCCCCGGCGGCGATGTCAGCTTTCAGCGGTATAATTACCCGTGTCTCAGAGCCGGAATAGTGCTACAGTGGTTTGAGGAGCAATATACTGAACCCACTTTGACATCTCACCTGATGTAAATACTATGGAACCCATATGGTTCGCTATCTGACACCATCAGTGATACAGTTCCCCACAGTCGTTTAATGAACAAAGTAAGAGCATATGGACTATCAAACCGATTGTGTGATTTGATTGAAGACTTCCTAGATAAGCCCGCATCTCGTGGTCGTGCGGTAGCGTTCTCGCTTCCCACGCCCGTGTTCCCGGGTTCGATTCCCGGCGGGGTCAGGGATTTTCTCTGCCTCGTGATGGCTGGGTGTTGTGTGCTGTCCTTAGGTTAGTTAGGTTTAAGTAGTTCTAAGTTCTAGGGGACTGATGACCATTGATGTTAAGTCCCATAGTGCTCAGAGCCATTTGAACCATTTGAACTTCCTAGATAACAGAACACAGCATGTCATTCTCAATGGAGAGAAGTCTTTCGAAGTAAGAGTGATTTCAGGTGTGCCTCAGGGGAGTGTCATAGGACCGTTGCTATTCACAATATATATAAATGACCTTGCGGATGATACTGTAGTATATCGAGAGGTTGTAACAATGGAAAATTGTACTGAGTTGCAGGAGGATCTGCAACGAATTGGCGCATGGTGCAGGGAATGGCAATTGACTCTCAATGTAGACGAGTGTAATGTGCTGCGAATACATAGAAAGAAAGATCCTTCACCATTTAGCTAGAATATAGCAGGTCAGCAACTGGAAGCAGTTAATCCCATAAATTATCTGGGAGTAGGCATTAGGAGTGATCTGAAATGGAATTACCATATAAAATTAATCGTCGGTAAAAAAGATGCCAGACTGAGATTCACTGGAAGAATCCTAAGGAAATGGAGTCCGAAAAAAAAGCAAGTAGGTTACAGCACACTTGTTCGCCCACTGCTTGAATACTGCTCACCGGTGTGGCATCCGTACCAGATGGGGTTGATAGAAGAGAAAGAGAAGATCCAACGGAGAGCAGCGCGCTTCGTTACAGGATCATTTAGTAATCGCGAAAGCGTTACGGAGATGATAGATAAATTCCAGTGGAAGACTCTACAAGAGAGACGATCAGTAGCTCGGTACGGGCTTTTGTCGAAGCTTCGAGAACATACGTTCACCGAGGAGTCAAGCAGTATATTGCTCCCACCTACATGTATCTCGCGAAGAGACCATGAGGATAAAATCAGAGAGATTACAGCCCACACAGAGGCATACCGACAATCTTTCTTTCAGCGAACAATAGGAGACTGGAATAGAAGGGAGAACCGACAGAGTTACTCAAGGTACCCTCAGCCACACATCGTCAGGAGGTTTGCTGAGTATGGATGTAGATGTAGATGTAGAAATCACCGCGTACGCGAATTACACGACCTGTGCGTAGACAGCTAAAACTACGTACCACCACAAATCTACCAACAAACTGTAGGACGCCTGGTACGTAGAATGGGTGATGAACTTCGTTCCAAAGACGGACAAACAGCTATTAAGCAGGTAATCATAATGTTTTGACACAGTGTAAATATGAAACAAAGAAGGGGGGAGAGGACCCAACCCAAGGAGAAACAATAAACTCTTAAATGGCGCCTGCTGTTGCGCGAAACAACTTTCATAGCACGAATTCGTGCACGTGGAGTTGTGCGCTTGCTTCTTGACTCGATGATCTGTGCTCACCTACCCATCCGCTGAGTACATCTCTGGGTGAAACTGTGACTCTTGTCTCGACGAATCCTGTGCGCTTTGACGGGAGTCAAATGATATTGAAACTTGGCGCCGGAACTGTTTGACTGGGCCTAGTGGGTGGCTAACAAAAGGACACTTTTCCTCCTGCTATCGTGGTGACTACGTGCTGAGCTACTTAGTAGTATAGGTATTTGGAAATTCCCTTTACAAACTCGTAGAGGGAAGTGAGCATATAATATTGTGAACAGGGAACCATGACCGGTTCAAAATGGTTCAAATGGCTCTGAGCACTATGCGACTTAACTGCTGAGGTCATCAGTCGCCTAGAATGTAGAACTCATTAAACTTAACTAACCCAAGGACATCACACACACCCACGCCCGATGCAGGACTCGAACCTGCGACCGCAGCGGTCGCTCGGTTCCAGACTGTAGCGCCCAGAACCGCACGGCCACTCCGGCCGGCACCATGACCGGAAATGCACCGTTTCCACTCTGTTAGGGTTTTGTTTCAAATGTTTAACTCATCAACTTCCTCTTAAGGAATTGGATTGTGAGTGACGCAGTACAATTATCAGGTAACAATTCTAAAGGAAACGTGACGAAACACCCACTAATAACTGTAACGCATTTTTTGTATTAACATTTAAACATTACGTAATTACATTGTCCCAAAACAAGAAAAAAAGAACCCAGCACACGGTGCGTACAGAACAGTACTGATGCATTACAACAGCGACTCGGTGACGCGAGCACCATCGTTGTTACAGGCATTGTATCTACGAAGAATTTTCTGGTCCACACACTCCACACAACCTGGTGTCTCTTTAATTTCCAGTGCTGCGGCCAGAACTGGTGCCAGCAGATCTTCTCCTGTCTCTACAGGAGTCTCGTAAATTGAGCTTTGCCTGCCGGTGTGGCCGAGCGGTTCTAGGCCCTGCAGTCTGGAACAGCGCTACCGCTACGGTAGCAGGTTCGAATCCTGCCTCGGGCATGGATGTGTGTGGGGTCCTTAGGTTAGTTAGGTTTAAGTAGTTCCAAATTCTAGGGGACTGATGACGTCTGAAGTTAAGTCCCATACTCCCCAGAGCCATTTGAACCATTTTTTTTTAAATTAAACTTTGCATACGATCTCACAATAAGTAGTCCACAGGAGTAGTATACATAGTACACGTCGTCCTGTGTACTACATTGCATACGAGGACAAGAAATTCTGAGGCTTTTCTCTTTCCCTCAACAGACGTGGATGAGTTACATAACTAAACTGAGACCGTCGTAGATTGGAAACGGTACATTCCCGGATGTGGGTTCCTATTCAAAGTATTGTGTAGTCACCTCCCTCTGCAAGTCCTAGAAATTTATAACAGGAATTTGGGAACACCCTGTAGACGCTTCCTCTTGTAATGGTAAATGAACACATTCATATGACCGTTCTACATTATGGTCTGAATGTTGCTGGCTCGCACAGTTGAACTGCATTTAGGTGATCGTTCGTTAAGCAGCTTTTCAGATTAAGGAGCATTAGATTTTTGTCTTAGATTTATTTCTGTGATAATTTTTTCTGTCGTGCTTAACTTAAGAAACTTCTCTTGAACACACGTGGATGAACATATGTTTTTACTGAGGCATCCCAGGTTAAAAACAGCTTATCTCGTGCCTCTTCCGCTTGCGAAATAATGTTTCAGGCATTGTTCTGTTGTGTCTGGTGGTAATTGAAGGACACATGGAACGCTCAACTGTTTTTTCACATCAAATATTTTGTCTTGAATTCAGATATTCGACATTATAATATCTGCGTTCATAATTTTGGATATTTAGGAGCTTATTATCACCAGCTATCCCCTATTCATTGTCCAGTTTAACCTTCTACGTGTTCCGTACGTCCTCTACATCTACATCTACATCTACATCCATACTCCGCAAGCCACCTGACGGTGTGTGGC
Organism: Schistocerca nitens; assembly: GCF_023898315.1. Lineage (NCBI taxonomy): Eukaryota > Metazoa > Arthropoda > Insecta > Orthoptera > Acrididae > Schistocerca > Schistocerca nitens. Next base: position 1,250,293,033 of record NC_064614.1, read on the forward strand.
GCAGGGTACTCTGAGTACCACTTACGGTTCACCCTTCTATTCCAGTCTCGTATTGTTCGTGGAGAGAAATATTGTCGGTGCGCCTCTGTGTGGGTTCTAATCCCTCTGATTTTATCCTCATGGTCTCTTCACAAGATATACGTAGGAGGGAGCAATATACTGCTTGACTCTTCGTTGAACGTATGTTCTCGAAACTTCAACAAAAGCCCGTACCGAGCTACTGAGCGTCTCCCTTGCAGAGTCTTCCACTGGAGTTTATCTATCATCTCCGTAACGCTTTCGCGATTACTAAATGCTCTTGTAACGAAGCGCGCTGCTCTTCGTTGGATCTTCTCTATCTCTTCTATCAACCCTATCTGGCACAGATCCCACACCGGTGAGCAGCATTCAAGCAGTGAGCGAACAAGTGTACTGTAACCTTCTTGCTTTGTTTTCGGACTGCATTTCCTTAGGATTCTTCCAATGAATCTCAGTCTGGCATCTGCTTTACCGACGATTAATTTTATATGGTCATACGATTTTAAACCACTCCTAATGCCTACTCCCAGATAATGTATGGAATTAACTGCTTCCAGTTGCTGACCTGCTATATTGTAGCTAAATGATAAAGGATCTTTTTTTCTATGTGTTCGCAGCAAATTACACTTGTCTACATTGAGATTCAATTGCCATTCCCTGCACCAGACGTCAATTCGTTGCAGATCCTCCTGCATTTGAGTACAATTTTCCATTGATACAACCTCTCGATATACTACAACATCATCCGCAAAAAGCCTCAGTAAACTTCCGGCGTTATCCACAAGGTCATTTATATATATTGTGAATAGCAACGGTCCTACGACACTCCCCTGCGGCACACCTGAAATCACTCTTACTTAGGAAGACTTCTCTCCATTGAGAATGACATGCTGAGTTTATTGAAACATTCTACTCACATTCGAGATGGCGACGACTCAAACCCGCTTCCGGCCATCCAGATTCAGGTTTTCCATCATTTCACTAAATCGCTGCACGGAAATTTCTGGATGGTTCCGCCGAAAGGCCACAACGGAATTCATTCCACATCGTTGACACAATACGCGCTTGTGCTCCGTCTTTAATGACCACGATATCGATGGTGTTCATTCCTTCCTTCCTTAGTTCACTGAAGAAGTAATTTCTCGAAAGGTACCGCATTCGTTTTCATTCCATTTTAAATCTTTGTGGAAACAGGCTACCTTAAGGGACCATCCCTATTTGAACGCATGAAAAATATAACGGTTTTGTGATTTCTTCCAAATAAATTAAAAATCAATGCTTAATCTAATGCTTACCTTATCTTTTACACTTTTCTCGCTTAGAAATCATTTTTGGGTCCACGTCGGACGCTTCCTGTAACTGCTGCAGCCGGCAGAAAGACTCCTTTCAGCCGGAACATTCCCCAAGCCCTCCAGTTGGATATGTAACAAAATAATTTTGAATTAGTAAATTCAATGTATTTTCTATCGGCAGCCACAGGATAACCGAAAAATATTAAGTTCTGACAAACTTTTGACTCGTTGAAAGCGTACACCGAAGAAAGATTTTTGAAGACATAGCAAAACTGCTAACTACACTGATAGAGAATTCAATTTAGAGTTACGTCCTCAAAGTATGATCAATTCCGTATTTACCCTTCCCAAGTTATGTTTCCCCTCCAATTTCAGAAATACGGCTTTGAGATTATGCGATTCAAGTTGTGGGTCGCATTTTTTTTTTTTTTTTTTTTTTTTTTGTAGTTAACTTAGACATTACACAGCGATTCCCGCAAGAACCCTTCCACATCAAAAACCTGGTTCCTCCTTCATCTCCCTTGTAGCCAAAGAGGTCCTGCAAGACTCTTCAGTAGCTTCTGTCATGCGCTGCTTTGCTTCCGCATACGCAATTCATCTGCCTTTGTGCAGAAGTCGTAACAAGGTGGTCCGATCTCAAATTCGAACGCGACGTTGGCCTATATTATTCCCACAGTGAATGATTTTTGGCGACCCTTTCACAAATAGTCATGTAAGCCGATAACGGAGTTCCCAGCGAAACGCCGGCCGCGGTAGCCGAGCGGTTCTAGGCACTTCGGTCCGGAACCGCACGACTGCTACGGTCACAGGTTCGAATCATGCACCGGGGATGGATGTGTGTGATGATCTTAGGTTAGTTAGGTTTAAGTAGTTCTAAGTTATAGGCGACTCAGATGTTGAGTCCCATAGTGCTCAGAGCCATTTTGAACCAAATGAAACTGGGATGAACATTCCAGTAAAGTAGACATCCAAGACTCAGTTTTAAGAAATATTTTTCTCTCAATTTTCAAAGAGGACTACCGCCTTAACGAAATGTTGCAGATTTATTAAATGAAATTTTTAGATATGCATGTTAAGTTCGTGCAGCTGTTAAACTTTGCCAGCCAGAGTGGCCGAGCGGTTCTAGGCGCTACAGTCTGGAACCGCGCGACCGCTACGGTCGCAGGTTCGAATCCTGCGTCGGGCATGGATGTGTGTGATGTCCTTAGGTTAGTTAGTTTTAAGTAGTTCTAAGTTCTAGGGGGCTGATGACCTCAGAAGTTAAGTCCCATAGTGCTCAAAGCCATTTGAACCATTTGTTGAACTTTGAGACTAGGCTGGCAGAAACGGAGACATCAAGATAAGTCTTCCTACAACACTAGCTCTTGGTTTTCAGATTATAATTTTTGGCTGATGTACGGCGAAGACAGCGTAAATCATTTGAATTGTATGAGTTGTAAGATAAGATGCTATTGCTCGTGCACTGTATCAGGTGTTAAGTAATATTTCTGGAATCAGTTTTGCTTAGCTTTCATTAACGCTTATTTTTATTATCAGTATTCAGGGAAAGTTTTCCGACGACGGCCGTATTAGAGTATTGAAATTAATCAGTGATGCAAGGTGAAAATTTGTGGCGGATCTGGACTCGACGCTAGTTACTTCGCTTTTCGAGAACGGTTGCCTTAATCCTCTCGGCCGTCCGCATACACTTTCAGCCGGTCCAAATTCCCAACTCTTCATATGCTAAGGCGACGTCCATGTCTATGTATCCGTCGCTCGCAGCGCAACCTGCACTATTTGATGTTCCCGTTCGTGATACATTATATCCTAGTTAGGAACGTAATGATGGTGTCTGGTAATTGGACTCGAGAAAAACAAGAAACTATCGCGTGCAGTAAAACTATTGACCGCTCTCTGTACTAGATAGTGCTTCCATAATACTACAGGATAAATTATACATCAATAAATAGTTACTGCTGATATTAAGTAGAGGAGGTCTGACTAGCTTCATACGAACTGCCTTTGAAGTGACGATGATGCGAGATTATTTATTAACATGAACAGTTTCTATTCATCAGTGCCTTACGAGCGTATTTACATGCATTCCCACAGAAATAATTGCTTGGAATTTAAGACATTTTATGGACACTGGTCATAGAAATATTATATTAATTAACCTGCAAAGCTTAGAAGATACAGTGGTGGCAGATTTTGTAACTGTACAGTAATCAACATTTGTTTCACGCCAAATATTTGTATTCAGATTTCTACCAGCTTTTATCACTGCACAAACATAACCAGTTTAGCACACTCTCAAGGGAGAAAAGGGTAATTCCATACCCGCACAAATAATAACACTGTAAGAGGTTTTTCTTTTAAAACAACTCAAATAATTATTACACAGCTTGAAAATCAGAACAGGGCATGGCTTTCACAACTGAGATAAGCCTCCCTTTATGAAATCCTAATTACACAACATCACATACAAAAATAAACTTTAATCTTCCACTTGCGTGGTACAAACCTCCGTCCAAAATGCCGCTATAAAATGCACTTTGCAGCTTACATTTTTATGGCTATGAATAATATTGTTTCGGCCTTTGTACTTATGCTCAGTGCTATGTATTTTGAAGTTTTGCAGTATCCAAGACAATCTGTCATATGTTTTGTAATAAATCGGAACCAACTTCTTAGTTGCATCTATTTATTTAGCTACTCTTCTTCTAGAAACGTAGCATTCTGCCATAGTCTTCTGAGGCTCTCGTTGAAAATTGCCTCAATTAAAACCACACAGAAGATTACAGAGTCACGTCACCAAGTATGAATTAAAGATTCTCTATGCTGCACTGTTCTGAAGCTACAGTTACTGAAAATAGGCGGAACATCTGTGGGGGGTTTCCCTACAGAATATTTCTTAGTATTAAAGCTACGTATCCTCACAAAGAGAGATATATAACTTTACAATATTCTTAATAACATAATCCTTTTAACAATATCAATAAAAACGTATAGATCTGCACATTTTATGAATATGGTATACAAACGTCTACTGCATCATAGCATCATTAGTTGTAACTTTACCCACGACGAGGCATAACGTTTCAGCGGCTTCCGATGTTACCATCACTTCACAACATGACTTCTCGATACGCACTAGATTGCACATGTGTGCAGTTACGCGTGCTGTATGCTCCGCCTCTTTACTCATGATAGCAGACAGCGGCTTGAGCGTTGCCAACTGATACAGGCAACCTCATTACAGAACAATTTGTGCGGCTGGAAGTTCACTGTTAATGGTTCGTAATGATACTTATGTTGTAACAATTCCCGGAAAAGCAAACGGAACCTGGCGTGCATCTGCTCTGCTCTGAAACAATCATGTTTGGCTGTCAAGTTTACTGAAATGTCATATACTAGGTGGTCCATTGATAGTGACCGGGCCAAATATCTCACGAAATAAGCATCAAACGGAAATACTACAAAGAACGAAACTCGTCTAGCTTGAAGGGGGAAACCAGATGGCGCTATAGTTGCCCGCTAGATGGCGCTACCATAGGTCAAACGGATATCAACTGCGTTTTTTTTTAATAGTAACCCCCTTTATTTATTAAATACTCGTGTAGTACGTAAAGAAATGTGAATGTTTTAGTTGGACCACTTTTTTCACTTTGTGATAGATGGCGCTGTCATAGTCACAAACATTTAAGGACGTGGTATCACGTAACATTCTGCCAGTGCGGACGGTATTTGCTTCGTGATACATTACTCGTGTTGAAATGGACCATTTACCAATTGCGGAAAAAGTCGATATCGTGTTGATGTATGACTATTGTGATCAAAATGCCCAACGGTCGTGTGCTATGTATGCTGTTCGGTATCCTGGACGACATCATCCAAGTGTCCGAACCGTTCGCCGGATAGTTACGTTATTTAAGGAAACAGGCAGCCACATGTGAAACGTCATCTGTGGTGTCACCGCCAGACACCACACTTGCTAGGTGGCAGTCTTTAAATCGGCCGCGGTCCGTTAGTATACGTCGGACCCGCATGTCGCCACTATCAGGATTGCAGACCGAGCGCCGCCACACGGCAGGTCTAGAGAGCCTTTCTAGCACTCGCCCCAGTTGTACAGCCGACTTTGGTAGCAATGGTTCACTGACAAAATACGTCCTCATTTGCCGAGACGATAGTTAGCATAGCCATCAGCTTACGTCATTTGCTACGACCTAGCAAGGCGCCATTATCAGTTGCTATTAATATTGTGAATCATGTAACGGCAAGACCGACGTTCACCATTAATGGATTAAAGTTAAGTATTCCACCAGCTTCGTCCGTTTTTCTAAATTATAATTCCTTGTCCTGTTCCAGACCTCACGCCAGCCTGCGTGAGCTAAAACGCGTGCCTTTCGGCTTCCTCTCTTAAGGTGTTGGCTCTCCTGCCAATCCACAACGTCATCCACGACCTGCAACAAATGATGATGCACAAGTAAGTGTTTTAGCTACTGTCGCGGCTAATCCGCACACCATTAGCAGACAAATTGCGCGATAATCGGGAATCTCAAAAACGTCGCTGTTGAGAATGCTACATAAACATCGATTGCACCCGTACCATATTTCTGTGCACCAGGAATTGCATGGCGACGGCTTTGAACGTCGTGTACAGTTCTGCCACTGGGCACAAGAGAAATAACGGCACGATGACAGATTTTTTCCACGCGTTCTATTTAGCGACCAAGCGTCATTCACCAACAGCGGTAACGTAAACCGGCATAATATGCACTATGGGCAACGGAAAATCCACGATGGCTGCGACAAGTGGAGCATCAGCGACCTTCGCGGGATAATGTATGGTGCGTCATTATGGGAGGAAGGAGAAATGGCCCCCATTTCATCGATGGCAATCTAAATGGTGCAATGTATGCTGATTTCCTACCTAATGTTCTACTGATTTCACTACAAATGTGAAAACTGCATGACAGAATGGCGATGTAATTCCAACGTGATGGATGTCCGGCACATAGCTCGCTGCGGTTGAAGCGGTATTAAACAGCGTATTTCATGACAGGTGGATTGGTCGTCGAAGCACCATACCATGGGCCGCTCGTTCACCGGATCTGACGTCCTCGGATTTCTTTCTGTGGGTAAAGTTGAAGGATATTTACTATCGTGATCCACCGACAACGCCTGACAACATGCGTCAGCGCATTGTCAATGCATGAGCAAACATTACGGAAGGCGATCTACTCGCAGTTGAGAGGAATGTCGTTACACGTATTGCCAAATGCATTAAGGTTGAAGGACATCATTTTGAGCATTTATTGCATTAATGTGGTATTTACAGGTAATCACGCTTTAACAGCATGCGTTCTCAGAAATGATAAGTTCACAAAGGTACATGTATCAAATTGGAACAACTGAAATAAAATGTTCAAACGTACCTACGTTCTGTATTTTAATTTAAAAAAACCTACCTGTTACCAACTGTTCGTCTAAAATTGCGAGTCATATGTTTGTGATTATTACAGCGCCATCTATCACAAAGCGAAAAAGTGATCCAACTAAAACATTCATATTTCTTTACGTACTACACGAAAATGTAATAAAAATGAGGGTTCCCATTTAAGAAAACACAGTTGATATCCTTTTGACCTATAGCAGCGTCTTCTGCAGGGCCAACCATAGCGCCATCTGGTTTCCCGCTTCAAGCTAGACAAGTTTCGTTCTTTGTAGTTTTTTCGTTTGCCACTTATTTCGTTAGGTATGTGGCCCGGTCACGATCAATGGACCACCCTATATATATATATATATATATATATATATATATATATATATATATATATATATATATATGTGTGTGTGTGTGTGTGTGTTCTGTCGGACATGTTATTCCGCAGCGATTACTGAAGTCCTTGCCGCTTCGAAAATTACAACGATCTCAGTCGAGTTGGGTTTATATGTATATTGGTCCGATTTAGAATAAGGAGGATAACTTTTCAGGGTACAAAAACCAGGTTCATAGTATTTTATGATCTTCCAGGCTAAATAAAAGTGTAAATCAAAGGTTACAAGGCCTCGGGATCGTACGGGAGCTGCAGTACTTCTCATATATCGGTCACACGTAGCTACCGCGACAGACTACTGTACTCGACACATTACGTGTGCCAGGCACGCCTACAGCTATCGGGCCAGGCAGAAGGGTGAGCAGGTGGCCGCAGGCCTATGACCGCACGCCGTGGTTCGGGGTATCGACCGCGCTGTGGCGGCAGCGCGCCAGTGCGGCTGCGGCGTGGATGAGGCACCGTGACGGGCATGTGGGGCGCGGCGTATTGAGGAAACGCCGCCAGATACGCCCCCGCAATTAGCCCCGCGCTGGCGCCAGCAGCGCCGCTGCGCTGAGCCACATGCAAATTAATGCGCTGACACGCTGCGCCGCGCCGCCACGCAGCCACTGCGAATTTCGGCACCTCTGTCGGGGACAGGACGCGGTGTGTGTTGCAACTGCACGCGCGGGCCTAAGCAGATTCGCTTACGCTGCGATCACACGAGATTCTGCAGGGCGTGTCCAGACATTCCATTAGCTTTCATCTCGGCAAACCTGCTGTGTACCACCGCTATTTCTAGAGAGCTTTTTTGAAAAACAACCAGATTTTCATAATCGGTTCCCATGATAAACACTACTCGCATTGTATGGAATGTGTATTTTGTGGCAATAGTAAGTATCACCCACTTGAAACACACTCCTTTACGAGGAATCTACATCTTGTGCCAATGATAAGTATCAAATAATTGAAACGCACTTCTTTTCCATAAGTTAGTCTTGTCTTCTCTTTTCAGGGTCTCTTCATTCTTTCGCTGAGATTCGTCCTCCTTTCCTCTGTTCAAATGATCTGAATTTCTATTTCGTTTATCCTGGAACCACTTGAGTATGTCAAACTGCATTCCGGCGGGGTCAGGGATTTTCTCTGCCTCGTGATAACTGGGTGTTGTGTGATGTCCTTAGGTTAGTTAGGTTTAAGTATTTCTAAGTTCTAGGGGACTGATGACCATAGATGTTAAGTCCCATAGTGCTCAGAGCCATTCGAACTGCATTCGTAGTGCTGCTTTATCCCAGATCTATTTCTGACTGGTTACAACCTTTCCTTCTTTCTAATATCCTCACCCCACTATGTACTCTGATGATGTAATTGAAGATTTTCTTTGTTTGTCTGCATTTCGTCAATTAACATTGTGCAATCACGTTAGAGCGACCACCTGTCAAAAGCCTGAATAGCCACCTTTTGCAGCACGAATCTCTGCTATACATGCAGCAAGAGTCAGTGAGTTCTGGAAGGTACTGACAGCGATGTGGAGCCATGCAGACTGCAGGGCCCTGGCACCTGCATAGGTTTGTCGGTTGAGAAACCACTTTGTAAACAGCCCGACCTATATAGTCCCACAGATTCTCTATTGGTTTCAATCGGGGGAGTTTGGTGGCCAGTAGAGTACGGTAAAGTCATCCTGAACTTCTTCGAAACACACACATACGTTACTAGCTGCTATGACACGTGGCACTTTTCTGCTGGTAGATGCCATGGTGTCGAGAAAAAACTAACTACATACAGGGGTGGACGTGGTCCCCAAGGATAGGTATACACTTTTGTTGATCTATTATGCCCTCCAGGACGAAGACGTTACTTTGGGAATGCCACTAAGACCACAACGCTCTGCCCACCGTTCTGGACCATTGCAATGATTCTCTGGTAATTCATCAAGGAATAATGACAACAAAACCAGCGGCTGTATTTGAATCTAAAGTCGTTTATTCTTTTTAACTCATGGTACCAGTTTCGACGCCACGCAGTGTCATCTTCAGGCTTCGAACGCAAATATGCTACCCACAACCGTTTTCATCCGCAATGAACAGAATCGTATGCAGTGGGCCCAAATTAACTGGATTCTGTACCTTCAGTGGCGACAAGCCCAAAGCTTTCCCAGGGCTTGTTGTCGGCACGTAAGGTACGGAATCCTGTTAATTTTGGTCCGCTGCATACGATTCTGTTTATTCCACATGAAACCGGTTGTGGATGGCAGGTTACGTTAGGAGCCTGAAGATGACACTATGTGGTGTCGAAACAGGTAGCATGTGTTAACAAGAATAAACGACGTTAGATTCAAATACAGCAGCTGGCTATGTTATCATTATTCAAGTGATTTCGACGATAGTTGATGGGTGTTTGTTTGACCAATGGAGCATACATAGAACGTGAGTCATCTGATAAGGCCGCCTCTCACCACTCGACAGACTTCCAGTTGCGGTATTTGCGTGCAAATTCCAATGTTCGTCGCCTATGAGGGGCCGTCAGAATGCGTGCATGAAGCAGGTGCCCGTTTCGAAGGCCCATAGCAGCAATGTTCGCTGAACAATCGTTAAGGAGACATTGTTGATAGGCTCTTGTTTTATGTGAGTGGTCAGGTGTTCAAGAGTTGTACGTCTCTTCGCCCGTACACATCTCCGATGCTGTCGCTCTCCTCTGTCATCTGTGTCTTGTGGTGCATCACAATTGGTCTAATTCCGATTTTAGAGAGCGCCATTTTGCGTTGCATGGTATACTTCAATAAAATATTCTGTGATGTCAAGCCACATCGAGTGGCAATGGTAGAGGAGGTCTCAACCAAAAGCTCGTTCGCAGTGAACCAGTTGACGCATCTTGAAAAACGAAAATATTTTATTGATGGATATCGCCGCGAGAGCAAGTGTTTGTAATGTATTCTTTCACCACGATGACACTCGAGCTGTTTACGTATTTGGTCGCTTCGGAAGTGCTTTCTGCCCGTGGATCGAAATGCAATGACCATACCCTGTTGGACGCCAGGTAAATCGCTGCTTTTCTGCATTATGAGAACGCTTACACTTTTTTCGCGTTTCCCCCAGCACAATTTATGTTCCCTCCACTGCTAGTGCTGCCGCCTGCCATCTGTGAGTGGGTATGGAACACTGACGTCGAACATAGGCTGTGGTCACATAATGTGATTGGACCGTGTAATATGTGCGATCGTCTCCTGTTCAAACAGATCATCATGTTTTCTCTTATGCCGAGTTGAATCATTCCTTTTTTCCATGCGAGAATCTTCACTAAAATTTATCTTCATTGTTTCTGTAGTGCTCCCATTTCTCCTCTCTTATTCAGTATCAGGTATTCTAAACTGTGAAGTGTTTCTAGCTTATCAATAATGGCACAATGCCTAATCTTTGCACTGTAGGGATTGTTCATATGTTCATTTGTACTAACTTGTATGATAATTTGTCTTCCTGGCACATGCTTTGTTTGCGTCTTTATGAAGCCCATTCGAGGCGACCGCCTCAGCAAGATACTGAAATCTATCTCATCTCTTGATTTTTCCAAACCCAGTTTAGTAATGATGTGAAAAATGGACTCTTGACAAACATCTAGAACAGATGCTTCTTAATGTGTCTGTATCACCGTCTCTTTCGCATACCTTGGGTGCTGAAAATTTCAAACAAAGGAATACCTCATCGAATGAAAAAACAAATAGAACTGTTGCTCACTGTAAAATGTAGGAAAAAACACCATAAGAGGCGAAAGATACTAGTTACTACAACTCATCATTGAAGGGTAAACGTCTGTTGGAAGATGAACGAATACGTGCATGTCAGAAGATGCTTTCCGTGATGCAACATTACGTCCAAAGCGGGCTGTGTGGACCGCCAAACTCCAACTGGAGAGCGTGCCTTAATAGGAAGAAATATAATATATGTGGTGACACCATACACACCATCCAATGACTCCTTAAAAAATTGTGAGTAGTTACACTGAGCTTTGGACAACACTTTTGATGAGAAAGCGTAGATATGTCTTTTTCACCAATTCTGTGGGAAAGCTCTGCATCGATTTCGTAAGAGGAAGCGTCAACTTGCCATACAACTGGTTTGTCAGGATCATAGTGAACTAAGCATCGATCACTGAGCAATGCATCTTCAAGTTTTTGAAAAGCTATTTGGCATCCATATGTATAAAGAAAGGGGACATTCTTGCGAAGCAAGCGTTGCAATGGAGCTGCGATTTGTGTAGCATTCGGTATGAACCGAATGTAATAGTTCATTTTCCCCAAAACCGGCTGCAGTTTTGTGTCATTGCGAGGAACTGGCAAATCATGTATGGCTAACAAACGCGATTGAAGAGTATGTACACCTTGAATTCCAGTCACCCATGACTATTAAATTTTCGTTTCCCTTCACTACCTAAATAATTACTTTTATCTCATCATACATTTCATCAATTTTTTCGTCATCTGCAGAGCTATTTGGCATATAAACTTGTACTACTGTAGCAGGCGTGGGTTCGTGTCTATCTTGGCCACAATAATGCGTTCACTATGCTGTTGGTAGTAGCTTACTCTCAGTCCTTTTTTTTTAATTCATTATTACACCTACTTCTGCATTACCCCTATTTGATTTTGTATTTATAACCCTGTATTCACCTGACCAAAAGTCTTGTTCCTCCCGCCACCGAACTTCACTAATTCCCACTATATCTAACTTTAACCTATTCGTTCCCCTTTTTAAATTTTCTAACCTACCTGCCCGATTAAGGGATCTGACATTCCACGCTCCGATCCGTAGAACGCCAGTTTTCTTTTTCCTTATAACGACGTCCTCTTGAGCAGTCCCTGTCCGGAGTTCTGAATGGGGGACTATTTTACCTCCGGAATATTTTACCCAAGAGGACGCCATCATCATTTAACCATACAGTAAAGCTGCATGCCCTCGGGAAAAATTACGGCTGTAGTTTCCCCTTGCTTTCAGCCGTTCGTAATAACAGCAAAGCAAGGCCGTTTTGGTTAGTGTTACAAGGCCAGATCAGTCAATCATCCAGACCGTTGCCCCTGCAACTACTGAAAAGGCTGCTGCCCCTCTTCAGGAACCACACGTTTGTCTGGCCTCTCAACAGATACCCCTCCATTGTGGTTGCACCTACGGTACGACTATCTGTATCGCTGAGGCATGAAAGCCTCCACACCAACGGCAAGGTCCATGGTTCATTGGGGGGGGGGGGGGGGGAGATAAAGGTAAATTACAAAAATCTACTTAATACAATATGTGCATATGTAATGTAACAAATGTACCAGACGCCACCTGTCGGTAATAGTGTTATAATTACCTGCATTCTGCCAACCAATTTTATGTGACGCAGCATGTGAAGGTTGCAGTTTGCGGGCGGGTTAGTCCAGTAACCGAAATGTACGTTCTGGTACATTTGATGGTGATTTGATAGTATGAAAAAGATTTGCATTCGTGAAATAGTAAATTAGTATCATTATCGTTACAGATCTGAAGATGGTTCTAGAGGAACCGAAACCAGTCATAAGAATAAACATTTTATGCAATCAAGACGGATTATCTCTGGTCCTTTCCTTGGGGCCTATGTTGATGGCCTCTCCTCAGTTCATGGATGATCTTTCCAGAGATAGCCACCAGACTCCGGCTGCTAGTCCCACGCCGCCACATACTCCGGACCCGGGACAGCTCCGGGAACTTCCTCTGAACCCACTTCCCAGCCCATCGGCGGCGCCGCGTCGGAAGGACGATGCAGACGTCCCCATGCTGCTTGCCCAGCCCGACGTCACCTTGAAACCGCCACCATTGCGGCATTCCAGCCGCCTCGCACGGAAGGCGGCGCCCTACTCTCCGGCAGCAGGATTCCCCCGCCTCCTTCAGGAGGACATAGCTGCAGATCAGCCTACGGCACCGGGCTATATTGGTACTCTCTCCCCCGCGGTGGCCCATGCCACACCAGCTTTTCCAAGGGGGCAGGGGAGTTATACCAAGATTGCTCCTGAGAGATGGCAACCCATATTACACCACTGAGGACGAGGTTGTCTATGCCCAAGGCATACCGAAAGAACCACGGTAAACACCAGCCATTTCCATATGAAGTAATGGAAACAGACATTCCGAGCACTACTTCCTGCAGGGGGAGCTCGAGCCACAGTCTGCATGAAGAATCACTACGCCAAATTTTGGCTGGAGACAGCTATATAGGGGCTAGAACCAGCCCCGAAGTTCAGTTCACGCCGGATGCCGACCTCATGTACTACTGCCATTGAAGATTACATCTTCGTCTCGGAATTGGACTGTTACTAGTGTGTGAGTGTGCTACCAAGAACCTTTGTGGAAAATTATAAGTGAACTTTAGTTTGCCTCAATTAGGAGAATCTTTTGTTATTGTTACCTTTCGTTTCTATGTTCAGTCATCAACTTTGTGAACTTACATCAATAAAAGTTGTGTTTGTGAAAAAATGCGAATTGTCAGTCACAACATCCATAGCATTTCCATTTGCTATCGTGCAGAGAAGGTAGTGATTGCGTCTTGCCGCTAGCATTCTTTACATACACCAGAGTCTCTCTGGATTTTCTGCAAGGTTCCGAGAAAAAAACTTTCGTTGTGGAAACTGTTATAAGCATCTCATATTAAAATCCGCACTAAATTTCGAGCTTCTGTAAAAGATCGGCAATCTTGGAAATCTTGCATCCGTTTAAATTTGGCATGCCTTTTTCGTTGTTTTTGATACAATGTTCTGACCTGTTTGTGCACCTAGGGGGAAAACCTCCGTCGTCTGTTAATGCATTTGGTATAAATCTCTCAACTGCTGTACTTACATTGCTAATCTGAAGGGAGTGGAGTCTGTCTCTCTGGAAGGCGTCAGGTGAATTTTTATTTGCTTTTTTATTAGGTACATTTTTCCTTTATTTTTAGAGGGTATAGAAGTTACGTTATTCAGTCTCGCTACGACAACTCTGTGTTCACTAATCCATGAATTGTTTTTATGCTTGTTGTAGCTCAGAATTATTTGATGCTAAGAGATCAAGTGTGTTTTCGCAACTGTTTACTACTCGCCTGGGTTCGTGAACTAAGTACTCGAAATAATTTTCAGAGAATGTGTTTAGCATAATTTCGGATGATGTATTATGCGAACTTCCAGATATAAACACGTATTCTCGACTGCATATCGAGGGTATATTAAAGTCGTCATCACCTACGTTTGTATGAGTCGGGTAGGTATTTGAAATTAAACTCAAGTTATCTTTGAACCTTTCAGCAATTGTATCATCTGAATCAAGAGGTCGGTGAAAGGATCCAGTTATTATTTTATTCCTGTTGCCAAGGACGACCCCAGCCTATACTAACTCACAGGAACTATCCACTTCACTTTTGCTACAAGATAAACTACTTCTAACAGCAAAAAACACGTCCATGCCATCCTTTCTCAACTCCGTTAAGTCCTTCAAAAAAATGTCGGCTGAACTTATCTCCGGCTTCAGCCAGCTTTCAGTGCCTGTAACGATTCGAGCATCAGTGTTTGTTATTAGCGCTTGGAGCTCTGTTACTTTCCTAACTACGCTACGATACTTTACAACTAGTCATCAGTCTTCTGATTGGTTTCTGATGGGCCTCTTCTGTGCCAACCACTTAATTTGAGATTTATTTTTATGTATTTCTATCTCTGACTTCCTCTACAGTTTCTACCCTCTACATCGCTCCACAGCATCATTATGTCTTAACGCATGTCCTATCGTCCTATTCCTACTTCTTGTCAGTATTTTCAGTATATTACTTTCTTCGCTGATTCTGAGGAGGACTTCCTCATTGATTATTTTATCAGTTCAGTCTTCTTTAGCATCACATCTCAATCGCCTCGATTCACTTCAATTCCGTTTTCCTACAGTCCGTAATTCACTACTGTTCGATTCTGTGCATCAGTCGCGCGTACCTAGAAATTCGTTACTCAAATTATGGCCTATGTTTGTTACTAGCAGACTTCTTTTCTCGAGGAATGCCGTCTTTATCTGTGTTAATCTGTGCACAGCTTCGTTTGAGATGTATTATTTTGCCTGCAAGATTAAGGTATTTCTTCACTTCTAACACTTTGTGGTCTCCTACTTTTACAGTAAACTTCTGGCGAATTTCATTTCTACGATTCATCATTGATTCCTCTTTCTTCGATTTACTGCCAATGCATTTTCTGTATCCAGAATGAGATTTCCACTCTACAGCGGACTGAGCACTGATATGAAACTTCCTGGCAGATTAAAACTGTATGCCGGACCAAGACTCAAACTCGGGACCTTTACCTTTCGCGGGCAAGTGCTCTGAGCTACCCAAGCACGACTCACGTCCCATCCTCACAGCTTTACGTCTACCAGTACCTCGTCTCCTACCTTCCAAACTTTACAGAAGTTCTCCTGCGAACCTTGCAGAACGACCCTCCTGAAAGAAAGGATATTGCGGAGACATGGCTTAGCCACAGCCTGTGGAATGTTTCCAGAATGAGATTTTCACTCTGCAGCGGAGTGTGCGCTGATACGAAACTTCCTGACAGATTAAAACTGTGTGCCGTCCGTGACTCGAACTCGGGACCTTTGCCTTTCGGGGGCAAGTGCTCTACCTTCTGAGCTACCCAAGCACGACTCACGTCCCGTCCTCACAGCTTTCCTTCTGCCAGTACCTCGTCTCCTACCTTCCAAACTTTACAGAAGTTCTCTGCGAACCTTGCAGTCCTAGCACTCCTGA
Source organism: Schistocerca nitens (assembly GCF_023898315.1). Classification (NCBI taxonomy): domain Eukaryota; kingdom Metazoa; phylum Arthropoda; class Insecta; order Orthoptera; family Acrididae; genus Schistocerca; species Schistocerca nitens. The sequence goes on from NC_064614.1 coordinate 1,250,308,892, forward strand.
AAAAAAGGATGTTGCGGAGACATGGCTTAGCCACAACCTGGGGAATGTTTCCAGAGTGAGATTTTCCCTCTAGCGGAGTGTGCGCTGATATGAAAGGTCCCGAGTTCAAGTCTCGGTCCGGCACACAGCTTTAATCTGTCAGGAAGTTTCATTTTCTGTGTTTACTCCATTTATTATGTGTTAGTGGTTCTTCTTCGGGTTCAGTAAGAAAAAGCGAATCTTATCACTGATATCGTTTCACCCTGAATTTTAACGCCACTCCTAAAACTTTTATTTCCGTTACTGCTTCTTCGATACAGAGATTCAACAGTGGTTGACAAAGAATGCATTCCTGTCATGCTCCCATTTTAGTCCTAAGACTTTGATCATGGCCTTCCACTCTTGTTTTACGTTTTTAGGTTATATACATGACGTATATTACCCGCCTTCCCCTATACCTTATCCTACTTTCTCTCTTAACGTCGAATGTCTTCCACCATCTAGACGATCGATACATTTTTCTCGGTTTTGTATATGTTAACAGTAACAGCTACTATGAAAAAGCCACAGCTCTTCCTGTGATACTAATCAGCTGCTATTTTATTGCTATGCCATACTTCAGCCACAGAGGTTATGTAACTTGACACATATCACTGTCAGCTGTCTATTTATTGGGAACCAGGATCTGTCTAATACTATATTGTTACAGTTATGCAGGATTTACATTCTCGAGTCTATGTTTTATGGTAAATAGTAGAAATAGTGGCAAATCAGGCATTCTTCTACTCTGTTTTTGAATACTTAGGAATTTCAGGTATCTGCCTATTGTCATAGACTTCTGCAGCAGAACATTCTCAGTGCACGAGAGGGATGCATAGTCTACGTGTAAATTACTTCTGCTATTAGTATTGTGGTCGTGCATTACTAATTTCAGCCTAAATTCCTTCTTGCTATGTACGACAAATAGAATGTGAGAGTATGCTGGCGTACAGTGGCATATAATTGTACAGAACCATTATTCGTGGATGAGTCCTATGCAAGGTATTCTGTTGCCAACATGACACGATTTTCTTACTGCATTTTCTTTTTTTGACTTCAGCTGCAATGCCACTGAAGACAATGTCACAATACAAAGTGACTGTGTATTTTAACGTTTAATGTTGGGGATATGCACAAAAAATGGTTAAAATGACTCTGAGCATTATGGGACTCAACTGCTGTGGTCATCAGTCGCCTAGAACTTAGAACTACTTAAACCTAACTAACCTAAGGACATCACACATACCCATGCCCGAGGCAGGATTCGAACCTGCGACCGTAGCAGCAGCGCGGCTCCGGACTGGAGTGCCTAGAACCGTACGGCCACCGCGGCCGGGATATGCGCAGTACACTACGATCATTCCATAGGCCTTCGTACTCTATGAGCTTTAATAGAGACTCAGCTTTGTAGTCATAATGGAGCTTGGTCACAGATGTAAGTAAGAAATATTTGCTCGACACTGTGTACATTGTTGTATGAGTTGGAAGTATATGTACTCGCAGTCCATTTGTAGAGCCTAAGATTGAAATTAACTGATTATTACTTGTATGTATGTAGACAATTTTTAAAGGGTTGGCGCTGAGATGGACTAGATGTATTTGTATATATGTAGACAATTTTTGAAGGGTTGCCGCTGAGATGGACTTGATTGATTTGCATATGTGAGACAGAAAAAGGAAACAATTCCCATTCAGTTCCGCTATAGTTCCAATTAACTGAATCGATTTATGCGATGTATAATGCGTAGCGCCAAAACCAAAGACCAGACACCTAATAAACGATATATTTATACTGCTCTTCTGCATCTGTGACATTGCTTGAACTATGCTTGCTTAGATCTGTGTATATTGTTAATTAGTGCCATTCTGATTCCGATATATGGCGTATCATTGGTTTAAAATGCCCAACGTTTCTGCTGTTGGGAACATATAGGGCAGAGGCAGCCAGAAACTGGGCTGGTGAGCTGTGCCCTGACCTGTGCACCATGGCGCTCAGTCTCACTGCACACTTCCCCCACCACCCCACAACTCTGTCTGATCGCAAGATGGAGGAAGAAGGGGAAACAGCAAACGTGCAGCTTTTAAATGGCAGTGCCGTCATACTGCATATGATGTGGTCTTATATTTCACATTTCTAAACAACGTAGATCTGAAACACAAGAAATGTTCAGTATTATTTTATTATTTTTGGCGCAATTGAGACATAATTTAATTTTTATACGGTACAAACTGCCGGCATACAATAGACGTAGACAATTTCACAGATTGTTTGCACTGAGGTTGCCACGAAATGGTGACTTATTTAGTTTCATAATCGAAGAAAATGTCTTTGACATACGTAAGTTCATCAGTATGCAGTAGCACTTTTGCAGCCTTATTATGGAGACGTGGAAACTCTACTCGAGTTGTCGCGGATACTTTTCAAGTAAAGGGATGCGTCTGGTAGATCAACCTACTACATCTGCACATACACAGGAGTAATTTCAAATGAAACGGCAAAGGATCTGGGAAACAGTTGGTGAACAGATGTAAGACCAGCAGTGTCCTCGAAACGTTTCGGAAACAATGCTGGTAATTCTTTCAAGGCCATAATGAATTCTTTATACCTCGTTTTCTCTTTAATGGCAGCGAGTAAGCTGGATTGTGTTTATCAGAGCGTGTCCCTTGTACAACACGATTTTCCTTTCCGGGCATCTGAATCAAATCTGTGGGCATGTGACGTCAAGTCCATTTAAAATGCGAGGCCTGCAACACAATTCTGGATGTTCCAATTTTCGTCGCTACTCTCCTTTTTCCTTCATAAATTCAGTGATAGCGAGTTTTAAATTCTTCCAGGTATGGCCCTTGACTTAACCAAACTAATTTGCAGTAATATACCAAGTCTCCATACTCTTTCTTTAGTACCATTGAAAACTGTTGCAACTGACAGTTGAATAATGAATGTGACTTCAGCAATTTTACTACTCGTACCACTAATTTCTTCACGTGCTGCATGCCTGATAATTTAGCATATACTGAACAATGAATCCCATCTGCCGATCGTTGTGTCATGGTGCAGAATAGTAAGGGCTAGAAATTAGAAAAAAATTATTAAAACTTACTCACACAAATTCAACTGATGCCAGAGACAGAGGTGGAAGCTTGAAGAGAGCCATTATGTCGGACGTGGATCAGGTCGACGACACTGTCTGCCGAGTAATGTAGACACACCAAAAATAGTTTTGCATCACCTCTGTTGGGAGTGTTCAGGAACCTGTACAGAAAATTGGAATAGAGATCAACATAAACACCATTTCCGCCCTTTTTATTGCTCATAAACCATCATACTTCCTCATAGGAGGTGGTCCAGATTGCTGAACACACCGGCATCGCTATTGCCCAGTAACATGTTCTCTTGCATTGATTCATGCCTGTTTCGTCGTGTCATACTATCCACAAGTTCATCAAGACACCGTTGGTCCAGATTGTCCCACTCCTCAACGGTGATTCGGCGTAGGTTCCTCAGAGTGGTTGGTGGGTCACCTCGTCCATAAGTAGCCCTTTTCAATCCATCCCAGGCATGTAAGATAGGTTTCATGTCTGGAGAACATGCTGGCCACTCTAGGTGAGCGTTGTCGTTGTCCTGATGGAAGTCATTCACAAGATGTGCACGATGGGGGACGCGAATTGTCGTCCATGAAGACGAATGCCTCGCCAATATGCTACCGATATGGTTACACTATCGGTCTGAGGATGGCATTCACACATCGTACAGCCGTTAGGGCGCCTTCGATAACCACTAGCGGCGTACGTCGGCCTCACGTAATGCCACCCTAAAACAGCAGGGAGCCTCCACCTTGCTGCACTCGCTGGACAGTGTGTCTAAGTCGTTGAGCCTGACCGGCTTACCTCCAAACACGTTTCCGACGACTGTCTAGTTGCAGGCATATGCGACACTCATCGGTGAAGAGAACGTAATGCCAATCCTGAGCGGCCCATTCGGCATGTTGTTGGGGCCATTTGAACCGCGCTGCATGGTGTCATGGTTGCAAAGATGGTCCTGTCCTTGGACGTAGGGAGTGAATTTGCGCATCATGCAGCCTATTGCGCAAAGTTTCAGTCGTAACACGACGTCCTGTGGCTGCACTGACAGCATTATTCAACATGGTGGCGTTGCCTTCAGGGTTCCTCCGAGCCATAATCCGTAGGTAGCGGTCATCCACTGGAGTATTAGCCCTTGGGCGGCCTGAGCGAGGTATGTTATCGACAGTTCCTCTCTCTTTGTATGTCCTTCATGTCCCAACAACATCGCTTTGGTCCACTCCAAGACGCCTGGACACTTCTCTTGTTGAGAGCCCTTCCTGGCACAAAATAACAATGCGAACTGCGGTACTGACCGTGTAGGCATTGTTGAACGCGAGCCGTGTACCTCCTTCCTGGTGGAATGACTGGAACTGACCGACTGTCGGACGTCCTCCGTCTAATAGGCGCTGCTCATTCATATTTGTTAACATCTTTCGGTGGTTTTAGTGACAACTATGGACAATCAAAGGGATTGTGTGTGTGATACAATATCCACAGTCAACATCTGTCTTCAGAAGTTCTGGGATCTGGGGAGATGCAAAACTTTTCTGATGTGTTATAAAGCATCCACCGGAAAAAGGGACTGAAAACGAAAGGAAGCTCGTTAAGCATATCCGTTAGCTTGAAAGGCATGTTGCAAGAAACTGTATCTATTTCATAAGTTCACATAGCGAGTGACCGACACAGAAGTTAACAGCCTGTTGAGTGAATGTGATAGAATTAGGAGGACACACTACTTACTTTAAATACTCCAGCTCTCCAGTTCTTGTCATGAGTTGATCATTAGGATCAGTTCCGTTCACAGTAACTGATTGGGAGGCTACGTTCAAGGTATCTTTCGTGAGACCTGCGGAACCTACTGATTTCTCGGAATTCAGAGAATATTGTAAAGATACATATTTGCCATCAGTGAGCTGCTCTGCCTTCAATTTAGCGGGTCATAGTGAACCATCTATCAAGTTTGTAACAGTAACTTGCTCTCTTTTAGACGGCATGGTCATAAGACACACGGGTGTAGCGAGTGTCGCTGGGCGATGATCAGACAAAACAAATAGTTGCATTTAGTTTCGTACACTGTAAGTTGTATTTTTCTTGTTTAGTATATGTTGCTCTGTTTGAAACACGTATTTTTAGTATAAAATTAAGTAAATGGTAAATTGCACAAAATTGCTAGGGACAAGGTCAGCTAGTACTAGTGAGAATATAACCACTGTGACGGAGCAAGTGTCACAGTTGTTAGAGGAAAATGCTCAAAAAAATTACACCACAATGAAGCGATTGTTCAGTTGGAATCTTTGTGGGCTGCGCAAGATTCACAGTCAGGTTCGAGTAGATTTGCGTCGCTAGTAGCAATGCCCCACTTTTCAGTAAATCCATGAATAACTAACAGAGGTAGTAACTGTTTTCATATATGATGCACTGGCAGCATCCGGAATGAGTAAGTAATTAGAAGAAACTACTCTGCGGATGGCCAATGTACGCCTTACAGGTTGTTGTGTACATAGTTCCGCGTAGTCAGCGCGTACATAACTTTCCCACTAGAGCGCGCACCGCTAAGCACACAGCGCAGGCGCAGCGCTCGTCCGTCTCCGCACTACGAGATGGCGCTGTCTTAGAGACGGACCAAATTCTGCTTCCGCCGATCCGCGTATTAATATGTAACGCAGCCAATGAGATTGCTGCTAACGTAGGACCTTTTCTCCTCGTGGATCACACTCGCGCAGTGATACCTGAACGCGCGAGGTATTATAACGAGTGTACAGACCTCCGATTAGTCAGTCTGCATTTGTCTGCATTAGTCTGTAGTCAAGTTTCAGTCTGCGCCTAATAAGATTATCATATTCCTGTACATAACCATGAAGAGAAATGTATAGACACTTTGTCAAGTATCAGAGATATGTGAGAATAAGATTAACGTACCAAGACCAAAGGAACTTCAGATTGTCAATTGTAAACAGCATCCAGAATCACGTTACGTAATATCTATAATTTTTATTATTTTAATAAATGTGTGTGAAAATTAATCAAGTTCTGTTTAAAGTTGGTCACCGTCAATCTGCTATTCTAAGCGTGCAAGTGGTATTTCTATCGTCTGACCTAACGGCAGAAGATAAACACGCCACGATAAGACCACGAGACATATTGCTGACACTCGCCTACTTCGTTAGAGCGACAAGTCAAATAATCTGATGGTGTGTGTACCGAAGGTCTTACAGTACGCACACCACACAGGTGAAGCCAAGACGTGTGTGATGTATCACGAAACGCTGAACTACGCTAACACAATTAGTAAAATGTTTCCCTCAGAGATCCCGTAAGTAGAATTGTGTTAGGTTTTTTTTTTTAGAGGAAAGTTGAGTGGGTTCACATAGAAGGCAACTTTGACAGTGGAGACTTTTTCAGACAAAATCCATAAAGTAAATGAGCAAAGATGTCACTTGGGACAGAATATTGAAGTAGATCACGTCATACTCAGGGAAGGAGAAAACACGTTTCTCGATGTGTTTTTGCGAGGAATTCTTGCAGAATTTTCGCGAAGAGTACGCATGGAAAATCCAGAGGATTTGGCTACGGCACTACGTGTTGCACGCATTTGCAGGAAATAGATATCGCTGCATCAGCAAGGAATGGTAAGCGAATTTTTGCTTCTGAAAAAGACTGTTATCGTTGTAGGAAGAAAGGACACATGAAGGCGGAATGTAATCAGAAGTAATGTTACAGATGTGATCGTTTGAGTCACAAGGCAAACGAGTGTGGGACTAGGAAACAGAATAACGGAAACAAGCGACGGAAAATGTTAAACATAAACGGGTGTGTTTTGTCCTTCGGAAAACATTCCCAGTCAGTCAGAGTACTGCAGACACTAACGCAGAGATGGACTGATCTTTGATGGGCTTCGTAAATGGCGAAGAATATAAATTAAACAATGGAAAATCCAGGATGGAATGTAACAATGGAAAATACAGAATATAAATAGAATAAATAAGAAAATGTAAACAGAATAAATAACAATATTAATTTTTTGCCTATACCGGAATTCATGTAACTGTGGTTAGTCCATACCTCGTGGTTAGGAGAAGATTAAGGACTCTAAAGTATAAAGTACGTGGAATGGGAAATAATGATTTGGTATTGTCGCAGACAACACAGATCGTTCTCAGGATTGGAACTTACAGTTTCTTGAGCATTTGGAAATGAATTTTTGTAATACTAACCTAAGTATTAAAAAGTTTTTCTGACTCACACGGATATAAGGTGGTTATATCACGGCAGAACTGTTCTTATATTGTGTGAGGTTTACCTTTTTCTCATCAAGTACGCCTTTTCCTAGGCAGAGTCTGAGTTTCAGCTGTGGTTTGTTTGACAGCGGTTTTCATGAAACTCGACAGTTTAAATTTATTACTTCACAGACCTAACCTGTGTAATATGCAAGACTCTACAGAATCGTTCATTTAAAGCTTCGCAGTTTGAGAAACCTGTCTAAATTCCAATCAAATCGATCGCTTCGATACCCTTAACGATTTTCTAGTGGGAGTTCATCTTACTAGGGACGAAAATGTCAAGAATAAAGTTAAGGAACATTTGAAGGACTCTGGAAAAATTTCAAAAAGTATTTCCCTGCTCTATCTAGTAATAAGGACTGGATTCGCAGTCGCTTGGAAAAGACAGTAACTTTGGAATCGAGATGAAGATTAAATCGAAACGGGCAGCTAGTCGAAACGCCTAGTGACTAAATTACAGAAAATAAATCTTTGTCTCCGATAAGCTAAGCTTTCAGGAGGAGTTTTCAGTGCTGTCAAATAAAGCGTTAACAAGTTTATTACCTGCCTCAGTCACATATTAGTGTGAAAATAATCTGAGACAGTATTTACCTTCTGAGGTTCATAATTTCAAGGTTATCTCACATGCAAAGCAGGTGGCTCCTTCTCAACGAATTTCGAAGAAGGCTTGAGGCTCTTAATTCCATAATGAAAACTTTGAGATTAACAGAAAAGTGTAGATTAATATTGCGTATTAGACCTATCCATTGCGCAAAAGCCCTTATTCTTATACAATGTATAATTTGGTGCTACTGAGTAACAGCAAGGTCTCGTAAGCTGACATGAAGTTCGTAGTGTATGGCAGCTAAAAACAAACGCCTCCATCTACTGACTTCTTGCTGCTCTTCGTCTCTTAATAATCAATCTACTTTTTTTTCCGAAACAGTTGTTCAGCACTTAAGAATTTAATGGCTACTGGTGCTCTTTGACCGGGATGTCTCTCCACATACGGCATGGCTTCTTCATTAGTAACGTGTCAGCGTTTGCCTAACTGTATGCCAGTGCACTTGCTGCACGTGTACGCCATATTTATTCTATTTCTATATCAGCGATACACTAAACCTCATTTGCATGTGCGGTTTGACCTGCCATGTATACCGCGATGTCAGGCGATGGCTGGCAGTGTAACCGAACACGACATCTAACAGCACATAGAGGAAACTTGTCGCTCCATGACACAGGAGACGTTACAACCCGTCTGCAGTTTGTTTAGAAGGCGCATTGCACTCTGCATCCAGGAACATGTGCGCACATTTGAAAATCTCACTTACATCAACATTCCTCTACCAGAACTTCCATCTGCACACAAGAAAGTACTATTTGCAGCATGTTGGAATCCTTCCCTAACACTTCGAAAGTGTCTGGCTTACAAACCAAACGTCTTAGCAATGTACTTCCAACTGATTCGTACACATTAGTTTTAAATACATTAGCTACATGAAAGAAAAAATAACGTTCTATTTAAAAATTGTAGCTCGTTGATTTAACTCTCTGGAAAATGACTCAATAAACAATGTTCATAAGCTTGCAGAAAGTGTGCCGTTTCTTACGAGGACCTATCTCAATAAATATCGCTGTCACCTAGTATTTTTTAAGTTGCAGAGGGATACACTTTATCTGCGTAACCCTGTATATCACCTGCAGCGGGATGCTCCAGCTCCTGCGTTCGCAAGTGACCTAATCCCAATTTAATTTACATGAAATTAATCGGAATCACTCACTGAAGGCCACAAAAAGGTAAGAGCTGGTAAGGGGTGAGACCATGGACGCCGACGTTCCAGAATTTCTGTGGGATCATATCGATAGCGAAGTGTGATATGTGTTTTAAGAGGGCTCGCGATGTTCTTTAAAGTCTCCATGGTAAACAAATCCGCCACATCTGTAAAATACTTTATTAACCGAAATCTTGCACAATTCAAGTCGCTATACACCACCACGGTTTCGGGGTCTTAGCCCCATCATCAGGTGTATCTCATATCAAAAGCTGAGACAGTGATGCTGATGTACTACAGGTACTGACAGGAAGCACGTTCTCTGTTCAGTGTCAGTAATACTCACTGTGATGACGACGGCTAATATCTGAAGAATGGACCCATAGCGACTAGCAAACGTACTGCTCGAATTCGAAAGTGTGTTAAAAAGCGATACTCAATGTTGTGTTTCAGCTTTCCACACGATTCCAGTTATTGTGCCACGTTTGAAAACTGCGAAAACTTTTGCCCGCCAAAGTGCCCTTGCTCCACACATTCGGTCAGTAGTACCTTGTCTTTGAATTAACTGTCAACACGATGATAGCCCTTTTTCCTAAAAACGAGAACGTCCCAGCCTACAGTCTAAGCTTTTGACACGATTCCAGTTATTGTGCCACGTTTGAAAGTTGCGAAAATTTTTGCCCGCGTAAGTGCCCTTGCTCCACATATTAGGTCAGTAGTACCTTCTCTTTGTAATAACTGTCAACAGGGTGACAGCCCTTTTTTCTAAAAACGAGAACTTCCCGGCCTACAATCTAAGTTCCCGCCTCCTCCCAAGCCGCTGTATGTCTGAGAACAAACAGAACGACAGTAATCCGTATTACATTAAAACAGTGTCACTGAAATCATAAACTACAGCACTCTTATTTGACTGAAACAAAAGAAACAAATATCATATACACTACTGAGCTAGTCTGCCCCAATCGAATTCCTTGTGTTGCATTTCGTTAGTGATCAATATTGGCTAGTAGTTAGATTAAAACAATTGTTCACGAGCGGAGTAGGCGTATTGTAGTATGTCATTTCTAACAAAACATCAAAGGAAGCCGGGAAAACGGAATACTTTTCGCATTGCATTTCGATTGTTATTGTGGTGACTGCCTCTCGTGTGGCCACAGACGGACAAGGATGGCCGAAGTGTGTTGTTTGCTTCCTTTGCACACTTTTGAAACAAACAATTACGTTTTAGATGTTGGAAATTTTTACTTACATCTCAAAGTGTGGTGTGCGTACTGTAAGACCTTCAGTACACACACAATCAGATTATTTGACCTGTTGTCTAACGAAGTAGGCGAGTGTCAGCAACATGTCTCGTGGTCTTATCGTGGCGTGTTTATCTCCTGCCGTTAGGTAAGACGATAGAAATGCAGCTTGCACGTTTAGAGTAGCAGATGGACGGTGACCAACTTTAAACAGAACTTGATTAATTTTCACACACATTTATTAAAATAATAACAAGCATAAAAATTAATTATCTGGGTTCTGGATGCTATTTACAAAGGACAATCTGAAGTTCCTTTGGTATTGGTACGTTATTCTTATTCTCACATATATTTCGGATACTTGACAAAAGTGTCTATACATTTATCTTCATGGCTATGTGCAGGAATGTGGTAATCTTATTAGACGCAGACTGAAACTTGACTATAGACTGGTACAAACAAATGTAGATTGGTACAGACCGGTATAGACTAAGGCAAACTGGTACAGACTGGTGCAGACAAATGCAGACTGACTAATCGGAGGTCTGTACACTCGTTATAATACCTCGCGCGTTCATGTATGACTGCGCGAGTGTGATCCGCAAAGAGAAAAGGTTCTACGTAAGCAGCAGTCTCATTGGCTGCGTTACATTTTAATACACGGATCGGTGGAAGCAGAATTTGGTCCGTCTCTATGGCAGCGCCATCTCGTAGTGCAGAGACGGATGAATGCTGCGCCTGCGCTGTTGTGCTTAGTGGGGCACTGTAGTGGGAAAGTTGTGAACGCGCTGACTACGCGGAACTATGTACACAACACAAAGTTTCAACTGCTTTTATTTTTTGATAATGGTAAGTGAGAAAGGTTTATTTTACGTTGTTTTTATCAACCTAAAACTCTTGTGCCGCCAGCCCCAGAGCACCCACGTAGTTGGCGTGCGTGGATGAGGCGGCAGTGTGGAAGTACCAAGCACATCAAATTAACAATTAACTTTTGCACAACTAACAAAAAATATGTAGTTTTTTCAGAGACTTTTTTCTAGGCAAATACATTTATATAACAACATGTTTGCTGCAATAAAGCACACCACATTCTTCATTGTAGCGTCCTGAAACAACAACGTTCCTTTGTTTATTATTCTCTTCATTGCGTAGAATAGCTGCACACAACAGCACCATGGTCCGAATATGCACATAACCCTAGCTTCATTTCTATGTAGAATGGGAAATGTTTCTCTGCCGGCTGGAGTGGCCGTGCGGTTCTAGGCGCTACAGTCCGGAACCAAGCGTCCCCTATGGTCACAGGTTCGAATCCTTCCTCGGGCATGGATGTGTGTGATGTCATTAGGTTGGTTAAGTTTAATCAGTTCTAAGTTCTAGGCGACTGATGACCTCAGAAGTTAAGTCGTATAGTGCTCAGAGCCATTTGAACCATTTTTTTAACTTTTTTTTAAATGTTTCTCTCTTTACATTTTCATACCGCTGAGGCAAATACAGACCACTATAAGACTTGTTCTTTAACAGAGTTTAACTTTGTAGCTCAGTTAACTCTTATTGCACTGTGTCACGTCGTCACATACACAAAGTTTAATTTTGTAGCTCAGTTAATTCTTATTGCACTGTGTCACGTCGTCACATACAACTAATAAAGGAGTAATGGTCAATTGCTGTCCATTCTTTAGAACGTTCAAATGTTGGAACCGTGGCTCGAAGCTGTTTATTAGCTGATCTATTATACGTCAATGGTTTGTAAAGGAGATATCGATAAATATAGAGAATCAAGACGAGCAAAGACGTGAGAATCCCATTCCTCATTTGCCTCTCAAACAAAGGGAGCCTATCTCTGAATACCCTGTCATGCATGTGTACCATCAACATTTCTTTCCTCTGTAGGGACGTGTCCAGTATGTTCAAGTGAATGGTTATCGCATCGAGAAAGCAAGATCTGACATCCAATTTGGCTCTCTGAGGTAAACCAATTCTTCCAGTACCATGCCTAGAAACGAAGGAATTGTCTCACGAATTGTAAAAAAGAAATGAATACATTTTCTTGTGCTGATCCACCAAACAGTATAGTGGTAAGGAATATCTCCACATTCAGCTTCAGTATCTCAAATAAACCCTTTGAACTAACCATGGTTGACACCGAACTTCGTACAATATTCATGCGCTTCCCCAAATGTCAGTTACATGAGACAGTTGCACAGTTTTAGCACACAATGCCTCGCCGGCCGAAGTGGCCGTGCGGTTAAAGGCGCTGCAGTCTGGAACCGCAAGACCGCTACGGTCGCAGGTTCGAATCCTGCCTCGGGCATGGATGTTTGTGATGTCCTTAGGTTAGTTAGGTTTAACTAGTTCTAAGTTCTAGGGGACTAATGACCTCAGCAGTTGAGTCCCATAGTGCTCAGAGCCATTTGAACACAATGCCTCCTGATGAATGAAACAGCTTGTACGGCAGACGTCCTTTCCAAAGTCACACTTCACTTTATTTTTCAAGCGACAGAGGAAACCTTAGTGATGCCCAACCATTTCTGATGCACCGCCTGTGACCACAAACGAAAGGTTTTCCACGGCAATTTCATGCTCTCCGCAGTCTTATATACAGGTTCTAAGATATCGTACCATCTTCTCGAATAATCCGGTGGTTTTACACCTAGCTCCTCCGTAATTTGCTGTTGAGCATCGACACGACATACAAAATTTGCAAGTTGAGCACAATCAGATATATCTGTGCTCTCATCGAGGTGGTGCGGGCCAAATTTCTCAGGAAATGAAAAAAACTATAATGGACTAAACTTGTCTAGCTTGAAGAGGGGAACCAGATGGCGCTACGGTTTACCCGCTAGATGGCGCTGCCATGGGTCAAACGGAAATAAACTGCGTTTTTTTTTCAAAAGGAACGCCCATTTTTTATTACATATTCCTGTAGTACGTAAGGAAATATGAATGTTTTAGTTGGACCACTTTTCTCCCTTTGTGATAGATGGCGCTGTAATAGTCAAACATATGGCTCACAATTGCAGACGAACAATTGGTAACAGGTAGGTTTTTTAAATTAAAATACAGAACGTAGGTACGTCTGAACATTTTGTTTCGGTTGTTCCAATGTGGTTCATGTACCTTTGTGAACTTATCATTTCTGAGAACGCTTGCTGTTCCTGCGTGATTACCTGTAAATACCACATTAATGCAATAAATGCTCAAAATGATGTCCGTCAACCTCAATGCAGTTGGCAATACGTGTAACCCCTCTCAACAGCGAGTAGTTCGCCTTCCGTAATGTTCGCACATGCATTGACAATGTGCTGACGTATGTTGTCAGGCGTTGTCGGATCACGATAGCAAATACCCTTCAACTTTCCCCACAGAAAGAAATCCGGGGACGTCAGATCCGGTGGACGTGCGGGCCATGGTATGGTGCTTCGACGACCAATCCACCTGTCATGAAATATGCTATTCAATAATACTTCAACCGCACGCGAGCTATGTGCCGGACATCCATCATGTTAGAAGTACATCGCCATTCTGTCATGCAGTGAAACATCATGTATTAACATCGGTAGAACATTACGTAGGAAATCAGCATACATTGCACCATTTAGATATCCATCGATAAAATGGTGCCAAGATCGCTGGTGTTCCACTTGTCGCAGCCATCGTGGATTTTCCGTTGCCCAATAGTGCATATTATGCCGGTTTACGTCACCGCTGTTGGAGAATGATGCTTCGTCGCTAAATAGAACGCGTACAGAAGATCTGTCATCGTCCCGTAATTTGTCTTGTGCCTAGTGGCAGAACTGTAACGACGTTCAAATTCGTCGCCATGCAATTCTCAACACCGACGTTTTTGAGGTTCCCGATTATCGCGCTATTTGTCTGCTACTGATGTGCGGATTAGCCGCGACAGCAGCTAAAACACCTACTTGGGCATCATCATTTGTTGCAGGTCGTGATTGACGTTTCACATGTGACTGAACAGTTTTTTTCCTTTATTGTTATTTTTGCTTCTTATACAAAGACGGGCTGGCAGCGGATTACAGCTACTCCGCTCTTCAGCCACAAGAGCGACAATAATTGAGAAAAAGAAAAGTGTAACAAATCGGAGGTTCAAAAACAGGAGATACAATAAATAAAAGACATGAAGCCGTTCATACTCGATGAAAACACACGAAAACATGTCGGCACTGCACAAAAACACTGACGAATCAGATGTTACAAGTGAACGGCGAGCGTGTCGGCGGAAAACACTAAATTACAATCACAACGGCACAGACACTAAACTGATGGCGATGATCTCTGGCGCGCGAATGTCAACTTAGCGAGTGCGAGTCCGGGGACCTGCCAAGAGGGGAAGGAAGGTGGTGGAGGAGGGAGAGAGGAGAGCAGAGATGCCAATGGCAGGGGAGTTGGGGGGGGGAGGAAGGAAGGTAGGAGGAGGTGGGGAAGCCCGGGGGAGGAAGGGGGGCGAAGGGAGGATGGAGGGAAGGAGAGAAAAGGGAGAGAGGGTGCCTTAAGGAAAGGAAGTGGGAGGAGAGGATCAAAGTTGATAGGAGGGGTAGATGGAGGAGGGCATCATCAGGGAGGGGGAGCTTGCGTAAGTCACCCTGGAGAGATGGAGAGCAGGTGGGATGTGGAAAAATGGCGCGGCACAGGACGGGCCTGGGACAGGATGGGAGAGACCAGTGGGTGAAGGGGATCGAGTTTACGGGAGGCGTAGAGGACCCATATCCGTTTGAGGAAAAGGAGGAGGTGGGGGAACGGAATAAGGGCATACAGGATCAGCATGGATGGAGGAGAAGAGATGGATGCGATAGGCGAGGCGAAGAGCATGGCGTTCTAGGATCCGAAGGGATTTGTAAAAGTTAGGGGGAGCGGAGATACAGGCAGGGTGGGCATAGCAAACGATAGGACGAATGGGGGATTTATAGGTATAGAGAATGGTGGAGGGGTCCAGACCCCATGTACGGCTGGAAAGGAGCCTGAGGAGACGGAGTCGGGAGCGTGCCTTGGTTTGGATTGTCCAGAGGTGGGGGGTCCAGGAGAGGCGACGGTCGAGGCTGACGCCAAGGTACTCGTACTTAAGGGTGGGGGTGAGGGCGATAGGACAGCCATAGATGGTGATATAGAAATCGAGGAGGTGGAAGGAAGGGGTGGTTTTGCCTAAGATGACCACCTGGGTTTTGGAAGGATTGACCTTAAGCAACCACTGGTTGCACCAAGTGGTGAACTGGTCAACATGGGATTGGAGTAGGTGTTGGGTGTGCTGCAGGGTGGCGGCAAGGGCAAGGAAAGGCGGTGTCATCGGCGTACTGGAGAAGGCGGATGGGGGGTGAAGGCGGCGGCATGTCCGCCGTAAACAAAAGGTACAGAAGTGCGGAGAGGACGGAACCTTGGGGCACACCAGCAGAGGGGAAAAAGGTGTAGGAATCCGTGTTATGGATGGTAACATAGGAAGGACGTTGAGAAAGAAAGGAGCCAATGAGACAGACGTAGTTAATAGGAAGGGCGAAGGTTTGAAGAGGAGACCGGAATGCCACATGCAGTCATAGGCTCGTTCAGGGTCAAGGGAGAGAAAGCGGAGCGATGGGAATTGAGCTGTTTGGAGAGGAGATGAGTGAGGTGAAGGAGAAGGTCATCAGAAGAGAAGGACAGCCGAAAGCCACGCTGGGTAACGGAAGGAGGCAGTGCAGGTGGAGATGCTGGTGGATGCGTTGGGTTAGGATGGATTCCAGGACCTTGCTGAAGACCGAGGTAAGGTTGATGGGACGGTAAGAGGAGACAGCAGACGGCGGTTTACCGGGTTTAAGGAACATCAGGATACAGGAGGTTTTCCAAAGGTCAGGGTAGTAGCCGGTGGACAGGACTACATTATAGAGCCTGGCCAGGGTGGAAAGGAAAGAGGCAGGAGTTTCACGAAGGTGGCGATAGGTGACACGATCGTGACCAGGAGCGGTGTTGCGTTTTGTGCGGAGTGTAGCAATGTGACTGAACACTTCCTGTTTCCTTAAATAATGTAACTATCCGGCGAACGGTCCGGACACTTGGATGATTTCGTCCAGGATAGCGAGCAGCATACATAGCACACCCCCGTTGGGCATTTTCATTACAATAGCCATGCATCAACACGATATCGACCTTTTCCACAGGTGGTAAACGGTCCATTTTAACACGGGTAATGTATCACGAAGCAAATACCGTCCACACTGGTGGAATTTTACATGATACCACGTTCTTATACGTTTGTGACTATTACAGCGCTATCTATCACAAAGCGAAGAAAGTGGTGCAACTAAAACATTCATAATTCTTTACGTACTACACGAATATTTAATAAAAAATGGGGGTTCCTATTTAAAAAAAAAAACGAAGTTGATATCCGTTTGACCTATGGCAGCGCCATCTAGCGGGCCAACCATAGCGCCATCTGGTTTCCCCCTTAAAGCTAGACGAGTTTCGTTCTTTGTAGTATTTTCATTTGATGCTTATTTCGTGAGATATTTGGCCCGGTCACTATCAATGGACCACCCTGTATATAAGAGAGATCGACCCCAACGTGTAAGTTATATAGTACTCAGGACGGTGATGATATCTGCGATTCACACACACATCACATCGGCTCAGCGCAGCTACATTTAGCAGCGCCTACAATTCTGCGCACCGCCGTCTCTACCGTGCCTTCCTCCGCACGTGTGACCTGGACACACTACGACGCCACCGGCAACTCCAGCGACACATTCGTAATTTGCTCGCGGCTAAGAAACACCGGGACTGGCGACAGACATGCACCCGTTTAAATGCTACACTCCCTATCAACTCGTCCAAGTTCTTGTCAGCCTTCCGTCGCCTTAGCGGAACTAAACCCTCCCCCTACTATCCTCTTCTCCATGATGATCACCCCTTCCCTGACTCCCTTAGTAAGGCCAATCACTTTGCCTCTTACCTCTCCGATGTCTTTTCCATCCCCGATGATCCCCAATTCGATTACTCCCTCTTTCCGGATGTCCGCGATCGAACTGACACCTCTGTCCCTCCCCTAGCACCTGGTTTCCAGTACTTGGACAACATTGCACACACGGAACTCAATGCCCCTATCACTACACAGGATCTCATTGCTACACTCCGCATGAAACGCAACACCGTTCCTGGTCACAATCGTGTCACCTACCGTCACCTCCGTGAAGCTCCTGCCTCTTTCCTTTCCACCCTGGCCAGGCTCTACAATGTAGTCCTGTACACCGGTTACTACCCCGACCTGTGGAAAACCTCCCGTATCCTAATGTTCCTTAAACGCCGTCCGCTGTCTCCTCCTACCGTCCCATCAGCTTTACCTCGGTCTTCAGCAAGGTCATGGAATCTATCCTCACCTGACGCATCCACCAGCATCTCCACCAGCACCGCCTCCTTCCCATTACCCAGTGTGGCTTTCGGCCGTCCTTCTCTTCTGACAAATTTCTCCTTCACCTCACTCATCTCCTTTCCGACCAGCTTAATTCCCGTCGCTCGGAAATCTTCCTCTCCCTGCACCTCGAACGAGCTTATGACCGTGAATGGCATTCCGGTCTCCTCTTCAAGCTCTAAACCTTCGCCCTCCCCATTAACTATGTCCGTCTGATCGGCTCCTTTCTCTCCCGCCGTCCTTCCTATGTCACCATCCATAACACAGATTCCTACACCTTTCTCCCCTCCGCCGGTGGCCCCAAGGTTCCGTCCTCTCCCCACTTCTGTACCTTTTATACACGGCGGACATGCCGCCGCTGTCACCCCCCCGTCCACCTTCTCCAGTTTGCCGATGACACCGCCTTTCTTGCCCTTGCCCCCACCCTGCAGCGCCCCCAACACCTTCACCAATCCCATCTTGACCGGTTCACCGCTTGGTGCAACCAGTAGTTGCACAAGTTCAATCCCTCCAAAACCCAGGCGATCATTGTAGGCAAAACCAACCCTTCCTTCCGCCTCCTTGATTTCTATCTCACCATCTATGGGCGTTCTATCGCCCTCACTACCACGCTTAAGTACCTTGGCGTCACCCTCGACCGTCGCCTCTCCTGGACTCCCCATCTCTGGACAATCCAAGCCAATGCACGCTCCCGACTCCGTCTCCTCAAGCTCCTTTCCGGCCGTACGTTGGGTCTGGACCCCTCCACCATCCTCCACACCTATAAATCCCTCATCCAGCCTATCCTTTGTTACGCCCATCCGGCCTGGATCTCCGCCCCCCTTAACTTTTATAAATCTCTCCGAATCCTTGAATGCCATGCTGTCTGCCTCGCCTATTGCATCCGTCTCCCCTCCCCCATGCAGATCCTGTACGATCTCATCCCCTTCCCCCACTTCCTCCTTTTCCTTGAAAGGATATGGATCCTGCAAACTCGATCCTCCTCATCCACTTGTCTCACCCATCCTCTCCCACCCCTGACCGCTGCCGCACCTGTATTCCCACGTCCCACCCAGTCTCCATCTCTCCACCCTCCTTACCCTCTCCCAAGGTGGCTTCCGCCAGCTCCCCCTCCCTGTTGATGTCCTCCTCCCCTCCATCTACCCCTCCTATCAACTTTGATCCTCCCCCCACTTCCTGTGTCCTTTCCTTTAGGCACCCTCCTTCCCTACTCTTCCCTTCCCTTCTCTTTCCTTTTCCCCCATCCCTCTTTCTCCATCCCTCTTCCCCCGGGCTTCCCCTCCCCCTTCCTCCTTTCCTCCTGTCCCCTCTGCCCATGGCATCTCTGCTCTCCCCTCTCCCTCTCCCCCCCCCTCTCCTCCTCTCTTGGCAAGTCCCCGGACTCGCACACGCTACATGGACTTTCGCGCGCCGGAGGTCATCGCGATCAGTGTCTCGTGTGTGTGCCTTCGTTTGTGTTTAGTGTTTGTTCGCCGTCACGCCACCACTGTTTACGTGTACCGTCGCCTTCATCCATGTTATGTGCGCCGCGTCAACTGGTGTCAGTGATGTTCCTCGTCCAGCGTGAACGGCTCCATGTTTTTTGTTTTTTAGTGTCTACATTTTTTGCCCGCCGTTTTGATTGTATTCTCTCTGCCACCTCTATGTTTTACTTATTGTGAAACTAAAGGCTGAAGAGCGGCGTACTCAGTTGCTGACAGCCCGCCTTGTGTAAGGTGATCAAAATCACAATAAAGGGAAAAAAAAAACCTGCGCACCCTGACTTATGCGCTACCGCCCCTATGGCAGTCACGGTAGTATCGCATTTGCAGTGCACACTCGCAACTTCGGACATCGCGCTGTATTGAGGGAAGAGGAGTTTGTAAGAGAAGTTTATTGCCGCTTTTTTTTTTCTTTTGTCGTCTTTGTAAGTTATCCTGCGCCGTTCGAGCATTGTTAAGTAAGTTTTCTGCAATTTAGTTCTTGCTTCAAAAGTGATTTTTCCTCTTAACAACTCATTATCGCTCCGCTATCGAGTTAACTCATTGGAGCTCACCTGTCTAATGATGTTTCTTTCTGATTCTTCGTTTATTCACTGATTTGTTGTATGCTCTGTTCGAATTCATACATTTATTTCAAAGTTTTCTAATCAGAGCTGAAAGCGTATTTCGTGTCCTTAGGTGTCTGGGCAACACCTCAACCATAATTATCCAGCGTCAAGCTGGTAGCGACCGTAACAAATATGCATTGTTTTGTCTTTGTTTTATTTTAATTATGTAAATTCACTATCAAATCCCCGGTGTTTTCGTGTCCTCAATAACTTTTTACGCGTTGTTTCAATAAGTATTATCAAATTCTATCAGTCAGCAACTAATAAAGTAAATTATTCACCTGAAATGCCCAGGCCCTCCTACCGTAGTCAATAGTCGAGGGCCCTGACGAATTACGGAACTTTCCAAGTAGCGTTTTCCAATGTGCACCTCAGTAGACTGTTGGCTTCATGGGGGTAATTCGTCACTTTATATCACCTGTGGTGATAGATTCAGCTGTCTAATCCGCATACCGACTGAGCATCTGGTGAGTAAGAGGTCTCGCTCGCAGTATATCCGCCTTCTGACGAAGTGTACTAACGAGCAGAATTCTCTCTCCTACTACCAGTGGTTTCGCGTTTTGCTATAAAGGAGAGCAGTCTTCCGTTCTGCCGTAGAGGACACCAGCCTTCCGTTGCGCCGCTCACCGCCCGCGGAAGTTGAGCCAAGAGGAATAATCCCCGACACATTCGCCCAACTCTCCGTGTTGTCTGCTAGCTTAGGACCTGCCTTCTGAGTGACCGATAGCTCTTCCAGAATTCCTCCTGCTTTCGCACCAGTGAAAAGGGGTTCTCCTGGTCAAGACCAGACACATTTACGGATAAAAATTACTATGAGAATGAAGTGTTGGATTAGCTACAGAGGGGTGCGTTATTTGCATTGCTATACTCTGCTCTCTTACCACTTAAGTATTCAGTGTGCAATACAGCTGAAAAGTCGACAAACTAAAACGGAATCGGGAAATACACTACAGGCTATTAAAATTTCTACACCAAGAATAAATGCAGATGATAAACGGGTATTCATTGAACAATGTAATATACTAGAACTGACATGTGATTACATTTTCACGCAGTTTGGGTGCATAGATCCTGAGAAACCAGTACCCAGAGCAACCACCTCTGGCCGTAATAACGTCCTTGATACGCCTGAGCATTGAGTTAAACAGAGCTTGGATGGCGTGTCCAGGTACAGCTGCCCATGCAGCTTCAACACGATACCACAGTTCATCAAGAGTAGTGACTGGCGTATTGTGACCCACTGATTTCATATTCTGCTAACATCCATTGGATCTCGACCAACGCAAGTAGCAATGCCGTGATACGCATAAATCGCAATCGCGATAGGCGACCTTTGTCAAAGTCGGAAACGTGATAGTACGCATTTATCGTCGTTACACGAGGCATCACGACAACGTTTCACCAAGCAACGCCGGTCAACTGCTGTTTGTGTATGAGAAATCGGATGGAGACTTTCCTCATATCAGCACGTTGTAGGTGTCACCACCGGCGCCAACCTTGTGTGAATGCTCTGAAAAGCTAATCATGTGCATATCACAGCGTCATCTTCCTGTCGGTTAGATTTCGCGTCTGTAGCACGTCATCTTCGTGGTGTAGCAATTTTAATGGCCAGTAGTGTAAACGTAGCTACAGAATGGCGTACGGAAATTACGTATGCGTGTAGGATGAAAGGTAGAAAGACCTGGAACAGACCGCTGCGTAGTTAATATGAAGAACAAGTATCTGCCAATTATCGTCCAGAGACTACGGTATTGATGCACTGCCTAAATTTTCGTACGCACGCTAAGTACGTTTCATAAGCAACAGTGTTTTCAAATGGCGTCTTGAACTTGTAACCGTGTCGCGCATCTGAATTAGCTATTCCCATGCGAAATGAACTTCACACGACTCTAAGCTTTGGATAGACGTTGTCGTCAGCGGTATGAAAGCTTTCAGGCTCCAACCCATCTCATTGACTTTTGTAACGGTGCCAGGACAAACAGCTCTCAACACGTCAGAGTTAATCTCTCTATGTGCGCTGCGCTTGAGTTTCTATGCGAACTGTGCAAAGCTGGACGGCTCACCTTCGCGAACAGAATTAACACACCGGTTCAATAATGAGCGAGAGGTAGCGAAGAGCTGTAGCACTAAATGAAGACTGCAAATTACTCCCGGTTTATTTGCTAACCGTTCAGAAACCTCGATGTGAGTACTAAAGGAAGGAAGAAAGATCGACGTTCTTGTCAACGGTAGCTCACTGAGCACCCGTAAGTGTTCCATCGGCAGTACACATGAATCTTTAAATGCAAAACGTTCTAAAAATGGCTGCGTGGTACTGTTGCCCAACTCCGTTCACTCACGACTGCGTAGCACTTCGTTTCAAAGAAGACTGTATTCGATTCGTTGGCAGACAACACACTGTAAGGCGTAGTCCCGGCACTAGATTCCACAAAACGTATGTAATGAAGTAAACAAGTTTACCTGAATCCCATGTCAAATTACGTTTAGCTATAAACGGCTGTTTTGCCTGGGTGGAAACTTTCCGAGACTAGAACGGAGGGTTATTGACTGTTTTGCATTGCTTTAGTGCAGTTTTACCAACATTTCAACTTCCTGAAAACACGATTCATTGTGACTGAAAGAATAAACATCGGCTGAGGATGACGAGTTTTTACAACGTAGTGAATGGTCGTGAACTGTGTGAAGGAACAAGATCTTTCTACGTAAATCGAAATGCTGTAGTACAGAAAGTAACAAAAACATCTAATTTATCCCAAAGTCATGTGTGCTTTTTCCCTCCCACGCTCGTCATTACCACAATTTCACTAGTGAGGACGACAAGTGAGTGTTGTGGCCTAATTAATTGTACTTTGGGTTGCAGACCTGGTCAGGTAAGAAGAGTTAGTAGTTGTTTCCAGGTGCAAATAAACTAATCAAGAAAAGATGTAACATGCAGTCTGATACGATTTAGTTTTCTAACGCTGTCACTACTAAACATAATTTACGAACTTTCAGCATGTTGGAGTAATCGTAATCTGTCTGATCTCTAACTACTCGCTTGCAATTTTTTACACGCATTTGTTTGTCATTTTGACATGGTTCTTATATTCTGGGAAATACCATTTTAAATATTTGTATGATTCGAGACTGGGTTCCGACCGCAAACTAGTCGCATTGTAAATAAAAGAGAAAGTTGCAAGTTTGGCTCTTTTTTCATTGTATTAAACATAATTTAACCGATGTTGAATGTGAAACGTTCACTGTGAATGAGACAAGTAAATTAGTCTAGTGAAACTTCCTGGCAGATTAAAACTGTGCGCCCGACCGAGACTCGAACTCGGGACCTTTGCCTTTCGCGGGCAAGTGCTCTACCATCTGAGCTACCGAAGCAGGACTCACGCCCTGTACTCATAGCTTTACTTCTGCCAGTATCTCGTCTCCTACCTTCCAAACTTTACAGAAGCTCTCCTGCGAACCTTGCAGAACTAGCACTCCTGAAAGAAAGGATATAGCGGAGACATGGCTTAGCCACAGCCTGGAGGATGTTTCCAGAATGAGATTTTCACTCTGCAGCGGAGTGTGCGCTGATATGTCTCCGCTATATCCTTTCTTTCAGGAGTGCTAGTTCTGCAAGGTTCGCAGGAGAGCTTCTGTAAAGTTTGGAAGGTAGGAGACGAGATACTGGCAGAAGTAAAGCTGTGAGTACCGGGCGTGAGTCGTGCTTCGGTAGCTCAGATGGTAGAGCACTTGCCCGCGAAAGGCAAAGGTCCCGAGTTCGAGTCTCGGTCGGGCACACAGTTTTAATCCGCCAGGAAGTTTCATATCAGCGCACATTCCGCTGCAGAGTGAAAATCTCATTCTGGAAACACCCCCCAGGCTGTGGCTAAGACATGTCTCCGCTATATCCTTTCTTTCAGGAGTGCTAGGACTGCAAGGTTCGCAGAGAACTTCTGTAAAGTTTGGAAGGTAGGAGACGAGGTACTGGCAGAAGTAAAGCTGTGAGGACGGGACGTGAGTCGTGCTTGGGTAGCTCAGAAGGTAGAGCACTTGCCCCCGAAAGGCAAAGGTTCCAAGTTCGAGTCTCGGTCGGGCACACAGTTTTAATCCGCCAGGAAGTTTCATATCAGCGCACACTCCGCTGCAGAGTGAAAATCTCATTCTGGAAATTAGTCTAGTGCTATTTCATAACAAAGAATTAGCATATAAGTACCTATGCTTACTCAGACACCGCAGTTACATAATACATACAAATTTATTAACTTTAGTAGCTGCCTACAAATTTTGACTGGAGTTGAGTGGGCAGAGTACTATCGACTTGACTGTTACTGCGGATATAATGCTCCGACACAGCATAAAACGTTAGGTAATTCTATTTGCAACCGTTTATTGGAATGATTTCAAGCCTCGTTAAAACATGATCATTCTTTTTGCATCACTAACTTGTCCCAAACTAAGTATTGGGCACTATTTACACGACATAAGTGTGTTAAGAGTTAGTCCTATTGTAGAACAATGTCACAAAAATTTTCTTTTATGTCTCCCCAATAGATCTGTCACTGTTTATATGTAGTTTATGAACTGACTGTTTTATGAAATCAGCTATTAAGAAGCACAGAGCAAAACAAGAATATCCCCTCCATAAATTAATACACACAGAAACAACCGAAAATAAACTAAGCACGTTTTAATGAACACTTTGTTCCTAGGTTGTAGGAGAAGTAAGCACTGGAGTCAATGATGCCGACATTCAACGTCGTTTTACGTCGTATCTTACGAAACATAAACGAACATCACATGGTACTTCTGTGGTGTCACCGCTAGACACCACACTTGCTAGGTGGTAGCTTTAAATCGGCCGCGATCCATTAGTACATGTCGGACCCGCGTGTCGCCACTGTGTGATCGCAGATCGAGCGCCACCACAAGGCAGGTCTCGAGAGACGTACTAGCACTCGCCCCAGTTGTACGTTGCTAGCGACTACACTGACGAAGCCTTTCTCTCATTTGCCGAGAGACAGTTAGAATAGCCTTCCGCTAAGTTAATGGCTACGACCTAGCAAGGTGCCATTTGTACCATTGCATATATCTCAAGATAGTCTCACTTGTATCATCAAGAATGCTGTATACCAAAGGACGATATAAAAGTTAAGTGTTCTAGTAGCTACGTTCTTTTCTTTATCACATTCATCACGTATCCTGTTCCAGACTTCGCGCCAGTCGGCGTGTGTGTACGTGTGCCCTCTCGGCTACCCGTCACTGTGGACTGGCTGCCTTAACAGTCCACTACAACTTCAGTCACTGTAAACCAACAAGAGAAGAAAACACGTCCATATTCCACTGTCATTTATGCACTCACACACATCTTTCAAATATCTGAGCGGTGGTGTGTCTGAAATGTATTCCTCGGCCACCCAGGAGCAGACTGCGTGTTTCAACATTGGACGTTGCAGTACTAACTTCCATCGCAGAGACTTCACAAGAAGGGGTAAAATGTGGGTAAGAAGGAGTTGTGATGCTCCTCCCATCGTGTGACACGACCAAGATGGCGTTGGACACAACTGTGGTGAAATCTGGTGCCAGTGTGACATCATTAATTCACCTTACACCATCATGAACTTCTGAACCCTGGTCTTTTCCTCGCATGAGTCGACACTTTGCTGTTTTAGGCGTCTGCGACCTTTAGGCTGTCGTCTCAGTGTGCCAAGTCTTTTTTTTTTTTTTTTTTTTTTTTTTACAAAGGACGGTTGTAAGCACGTTTGAGCCAAATTTCAAACTTCTGCGTTGTAATGGAAGACATTTATGGGCTTTCGAATAGGTGATCCTTTAACTGTGTTGCACAGTGTAGCTAATTTTAGCTTTAAACGTACGTAGGACAAATAGGCTCGAACAGAGTGTCCACTGAATCTCCATCAGCTTTCAGGGAAACGACGAAATGAGTAAACACCGTCTTTAACGTATATCATATCTTTTTAAAAGCTTGTACACTCTATCTCGAGGACTCCTTCTGAGATTTTCAGTTGCCACTGCGATGTCCATCCTTACACTTCCTATCCGAAAGCGTTGTGTGGCAGGGCTGTCTGTCGGTGAGCCACACTATCACATCTAATTTCTGTGATTTTCTCTTTGTGGTCGCAAGTAATTTGTTAGCTGACTCTGCTTGGATCTTTTCCTCTCTCAATGTCAACAGGAACCCTCCCCGTGATACACAAACACTCTCTTTAGGATATTTGTGTCCCTATAACAGACAGGGCCCTAAGATTGTACGCGTGCCTCAACTAATAGGAAAAGGAAAGGGTTTAAGTAACATATGAGATAAAACCACGCCACTGAACAAAAATAATTCCCGAAATAGTCTGGGCCTTCGTTGTGAATTAAAATTATTGTTCTAAGTTACTCAAATAAATAATTTAATACTCTTCATAGAAGTAAACCACAGCGTGAGAGCTGTTCATGAGCCCAGCAGACAGATTTCTAAATAAAACTCATACCATTACAGTGATCACTCAAGATGTTTGACAGTAAAGCCAAACGTTCTTAGTATGAAAAGGACTTGTACTTAAGTCGCAAGAGACGATATTAACCAACATAGCTTGCAGTGTAAATGCATGTGTAGCGTACTGTGTTGTTGCTGCAGTCGCGAGCTACCGCCCAGTTTTGACCTGATATGAGCAAATTCATCACCATGTGGGGGATCGGAATTTTTCACCTGCCATGGGGCGCCTCTCTATATATCTACTGCTGCTCTGTCCGGGAATGATCCGGAAGCAACAGCGGTAACCGGAAAACGTAAATACTAGTAAATTGGAGAGTATACCCACAACCACCACAGGTTCGCCAGCCAGTGCGTAAAAATTGGATGGCAAAATTCCTTTAGTACACAGAGAACAATGTCAACGAAATTAGTTGGAGGACATGACGTTACGAATCTATTAAGCTCTCTTCGTGTGTGAGGAGTGCCGCAACTCCCAGCAGTCACAGTGTTCTCACAAAACTTCTGTTCTACTTCCACCATCGCTCCCAACGCCATCTTCGCTTCCCACAATGCACTGTACATGTTGCTCGAGATTCACACGATCCCGATATAATGTTGCACTTCCAAACACGCCATCTGATGCGTCTGCTTCATTGTTATGTTATTTTTTGCAAGGTGTATCAGTACCAAAGCTACTGAGGTGAAGTTCTTTGATCACCAGTCAGGCAGTCGTTGGCTATTGTAGTGTTGAGAACGCGATGTTTACATTCGAGTACGTGGGTGTTTCCATATGCCACCTAGTAGCTACTGTCACTGGAAGCAGTCCCAATGTACACTCCTGGAAATGGAAAAAAGAACACATTGACACCGGTGTGTCAGACCCACCATACTTGCTCCGGACACTGCGAGAGCGCTGTACATGCAATGATCACACGCACGGCACAGCGGACACACCAGGACCCGCGGTGTTGGCCGTCGAATGGCGCTAGCTGCGCAGCATTTGTGCACCGCTGCCGTCAGTGTCAGCCAGTTTGCCGTGGCATACGGAGCTCCATCGCAGTCTTTAACACTGGTAGCATGCCGCGACAGCGTGGACGTGAACCGTATGTGCAGTTGACGGACTTTGAGCGAGGGCGTATAGTGGGCATGCGGGAGGCCGGTTGGACGTACCGCCGAATTGCTCAACACGTGGGGCGTGAGGTCTCCACAGTACATCGATGTTGTCGCCAGTGGTCGGCGGAAGGTGCACGTGCCCGTCGACCTGGGACCGGACCGCAGCGACGCACGGATGCACGCCAAGACCGTAGGATCCTACGCAAGCCGGCCGCGGTGGTCTAGCGGTTCTGGCACTGCAGTCCGGAACCGCCGGACTGCTACGGTCGCAGGTTCGAATCCTGCCTCGGGCATGGGTGTGTGTGATGTCCTTAGGTTAGTTAGGTTTAAATAGTTCTAAGTTCTAGGGGACTTATGACCTAAGATGTTGAGTCCCATAGTGCTCAGAGCCATTTGAACCATTTGATCCTACGCAGTGCCGTAGGGGACCGCACCGCCACTTCCCAGCAAATTAGGGACACTGTTGCTCCTGGGGTATCGGCGAGGACCATTCGCAACCGTCTCCATGAAGCTGGGCTACGGTCCCGCACACCGTTAGGCCGTCTTCCGCTCACGCCCCAACATCGTGCAGCCCGCCTCCAGTGGTGTCGCGACAGGCGTGAATGGAGGGACGAATGGAGACGTGTCGTCTTCAGCGATGAGAGTCGCTTCTGCCTTGGTGCCAATGATGGTCGTATGCGTGTTTGGCGCCGTGCAGGTGAGCGCCACAATCAGGACTGCATACGACCGAGGCACACAGGGCCAACACCCGGCATCATGGTGTGGGGAGCGATCTCCTACACTGGCCGTACACCACTGGTGATCGTCGAGGGGCACTGAATAGTGCACGGTACATCCAAACCGTCATCGAACCCATCGTTCTACCATTCCTAGACCGGCAAGGGAACTTGCTGTTCCAACAGGACAATGCACGTCCGTATGTATCCCGTGCCACCCAACGTGCTCTAGAAGGTGTAAGTCAACTACCCTGGCCAGCAAGATCTCCGGATCTGTCCCCCATTGAGCATGTTTGGGACTGGATGAAGCGTCGTTTCACGCGGTCTGCACGTCCAGCACGAACGCTGGTCCAACTGAGGCGCCAGGTGGAAATGGCATGGCAAGCCGTTCCACAGGACTACATCCAGCATCTCTACGATCGTCTCCATGGGAGAATAGCAGCCTGCATTGCTGCGAAAGGTGGATATACACTGTACTAGTGCCGACATTGTGCATGCTCTGTTGCCTGTGTCTATGTGCCTGTGGTTCTGTCAGTGTGATCATGTGATGTATCTGACCCCAGGAATGTGTCAATAAAGTTTCCCCTTCCTGGGACAATGAATTCACGGTGTTCTTATTTCAATTTCCAGGAGTGTAGACAAGTGTTGTTAGGTGGAATAGAAAAGAATCTCATATCTGAGATTAATGTTGAGGAACAGTAAATCAGAGATGAAATGGTGAGGGAAGGAATGCCAATGATATCATACAGTTGAAAAGATTGCGATTAAGAGTATTCGACAGGTAGTGTATTGGTTAACAGTGGCTTAAGTGATTAAAGTCAGTAATGGTTCGTGAGTAATATCTACAATAACTGTCTTACATAATGTCTTATTTATATTTTCATAGTTTTGATGGGTCCAATGCAGAATTGTATAAAGCTTGATCCTAGGAATTGTAACAAGAAAGGCGACCACGAAGATTGCAATGTTTATCAAACAGACGGTGATTATATCTCCTTCTTTTGCTCTTTCTGAATAAGTGCATGTAAACCATTCGCATACTATTATCCATGTGAATTAAAAATAAACAACAATCAAGCTGTATTTCAATTGAAATACGGAAGCGGGTTGGGCAACGGGCACACGGTCACAGCTGTAAGCTACCACTGATTACCCGTTGGGAGCTCTACCATCCATCTAAATTAACATAAATCCTTAAATTAAATATGCAGCCGATGACGTCCACAAAAACGGGAAGTGGTTATGGAAGCCTGTAACGCTATTTTTTTTTCATTAGTCTCCTCACAGTTTGAAGCTTGCTGGTATGAATTCCTCTCATGAGTGAACATATTTATCTCAGAGTAGCTTCTGCACTTCGCGTCCTCAAATATTTGTTGGATGTCTCAGCATTACCCTTCAGTTTTCACCGTCTATAGCTCCCTTTAGTGCCACGAAGGTTACTCTCTGAAGTCTTAACGTATGTCCTATCACTTTGTCCTCGTTTTATTTATGATCTTTTCATCGCCGTTTCTGCGGAGAACCCTCTCATTCCTTACCCTACCATTCCGTAAAGTTTTCAGCATTCTTCTGGAGCACCACATCTCAAACGTTTTGATGCTCTTCTTTCCCTATTTTCCCACAGTCTTTCATTCACAACCAAGCAATTCTGTGCTCCAAACGTAAATTCTCAGAAACTTCTTACTCAGATTATGGCTGATGATTTATACTAGTAAACCTTTATAGGTCAGAAATTTCCTCTACTCGTGTGCTAATCTTCTACTTACGTCCTCCTTACTTTGTCCGCATCGTGTAATTTTGACTCAAAGGTAGCAGAATTTCATGATTCCTAGTACTGTGTTTTCCCTAATTCTGGTGGTAAGTTTCTCACTAATCTCATTCTGCTACTTTTCACTACTTAACTCTTTCTTCGGTTCACTCCAAATATTTAGTCCGCTCTTATCTGACTGTTCATTCCATTTACCTGGTTCGCTAATTCTTGCTAACTTTTAGTAAGAACAGCAATGTTATCAGCGAATCTTATCACTGGTATCCTTTCGCTCTGCATTTTAGTTTCAATCATGAATATCTCTTTTATTGGCGTCATTATTTCTTCACTGTATCCGTTGGACAAGAGTGGCGCAAATGATACCCCTATCTTACGCCATTTTTAATCCGAGCACTTAGTTTTTGGTCTTCTATTCTTACCGTTCCCTCATTGTTCTTGTAATTAATGTATATTAACCATGTTTTCCTGTAACATACTCCACTATTTCTCAGAATTTCTAACAGAAGGTACACTGTCTAAAAAGAACCTTGCTTGTTACTGAGCAACCCAGGATATGTGTGCCCTTTTCTCTCAAATACGTGGTCTATCATATTAAGGTCACTCCCTTATCCTCAGCAGGAATAATACACACATCAAAAAAAGTTTTTCATCACCCCCGGTTCTCGCAACTCCTGAAGATAGACGTTAAGTGTGGATATTGTATCACATACACAGTCCCTTTGCCTGCTCAGAGATGTCACTAAACCTTCAAAAAGGTGTAAATAACCATGCATGAGGAGGAGGAGGAGATTAGTGTTTAACGTCCCGTCGACAACGAGGTCATTAGAGACGGAGCGCAAGCTCGGGTTAGAGAAGGATGGGGAAGGAAATCGGCCGTGCCCTTTGAAAGGAACCATCCCGGCATTTGCCTGAAAGGATTTAGGGAAATCACGGAAAACCTAAATCAGGATGGCCGGAGACGGGATTGAACCGTCGTCCTCCCGAATGCGAGTCCAGTGTGCTAACCACTGCGCCACCTCGCTCGGTACCATGCATGAGCAGCGCGTATTGCACGGACGGAGTCCAACAGCCGATCAGTCCCAGTCATTCCACCATGAAGGAGGTATAAGGCTCGTGTTGTCTGTAGTTCAACCATGCCTAGACGGTTAATACCGTGGTTCGATCGCGTCCGCGTTGTTACTTTGTCCCAGAAAAGGCTCTCAACCAGGGAAGTACCCAGGCGTCTCGGAGTAAACCAAAGCGACGTTGTTCAGACATGGAGGAGATACAGAGAGACAGGAATTGTCGATGACATGTCTCGCTCAGATCGCTCAGGGACTACTACTGCAGTGGATGACCGCTATCTACGGATTATGGCTCGGAGAAACACTGACATCAACGCCACCGTGTTGAATAATGTTTTTCGTACAGCCACAGAACATCGTGACACGACTCAAACAGTGCACAATAGGCTGCATGATCAGTCCCGACGGCCATCTTTGCAGCCACGACAACATGCAGCGTTGTACAGATGGGCCCAACAACATGCCGAATGGACGACTAAGGATTAGTGACATCACTTTCTCCTCACCGAAGAGCGTCGCATGTGCCTTCAACCAGAAAATCGTCGGAGACGTGTTTGGAGGCAACACGGTCACGCTGATCGCCTTAGGCTCACTGTCCAGCGAGGTGGAGATTCCCTGCTGTTTTGGAGTGCCATTATATGGGCCGACGTACGAAGCTGGTGGTTATGGAAGGCGCCTTAACGGCTTTAGGATACGTGAATGTCATCCTCCGATCGATAGCGCAACCATATCGTCAGCATATTTGCAGGGCATTCGTCTTCATGGACGACAATTCGCGCCCCCATCGTGCAAATATTGTGAATGACTTCCTTCAGGATAACGACATCGCTCGACAAGAGTGTCCAGCATGTTCTCCACACATGAACCCTATCTTACGTTCCTGGGATAGATTGGAAAGTTCTGTTTATGGACGAAGTAACCCACCAACCACTCTGAGGGATCCACGCCGAATTTCCGTTGAGGAGTGGGACAATCTGGAGCAACAGTGCCTTGATGAACTTGTGAATAGTATGCCATGACTAATACAGACATGCATCAATACAAGAGGACGTGCTACTGGGTATTAGAGGTACCAGTGTGTATAGCAATGTGGACCACCACCTCTGAAAGCCTCACAGTGTGGTGGTTCAATATGCAATGTGACCAACAAAATGGGCGGAAATGTTGTCTATGTCGATCTCTACTCCAATTTTATGTACAGGTTCCGGAGATCTCGGAACCCAGGTGATGCAAAACTTCTTTTGATGGGTATATTTTGGCACGCCTTTGCACCCCAGTTATGTACCAAAAGATGTGTGTGCGTGTTTGTGTGTGTGAGTGTGTGCGTGTGTGTGTGTGTGTGTGTGTGTGTGTGTGTGTGTGTGTGTGTGTGTGTGTGTGTCTGTTTGTGTGTGTTTTGTGTGTGTGGGTTTGATAGTATTATGTGCCGCGCCAGTGAAGAGAGCCAAAAAGAGAGACATTTAGCTTACCCTTGCCGCGCTGCGACTGGTTCGCCCATGTATCGCAGGAAGTATAGGGCATGGGGACGGAATTCTATGATCCTCAACGCTCTTGCATTTGACGTGTCTTAAGTTTCGGCAGCACACCATCTGCGGCAGTGGCCTGACGTCGGATGAGTAGAAATGCTGAATCGCCGTTGCCACTCTCATGGGAGGACTTCCCGTGTGTTCTTTGTAGCATGTGGGTTGCAATAGCCTCACGAATGGGTCATTAGGCAGACTCCCGTACTGTCCTGTGAGGTTATTCACCATGCGCACGACGTGTAAGCCATGTTCGCCGCTTGTCACCAACCGTACAGTGCCTTGTGTAGGGGCTTCGACATACGTCGGCGGTGGGAAGTGGTAGGGGAGGGAGAGTGCGAAGGGGTGGGCAAGGTGCTCGATGTATGTGTCTCTGCTACTGCTCCAACCTCCGCAGGTGGCGAGCTGTCTTCACAGAGGTTCCCCTGTTTCACTACTAATCGCACACCTGACACCTGCACGGAGTATGCTGCAGGATCGGCTTGGACAAGTGCCGCCCCCTTCTCCTAGGGCAGTTAGCTTACTTACAGATCACAAAAGAAACAAACGTGTAATAGCTTAATGCGTCACAGAAGTGTCACGAAAGTTAATAGCGAGTCGCTGCAAACACCATGTACCAGTAAAGCTCGTTCACCCGTTTTTCTAAATAACAGCTGGCAGTCACTAGGCACCACACCGCACACGACCCAACAGTATTCCCACAATGGCTACTTATGCTACGGCGAGAAATACTGTTACATAGCTAATGTAGCCAGCGACCATAAATAATCCGGAGTGGGCTGAGGTCAGCCGACTTTCACCCATTGGAAATCATTGAGTGATGTCACAAGTGCAGAGTTTTTTGCAATCATTTCAAACAGATTAGCAGACATAGCCACCAAAGAGCAAATTAGTGTCTGTATGAGACTTGTTGATGTCTTTTTAGACCCACAGTAATGTTTTTGTAGGGCTACACTAAGTACAGCAGCAAAGGTTACGTTTGATTTCCTGATCAAAATTTTAAGGCGGTTGTTTGCCTGTGTCTAACTGTAGTGGCTATTGCTTTGATTCTTCAGCTAACATGATCGGGTTATACAGTGTGGTCAGAAACAATCTGAAAACCTTGTAAGGTAGCGTAGATTGAACTGAGAAATAAACTGTAAGAAAAAAATTGGATACATGACGCCGTTTCCGAGTTAACTAATACAGAAGTTAGCCAATCAGGCAGTTGCATTCGCAGTTTCAAGTGACCCACTAGAGACGGTATCACTAAAAGTGCTCTTCTTTTGGTCATCTAAAATGGGCCAAATGGCTCTGAGCACTATGGGACTTAACGTCTGTGGTCATCAGTCCCCTAGAACTTAGAACTACTTAAACCTAAGGACATCACACACATCCATGCTCGAAACAGGATTCGAACCTGCGACCGTAGCGGTCGCGCGGTTCCAGACTGAAGCGCCTAGAACCGCTCAGCCACTGCGGCCGGCTTTGGTTATCTAAATCCGAACAAGGGAGCGATACAAAAATTGGACATGGCGCAGTAGTAAGGGTTAAACCCGAGCCAGTCGCTCAGCAGATTCGAGGGGTATAGACTACGCTATGTGAACAAATGACACTAATTGTATCTGGCAGGCCGCTGGCATTTGGTATAAACAACGCCCTGACAGGCTAATTACACTGTTAATTGACTCGGTGTTGCGTGTCGAATTTTTTGTGAACAGTTATTTTCAGCACAGTCTATCCTGCATCTGAGCACACTGTATAAAGGCGTCCAGGCAACATTCACTGAAGTTGGGAGGAGAGTTGTATTTATGCACTGCCTTGAGCACTGAACGTTATGAAACGTTTATAGATTCACCTAAAAGTTTGGATCTTTTTGTTCACTTACAGGTTTACGCCTCTTCAAATTTAATACCACTGTGTTCTGGAAGGCGGGCCTTAAGGTGCAAGCAACATCCTCAGCTATATAGGACTTGCGGAGGCACCTGTGGTCTAGGGGTAGCCTATTTCATTAGTAATCAAAACATCATCAGTCCCGGGATCGAACGCGCAGCTGCTTAAGTTATGAATGAAAACCACCAGCAATGGCGGCTAAGATAAGCAGCGTAGGAAGTCGCCATTATTCATCCAACGGCCTTGTCAAACAGGGCGGAGGAGCGGACAGAGGTTCAGGGCATTCTCTTGCCCTCAGGGTGGGACACTTCCCCTGGAGGCGTGGGAATCAGCAATGACCAACGGCATGAGGATGCTGAAGACAATGGAAAGCACTGCATTAAAGATACATAAAGTGTATCCACAGGACATGTGGTCTGTAATTGAAAAAGGGTCATGATGCTCTCTCCATTGGCAAAAAATTCCGGAACAGTTCGTCATTCGGATCTCCGGGAGGGAGCTGCCAAGAGGGAGGTAACCATGAGGAAAAGATTGAGTAATCAACGAGTGGATGACGTTCTACGATTCGGGGCGTGGAGTGTCAGAAGCTTGAATTTGGTAGGCAAACTAGAAAATCTGAAGATGCTAAGGATCAATCTAGGTACAATAGGGGTCAGTGAAGTGAAATGGAAAGAAGAGAAGCATTTCTGGTCAGATGAGAATAGGATAATATCCACTGCAGTGAATGGTATAACGGGAGTATGATTTGTTATGAAGGGAGAGCAGAGACTATGTTATTGTGAACAGTCCAGTGACGAAGTTGTTCTCATCAGCATCGACAGCAAACCAACACCGACAACGATAGATAAGGTACACATGAGGACGTCCCAAGCTCAAGATGAAGAGACAGAGAAAGTATATGAGGATACTGATCGGGTAATTCAGTATGTAAAAGCAGATCAAAATGTAATAGTCATGGGGCACAGGAATGTGGTTGTAGTGGACGTAGTCAAAGAGGCGGATAAAGGAGAATATGGACTTCATTGTAGGAATAAGAGAGGAGAAAATCTGATTTCTGCAATAAATTTCAGCTGGTAATTACAAACACTTTGGTCAAGAATCAAAAGAATAGGATGCATACTTCTAAAAGGCCAGGAGATGCAAGAAGATTTCATTTAGATTACATCATCGTCAGGCAGAGACTTCAAAATCACGTACTGGATCGTAAGGCGTATCTCACATCACAATTCACTTTTGATGGAAGAATAGGCTCAAGTTTAAGGGACTAGCGAGAAAGAATCAATGCGCCTAGAAGTGGGATACGGAAGTACTTTTTAATGAAGAGATACCGTTCAAGTTCTCTAAGGCCACTTCGTGATAACCAATCCAGGTGTAAAATTCCTCGCTGTTCTCATTTCTGCTACTTTCCGTTTCTTTCTTCTTTCTTCGATCTACTCTCAGTCAGTATTTACGTTCTCATTAGATTGATCTCTTCATTCAACAGATGGTATAATCCTTCTTCACATTCGCTTTCACTCAGGACTGCAATGTCATCTTATCATTGATATCCTTTGACCTTGAATTTTAATTCCACTCTCGAACCTTTCTCTTGTTTCCGCCTTTGTACGGATTGAACACTAGGGCGGAAAGACTAAATCCCTGACTCATACCCTTCATAATCCGAGCACCTCGTTCTTCTTTTCCCACTCCTACTACTCCCTCCTGGCACTTGTAGATATTGTATACTACCACCCCTAAATCTTACCTCTATTTTTCTGACTTTCGAATATCTTGCACAATTTCACATCGTCGAACGCTTTTCCCAGATCGACAAATCCTATGGACGGTCTAGACTTTCCTCGTCTTCTTTCTGTTATCGACCGCAACGTAAAAAGTGCCTTTCTGATGACTGTACATTTCCTAAAGCTAAACTGATCATCATCTAAAACATCCCAGGTTTTATTTTCTATTCTTCTGCATATTGTTCTTGTTAGAAACTTGTAAGCATGAGACGTTAATCTAATTGTGTGTAATTCTCGCACTTGTCAGCTCTTGCAGTGCTCTGAATTGTGTGGATGAAGTTCTTCCGCATGTCATATGGTAAACCGCCAGACTTACACATTCTACACACACACGTCAATAGTCGTTCTATTGGCACTCTCGCCAATGATTTTAGAAATTCTAATGAAATATTATCTATTCCCACTGCGTTATCTGATCTTCAATCCTCCAAAACACTTCTAAATTCAAATTCCAGTACTAGATTTCCTAACTTTTCTGTACAGACTCCTGTTTATTCTTCTTTCGCGCCACCAGACAAGTCTTCCCCCTCATAGAAGCCTTCAATGTACTCTTTCCACCTATATACTGTCTCCTCCGCGTTGAACAGTGGAATTCCCATTACCCCCTAAATTTACCTTTTTTTTAGTTTCGCTTAAGGTTGTTTTGGCTTTTCAGTATGCTGAGTCAGTCCTTCCGACAATCATATCCTTTTCGATTTCTTCACATTCTTCATGCGGATGTTTCGCCCTAACTTCCTTGGACTTCCAGTTTATTTCATTACTAAGTGACTTTTATTTCTGTACTGCTGAATTTTCCTCAATGTTTTTGTAATTCCTACTTTCATAGATCAACTAAAGTATTTCTTGTGTTACTCATGGATTTTTTAGCAGTTACCTTCTTTGTACCTATGTTTGCCTTTCCAACTTCTATGATTGCCCTTTTGAGGCAACTGAGCTGCCTAGTGGCACCTAGCCAGCAAAATAACCCATGATGCAAGGAGCAGGAAGGACATAATAAGTAGACTAGCAGTGGCCAAGAGGCCAATCCTGGCCAAGAGATGTCTAATGATATCAAACGTAGGCCTCAATTTGAGAAAAGAAATTTCTGAGAATGTACGTTTGGAGCACAGAATTGTTTGGTAGTCAAACATGGACTATAGGGAAGCAAGGCATAACAGAAGCAATCCAAGAATTTCAGATGTGCTAAATATTTGGTGGACTGATAAAGAATACAACGTGGAGGTTCACCGCAAAATCGGTGAGGAAAGATATATAAGGAAAACACTACCAAGAAGAAGAGACAGGATAGCAGGAAGTCTGTTGAGACATCGTGGAACAACTTCCACGATGCTAGATTTAGGAGTAGTCGTCAAAAACAGTAGAGGATCACAGACTGGTATTTTTTTTTTTTTTTGTCATCAGTCTACTGACTGGTTTGATGCGGCCCGCCACAAATTCCTTTCCTGTGCTAACCTCTTCATCTCAGAGTTGCACTTGCAACCTACGTCCTCAATTATTTGCTTGACGTATTCCAGTCTCTGTCTTCCTCTACAATTTTTGCCCTCTACAGCTCCCTCTAGTACCATGGAAGTTATTTCCTCATGTCTTAGCAGATGTCCTATCATCCTGTCCCTTCTCCTTATCAGTGTTTTCCGCATATTCCTTTCCTCTCCGATTCTGCGTAGAACCTCCTCATTCCTTACCTTATCAGTCCACCTAATTTTCAACATTCGTCTATAGCACCACATCTGAAATGCTTAGATTCTCTTTTGTTCCGGTTTTCCCACAGTCCATGTTTCACTACCATACAATGCTGTACTCCAGACGTACATTCTCAGAAATTTCTTCATCAAATTAAGGCCGGTATTTGATATTAGTAGACTTCTCTTGGCCAGAAATGCCTTTTTTCCAATAGCGAGTCTGCTTTTGATGTCCTCCTTGCTCCGTTCGTCATTGGTTATTTTACTGCCTAGGTAGCAGAATTCCTTAACTTCATTGACTTCGTGACCATCAATCCTGATGTTAAGTTTCTCGCTCTTCTCATTTCTACTACTTCTCATTACCTTCGTCTTTCTCCGATTTACTCTCAAACCATACTGTGTACTCATTAGACTGTTCATTCCATTCAGCAGATCATTTAATTCTTCTTCACTTTTACTCAGGATAGCATTGTCATCAGCGAATCGTATCATTGATATCCTTTCACCTTGTATTTTAATTCCACTCCTGAACCTTTCTTTCATTTCCATAGTTGCTTCCTCGATGTACAGATTGAAGAGTAGGGGCGATGGGCTACAGCCTTGTCTTACACCCTCCTTAATACGAGTACTTCGTTCTTGATTGTCCACTCTTATTATTCCCTCTTGGTTGTTGTACATATTGTATATGACCCGTCTCTCCCTATAGCTTACCCCTAGTTTTTTTCAGAATCTCGAACAGCTTGCACCATTTTATATTGTCGAACGCTTTTTCCAGGTCGACAAATCCTATGAAAGTTTCCTGATTTTTATTTAGCCTTGCTTCCATAGTCAGCCGTAACGTCAGAATTGCCTCTCTCGTCCCTTTACTTTTCCTAAAGCCAAACTGATCGTCTCCTAGCGCATTCTCAATTTTCTTTTCCATTCTTCTGTATATTATTCTTGTAAGCAGCTTCGATGCATGAGCTGTTAAGCTGATTGTGCGTTAATTCTCGCACTTTTCAGCTCTTGCCGTCTTCGGAATTGTGTGGATGATGCTTTTCCGAAAGTCAGATGGTAAATCGCCAGACTCATATATTCTACACACCAACGTGAATAGTCGTTTTGTTGCCACTTCCCCCATTGATTTTAGAAATTCTGATGGAATGTTATCTATCCCTTCTGCCTTATTTGACCGTAAGTCCTCCAAAGCTCTTTTAAATTCCGATTCTAATACTGGATCCCCTATCTCTTCTAAATCGACTCCTGTTTCTTCTTCTATCACATCAGACAAATCTTCACCCTCATAGAGGCTTTCAATGTATTCTTTCCACCTATCTGCCCTCTCCTCTGCATTTAACAGTGGAATTCCCGTTGCACTCTAAATGTTACCACCGTTGCTTTTAATGTCACCATAGGTTGTTTTGACTTTCCTGTATGCTGAGTCTGTCCTTCCGACAATCATATCTTTTCGATGTCTTCACATTTTTCCTGCAGCCATTTCGTCTTAGCTTCCCTGCACTTTCTATTTATTTCATTCCTCAGCGACTTGTATTTCTGTATTCCTGATTTTCCCGGAACATGTTTGCACTTCTTCCTTTCATCAATCAACTGAAGTATTTCTTCTGTTACCCATGGTTTCTTCGCAGCTACCTTCTTTGTACCTATGTTTTCCTTCCCAACTTCTGTGATGGCCCTTTTTAGAGATGTCCATTCCTCTTCAACTGTACTGCCTACTGCGCTGTTCCTTATTGCTGCATCTATAGCGTTAGAGAACATCAAACGTATCTCGTCATTCCTTAGTACTTCCGTATCCCACTTGTTTGCGTATTGATTCTTCCTGACTAATGTCTTGAACTTCAACCTACTCTTCATCACTACTATATTGTGATCTGAGTCTATATCTGCTCCTGGGTACGCCTTACAATCCAGTATCTGATTTCGGAATCTCTGTCTGACCATGATGTAATCTAATTGAAATCTTCCCGTATCTCCCGGCCTTTTCCAAGTATACCTCCTCCTCTTGTGATTCTTGAACTGGGTATTCGCTATTACTAGCTGAAACTTGTTACAGAACTCAATTAGTCTTTCTCCTCCTTCATTCCTTGTCCCAAGCCCATATTCTCCTGTAACCTTTTCTTCTACTCCTTCCCCTACAACTGCATTCCAGTCGCCCATGACTATAAAATTTTCGTCCCCCTTTACATACTGCATTACCCTTTCAATATCCTCATACACTTTCTCTATCTGTTCATCTTCAGCTTGCGACGTCGGCATGTATACCTGAACTATCGTTGTCGGTGTTGGTCTGCTGTCGCCGGCCGCGGTGGTCTCGCGGTTCTAGGCGCGCAGTCCGGAACCGCGCGACTGTTACGGTCGCAGGTTCGAATCCTGCCTCGGGCGTGGATGTGTGTGATGCCCTTAGGTTAGTTAGGTTTAAGTAGTTCTAAGTTCTAGGGGACTGATGACCACAGCTGTTAAGTCCCATAGTGCTCAGAGCCATTTGAACCATTTGGTCTGCTGTCGATTCTGATTAGAACAACCCGGTCACTGAACTGTTCACAGTAACACACCCTCTGCCCTACCTTCCTATTCATAACGAATCCTACACCTGTTATACCATTTTCTGCTGCTGTTGATATTACCCGATACTCATCTGACCAGAAATCCTTGTCTTCCTTCCACTTTACTTCACTGACCCCTACTATATCTAGGTTGAGCCTTTGCATTTCAGTTTTCAGATTTTCTAGTTTCCCTACCACGTTCGAGCTTCTGACATTCCACGCCCCGACTCGTAGAACGTTATCCTTTCGTAGATTATTCAATCTTTTTCTCATGGTAACCTCCCCCTTGGCAGTCCCCTCCCGGAGATCCAAATGGGGGACTATTCCGGAATCTTTTGCCAATGGAGAGATCATCATGACACTTCTTCAATTACAGGCCACATGTCCTGTGGATACACGTTACGTGTCTTTAATGCAGTGGTTTCCATTGCCTTCTGCATCCTCATGTCGTTGATCATTGCTGATTCTTCCGCCTTTAGGGGCAATTTCCCACCCCTAGGACAAGAGAGTGCCCTGAACCTCTATCCGCTCCTCCGCCCTCTTTGACAAGGCCGTTGGCAGAATGAGGCTGACTTCTTATGCCGGAAGTCTTCGGCCGGCAATGCTGATTATTTATCAAAATTTAGTCAGTGGCGGGGATCGAACCCGGGACCGAAGACGTTTTGAATATGAATCAAAATCTACCCCTAGACCACGGGACTTAGCACTGGTATATATTCAGCAAGTAATTGCGGGCGTACGTTGCAAGGGTTACTCTGATATGGAGAGGCTGACGCAGGAGAGGATTTTCCCCAAATGTTTCAAAAAATTTCAATTCCGACACTAGAGTCAAAGCGAATGGATTTTTAAGCGATTTCATTTTCATGTTATCAGTTGAGGTAAAACAGCTTCATCTCATTGACAAGGTAAACATAGCACCATAGAGGAGGTCCTTACACTTGGAGGAGGCCAGTCAGATGATTTAGTACCGTGTAATATCGTTTAAGTTTATTAGAAACAATTCTGAATGTTTTTGGGCTGAAACAACTTCAAAATGAAAAGAT
Organism: Schistocerca nitens; assembly: GCF_023898315.1. Classification (NCBI taxonomy): domain Eukaryota; kingdom Metazoa; phylum Arthropoda; class Insecta; order Orthoptera; family Acrididae; genus Schistocerca; species Schistocerca nitens. Next base: position 1,250,350,271 of record NC_064614.1, read on the forward strand.
ATGCATGCCGATCTCCCAAAACTAACCTGTGAAAGAAAAATGCCGAAGCTATACGACGATTCTAACAATTCATCTGTAGATTCATTTAGTGAAGTATGAGTTGAATATAGAAGATTTTAGTTTGAAACAATGAATTCGTCCATCAGCTTCTTAGAACCTCGACACTCGGTAAGTTTGTGTCTCCAAACCAAGACACGGGAGACTTGCTTCTCCAAAGATGTAGTTTTAAAGAAATTATTCGTAGTAACATCAGATCACTGCATAAATTAGTGAAATACCAAATTGATAATAATAAACCGAGAAACGCCTACTGCCGGAACTAGTGCAATTCATACTTATAGCGCTGACGTCTCTGGTAGCGTCCCGTACTGCAGAACTGCCATTTGCGTGTCTGCGAAGGATGAAAATGTATCTTTTGTATTCAATCATTCATTAATGGCTTATCGACATTGCCCTTGCACTGATTTCCGTAGAGATGAATCGATGAACGTTGACCTCCATACCGTATGTGAGGAGTTACCATCCAGGACTGAAATGATAGAATTGTACATTTGCAGCCAAAACTGAGGTGTGCTCTACAAGTTTATTTATTAAGTTCTTTGTTCATCATGTACAACTGCTGATCTACTTCATGCGACACAAACAACTTTGATCACCATTTGGTGGCACAGTTGGCAGTTTAGAAACATATGCAGAACCTTATGTAATGGTTATTGCCCACAGCCCCCGCCACCAAACAATATTTTCAACTCGGCGTCTCTGGCCTCGCGAGTAACGGAACCTGTGCGAAAAGGAAAGTTAGTCGTTCTAGGTGGAGCTAGGCTCGAGATGGCACGCAGATGTCAGTCACTTGGTAGCCTAGTGCAACGTCACCAGGCTTTTTGGCCTATCCTACTATAAGTTTCCGAAACATTTCTCCGGAATTCACAAGCCCTTTTGTACAATTTGAGATGGGGGCAGTTCAGAAGAACTTACCCCGTAAATGCCGAACAGCTGGTTTAATAACAGTGGTACTGAGGCTCTTTTCCGATGCAAAAATTCGTTCATGTAGATCCAAATAACCTTTCACATTATTTTCTTTAAGATACGAATGTTTTATTTAATTTTGTTGTTGAAAGTAAATCAGTGTTGCTGTCCTGAATCCTCTACGACTTTATGTTAGAGCAGTGCGTATACAGGATGACTTTTTGATACATACATACAATCAAACGAGACAAATTCCTCGTGAGAGAAGTTAAACCAAGATCATACAAAAAGCCAAACAACTAATCCCGAGTAAAAGGAACATCTGGTACCGAGCGGCACGGGATTCGAATGCGCACCAGACGGCATGGACCTCGATTAACACTAGAGGTTTTCCAGCCTTCGCGCCGTAAGCCGTGGCTGCGCGCGTGCTCCTGGCCTACGTATAATGTGATGACGCCACGGCGGAGCACGTGGTCTCAGCGGACAGTAGCGACGTACCCTATCAGGTATTTCAGCGCCTCATCAGGCAGCCTGATATTCGCGTTAGTCTAACGACGTCTTGCCTACAGACAGCGTGTTTACTTTGTTTCCGTGTACGAGTGGACGTTGTGGATTGCTATTTGCATGTTGTTGTTCGTTAGGTCTTGCTCGGTCGCCCATCGTTGTGCGTATCCGTCCTTCCCCGTTCGTTTTGTTTGTTCGCGGACCGCTCCCGTTTTGTCCCGCCGCGCCTTTATTTTCGGAAATCCCGCAACCATTCCAGTCGCGGTTACAACATTTTGGCGACGAGGTAACTGGTGGTAGTTGTTAGCATGGACACCAAGTTGTTCTGTCTTCTGGAGCAACAGCAGCAGCTCATGCAGTAGCAGCAGCTGCAGTTAGACATATTACAACAGTCGCAGCGGTTGCTAACGGACAAAGTCGACGCCCGGGACACATTACTACAACAGCTTCCGAGTCCTCTGGTGTCCGATGCTCTCCCACGTCCGCCGTCGTTCCCACCATTTAATGGCGCTAAAGAAGACTGGGAAACATACTTGCATCGGATGAAACAATATTTCACGGCTTTGTAGGTCACAGGTGACTCCTTCCAGTGATCGTTGTATTCCTTTTGGGCATCCCCAGACACGTTCTTTCTTCTCCGCAAGTTGGCACCATTGTCCGATTCTGTGGCTCTCTCTTTCCAGGAGATATGCCTCTGGCTGACCAACTGATATTGCCAACACTACAATGTGGTCGCCTCACGGCTGGAGTTCTTCCGGTACCATAAACAGCCTGGTCAATCTTGTCGTTCCTGGGTCTCGGGACTTGTACGGTCTCAGCCGTCGATGCGATTTTACGTGCACCAGTCAGCAGTGTAAGGCTTCGTATGTGGACTCCCTGATCTGGGATGTGGTGGTTCAGCTGGCTCCCGATCCTGAGGTTCGCACTGCGGCGTTGAAACTCGATAACCCCTGCTTGGAAGCGATTATCCGCATTGCCCACTCCTTTGAAATGTGGCGCGGCCGCAAGTGGCGGCGATCGATGTGTCTCGGCAGGTTCCGCCTTCGAGATGTCGACGTGGCCCCGCCAACAGAGGCCAGCGCCATCAGGACTGCTGTTTTTCTGACGTCTCTATTGCATCTGCGCCTCAGGTCGCCCCTAGTCGCTAGTCTTGCAGCCCAGTTCCATCTTGCCCACAGTGCTTTAACACACATTCTCGAGCTGATTGTCCCACCGGCTCTCCATGGTCAATGACGTCATTCTGTTGGCCACGGAGTTGGATGCCCATTGGGTGGTCATCCCTCTGGATTTGCTGCATCAAGTGCTCAGTTTGTTACACCACAGGCACTGGGGTATGTCCGGCAAGAAAGTTTTGGTTCGCCGGCATGTGTATTGGCCCGGTATCAACGGCGATATTGACCGCCTGGTCCGCGGGTGCACTGTGTTTGCATATCACCACCCAAGCCTCCCTCAGTGATTCGCACACTGGCCTGTGCCTCGCCGGCCCTGGGATCGCACCTGTCTAGGTTTTGTGGGCCCGTTTTTGGGTTCCATGTAGTTACATATCGTTGATGCTTACTCCAAATACCCATATGTTGTCTGAATGGCGTCCACCACCATGAAGGCCATACTCACAGCCCTGGCACAGGTTCTCGCCATAGAGGGCCTGCGTCACTCGTTGGCCTCTTATAATGTCCACCAATTTACAGCATCCTCCTTCCATGACTTCTGTCAGGCTAATGGTATCGTACATATCCGTAACCCACCTTTCCATCCTTCCTCAAACGACATGGCAGAGAGGCTTGTCCCCATATTTAAACAGTAGTTGATGAAGGTGGTCGACATATCTCCAACCACGTCTGCCCTCACCCTACGTTTGAGCACCTATTGCAACACGCCGATTGGCAGCCGCAGTCTCCATAGCCGACAGCCACAGACCCTGCTACATTTGGTGATGCCGTCCCCCTCCCACGCCCACTCCCACCCCTCCCAGCATTGCACCTACAGCGCAGCCATGTGGGCCTGCATGTATGGGAGTAAGGCGTTTGGACTCCTGCCATGGTCGTCGCGGCCCATGGGTGCCGTGTGACGTCAGTGCAGATGTCAAAAGGATTGGAGCACCACCATCATAACCAGCGCCACCCGCATGCACCCGCAGGACTTCCGCTGCCGCCTCCTCCTCCAATACCTCCTTCAGGTACAGACGTGGTGCTCGAGTCGCCATCACTGCCCCCAGTTGCCGCCTCCTCACGAGCCAGCCGCTGGCCCTCCCCACCCCCAGTTGTATTGGCGGCTCCCTCCGCCGGCCGGGCCTCTGAGTCAGCCGACATGGAAACCTTGGATGTCCCTTCCTCCCTGGCACCAGTGGTTGACGAGCCTGGATCTTCTCCCATCTGCCGACCACCTTGGCACCATCTGGAGGATTTCCACCCCTACGCGCATGTTTCAAGGGGGAGGGATCAGGTACCGAGCGCCGTGGATTTCGAATCCGCGCCAGACGGTATGGTCGTCGACTACCACTAGAGGTCACTCCAGCCATCGCGCCGTAGGCCGTGACTGCGTGCACGCTCCTGGCCTGTGTATAATGTGACGGCGACATGGTGGACCACGTGGTCCCAGCGGCCAATAGCGACGTACTCTATCATGTATTTAAGCGCACGCCTCTCGCTCAGCATGCAGTCTGATAATAGCGTTAGTCTATCGACATCTCGCCTACAGACAGCGTGTTTACATTACTTTGTTTCCGTGTACGAGTGGACGTTATGGATTCATGGGGTTTCGCTTGTGACCCCGTTGCTATTTACGTGTTGTTGTTCATTAGGTCTTGGTGAGTCGTCCGTCGCTGGTCCCACCTAGCTTTCGTTATCGGAACCACGCGACCGTTCCGGTCGCCGTTACAACCGAACACATCACATCTTTGATGGGATTCGGCATGAGACGAACGTGAGGAAAAACAGTAGAAATTATTCCAGAAATATTATAGTAATAGTCACCTGAGACTAAATGTCACCTTTTCAAGATCAGAAAGCAGCAGGTGGCAATATTAATCAGACATATAAAGACGAGATACATCACAGGACGATGTGGCTCCTGAAAAGATCTTCAGAAACCACGACATATGAGACCTCTGCAGGATGTTCAGAGGACGATCTGTGGATACACACCGCTGAACATATGGTGTGCTTCACTAAGCAGGATGACAAACTCGCTCTGACAAATCACAGCAACTGTGGACAGCTAGCGGGACACTTCTCCACGCCACTTAACTGTGCAAAGCCACCCTCATTATTTCCCAAGGAGACTCCTATATACGAGCATCTACCAGAGAGAAACTCTACAGCCGTCCGGAGTGGCCGAGCGGTTCTAGGCGCTACAGTCTGGAGCCGCGCGACCGCTACGGTTGCAGGTTCCACTCCTGCCTCGGTCATGGTTTATGTGATATCCTTAGGTTAGTTAGGTTTAAGTAGTTCTAAGTTCTAGGGGACTGATGACCTCAGATGTTAAGTCCCATAGTGGTCAGAGCCATTTGAACCATTTTTGAGAAACTCTACGAAGATATTCTTAACTAAAACAAACCCGAACACTTGGGGAATATGGCATCATCGCTGAATTATAGAGGCACGTAGGGTCAACACACACCGAAAACTTAAGTAAGCAGTCACAAGTATTTAGCAAGCAGAGAAACTGTCATAATATCGACAATAAAGACGACAGGACAGATGTAAATAACTACAAAATGATCCCAAACCTCCAAATCACGTACATATTCTCATCATGTTTGCTTCAAAGGATGCATGTGCTGACACCCACGATCGGCGAATACAAAGTGGAGTTTCGACCAGGGAACTTGGGAGCAGAACAAATCTCTAATATGAAAAAGTACTGGAATATAAATCAACCTGAAGCTATCTAACCATGTGGACATCTGTCGATTCAAAGAAGAGATATGACTCTCATGAAAGACAGTCACATTTTTGACATACTTGGAAGGCGGAAACTAATTGCAAGAACAGTAAGCCTCATCAAGCAAACACTCATGGGCACAAAGATTGAAATAAAATTATCAGGGGAAACATTAGAACCTTTTGCAATTAAAACTGATGTTCACAATGTTCATTTAGTTCTTCAATTTTATCCCAGATAAAATCTTTAGGGAACGAGAAAGAGAATTACAAAACCAACATCTCTCGAAGGCTACACAACAAGGAAGAGATAAAGATGACGTTAAGATCGCTTTGAGAGAGGGCGAGTTATTCCCTCGCCTGTTTTTCGTATACAGGAAATTATTAAAGATTTTGTTACACCATTACCCAAATTGAGTGAGACTCAAGAATGTTAACGGCCTGAGCAGGTGTTGATGCAGCCTTATAGGTCGCTAAAAGCATGTGGTATTTTTATGGTTGTTAGCTTGCAGAAATGACATGTTGGAAGTTCTACAGGGCAGACGGGGCAGTCCCTAGTCGAGACAGGTCTCCAGCAGAACAATGCAGAGGTACCTGATGCGACGCCAGCAGAAGGCTGGGCTGGGGGAGATGGACTGAAGGAACGCATAGACACAGTGGAGTCGTAAAACGTGCTTTCTGTGCAGAATCTCGTGTGATAAAAATTCACAAGCTTTTGTCTTCGCCGATACTACAAATAGGCCTGTGACCCATTTCCACTGGCCACCTCGGTTGTACAAGAAAGCTGGGCATCCGAGAAACGTTTAGAGATAGAACCCTTATTACACCTCATAGTTAGGACCCACAAGCTCCAAGGCACAGGCGATTTAGATAAGGATCTTTAAGATTGTATCTGTTCACTTGTCGCTGTGGGAAGAGATGAGACTTTGAAGAAAATTATCCCTCTCCCTCGATGACAACTTAAAACAGCCAGTAATTGGCGGTTTCTTTTCCTTCCAGAGACGTAGGTTTCTTAAGAGGAGCCGGAGGTGGTCAAATCCTAAAAATTACAATTTTTTTTTTTTTTTGCTACCGAAAATTAATTGGAACATTCCTCTTTAATGTAAACTTTGAATTATTGAGCCACATTGGTCCTTGATACGACCACTGAACGGTTGTTCAAAACGGCTCTGAGCACTATGGGACTCAACTGCTGAGGTTATTAGTCCCCTAGAACTTAGAACTAGTTAAACCTAACTAACCTAAGGACATCACAAACATCCATGCCCGAGGCAGGATTCGAACCTGCGACCGTAGCGGTCTTGCGGTTCCAGACTGCAGCGCCTTTAACCGCACGGCCACTTCGGCCGGCTGAACGGTTGTGTCACACACTGAAATCTACCATGATTTCATGGGTCTGGTAGAGAGTAAATTGCAATCCGTCTGCCTGATCGCTAGACCGCGAGAATTTTGCATTTCTTTCGTGCCTGCGATCGACTCACAGGTGCCGGCTCCACGTCTCGTCACCGCCGCCCACTTCTCGCCAGCTGCAAGTTACATCACTGCACGAAGCAAACAGGAGAGCACACAGCTGTTGCAGCCTTCTCAGGGCGTACAGATCTCAATCGCCACTTGCTCTCACCTGCACCTACATTGAGAAACTTCTGTCGATTATCAATAAAACTGCTCAGCGTGCGGTCAGTTCAGACTGCGTTATCCACATATTTAGGCCCAGAATACTTGACACACTTCAGGCACCCAGGATACTTGTCCATTGTCCCCATAACCCAACTGTTAGTTGTGTACAGTATTAAATCAATATCTATCATTTATGTCTGTTTTTTCTTTTGAAAAATAATTGTTGTTAGTATATTTTACTACATTCTCAGTATTTTTATATAGTCCCCAAAACAGTGCTACCTTTCATTGCGGCGCCCGCTGCCAGGATCTCGGATTGATGGCACCATCTGTAACCGTCAGATCGCGTTGATTAGCCTATTCACTCAATTTGACGGCCCTTACTCAGAATCTCGGATTGATGACACCTTCTGTGAGCGTCAGATAGTGTTTCCTAGCGGTGTCATTCAATTTGACGTCCCGTGCGCAGAATTTTGTCTCGATGGAACCTTCTGTGACCGTCCTATCGTAGGTAGTGTTGCATAGTGCAGTTTCTGTTCCGCATGTTTAATTTGGCGCACTGAGTAGAATAGATTCTCGTTGCTGACGCGTTACTTATTGTATGTGTGTATTTTCATGTTGTGGTTGTGAGTTCTCTGTCACTTGATTGTTTGTTTCTGACGGCGAACGGCATTGTGCTTATTTGCTAGGATTCAGATTTTCATTTGTGAGTATAGATAAGCGTGCTGTTATTTGAATTCGTTATCAAGAACTGGGAATCAGTAGCTCAAGGGAGCGTAATTCAGAGTAGAATCTAAGTGGCATAGGAATGTGTAGTGTTTAAATACGTTAGGGTCAGTGTTAGAGTGCATTCTTACAAGAAGCAAGGTATGTTTGCTACAGGGTAGCGGAAGTAATTGCGTTTTGATAAAGATGGATCCACGTCAGATTACTAGCGGTGACCACGCAGATATTACACAGGATTCACAGGTAAATGCAGTTGTAGACAGGGCAGAATTGTCGAACGTAGAACCTGCAGAGTAAGACGACACGTCTCAGTCAGGTGACGAAGGTGTACGGGAGACCGGAGCAGAACGAAATGTAGGCGCTGCAGGTACGAGACTCACTATCGGTAAGACTGGCAGACCAAGATCACGAACGAAACGTCACAGGATAATGGAATCTCGTTCATCTAGTCCGGAAGATGTTAGTGGTGGATCTCAGTTTGAGGCAGTTTTACGCAAGAGGCAGAAAGGAAGAGGCAAGAGGCAGAAAGGAAAATACAAGAGCCAGAGATAAAGAGACAGGAGGAAGAGGAGGAAAGACACAAATTAGACATAAGAACAGTCACAGACGGTATTGGTAGAGTCAAGGAAGAGATCGCAATAATCCAAGAAGAGCTAGAGAGTCAAGAAAACAACAGTAGAAACGTGTCAGGTCGCGGTCCAGGCGAAGCTCGATGCCGAAACAGCTCGTTTGTTAGCTCAAGTAGCACGAAAGGACGTATCAGTGGTCAAAGAAGAAGTTCAACTGGCAAAAACGGAGGTGTGTAAGACAAAAAAGGCACTTGAAACTCTACAAAAGCAAGTAAAAAAATGTTCAAGAAACGCAGGAAAAAATGAGTGAGGCTTCAAAGCGAATCGGACAGATAGAAAAACAGGTTAAAACATCTGGAATTAAATATCAGCAGACCCGAGTCGCCGCGCAACAAAACGAGTTGGCTAAGGGCGTTCGGCAGGCACATGAGTGGGTCGCGCAATTGCAAAAACAATCTCATCCGGTAAAGCGCCATCGAGAGTATCCCAGAAGTGAAGCAAACGTTTTGCGACTCTCCGAACCGCTATATGAGGACACACGCTCTGCACATAGGCGAATTCTTCGGGAATATGAGTATGCTCATGCCGTGGCGGAACGCGTAATAGAAAATGTTCCATCGGTAGCACGCAGCATGTCAGAGACAGAACCGGAAAACAATTGTACACGTGCACGGGGGTCAGAAAAGTTATTACGTGAATCTGACGAAGGGATACCATAACAGTGCACGAGGATCATTGGGGAACGGATACATGGAATCACGCACTGCAGACGAAAGGGAAAATTCATGCTACCAGAATCTTGGGCCGCGCGGGGTAGCCGCGTGGTCAGAGGCGCCTTGTCACGGTCCGTGCGGCTCCCCCCGTCGGAGGTTCGAGTCCCTCCTGGGGCATCGGAAGTGTGTTGTCCTTAGCGTAAGTTAGTTTTAAGTTAGATTAAGTAGTTTGTAAGCTTAGGGACTGATGACCTGAGCACTTTGGTCCCAAAATATCTTACCACAAATTTCCAGTTTCCAGAATCTTGTCCACTGTAGTACAAGCTCCAGTTTATCTGTGATTTCTTAGAATGGTCGATTGCAGAAAAAATTGGTGGAGTTGCGGTCGTTCCTGCCAAGAATTTAAGGACGCTTTCCTTAGCACATACTCGCCGCAAGACACAAAAGAGAGGATAAAACAGAAGATCATGTTAGGAAAGGACTTAAAAGCGTAAGGATTCCGCAGGCTTCTCAAATTCTACGAGTCATTGGTCAAGAAGAACCGATTCTTGTATCAACCGTACAGTCCCAACGAAATTATAAGGCTCTTCTACATTAAATTACCTTTACATTACCAGCAACTGCTCACCGGTAGATGCAGCGATTCAATAGACGCTTTCGAGAGTGCGCTGTGCAAACTCGTGTACGTGAATGAAATTCACAACTCGCTGGAAAGAAGTAGAAACAATCACCGTAACTGGCCGGATTTGCCAGAGAGGAATGTCGATGGACGAACATCCTAAACATCGATCGCATCGAAACAAAAATTCAAACGTCAATGGGAATAACTAGCCATTATGAGAAAATAGAAGATGAGAAAATTATAACCATAACAACAACAACTACTACTACCGACTAAAGCGAAATTGGAGAGAACAGCATAACTCGAACCAGGATCAACAGCATTCTAGGGACCAACAGCAAAGCAATTGCAGGACATACAACGGTCAAGGTCAATGGAATGAACAACGTAGTGGATATGTGGAATTGTGGCCACCTCAGCCAACGCAGGGGTCATGCAGAGAAAATTCAAACAGGAACTGATACAGAGCCGCTGAGGACGCAGCTCAAACAATACCGCAGAAACTGTCAGAAAGCGTGATATTAACCTGTTAGAGTACTAAGATTCAAGAGAACTGTAACGGAAAGAAAAGGTGCAGTATGTAAACAGTCTCCATAGACGAACTGTTCAACGTAATTTAGTGTCGATATTGTGTTCCTCAGCGTAATTTTCCATTTGTTCTCTTTCGGTGTTATTTTGTTTGTTTGTCATTTCCATTAGTTTTCAGCATGAGTTGCGTATTTGTGATATCTTCACGCCACCATTTACTGGAAGGTGACAGATTGAATTAAAATTCCGTTGCTAGTTACACGTCATCACGAAATGGCACTTTTTCAAGCATACCAAACCGAGGAAGTTGCAGTGCCGACTATCCCAAACAACTGAGTACTGCTATTATTTGGTTGGACCGCACAATTGTTGTCTGATCTCCGCAGCTGAGCGTCGCACTCTGTCAGCACTCTCATAGAAGAGCCATCACAGTTACCTCCATGGTCGATGAAATTGATTCTGTTTATTACCATGGTTTCTTGTACACCGTCCAAGAGACGGATTACGTCACTTTATGTTGTTCGTGGTGTCTAGACGGCAAATCGTGCCACAGAGCATGTGTGTCTCGATTTGTGGATGTGTTTCGTATGGTGTTAGTAGCCCACGCTCTCGCCGCGTGTCGGCGGTAACACTCAGTGTGATATGAGCCATCGCCTGTCGTGCAGTGTAGCCTGTCTCGTGGTGGAATTTTTGCCAGCGCCATGTGACAGATTTCCACACTCCTAAACATTCCTAGGTCCACTGTTCCCGATGTGATAACGAAGTGGAAACGTCAAAGGACATGTACAGCACAAAAGCGTACAGTCCGACGTCGTCTGTTGGCTGACAGAGACCACCAACTCTTGGTCGTAATCTGTAATAGGCAGACATCTACTCAGACCATTACACAGGAATGCTAAACAGCATCAGGTTCCACTGCAAGTACTATGACAGTCAGGCGGGAGATGAGAAAGCTTGGATTTCATGGTCGAGCGGCTGCTCATAAGCCACACATCACACCAGTAAATGCCAAACGACTCCTCACTTGGTGTAAGGAGCATAAACATTGGACGACTGAACAGTGGTAAAACGTTGTGTGGAGTGATGAATCACGCTACACAATATGACCATCCGAAAGCAGGGTGCGGGTATTGCAAACGCCCAGTGAACGTCATCTGCCGGCGCTTGTAGTGCCAACAGTAAAATTCGGAGGCGGTGGTGTTATGGTGTGGTCGTGTTTTTCATGGAGAGGACTTGTATCCCTTGTTGTTTTGCGTAGCACTATCGCACCACAGGCCTACATTGATGTTTTTAAGCACCTTCTTGCTTCCCACTGTTGAAGAGCAATTCTGGGATAGCGATTGCATAACACGATAGAGCACCTGTTCATAATGCACGGCCTGTGGCGGAGTGGTTACACGACAATAAAATCCCTGTAATGAACTGTCCTGCACAGAGTCCTGACTTGAATCCTACAGAACACCTTTGGGATGTTTTGGAACGCCGACTTCGTGCCAGCCCTCACCGATCGACATCGATACCTGTCCTCAGTGCAGCACTCCGTGAAGAATAAACTTCCGTTCCCCAAGAAGCCCTCCACCACCTGATTTAACGTATGCCTGGGAGTGTGGAAGCTGTCATCAAGGCTAAGGGTGGTCCTACACCATATAGAATTCCAGCATTACCGATGGAGGGCGCCACGAATTTGTAAGTCATTTTCAGCCAGGTTTCCGAATACTTCTGATTACATAGTGTAAGTCGGACGTCGTAGGCTGTGCAGACTAGTAAAACAGAACAGGCAGCGGACTGTGATGGAATTAACATCAGACTTTAGTGCTGGCCAGAGTATAAATGTGAACACACAGTGCACCGAACACTGCTAGCGATGGGCCCCCGCAGCTGACGCCCCATGCAGGCCAAAGTTGACATTACAGCATCGGCAACTACGACCGAAATGGGCACGTGACCATCGGCACTAGACGTTGGTGCAGAGGCAGGAGGGTTAGAAGGTCTAATTAATTCCATTACCTTCTTGATTTTGCCGATGGGAGGGCAGGAATCCGTCATGCTGCTGGGGAACAGCTCTTTCACGCATTTATTGCGGTTCGGAAACCAGCTGGCGGCGGCTCCAATATGTTGTGGGGAACATCCACATGGGCATCCATTGGTCCAGTGGAGCTCGTGCAAGGCACCATCATTGCCAAGGAGTATGGTACACTGGTTGCACACCACGTACATCCCTTCATAATGATCAGGTTTCTCAGCGACCATGACATTTTTCAAGAAGATAATGCACCATGTCATAGTGCTAGGAGTGTGATGGAGCGGTTCGAAGGACACAGTGGCGAGTTGGAGATGATGTGCTGACTCCCCATCCCGCCAGATCTGAACCCGATGGAACACATCTGGAATGTGACTGAACGTTCCATTAGAGTTCATCGCCACCTCTCTGGAATTTATGGGAATTAGGTGACGTGTGTGTAGATATTGTGCCAGGTCCCTCCAGCGAACTTCCAGGGTCTCATTGTTTCCATGTCACGACGCATCGCCGTGTTATCAACGCCAAAGGTGAACGTACTGACTGTTAAGTAGATGCTCATAGTGTTCTAGTTGATCTGTGTAAGTCGTAAATGTTCCGATTTCTCCACGTGGCATTCCATTTTCTAGCGTCCACAGCTCCACTCGCCATTTACAAATTACAAAATGACAATGTGAAAGCTCAAATAGCAACAATGAACTGCAAATAAAATATGACAATCGATAAATAAATCCATAGTAACCGGAATACCAATAAGCCAAATAAAAATGTTACGAAGTTATACACCAAACTGGCGTTAAAGTTAGAAAACATATATATGGCTTCAGGAAGCGTAACTCAGGGCACGCAAATTATATATACACTCCTGCAAATGGAAAAAAGAACACATTGACACCGGTGTGTCAGACCCACCATACTTGCTCCGGACACTGCGAGAGGGCTGTACAAGCAATGATCACACGCACGGCACAGCGGACACACCAGGAACCGCGGTGTTGGCTGTCGAATGGCGCTAGCTGCGCAGCATTTGTGCACCGCCGCCGTCAGTGTCAGCCAGTTTGCCGTGGCATACGGAGCTCCATCGCAGTCTTTAACACTGGTAGCATGCCACGACAGCGTGGACGTCAACCGTATGTGCAGTTGACGGACTTTGAGCGAGGGCGTATAGTGGGCATGCGGGAGGCCGGGTGGACGTACCGCCGAATTGCTCAACACGTGGGGCGTGAGGTCTCCACAGTACATCGATGTTGTCGCCAGTGGTCGGCGGAAGGTGCACGTGCCCGTCGACCTGGGACCGGACCGCAGCGACGCACGGATGCACGCCAAGACCGTAGGATCCTACGCAGTGCCGTAGGGGACCGCACTGCCACTTCCCAGCAAATTAGGGACACTGTTGCTCCTGGGGTATCGGCGAGGACCATTCGCAACCGTCTCCATGAAGCTGGGCTACGGTCCCGCACACCGTTAGGCCGTCTTCCGCTCACGCCCCAACATCGTGCAGCCCGCCTCCAGTGGTGTCGCGACAGGCGTGAATGGAGGGACGAATGGAGACGTGTCGTCTTCAGCGATGAGAGTCGCTTCTGCCTTGGTGCCAATGATGGTCGTATGCGTGTTTGGCGCCGTGGAGGTGAGCGCCACAATCAGGACTGCATACGACCGAGGCACACAGGGCCAACACCCGGCATCATGGTGTGGGGAGCGATCTCCTACACTGGCCGTACACCACGGGTGATCGTCGAGGGCACACTGAATAGTGCACGGTACATCCAAACCGTCATCGAACCCATCGTTCTACCATTCCTAGACCGGCAAGGGAACTTGCTGTTCCAACAGGACAATGCACGTCCGCATGTATCCCGTGCCACCCAACGTGCTCTAGAAGGTGTAAGTCAACTACCCTGGCCAGCAAGATATCCGGATCTGTCCCCCATTGAGCATGTTTGGGACTGGATGAAGCGTCGTCTCACGCGGTCTGCACGTCCAGCACGAACGCTGGTCCAACTGAGGCACCAGGTGGAAATGGCATGGCAAGCCGTTCCACAGGACTACATCCAGCATCTCTACGATCGTCTCCATGGGAGAATAGCAGCCTGCATTGCTGCGAAAGGTGGATATACACTGTACTAGTGCCGACATTGTGCATGCTCTGTTGCCTGTGTCTATGTGCCTGTGGTTCTGTCAGTGTGATCATGTGATGTATCTGACCCCAGGAATGTGTCAATAAAGTTTCCCCTTCCTGGGACAATGAATTCACGGTGTTCTTATTTCAATTTCCAGGAGTGTATATTCATCCAATAATTGAGGACACTCATCGACATCCTTCAAACTTTACATGTAATTTCAAACCCTTCTGAAATTAGTTATCACCGTCTCGCTCCACAAAATAACGAAAGGGAATAAATTTATCGCTTGTTACATTGTCGCTGTTCGTGTAGTATAGCTTCAGTATGACGTATGACATTTTATTTTACTATTTGTTCACTACTGTTTGTATCCGCAACACTCTTTGCATACCACTGAATGTGCCTGCAAAATTATTTCATTGTACGACCTATATTTCAGGCAATATTACGTCATAAATACCGAGAAGCATGAAAACTAGTTTTTTTATTACCTAGGTTGTTTTCATACAGGGTTTGATAATGAGAGCAATTAGCAATATCTAACGTACTTTAAACGCAATTTTGTACCTTCGTATTTTTTAATATGCCCATGATGTAAATTACAAATATGGTTGCGAAATATTTTCATGAAATTATAATGTTAATGTGTAATTAAATTACTTTACTTTTACAACGTACTTTGGTTTTTATGAAGTCGAAAATAAACTATTTGACACTACGTATCTTTCCATGAACATATGAAGAAGTTATCATTTGTTTGGTTCACCAAGTTTGGTTTTGACACATTAATTAGTCTATGTGTGGCTATTCCGAAACTAATAAAGTAAACGTAATTTGGGTTCTGCGTTCTGACCCATAATGATTTTACATGCTGAACATCAAATATTTAACATATTAATATAAATTAGTCAAATGTTGGAAGCTGTTTATATGCGAGTTCGATCGGTTAAGGAATCAGAGATCAAGAGTTACCGATTATTGACGAAGCCAGTCGAAAATGGAAAACTATTCTTCTATATGCATATTATCTGTGCGTTTTGCAGGTGGCTTTTCAGTTTGGATCGAGACGTAGCCATGTATAGGAAGGAATCATAATTATTATGACGGCGTAGTGGCACATGTCATTTAATAAATTATTTTTCGGTTGGTTTCATACAACTTTGTGATGACATGTTCAACACTTGGCTGGTGGCACTGGTACTTTTTGTTCTCGTAATGAAGGTGAATTTTCCACGATTATCATTCCTCCATTTTAGTTTATGATCCTAATAATCTCCTATTCTATTATTATCGACGAAATCTAGCAGGTGAATCGTTTCTGCATCGAGATTTACACAGCACGAACTAGTACCACGTATTTAATCAGACACTATAAACCAATGTCCACCCTTCTGCTATCCGGATTTATGTTTTCCGTGATTTTCCATAACTCACTTCAGGATGGTTCCCTTAAAACGGCAGGGTCAACTTTCTTCCCCAACCTTCCCTACTTGGATGGGACCGATGACCTCGCTGTTTGGTCCCTTCCCCCAAATCAACCAATCAACCTATAAACTGACATCTACTGTCACAGTCTGTAATTAACGCACTTTCTGAACTGCTGTTTGGTTTGTAATTCAGAGTTCACAGTTTGCTGACAATTTTCGTCCTGGTTACATTGATGTTGGGTACACTTTGATTCAGTTGAAAGTTAGCGTTTAACGTCCATAACAATCGCAGAAAAGCATTTATCATAAAATTGTTATAGTCTTTCTTATTATGATATATTTCGTTGACCAACGTCCGATATGTGTCATCAATGTGTGCAAAAGACATTACAAGTGACTGATAACATCAGGATCTACATAGCGATACTTAAATCGAAACGAGATTGCTTTGACCGTCATGATGTCTCCACTGTACTGTCTCCACTGTACCCTAGATTTGATTATTACGCAATGCAAGTTAATGAAAAGTGGTCAACAAGACACAATGGGTCATAGCTATGGAGATACGTGAAAACACCAGAAGCAGACAGCCATTTGACATGAACAAATCGAGTGAATATTTTGCTGTGAGCGCGAAAGCAAGAAAAAAATGATTGTTTTCTTATACTGCGTTTTCCTCCCATTTGTCCTCAGGGCGACCACAGCACATGCCAACACTGTACACAACAGATTTTGTTACGATATGTATTGATGTTGAATTGTCTCGTATTGATATTGTAGCCTGAAGACGTGATAATTTAAGTAAATCAATAAATATCTTGCCAGTGATAGCGGTCACTCACATATCTTTGCAGAAAACAGAAAGCCGAAACGACAAATTTTCGTTTTACTTATGAAGCTGATACAGTCATACCAAAATTGACCGTAGCACACTATAACAAATGTGTGGTGAAATAATAGGAACAACAGGCATTGAAAAACGAATTAGACTCCTCAAAACGAACAAGAGGATAAAATCTGACAGAATTCATACAAGGGAAAATCCAGGATGGAATAACGACAACATTATAAAGCGTAGATTGTAGGCTCACCACATAGAGAAGCTGAATCGCACACAGACTCAACAAAACGTCTGTTGCATGGTTCAGATTTCGGCAAAATAGCCTCCTTATAACGTAAAAAACATACACAAGCACATATTCACGCAAGCACAACTAACACACACCTGACCACCGTCCCTAGCAACTGCTCCGGCGATAGTGGGCAAGACAGTCGTCATGCATGTGTGAGTTTTGCTTATATGAATGTTTGTTTTCTACTTTAGAAGAAGGCATTTCGGCCGGAAGCTCAGATGTATAGCAGACTTTTTGTTGTGTTGATTCTACATTTCGTCTGTACTGTGAGTACCAATCTATCCTTCTATGGTACTGTCAGAATTCACATGAGGTTTCACAATTGTCCAGCGTTTGTTTTCGCCCATTCTACTGAGAAACTCTTAGGCAGCGAACAGGCTTGCGTGGAAGTTAAATAGTACAAGGTACCCTGATTTACGAAATGTACATAAAAGTACTGGTGATAAGGTCCCTCAATTACGCAAACGATGACTTCTTCATCTAAACCCAAACATGTTTCAGCACCTCCGTATTTTTTAACATGCCATTGTGTAAATTACATAAATGTTTGCGAAATATTTTCAAGAAAGTACGTTGTTATTTTGTAGTTAAATCACTTTTCTTTATAGCTTACTTTCACTATGATGAAACCTAAACTAAACTTTTGACGCTATGTACAGTTTGCCAAAAGGGCCTTCCATGAACATATGAAGGAGTTGTTACTTTTTGCCAAAACATTCTGACAGAATGTAACTTTGCAGTGTTGCTTGAAAATGGCCATAAGGCCGAAATTACAATAGTAACAATAAATATTTTATACAGTCAACGGCGACTATGATGTCTTTTAAGAAAACCATGAAAAAACTGATCGAAGGTTCAAGTTGGATATATACCTAGAAACAAACACTCTATTCAAATTTAAATGTTTTCCAGTCGAGAACATCTTGTAAATACTGTATTTAACAGTTTGAGTTACATTATTATTCTATTACAGCAACAATCAGAAAGTGAAATCAAATTAAGAAGTAGTATTATCAAACATGAGTTACTCGCCACAAATCTTTAGAATCAAAGCTGTTGGTAAACAAAGTTCCAAATGGTTCAAATGGCTCTGAGCACTATGGGACTTAACATCTATGGTCATCAGTCCCCTAGAACTTAGAACTACTTAAACCTAACTAACCTAAGGACATCACACACATCCATGCCCGAGGCAGGATTCGAACCTGTGACCGTAGCAGTCGCGCGGCTCCGGACTGAGCGCCTAGAACCGCTAGACCACCGCGGCCGGCAAACAAAGTTCCATTTTCAAGACAGAGGAAAATTGCTAAGACATTAAACGAACTGTTAATCTGCAAATATCACGTATTCCATGGCAGAAGACATTTCGTTTCATGGTACAGGATGGTGCACGACTGATGGCTTACTGCTTCTTGTCCACTCGTTATATAACTAGCTTCAAAAATATACAGAATTGTATCGACCATAAAACTCTGTAACTGAAGCATTGACAACAACCTGCACATATGTTCAATATTTTACACCGCACATAAATATGTAGAAGTCGTAATATTACAGACATTGCGTAAAACAATACCTCATGCCTCACGCGAGAAAAAACACTAGAAAATAACACAAACTGCTTAAGGGGCTCTGTAGAGAGCATTCGTTCTTGTGATTCTAAAACAGACCACTAGACTAAAACATCGACCAGCAGACATCAAGTGGTACTAAGTACACTGCCTCCATGTACAGCACTCTGTCCAAATACAAAAGAGGGGGGAGTCAGAGTTTTACAGGACAGTCCGCATTTTCGAGCGTTTAGGAGCAAATGGAACTTTCAGTGCAGACAGACTGGTTGTTTGCAGCAGCACCAAGCACTGTCACAGGGTATCTACGAAGAGAGTCAACGATTGACGTCCCAGTGATCTGTCGGACAGCTCTGCCTGAACACAAAATATGGGTTTCTTCATTCCTATACTCGGCCCGCCAATCCAGCAGCACTTTCTAGGCTTCAGACAATCTGGCCAGTTTCTTTGCACCTCCGGGGCGCCGGAGGCCAGCCACATTCCGATTCCTCTCCACCACTACACGGTACGTAGCAACAGCGTTCAGCTAAAAGCTAAACGTTACTGCCCTCGAGCGCAAAACACCTAAACAGTTTTTTACGTCACATGGCCTTGGTCAGAGGCTTTTCGCGGGTATTGCAACACTGTAACACGTGTAAACCTACTGACGTTGTAGTCCTCAGCGGCAAGTATCAAGCTGGCGGCGTGTGCTAATACCTGCATTCTTGCAACCCTCTCCCACTGTGACGCCTCACAACATCGTCTAGATTGTTGATGGAGTTACCAGCTAATTCTCTAAAGTGAATCTTCTCCCATAGGACAGCTGTCCAGAGTGTAAACTAGAAGCTACTACCTCTGCCTGCTCTCTGCAGTATATTTCTGATTTCCTATCCCTGAGTGCCTTTGCTGGCTTCCATTAGCGTTAAACTTAATTGTATACAAGTCAGTATAGAATCTTGACAACAAGTACCAGTTATGTGCCTTGTTTCCGCTACCAAATTCATCGGTGTGGCAGAGCCAAGTGACGATTCTAAACGACCATATCCATGCCAGATTTCGTACGTCGGCTGCGGACAAAGAAAACACGTTTCTTGTAGCGAATTTTTATGTCACGGAGCCGTTAAGAGAGACGTGATATCCTTCCGCAGAGGCGCGAGAATGGCCGTCGTTTTTTACAGCCCGCTTTGCAGGCCATCAGCCAGGCAATAACCTCTAAAACCGGTAGGACGGTGCCACATACTGGCAATTTCCACGGAATGTTTGTAGGGCGCTGAGATGACGATAAAACAAATTCTGTACGTCCTCTCCCTCTATAGGCTGCGAAACGCTAAGGAGATTGGCCTAACTCACAGGGAATTTAAAATTTTCGTTTGAACACGGTGCGGTACAGAACCTTCAGCTATGTACACTGACGAACAGAAACTTTACGACCACCGCCCATGGCGTCACCAACTGCCGTCCAGTGGTGCCGGCGTTGCTGGATGAGTTAAGGACAGTGTTGTGTCGATTCCCTAAGGTCTCGACACAATGAGTGGCTAGGTGCACGCGAAACTAACGCAGACGGGCGTAAATTCTGAAACAGGAGACTGGATGAAAAACTATAAAGAAAAGAAGAGAGATTGTCATCTACTTAACTTTTAATGATGTTCTTCTTGTTGAAATACATCTCTTGCATAGTAGTAAGCAATTAGCAATGATACACATGGCGCCTTGCTAGGTAGTAGCGATGGACTAGCTGAAGGCTATTTAATCTGTCTCTCGGCAAATGAGAGGAATACTTGGTAGGTCTAGTCGCAAGCTATGTCGTCCGTACAACTGGGGCGAGGTGAAGTCCGTGTCTTGTGACCTGCCATGTGGTGGCGCTAGGATTGCGAGTACACAGTGGCGACACGCGGGTCCGACATGTACTACAGGACCGCGGCCGATTTAAGTTACCACCTAGCAAGTGTGGTGTCTAGCGGTGACACCACATTCCTCTCCCGCAAATCGGCGAACGGTCGTGAGATAAGGCTTCCGCCCGCCGTGGGGAGGACCCCATGTTGACGTATGCGATGAGGTGGGGAGCCTAACAACAGGCGAGGCTGTGCCACCCGCACCCGGCCATTCGGTCCGAGGGGAGCTAGGAAACGCCTGCAAACCTAGTCCAGGGTGCACGTCAACATGAGGTGTTTGCGCACGGAATGATATAAGAGGAGCCGCGGGGTCGACCTCCATGCGGTCGGAGCACCCGACGGGCGAAGACGACATCTGGTCCGGAGTGGGCAAGAGGTCCATGGCGGAGGACGGCTGGTCACGGGAAGCAAGCGGCGGCGCGTGACCCAGAGAGGCGCGTGGCGGCTGCAGCGAAGCGTCCGCTGCTGGCGGCGCCGGCGGCGGCTGCGGCGGCGCGACGCCATGAGGCAAAATGGAAGGCATCGTCGGTAACACCTGGGGATGAGGCGAGCCAGTAGATGGGTCCCCAAGGCGCTGACCGGACGGCTCCGTCGCTGAAAGCAGACGGGGAGCGGCAGAACCCAGGCGACGACAGAGGCGCAGCTGATTGAGATGCCGACGCACCTCACCAGAGGCCCCCAAAACCAAATACATCGCGCGGCCGAGGCAGCGAAGAATGCGCCCTGCGAGCCAACGCTGTGAACCGCGATAGTTGCGATAATAGACAACGGCGCCAGGAGCAAAAGCAGGAGTCTGCCGCTGCACAGGAACCTGATGTGGCGGATGCAGCAAAGACATCAGAGTTCGATGAGGACGACCATGGAGCAACGCAGCCGGCGAGCGACCATCGCGGGGCTGAGAGCGATAAGAAGACAAAAAGAGCAACAAAGCGTCCTCCCGAGAATGCGACGCTTTCAACTTCAACATCTGTGACTTGAAAGTCCGGACCAATCGTTCAGCGGCACCGTTTGACTGAGGCGAAAACGGCGCGGATGTCAGATGTTGAATACCATTGGCCTGGCAGAATGACTGAAATTCTGCGGACATGAATTGTGGGCCATTGTCGGAAACAAGAGTCTGCGGAAGACCTTCAATGGAAAAGATAGCAGACAAGGCTTGGATGGTGGCAGAAGACGTCGTGGAAGACATCCGGACAACAAAAGGAAAATTACTGAAAGCATCGACCACAACCAACCATCGAGCATTCCAGAATGGACCAGCAAAATCGATGTGCAAGCGTTGCCAAGGGGAAGTGGCTTTCGGCCATGCAAAGAATTTCCGCGGCGGTGCGGATTGTTGGTCGGCACACGCCACGCAAGAGGAGCACATATTCGTAATCGCAGCATCGATTCCGAACCAAGTACAGTGCTGACGAGCAAGTTGTTTCGTACGCACTATACCCCAATGTCCTTGGTGAAGAAGCTTTAAGACAGAGGACTGTAACGAACGTGGGACCACGACTCGGGATTGATCATTATCGGAACGCAACAACAAAACACCACGTCGGACAAAAAGTCTCTCCTTGTGAGCAAAAAAACGGCGAACCAAAGGATCCTCGATCCGTGACTTTGACAAGGGCCATTGCGTAGCAACAAAACGCAAAACGGGAGCAAGGACAGGGTCAGCAGCTGTGGCAGGAGCTACACGACGAAAATCAATCGGAAACGATGCGACCACGTCATCGGTTTCCGAATCAATGAACATGCAAGCAAGTTCGGAAGAATCGAATGCTTTATCCGCAGCAACAGGCAAACGGGACAACGCATCAGCGTTTCCGTGCTTAGCAGTGGACCGATACAAGATATCGTAGCGGTACTGCGAGAGAAAAAGCGACCAGCGAATGAATTTCTGCGCTGTACGTGGAGGTACAGGCTTGTTCGGATGAAAAAGCGATGTCAAAGGCTTGTGGTCCGTGATGATGGTAAAGTGACGACCATACAAGAAGTCATGGAACTTGGTAACACCAAACACGAGAGCTAAAGCTTCTTTCTCTATTTGTGAATAATTTCTTTGCGCAGATGAGAGCAATTTGGACGCAAAGGCAATAGGGCGATCATGCGAGCCATCCTTGTGCGCAAGCACAGCACCGATCCCGAAATCCGAGGCATCTACCATCAACAAAAGGGGTTTTCGGGGATCGAATGGCATAAGGCAAGTATTTGAAAGTAACGCCGATTTCAACTGGCGAAAGGCGCGTTCGCATTCCGTTGTCCAGACGAACGGAACACCTTTACGGCGTAAGCGATGAAGCGGAGCTGAAATGGAAGAAGCATTGCGCACAAATCGATTATAATAATGTACCTTACCCAGCACACTCTGTAGCTGTTTTAAGGTCCGCGGTGACGGCAAGTCCTGAATGGCACGAAGGTGCTCGGGACTCGGATGTATACCTTGGGCATTTATGACATGCCCCAGGTACGGTAAATCACGAGCAAAAAACACACATTTGTCCTTCCTCAAGCGAAGACCATTCTGACGCAATACCTGAAATAATGTTCGGAGATTCTGCAAATGTTCGGCTTCTGTCTTTCCTGAGATCACAATATCGTCCAGATAGTTCGCAGCCGTAGGGACCGACGCACAAATAGTTTGTAAATATTGCTGAAACAAAGCAGGGGCGGATGCACACCCGAATGGCAGTCTTTTGAAGCGATACAAGCCAAGATGCGTGTTTACCACTAAGACGCGCTGGGATTCTTCGTCCACAGGTATTTGCAAGTACGCATCTGCTAGGTCCAATTTTGAAAAATATTTTCCCGGGCACAGTTTGTCAAAAAGATCTTCCGGGCGGGGCAAAGGAAAAGTAGCAGTCACAAGTTGTGGATTCACAGTTGCCTTGAAGTCCACACAAAGTCTCAATTTTCCGGAAGGTTTTGGCAAAATTACTAAGGGCGAGGCCCAGAGAGAAGCCTGCACTCGTTCAATGACACCTTGAGATTCTAATTCGGCTAATGTTTTTGCGACCTCATCACGCAATGCGTGGGGAACATTGCGCGCTCTGAAAAATTTCGGTTGCGCGTTGTCTTTCAGTTCCAAATGCGCTTCATAGTTCTTAGCGCAACCAAGGCCCGGTGCAAAAATGTCTGCAAATTCTTCACAAAGACTAGAAACACTGGCGGAAGGCACAGTCCGATTCACGGATAGGACCTGATTTACAATAGACATATTAAACAATTGAAACAAATCTAAACCAAACAAGTTCACTGCACTAGAGGAACGAAGAACATAAAATGACACAAGTTTTGTCTGTCCCTTGTATGCGGCAAGAAGGCTGCACTGGCCTAACACAGGGATCTGTTGTCCTGAGTAACTAGTTAACTTAACATTTGCGGCACGCAATGGCGGTGCGCCCAGCTGTTTGTACGTGTCGTGATTGAGCAATGAAACTGCAGCTCCGGTATCGAGCTGGAATGGTATCACTTTTCCTGCAAAGTCTAAGTCCACAAAAAGTTTATTGTCCTGCTGACGACAAGAGCGACTGTCTCGTGCAATTTGAACTGATACAGGTCCAGAAGCACTTGCAACGTTACGGGATTTCCGGCGACGTCGACGCACACTTTGGGTGGGACGAACACAGTCACTGTTAGCTAAAGTGTCACTGGACGGGTGGGAATGAACGACATGAATGTCCATGGGCGAAGGTCCACGAGCCTGATTGTCCTGGGTTCGATTCCGGCGCGAAGCAAAAGGCCTGGAATTATTGCGAGTGTCTGATCTAAGCTTTTTCTGGCAAACACTTTGTACATGTCCTTTCTTTTGACAGTAAAAGCAAATAGCTTGGCGTGACGGGCAATTTTCACGCGAATGTCTAGTTGCACACCGCGGGCAAGATTTCACTGCATTGGCTTGCTTACGCGGCGCACGTGGTTGCAAGCTAGGCGGCCGCAGCGAAGTCGGGCGCGAGGGCCGCTTAGCGTCCCGTGCAGCGGGCCGGGCGGGCCGATTAATGTGACACACGGCTGGCGAAGTTTCAAATGATGCCTGAGCAAAGTCAAGTGTGTCTTGCCTGTCCAATATGTCTATCACTTGTTGCAGGGAGGGATTAACTAGCTTCAAAATCTGTTCCCTTATGCGAACATCAGAAACGTTCTGTGCAATTGCATCACGCACCATAGTATCTGAATATGGGAGGCCACATTCACAGGCAAACGCGCAGTCTCTAGTAAGGCCTTGCAAAGTTGCTACCCACTCCCTATTAGTCTGACCGGCGGTACGTTTTGTACGAAAAAACGTATACCGTTTTGCAACAACATTAACTGTTTCTTTGAAATAGGCATCTAAAGCCGACAAAATTTCCCCGTAGGTCAGAGTTGCTACGTCGCGTCGGGGAAACAATTTCACTATCACCCGGTAGGTAGACACACCGACACAAGAAAGCAAAAACGGCTGCCGCTCTTTACCTTGAATTCCATAAGCAGTGAGGTGGAAGTTGAACTGATCGGCCCACTCAGTCCAGCTTTCGGTTGTGGCCTCAAAGGGCCTAAATGGCGGTGCGACAGCGTTGTGTGGCTGCGGTAGCGATGAAGCGGCTGCCGCCGCATCGGTTTGCAGCGCACGTTGACCCTGGACGAGCTGTCCAAGGGCTTCCAATAACGCCTGCGTCTGCTGATTCTGCAAGCGAAAAAATTCGGACAGTACATCTGGAGAATGCGGCGAAGCCATGACACAAGCAAATTAGAGCAAGTATAACACAAAGACTGCAACGTGGGCGCGGCACCACACCTCGTCGCCAAAATATTGTTGTGTCGATTCCCTAAGGTCTCGACACAATGAGTGGCTAGGTGCACGCGAAACTAACGCAGACGGGCGTAAATTCTGAAACAGGAGACTGGATGAAAAACTATAAAGAAAAGAAGAGAGATTGTCATCTACTTAACTTTTAATGATGTTCTTCTTGTTGAAATACATCTCTTGCATAGTAGTAAGCAATTAGCAATGATACACATGGCGCCTTGCTAGGTAGTAGCGATGGACTAGCTGAAGGCTATTTAATCTGTCTCTCGGCAAATGAGAGGAATACTTGGTAGGTCTAGTCGCAAGCTATGTCGTCCGTACAACTGGGGCGAGGTGAAGTCCGTGTCTTGTGACCTGCCATGTGGTGGCGCTAGGATTGCGAGTACACAGTGGCGACACGCGGGTCCGACATGTACTACAGGACCGCGGCCGATTTAAGTTACCACCTAGCAAGTGTGGTGTCTAGCGGTGACACCACAGACAGTATGTATGTTGAGGAGAGACGAACTAGTAAACATACTAGCGACGTTATGGGCCGCAAATGGGAAAATTCCCTGACCTAAATCTGACGAAGAATGTCTTGTACATTTGGTGCTCCACATGTAGTGGAAACTGTAAATACGCTATGGTAGGATTGACTATCCGACTGTAGTTGCTTGTTTGTAGTATTTAATTTTACCGAACTAGTTTCAAGTGCATATTTAACAGTATTTCTTGCATATGAGATTTTGCAATTAATTGTAATAGAACTCTCCATGCATATAATGTTCTCTAGCGTATGCCGGTGGCAATGTTTCTTAGCATTCATACGATGATGCCATATAATTTGTGCGTGCACACATGTGTGTGTGTGTGTGTGTTTATATAACATATAATCACATCATTTCATGAAACAATATAAAATATGTGCAATTGTCACCGCTTTATATATATAGTTGTCACTGGTAATTGCTGTGCACACAATGGTTTAATTTGGTACACATCATGGAATATGTATAATCCTGCTTCTTGTTTGTATTATCTCCACCAACAGAACAAAAATGTTTTGACGCCATTAATTAAGTCTAGAGATATTTTCGACGAATGTTTTGTTTCTTAGATCGATCTGTTTGTGTAAAATAAGGTTCCAATATCTCGTTATATATATGTGAAATTGTCTATATCTCTGAAAGTGATTAATTTTCAGCATTTTTCTTTGATATGTAGGGTTAATTGGTAGTGTGTCATGTCACCAACTACGTAATTTTGATATTTTAATTGTGTACTAAGCGAAGACAGGTTCGTGTCAGTTAAGTTCACAAGTTCTTTAAATCTTGTTTTGAAATTTCGTCCAGTTTGCCCTAGATAAATTTTCTTACAGTTATCTGTTTATTTATTCACACGTCAAGTCCCGTAAGACCAAATTGAGGAGCAAATCTCCAAGGTCATGGAACGTAACAGTACATGAAATAATAACATAAAGGTATTAACGGATAAAAATAAAATGTTTATGAACCCGAAAAAAGTCAAGCCATAAGCTTAAGAAAAGGCAATCAACAATACAACAAGAATCAGCTTAATTTTTCAAGGAACTTATCGACAGAATACAAGGAGTGACCCATACGAAACTGTTCAGTTTCGATTTGAAAACGATCGGATTAACGTTAAGATTTTAGAATTCTAGTGGTAGCTTATTTAAAATGGATGCAGCAGTATACTGCACACCTTTCTGCACAAGAGTTACGGAAACCAGATCCAAACGCATGTTTGATTTCTGCCGAGTACTGACTGAGTGAGAGCTGCTTATTCTTGGGAATAAGCTAATATTGTTAACAAGAAATCACAGTACCAGAGTACCAGTAAGGAATGTAAAAATACCCCGACTCGTGAATATGGGTCGACAAGAGGTTTGTGGACTTACACCACTTATTGCCTGTACCGCCAGTTTCTGAGCCAAAAATAATATCCTTGTAGAGTGAGGAGAATTACCCCAAAATATAGTACCATACGACATAGCCGAATGAAAATATGCAAAGCAGACCAATTTTCGTGTCGAAAGAGCACGCACTTCATATATCGTTCGAATAGTAAAAATGGCAGCGTTAAGTCTCTGAACAAGATCCTAAACGTGGGCTTTCCACGGTAGTATCCACGGAGTTCCACTAATCATATCCCTATTATGTATACTTAAAACGCCATGTTTTGTTGAATTGTGTATCAGAAACTGTAAAAACTGGGTCTTACTGTGATTTAGCGTTAGTTTATTTTCTATGAGCTGCACTATTTGAAGCTGAGCCATTGTTGCACACAACATCCTTTACTACCAAGTTAGTGTCATCAGCAAACAGAAATATTTTAGACTTACCTGTAATACTATGGGAGTATCATTTATATAAATATGGAACATGAGTGGCCCCAAAACTGATCCCTGGGGCACGCTCCCCCCCCCCCCCCCCCCACACCTCTCTGTACCCCACTCAGACCCCACGTCACATCCATTCTCAACACTGTGAATAATGACATTTTGCTGTTGCTAAAGTAATAGGTGAACCAATTGTGAGTTACTCCCTGTATTACATAATAGTTCAACTTCTGGAGCAATATTTTCTGTTCAACACCATCAACTCAGAGAAAAGGGAATAAATTATTTTCAGTTGACAAACGACTACTAAAGCCGAACTGTTCATTTGATAGGAAATCGTGTAATACGAAATGATCAATTAGCCTCATATACACAGCCTTTTCAGTCACTTAAGCAAACACCAATGGCAGAGAAATGGGTCTAAAATTGTCTACATCATCATCCCTTTCTCCATTTTTATAAAGTAGCTGTAATACTGAGTGCTTTAATCGTTCAGGAAACTGACTATTTCTAAAGGAAAAATTACAAATATGACTATATATAGGGCTAACATGTGCAGCACAGTACTTTAAACTTCTGCTAGCACTCCATCATATCCATGAGAGACCTTAGTCTTCAGTGGATCAATTATTGATTCAATCTCCCGTTTGTCTGTATCACAGATGAGTATCTCTGACATCAATCTCGGAAAGGCACACACAGTTGCATTTACAAACATCTGAATGTGCAAATTTACAGCATTTTTCTGTGTTACAACCAATTTATGACGAGTTCTGCCTTCTGAAGACTACTTTCTGGTTGTTTGCTTTCCTGATGCGCAAGTCCGATTTTATCTAAAATTTCTTCTCTTTACAGTATGACAGTAAGTGGTGAATGTTTACTATAATTTATTCTTGGTAACGTTGCCTTTTATTTTATTTTCATTTTTGCAAAGTCTTCTGGTATAAATTTCGTCGACTGTAGTAGGGTTGTAAGCATTATTTTTGGCTGTACTTCCTACTGACTTTAGTTCAAATGTTATGTATTCTTCAGTCAATGGATATTTCATTAGTGTCTTTACGTAGGTGCAAAAATGATCTTTTTTATCTACTTTTGTTTTCAGTAGATAATGAATTTGCTCATTGGTCCATTTCTTGGGATTTCGAGACCTAGGAAATTTATGTTATCATCTTCACTTGTAAAAAAAGGTTTTTTATGTAGGCTATCCCATTGTGAGCAGAAGATATCTATTTCGTTTTCTGTTCCTTGACAAAAATTATTTTATCATTTACATATCTGTAATATACCGAATTTTACCAGTCCGTTTTGGATGGTTTTTAAGAATATTTTTCCTTGATATGTCGAAGGGAAATATTATCTAGTGCAAAAGCAAGGCAATTTCCCATTGCTATTATATAGTAGGATGTTGAACTTCAAATAATTATATAATAATATCATTTTTAATAAGTAATAAATTTTTCTATTTCAACTGCATAAATATTTTACCATAAATTATGTATGTAATTTATGTTCAAAAATTTCAATAGTTTTGCTAACTGGTACATATTAGTTATACCTGTTATAAGTCAGTTATTCTGAAAGAAATAAATGTTGCTTTCCTTGTAATGTCAGCATCTTCCATTTGTGCTGTATCAAGTCGCTTGAGTTCTTTACTGTGTATTGAATACCAAATATGGAGTCTTAGTCAGAATATAATTTAATTGTTTGTTTAGTTTTTATGATGGACTACTGATACAATTAAGTATTAGTCTGACAGGGATGTTTGGTTTATGCATTTTTCATTTGAATCTTAATTTGGGGAAGGATGAGTTCATCATCGTGCAGTACACTTTTTATCTTTTATCAAGTAAGTGCCACAGAGCAATTACCATTTAACACAGTTAAAAGAACAAAACTACACAGCCAGAGGCATGGCCCAACAGCTGTTAGTTGCACATCGCCGAAACAAGCTGCTTACTAAATATATTGGAAAAAATACAAAGTTTCTTATATATAAAGAACATCCTGACATTATTTTAAATGAACACACGAATTAACATTCGTTAAAAACTTCACTAACATTCTCTCATGGCAACAGCTGTTTTTGTTCTGGTAATAGAGATAATACTAATTCGAAGCAGAAAAATTTATATTCTGCAATGTATACCGAAAGTAATCTTTGAATGTACAGCAAGTACCAAAGACAGCTGCAGATATTTCGTAAAAAATTGGTTATACTGATTACATATATGAATATATAATGTAACCATACCATTACCAACATCTTATGAAATACTGTCCTGGCATGCACTAGAGAACATACATGTAGGGCAAGTCACATTACAGTAAATCGAAAAATCTCATATGCATAAACCGCTATTGTATAAATTGTAGGTAACGTGTTGTAAGAAATATGTGTCATTTGTGTAACACAGTTACGACCGATGATGGACAACGCCTGAAACTTGCTCAGTAAAATAAAGTACTATCAACAAGCAACTTCTGTCCAACAATTACTTACTATAATGAGATATTTACAATTTTGGCAAAGGGTAGGCTGTCATCTCCCCGCTCTAGGGAACTAGCATCTCGGATACGGTGCGTCTGGTTGACTGCTCGTGCTCTAGTCTCACTATGCTTTTTCCACGGAGCAACGTAATTATCATAGTTATTATGTGGATACAAGGAAGAAGCTTAAGGGTTAGAGGCAACAATGTGTTCCAGCACATTTGAAGGAAATAAGTACTTTTTTGACACTTGCATGGACAACACTCCTTTTAGCGAGCACTGTTGACTGTTTTAGGCATCGAGTGCTTTAAAGCAGCTCATTTTTTGTGGGTCTTCGGTCAACGGTCGGTACACACACTGGTCGACAATCACAACATTAATAAAGGGGCACAACATTTGCCATTTAATACGTTACTAATATTTGATAGACTCTGGTCAGAAAAATATTTAATCACTTGTCAGATCTATTGATCAGCGTGACGAAGTTGTATATGGTGTATTAAACTCAATACGTAAAATATTCAGGTGCTTTGACATGATGTTTTGAAGCAGCAGTTGACGGATGTACACTGATATTCCAAAATGCTATCCCGCTATGGAAAACGGCCTGGTAGCGATGGAGAGATGTTACGTGCCAAGGAAAATATGTAAGAGGAGCAGAAGCGAATGAGGAATAATTTCAGCGTAGATAGGGACCGCAAACGGGGAAATTCAATGACATAAGCGACTGGTTCTTATAGCCTGGCGTCTGGGAATGAACGTCTCTGAAACGGCGAAGCTGGTCGGATGTTTCCGTGTTAATGTCGCGAGCGTCTATGGAAAGCGGTTGATGGTCGGTGATACAAATAGTAGACAGTAAGGTGTTGGATGTCAATACCTGACCAAACTCGAAGGAGGTCGGAGGCTTGTGGACAGTAAGGTGTTGGATGTCAATACCTGACCAAACTCGAAGGAGGTCGGAGGCTTGTGGAGATCGATGGCTTTCCCACTGTGTAAAGTGCGATACGCGACAGTCTGTGACATTCTTGAAAACAGTGTCCGATAACGCTGCTTGGACCACGCTTTCGGAAGACACAGTTCAGCACACATTGCTGAACATGGGACTTTGCAGTCGACGGTTCTTACGTGCCAGCATGTTGATCCAACGACATCGTCAGTTGCGGTTGCAGTGGGAACAGACTCATCAAGACTAGGACTTCGTGCAATGGAAACGTGTCGCTTGGTCAGAGGAATCTCGTTATTGTTATACCTACAAGCAGCACTGAATGAAAGATAGCTGTACACGAAATTATGTATGAAGCTGATACCACTCAAACTTTGCGACGGATAACCAGATGTTAAGTGTTGATTACCCAGAATCTGATGCCCGAGTCTGAGAACCGGAGAATAGTTCTTAAACGGCGCTACTCTAAATTCATTAATATACAGAATGATAAAAATGTGTCACGTATTTCAATAGGAGATAGTATTGGTCAAAACTAGCAGAAAAGTTTCTTTTATAATATGTACGGAAACCAATATCTGTTGAGATACAGAGCAATCTGTTCCGTCTGTCTGTCACGTAGAAGTGAGGGCTACAGGCAATTCTGCAGTTGGCTACCATTCATCCTGACACTCCTTCACCCCTTCTTCGCATTGATTCACGTTATTTTTACGGCATTAGATCTTTGTCACATGTATTATTCGCCCGCTCCTTTTACGTCTACAAAATGTCGATAGGTTGGCCACAAAGCAATGCCTTTAAATGTCCCCAAAGCCAGGTCCGATGAACCGGGAGGCCCTCATCAACGAACTCATGGTCAATGAAACGTTCTTGTGAGACACAGTCACGTGATTGCTATAAAATGGTGGTATATCCTGTCGTACTTAAGCCTCAGCCTTTGACTTTCTACAAGGCCAACGTTCACATCTAGCACTAGTAATTCATGACGGAAAAATCGGTAGCAGTCAGCACCTGTTAATCTGTTAATGTGTATGCCACTACGAATATGTCACCGACAAATCTTGTCCATACCCTGATAATGAAATGATCCTGATGCCTCACCTCCATGCTTGTACGAGGATTTGCATCTACCATGATTCTGTATTGTGATAATTTAGTAAGGGATCTCTTGTGAAACTTGTCTCATGTATCACAAGTAAAACGGCCAACATAACAACAGTTATTGGTTTCCGGAGATGTAATTATAGGAACGTCTCTTCTAATTTGATCAGTGTTACGTCCTGCAGAAATACGTGATTATTTTAAAAGCGCTTTATAAAAAAAAAGTTCGTATGAAGTTCATCGCTGCTCTTCTGAATAAAATTAACAGCTTAGAAAATGCGAAGGGAGTATAGTTAGGTTTTCGCAAGACCTGTGGAAGGAATGAGAAAGATATAAAACGTAACAAATTTTATCTTACAGTCGAAGCGCAGTGCAAGCGTAGACCTCTAAAGGGTAGGAAAACTAAAATTATCCAAATACATAGAATACATTAAGTGCGTACATGTCTCAGAGTTCATAGTCTGAAGCAGTGGTTCATGTATAAACATCATATAACTAGATTAAAAATGATACCATGGAACGAGCTGATGCTACCACTATATACTTATCTTTTTTCTGGATAGTATGATGGAATAATTTCATGATGGAGAACGTATACCAGGAAATCTGCCATTTTGAAACGAAAACGACTGAAAATACGGAAATTTATTTCCAGTTGAAGATCTGTCCCATATAATATTCGGCTTCGTATAACGAAGTATGCTGTCTTTGCTTGCGTTTTCTTCTTATGTCCTCCTTCCTCCGCCTTTCATGCATTGTTTTTCTTACAAGGTGGCAGAATTTCTTCACTTAGTCTACTACGTGGTCTCCAAACTTGTTGTTAAGCTTACAGGTACTCTCATTTCCACTGCTCCTCATTAGCTTGGTGCTTCATTGGGTTGCTCTCAGTCCGCAGTGTGTCTTGGTTGCACTGTTATTTTTTCATCTAGATATTTTCCTTCTGCCAAACAAGATTTTGAACCCAAAAGTATGTGTAAGGGGAGGGAAGAGTGATGGCAATGTGCCGCTAGGAAAATATAATGGATAACAATTATGGCAAGTTGTTGGGGACCTAACGGTGTTAAATAAAAATAAAGATTGTAAATCTGGAATGAATTAGTTGACTTGAGCAATGATGTTTGTCAAAAATGTCACAACGATCTAAAATGCATCAGAAAATGTAACGTTCAGGTTGAAACAGTATCTAAATACATAAATTTTATTCAAACTGTACATATTAAAGTGCGAAATTTTGTGAATTATCACAGCATGTTTAAATCAAGTTGTATTCGACGCATATCCATTCTGATTCTGACCTCTAAAATAAGTGTCAGGGAGGGAAAGGAAGAGTGAAGATAATGTATCAATAGAAAAATTTTACCGATAACAGTTATTTCAAATGATTGTGGCCTAGAAGAGGTTAAGTACAAGAAAAATGGTGCATGGACCAAAATTGATTATTTTACCTCATCTATAATATTCGTCAAAAATACCAAGAAATCTGAAAGTTAGAGTGTATTCAGTCTCATAATGTGTGTACTATAATCATCTATCTTTTTTTTTATTCATCATCAGTTTAGGAAAGGAGGGATGATAACGTAATACAAGAAATGATGCACTGGATGACAAGTATTACAAAATAACTTCTGCTGCATTCAGAACTATTTTTCGCTAAAAAAACCTGTAATGAACTACACCAAAAGGAAAGTATCACCGCATACATGCACAACACGATTTTTGTTGAAGGAAAGGAAGGAATAAGACGTTCGATTTTAGGAAGAAATTTACAGTCCTATTCCTATATTTTGTGATTTTTCACACTTTACCAGCACAACGACGCTTCAAATGAAATATTTCAGCATTAAATTGTCTGTACTATTAATTAAATTGCACACAGCTTGCATGCTTATCGTAATATCACAACTTTAAAAAATTCGTTTTAGCGTTTTCTGTAAGAAAAAAAATACTTCCTTAGCGAAGATTTATCACGTAAACAGGCGTATTTCTGTTGTTAGAAGTTTGCCGCCGGATGGTGCATGTACTATCAAGGTACCACCTGTCTTTCAACAGCAGTGGCATAAATTTAGTTTTCACGAGCCTTGTAAAGAAGTGGTCGTAAGGGTTTCGGTAATAGTGGTGCAATTCTTGTTAGAATAAGTCTGTGACGTATTTGTTTAGTTTAAAACGGCACATCTCGAGTTGTGCTGACATTCATCGTTAGTTGCATGATCGCTTATACATATATTATCATTACTAAAATGTTATTTCCGAATGTGGCTGTACTGATGATTAAATGAAAGTTTTATTAGGATTAGTGTTGAGTTGTGCCTATATATAAGAAATAGTTTGAGTTTGTATCATTTACTATTTTTCTTTTTTTGTATTCCATTAATATTAAAGCTTTGCAAAGTGTCCAATAAGAATGTTCTAGAAGACAATGTTAAGGTTAACGAAGTCTGAAAAAACGTTTGTGAAAGCGATCATGGAAGTAACTGTAGCCTGACTAAATAGTTATATATGTGTTAACGATAAAATAATGTGATTATTACAGGCCGCAATATAATTTTTCCTTATATTTAGTTTGATAACAAGTTTTTGAATTTTTACATGAAGTGACGATCGTTGTAACATTGTTCATTTCATTTTTAGCGGGGCCAGTGGATGTGGAAGAAAATAAGGTAGAAGTAAACGAGAACGGCAAACCGAGTAAACATAAGGCAAACGAAAAACATCAGGAAACTAATATTTGATACAGATGATACTGATGCTGATCCCCACGAGGACTGTAGCACTAATGAAAGTTCGTCAGAATCTGAATAAGAATCTAAGACCCAAGATCGATAGTAGCACTTAAACATCCATTGCAATGAAGTTTAGGAGAAAAAGAAAACAAAAGGATTTGAACAATCCGTTAACTCATTCTGGCAAGAAGCTTAGAAATACTAGTAAGCCAAACGTTTCCCATGGAACTAAGAAAGAAGTAAGAGGCAGGGTATTAAAGAAGATTTGTCCTCAGAAACGCAGGTTGAATTACAAGGAAAAATTTACCAAAGGGGAAAGAAGATTGTTTTTTGGTAATTACTGACAGCTGGTGGATTTACATAGATAGCGAGACTTCATTGCTGCGCTCATTTTAAAAGACATGCCTAGATATCGATATATTATAGCAGGAAGTTGCAGAAAAGCCACTAATGCTTTTTGTTTCCAAGAAGATGGGAACCGATTTAAGTGTTTGCAAGGTTTTCATTACGAATACCTTGGATATAAATCATAGAGCCATTCGAACTGTATTAGAAAAGAAAGCTGATCATTCGACGAGCAATGTTGCAGAAGATCTTCGTGGGAAACATACTAATCACAAACAGATAGATGGTACAGTTAGAGAGTGAGTTAGGTGGCAGATAAATTCAATTCCAAAAATACCCAGCCATTATCGCCGAGCTCATTCAAGTAAATAATATCTAGATGTCTGCAAAACCACAGCCCAAATCTATAGGGACTATGTTAAACAATGTTTACCGTGAAATGAGCAGCATCTAAATTGTTTGATGTTCTACAGAATTTTCACCGAATAATTTAATTTATTATTCCACACATCAAGGAAAGACCAAAGTGAGCTGTGCATCACATATCAGAATGCACCTAATGAAAGAAACAGGCAAACTTAACGAAAGCTATGACCGCCACATATTGGAAAAATTTTTTTGTCCGTAATGAGAAGAAAAAAGACGAACAGGAAAGCAGCGATGACACCACAGTAACGTGTTTTGACAAACAAGCAGTTTTCCAGTATCCAAACAGGGAAATCGCAGTGTTTTACTATAAAAGTAAACT
Organism: Schistocerca nitens; assembly: GCF_023898315.1. Lineage (NCBI taxonomy): Eukaryota > Metazoa > Arthropoda > Insecta > Orthoptera > Acrididae > Schistocerca > Schistocerca nitens. Next base: position 1,250,385,995 of record NC_064614.1, read on the forward strand.
TAATGTATTCAGTCTTACTTTTTATGATCTTAAAACAAATGATGTGACCTGTTTTGTTTGGAACGAGGGCAAAGGGGGCCGTGTGTTTATGAAAGAGGGACCTGCATGTTGCGATACATAGAAAAAAAGCCCTTTTAGCAACAGAAAAAACTGAAGTTTATTTTTTATACCGACACTTGCAGTGACCAATAACAAAACATACAGATGTTTCGTTTGTATCAGTATGCTGTTCATAAATTTCCTAATAACACATCAATTACTCACAAACTTTTGATCAAGGAGCACAGCCAAAACGAAGGTAATAGTGCTCACTCTATGATCTGAAGGAAAATAAAACGAGTATTAAAGAGGTCCAATATACACACCAGACCATTTCGTATCCATAATTCGTTCTGCTACAAAGACTGGTTGATCATACAGTGTTAGTGAAATGTCGCATGTAGATTTTTACATCATTAAAACCAGATCACTGGAAGTGAAGCTTCATTTCAAAATACAGGTAAAGAGATTACAAGAATAAGTGACATGACAGTTATAAATGTGATACTAGAAAGATCCTACTAATTTTTCTACAAGGCGTCGTATGTGGATTATGACTTCAAGGGAACTGATACTCAGCTGAAGAACAGACGAAGAGCAAAGGATTCTTTGATACTTCAACTTGCTTATGCAAAAAGTGTCCATTACCTGACAGAAAGAAGAAAGACTTTCGTGACATAATAAAGCATAACTATATCCCACGTTTGATGCTTTCTATTATAACCATCTTGTAGTATCATTGTATGTTTATTTTGTGTTCGCAGATTAGTATTTATTTGTGAACTTTTTATCTTCAGACTTCTGTGTTAATTCAGACTGTAAATACAGTTGTAACCTTCAAAGAGCAAATGTATGTTTCTGAAATAAAGGCATACGAACAAAAAATAGAGTATTATGTTTGTTCAGAGTACATTTTTACATATCTCTTATTCAATATGCTTTTTAACCAAAGAGAAAAGTAAAGTGCACTGCACGAAACTAAAAAGAAATTGCAAGCTTTTTCTACTTTTGTTACAATTTTACATGGTCGCTCCTGTAAAATCTGTAGTTTCTGAGTTGTGCCAGTATCAAAGCAAAGCAGCGTTATATGCAAGGTCTGTACGAAAATACAAAATAATGTAGCACTTTATGTGGTATTTCACACACACTTTGAACGAACAAGGAAGTCTTATTTTAAATATTGTTGCATCGAAATCGACTGTGTTACTTGTTGCAACACATGCAGCGTTCATACTGGCGCTACATATAGCAAACAACATGTAGGTTAAACAATTATAAACGACAGAATTTCGATACGTGTACCACACCTGAAAGATGCACGGATGTATAAACTAAGTATTTTTCCGCTTTTAAAGTGTCTATCTACTCTATTAAAATGCACATAGCATCCATGTTTCTCAGACTGTGCATGACCTTTACGAAAATTCGCGTAAATGTAAAGTTGTGTTACATGTGAGATTTCATACACTCTGCTAGCTTGCAGTTGAATATTTCTGCACCTTAACAGTCCGCAGTACCTATGAAAATACTCATAGTTCTTTTATTGGCAATACCGATAAGAACATTAGCTTATACAGCACTCTTATTTGTTAAAGTAACTTTATTACGATAGTTTCGAGGGTGATGATGAGTGTGTATGTTACCTGGGTAATATGATTCTGTTTTGATGGCTGCTACAGGAGTTGTGATTTTCCTACTGTTTCTTTTATTAGTTTAAACAACACTTGGTTAGGTAATGTTTGTTTGTCTATTTTTTTATACCTTTCTTGTTGTGTCAGTTTTTTGAATTTCGAAATTTTTTATGTTAGGAGGTGATTTTTGTTAATGTATCTGATTATTTCAATTTTTTTTTTTACTCTTGTGGTAAGGTGATGGTTTTCTCGTCAGATGAGGTGAATGAATATTGCCGTATTTCCGTGCTCTTTCATATTCTTCATGTCTAATTTCAAATGTTCTGCTATTCTCTCTTTAGTGTAGGTACTCGGTTTTATTTTCAACTTTTTACAACTCGCAATGACTTTTCGGTTGCACTGTATACTAAGAACAATAATATATTTGGTCATTATTATTCGGTTTACCTCACGTCTATTTTACCTTAAGTCAGCATGGTTAACAGACAGTATGTTAGGACATGTGCCGTTTCCAGTCCTTTGCATTCCAAGCCAGTGCATAGGCTAAGGATAGAGAACACATGCTTTGTCATTGGCCTCGATGGATCTTCCAGAAGTTATTGTACATTCCTCTTGCAGGATGTCACTCTCTTATGGAGTAGGCAGATTATGTCCTTCCTGCAGGACGCATCCTCGTAGCACTATAGTTGAAGGTCTATGGGCATCATATTATAGAAATGAATGTATGTGTGTGTGTCTGTTCCATATCTCCTCCTAAACAACTAGGCTGATTTCAACCAAACATGATACACATGTCCCTTACTGTCATTCAAGCATCGCTCTGGGGAAAAAGACCAGCCCTAATAAACATGGGTCGGCAAATAAACTGTTGCCGAGGTATCGCATTAATTTGAGTTGAGAACCAGCTGTAAACGCCCCTGGATACTGCGGTATTTAAGTTGTTATCTCAGGGTTTGGGATCGACTATCTGTTGGTTTATGCATAGGCAACTAGTCCTCTTTCAGCCTCCGTTCACTGTGCCATACGGGTCTCATTATCAGTTACGAACGTGAAGGCACCATTGACAGAGGTTTACACCAATGAAGAGTGCGCTGACATGCATTTCATGTATGTCAAAGCAAATGGCAGTGCCCTTGAGGCTGCGCAATTGTATGAAGAAGCTTTTCCTCCCCCAGGCAGCCCGACAGGCGTACACATATAGCCGTTTACATCAGCGCCTTAGACAAACTGGGAGTGTCGCACACCATGTACAAGAAGGTCGACGCAGATCCATAACACCAGATGTTGAGGAAACGGTGTTACGCATTGTCTGATCACCTGCATCCAATCATGTCCATCGCGCATTACGAGGGACTTGGGAAATTCCAGCGTGAGAATGCGACACCCCACATTTCCATAATTGGTAGAGTGGCTCCAGGAACACTCTTTTGAGTGGCCACCAAAATGCCCAGACATGGACGTGCCTGAGATCCGTTGCAACATGCTGTTTGCGAAAGATCTCCAGCCCCCTGTACTCTTACGAATTTACGGACAGCTCGGAGGATTCATGGTTCATTGCCCTCCAGCACTACTTCAGATATTAATCGAGTCCACGTCACGTCGTGGGTGGCTGTTCAGTGTATTACCCTTCACAAAATAGACATCGTCGTCATTAAAGAAATGTTGAAGGCAAACCGTTAAGCGGGACAATGAACACTGAACGAAAAATGGCGCGCCCTAGTGCTCACAGAGATTCGCACCATCAAAATCGAAGGCGAACACCTCTAGAGTTGCGAACCTTGCAGGACGTTTAGCTAAGGTATCCACTCTTAAAGAATGCACATAGAATCATAGTGGTGTAAGTGGATGGTGAGAACTGATGGAACGTGATGGCGTGCAACTGAATGCGGAACAGTCTATCGTGGAGCTTATCGTGATACTGTCTGTACTTTAAGGCGTAGCTACATATAGTGTGATTACATGATTTATAGCACGGAAAAAACAAGCACCCAGATGATGAATTGCAATGTCACACACTTTTCAGGAAGGATAATTTGTTCTAAAGGAGTATGTTTTTCATACACTAGCCAGGAATCAAGCAAAAGTAAGTTATTTTGAGCAGCTATTGGCTAAAAGCAGTGTTCATACCATAGTTGTAGCTCTCTTTATCTCTTCATTTTCCCACTCTTGTTTGCTGTCACGTAAATCTTTCCTGCTGCCCCTTCAAGATAGAAAGAATCTTAGGGGGCGGGAGGACATTAGTATCTGTCGATAATGAGGTCATTGGAGACGGAGCACAAGTTATAATTGGGGAAGGTTGGAGAAGGAAAGAGGCCATGCCCTTCCGAAAGAACCATCCCGGAATTTGCCTGTAGCCATTTAGGGAAAGAACAGGAAACCTAAATCGGGATGACCGAAGCCTGTTTGAACCGTGGTCCTCTGAATGCGAGTCCAGTCAGCTAACATCGCTTCTATCGCCCTCCATCGCAGAGGGCAGGTCACCTCCAACTTCTCGCAGAACAATAAATGAATTTCCCGGCAATTTACCATCCAGATCATCTGCGGTCCTAATTGTACACGAATGCATTGATGTTAGCTGATCTTGACACAACTCTCCTCGTACCTCTAATTTACAGGTTTCATTTCACAGGCGTTTCTTCTTCAAATCCGATCGGTCCAAGTTGATAACAAATTCCTTATTCAAAGATGGGATAAGTTTGTTTACCTCGTCTATAAATTATCAGGCTGATTCCACAGTTTTCTGTGCATGGTCAACTTGACGCATTGTTAGAAATTGTGTAGCACTGTTTGAATTTATGCAACACTCTGACGCTTCCCTTGAAATCTATGTAACAGATGTCGTGCGCGATTTGATGTCCATAGCGTCCATAACGTACCCTGTAAACTGTTTCGAGCATTCTTGAAACGCGCAAATACCAGTTGTAATAAATGTAACTTGTCCTCCCTTCAATATCCGTAGTTTTTATTATGCTCAGTCATATTTTCGTAATTGTTTTGTTACTACGCTGCAGATGATCTCCCATGACTGTTATCATGTTTGGTACTCGCTCCTTCGACAATCAATGTCCTTAACTACGTTTAACTGGAGACGGGATTCGTGACTGTCCGACAAGGACGATGAACTACGTGGCTCCACACCTTTTACGGTATCACTTTCACTTGTTACGTATGTATCGTTATCACTGTACTCTTAACGTACATTGTCCGCACAGTCGAACGTATACCACACCAATCACTCCAATGGTTCATGTTGGAGAAACGCTAATATTTCGTCTACCACTTCTTTCTCACTCGGTGAAATTCCTAGGGTTCCTCTGTAAAGAACTAATACCTTTGGTAACTGTTGTTGTAGACATTATGTAACGTTTGCTTTGTTTATGGTTGCCATTCCTTTACTTAGTGTCAACACGGCTAGAACTGTAGCACTTTGCGAATTATTCGTCGGCTAAGCAGTTCAAGAACCCTCGATAGCTTCACGCTGTCCTCACCATTGGATACCTCCAGCCCCGCCAACTTTCGCTGTCACCAGCCAATTTGTGTTTGCATTATAGGCAATATGTGGGGCGTCGAATGCCGTAAATACCATTGGCCTCTTGCAACCTCGTACTGAAGGCGTTCCTCGTCAGTGTTAACCCTCGCCTCCAGATAGTCACATTGAATTAGTTTACATTTGCAGATAGGCAGCCCAATTACCACATTCCAAAGTGGATTGCCTTCGCACTTTCCAGGACATATCGTGTCAATGACTTGTACCCACGAACTGAGGCTTTACACATGACGAACGAAGCCCGTTAGTGCACGTGTAGTATCAATTACGAACCTACAAACTCGCAGAAATCTGTCCACTGATGGGTGTCTGTTTTCGGTACGTATTCTAGTTTTAGCGCAGTTGTCTTCTAAAACGCTTGAGATACTCTTGAATAATCCTGTATGTGCTTCCCCCCACCCCAATGCTTTGGGAAACGGAAAGTTGAAAACATTCCTTACATATTGTTGCTCCTGGCTAAGATACTAACTAAAATAACGATCCATTAATCTTTTAGAAATAAAATTGGCATTCAAAAGGTTAATAACACCTTCGCCATCACTTTGAGCCTATTGTTCAAATGTTTTAAATGGCTCTGAGCTCTATGGGACTTAACATCTGACGTCATCAGTCCCCTAGAGTTAGAACTACTTAAACCTAACTAACCTAAGGACATCACACACATCCATGCCGGAGGCAGGATTCGAACCTGCGACCGTAGCAGCAGCGTGGTACCGGGCCGAAGCTCCTAGAACCGCTCGGCCACAGCGGTCGGCGAGCCTTCTGTGCTCACTGCTTTGCTACTTCATATTCTTGCATGGACTCTCTCCAGTACTTGGTTTTCAAACTGACCCTCCAGTACTTGGTTTTCAAACTGACTATTCACTGCGGGCATCAGGATGATGCCCTGTAGACGGTGTAACTTTTCTTTCCGCAGGTAGCTCTTTTGACCTGGCGTACCATTAGCTAGAGTCTCGGCAGTGTCGCGGTACTGAAACGCAATATGGACTCTTAAATTAAGGCAACTGGTCGGTAGTATCAAAACGTTGAAGTATCGCGATATGTTACGGACAGATACATTTCTGTGGATTCTATTAAGATTTTGACCACGTAGCGCATCCGTATAGTGAATATTTCCGACAATATAGGCTGCCAGTGGTGCTGGCAAAACTAATTGTAGCCGTGTGTTCTGCTACGTTATTAGACACTATTGCCATGCAATGTTTGAGCAATAGATTTCCTGTTAATAAACATTTACAAGGACCCCGCTACTTTCGTAAAATGGAGAAAAGCACTCTAGCAGAAATGAGAGCCGGTCTTACGAATCTGCATTCCAAAAACAAAAACAAAACAAAAAAAACAAAAAAAAGCGGCCATGGAAAAGAGAAATCGATACTTGTGGTTACATTATTTTTTTTATTAAGTGTCAGGATTTCGGATATATCGTCAAAAGTAATTCGTCTTAGAACTCGTACGACGAAGAGGAATTTTAACGACCGTACCTCAGTTGCAACCACACTGGCGATAGCCATTTGGTTTTGACTACGGGCAATTCACAAAACAAATTTAACATACCTTTTAGAAAGTGTAGGGCTACTTCTCATTGAAATGCATCTTGGTTTCAGGCGTTTACAACACTCAGGTGGAAATACTCACGTAATTAATTAAATCACGAAATGCATTCGCAGATTGCGAGTACAGTATCATCTCAGGTATACATTTTCTCATTTTACTGAAAACGATCGAAAATTTGTGTAGGATCGGGACTCAGACACGGATTTCCCGTTTTACATTAGTGATTGCGTTAATCGCTTTGGCTATCCGAGCACGCTTCATCGACAGACGGAAACCTCCATATCAGTGTCTACTACTCACAGTGCTCGTCCAGTTATGTGATTCCCACAGAGAGAGAGATTTATTTAATTTGCTCGTCAGATTGCCTTCGCTTTAGCGTGAAATACATGCATGCGTGTCCAAAGCAATATTGCATTGAACTTTACAGACACTGTCATGTAAAGTGACTGCACGAATGAATTAATTAAAGGTGTTTGTTAAAGTCAGTATCTTATTGTGGTTCAGTAATGCAGCAGTAGAACTGTTAATTTTGTAAATGATTTGCATCAATGACCACATTTATGTGGCATGTAAATTAATGTATCCAAGACCGTGATAATAAAAAAAGGAGTACAATTCGCAAGTTTCTGTCGATTAACGTGGAAACACGCGATGAAACTTCAAAACAGCTTAGAACCCTTAATGATATGTGCATAATTAAGTTATACACTCCTGGAAATTGAAATAAGAACACCGTGAATTCATTGTCCCAGGAAGGGGAAACTTTATTGAAACATTCCTGGGGTCAGATACATCACATGATCACACTGACAGAACCACAGGTAAATAGACACAGGCAACAGAGCATGCACAATGTCGGCACTAGTACAGTGTATATCCACCTTTCGCAGCAATGCAGGCTGCTATTCTCCCATGGAGACGATCGTAGAGATGCTGGATGTAGTCCTGTGGAACGGCTTGCCATGCCATTTCCACCTGGCGCCTCAGTTGGACCAGCGTTCGTGCTGGACGTGCAGACCGCGTGAGACGACGCTTCATCCAGTCCCAAACATGCTCAATGGGGGACAGATCCGGAGATCTTGCTGGCCAGGGTAGTTGACTTACACCTTCTAGAGCACTTTGGGTGGCACGGGATACATGCGGACGTGCATTGTCCTGTTGGAACAGCAAGTTCCCTTGCCGGTCTAGGAATGGTAGAACGATGGGTTCGATGACGGTTTGGATGTACCGTGCACTATTCAGTGTCCCCTCGACGATCACCAGTGGTGTACGGCCAGTGTAGGAGATCGCTCCCCACACCATGATGCCGGGTGTTGGCCCTGTGTGCCTCGGTCGTATGCAGTCCTGATTGTGGCGCTCACCTGCACGGCGCCAAACACGCATACGACCATCATTGGTACCAAGGCAGAAGCGACTCTCATCGCTGAAGACGACACGTCTCCATTCGTCCCTCCATTCACGCCTGTCGCGACACCACTGGAGGCGGGCTGCACGATGTTGGGGCGTGAGCGGAAGACGGCCTAACGGTGCGCGGGACCGTAGCCCAGCTTCATGGAGACGGTTGCGAATGGTCCTCGCCGATACCCCAGGAGCAACAGTGTCCCTAATTTGCTGGGAAGTGGCGGTGCGGTCCCCTACGGCACTGCGTAGGATCCTACGGTCTTGGCGTGCATCCGTGCGTCGCTGCGGTCCGGTCCCAGGTCGACGGGCACGTGCACCTTCCACCGACCACTGGCGACAACATCGATGTACTGTGGAGACCTCACGCCCCACGTGTTGAGCAATTCGGCGGTACGTCCACCCGGCCTCCCGCATGCCCACTATACGCCCTCTCTCAAAGTCCGTCAACTGCACATACGGTTCACGTCCACGCTGTCGCGGCATGCTACCAGTGTTAAAGACTGCGATGGAGCTCCGTATGCCACGGCAAACTGGCTGACACTGCCGGCGGCGGTGCACAAATGCTGCGCAGCTAGCGCCATTCGACGGCCAACACCGCGGTTCCTGGTGTGTCCGCTGTGCCGTGCGTGTGATCATTGCTTGTACAGCCCTCTCGCAGTGTCCGGAGCAAGTATGGTGGGTCTGACACACCGGTGTCAGTGTGTTCTTTTTTCCATTTCCGGGAGTGTAGTCAATGGCCGTAGGTCTTCTGTTTTGACATTAGCTGCGAGAATGACCTTGTTTAGATTTCTAACCTTATATCCTTCTATCCTTTACGTGTTGCATAGTTCTGATAGTAGTTGTAAGATCTTTGTATCACATTTACGTAATTTGGGGAGTGGTGAAAATAATTTCAAAAAGATAGTAAAAATATAATTGAAATTGTTGTGATTCCAATTTTTCCAAATCTAATAATATAAAAGGTCGTTAGAAAATTCAGACCAGATGGTCGTTGTTAGCGACAAATGCGCCCCACTGTAAGTCAGTCAGTCTGATGCCCAACTTTTAATGAACGACAGTAGGGATAATGAGTTTTATTCCTCCCAACTGTATCAATACTTGCGAATTAACAATATATCACTAAACACTGGAGAACTGCCAACAGAAAAACATGTAACCAACAATAACTATGATTATCATTTTTTCACATTAGTCAAATAAACACAGGTATTCGTTAGTGAACCACATCCAAAACTAAGACAACCTTATTCTTATTTCATATGGGAACTTGTTCCTTTTTACTTGTTACTGTCAGTTTCATGTTCGAAACAATAAGTTAAAATACGAGGCTCTATCTTATGTCTGCTCTAAACAGTTTGAGGGCCACATTAGTTGCAAAAATAATTTTACCTTTTTTCCTATATACAAGAACAAATGAGATCCTAACTCTTAGTCAACTGATCAAAATTTTTCTGCATGAAACAGGTGGTCAGTATTCTAACATGATTGTAAGTTATATTATCTATTTCATTTCGTAATTGCAGAACTTGCATTTGTTATAGTTTTATGTTGTTTTAGCTGCCTTCCAATTGAAGGAGGTTATCAATCTGTAGAGTATGATTTTCATGTCTATTCATCCATAACTACTCAGTAGATTGACTGAATTCTATATGCATTAGACAGAGGTTGAATCTAGTATGATCCAGCTTCACTACATGCTGGTACCAGGTAAGAATTGTGACAGTAAAAACTAAGATCTACTTTTCAAATCTCCACCAATGAAGGTGCAAGTAACACATGGTGAGCTGTTTCGTGCCGCATCGTAGCCACACTGATTCATTAGTATATACTGTATGTCAGTATTGCTGCAATGTCTACTCGCACATCTGATATATCCTTTCATTTGAAAAAAATGCTCGGAAAATTTGTATAATGAATTTTTTGACAAGACTCATAGTAGGGATCGTTTCAGTATCTCTCTTATTAAACTGAAATTAGGTTGAATGTTATAAATATCAAGATTGGAATATTTCAACTAAACCACTGGCATACGAAATAACTTTTATTTGCAACGATATTGGCTGAAATGCTTTCGAAAGTCGGTAATTTTGAGAATTTATAGCCATTGCACAGTATACGGTAAATCATTCAGCTCAGCAAAATACTGATACTACGTTTGTTTTAATCCAGAATGATTGAGTAGGAACATCACATTTCTAAAAATTATTCCAGCATCGAAAACAGGCTGAAATCCTTCTTGTATATGACTAATTTGATGGTAACAATGAAGATAAATTCTCATTATTGCTGCAGTGGCTGTGAAGGTTTCTTGCATATCTATTGATTCGTAACTTGAAAGTATCTTCATCAAAGCACCTCCTAGAGTGAACTACATGAGCTGTATTTTGTAAATGATGACTTGACTGACCAGATGTTTCATGCTTGACTATTTCACAATGATTAAAAGGTGTACATTTCCTTCAGCAATGCATTCATTAATTTCTCTTGTACTAAAGTGAGCCAATGCGAAGGTTGCTTAATAGTTTCATTTAAAGGCCCCCTCATGTACAAAACTATATTGTTTTTTCTTCCTACTGCAGGTAGCTACCATAGGTCTTCCAATTATTAACAAGTGTTTATGAAACTAACAAGAAAAATAAATAATCAATTTTATATAATTATTGCACAGTGTTGAATGGATCAAGCACAAATTAAAGCAAAGAAACTCAATTAAAATGACATAATATATTGAGTAGTTATACACCAGAAATAAATTAGAATGTAAAATAACTTTAATCCTGCCATTTGATAAATATAATCAAGCATCTGAGTACATGAAGCTACAATATTCGAAAATACATTATCTATGCCTTGAGGAATTTCGATATACTGGTTTTCAGTGTGATCTGAGCTGAGAAAAACAATTTAACAGGTATGACTAAATTATGTACACTCATAAATAGCTGAACTAAGCAACTATGAATGTAATTTTTCATACTGAACATACACAGTCATGATGTATCTGAATACAAAGAGACTGTGTACACACTTTCCATCACATAAACGGCGGAAACTATTTCAGATAGAGCAACAAGATAGTGGGCTGTTGATGGGGCCATATGTTGAGCACTATCACAACTAAGGAACATTTATATGGGCATGTTGAGGCTTTATTCAACTTACTTCAGTATTTTCAATTGGAGTAGTTTTCGCTATAAATCTGATGCAGGCACTCAGAACGCTAGTTTTACACTTCTTCTGTTGAAGTAAAGATTTTTATTCTGTTCGTCGTCATTCTTGCGACAGGTTTGATGATGCCTGCCACAAAATCATTTCGTGTATGAATCTTTTCAAATCAGCGTAGCACTTGCACCTTCTGTTCTCAGTTATGTGTTGTTCGAAACTCTATCTCTCTGTAAAGTTCTTACCCTCTGTAGATTACTATTGTACCAAGGAATTTGTTCCCTAACCTGTTTACAGACATTATATAACCCTCTTCATTCTGCTTATGATTCTCCATACGGTTCTTTCTTCACCAACTCAATCAAGAACCTCCTCATTTCTTTATCCTGTTAGTCAACCTACATCCTTCTGTAGCATCACTTTTAACAGACCTCCTGCTCTCTTTTTTTTTTTTTTGTTTTCCCACACAGTGCATGATAAATGTTCATCTATATGGTGCTGTGCTCCAAACATACATTTTCAGAATTTTCTTCCTCAGAATAATACTGATGTTTAATACTAATGGACTTCTCATTGCTATAAATGCCCTCTTTCACTTTACTAATCTGATTTTTATGTCGTCCACGCCTCATCTGTCATCTGTTATGTTGCTTCCAAGGTAGCAGAATTCCGACACAGTGTCTAATTTGTGGTCACCAATTCGGTATTAAGCTTGTAGCCAATCTGAACTATGCTGCTCATCATTACTTCCATCTTCCTTCAGTTTACCTTCAGTTCAAATTCTATACACATCAGACTGTTAATTCCATATGTGACTTCTGACTCAGATGCTTACTGTAAACTTCGTAGACAGTTGAGTAGTATAAGGATACAAAAAGTGATGATGTTCATTATATACAAAGACATCATTCTCTTCAGAGGTATACATCCTTGAATAATGTAGTAATCAAACAACATGGCCAGTGTAAGATGGTGAAGTTTCTTACATTTAAAAATTATGACCAACCAGTGCAACAGTAGTTAGAAATATTGTTATGGTAAAAGCTTTTCCTAGAATTTGTGCAGATCATATTTTATGTAGGAAGCTATAAACTTCTGATAAAAGTTTGTGGAAAACTTCCTCATTCAAGATTCACGAAGAGTTTTGCAGAAATTATAGCTGAAACATTTCAGACTAAATGTTGCATGAAATTCCAAACAGTTCCAAAAATAACTACATTAATTTATAGGGAAAAAAGTTAATAGCTTAGTGACTGTTAAACAACAGAATTTTCTGAGCAGTCTGTGGTGAAAGAGCTGTTGAATCGATATTTACTATACAAAATATTCAGTGAGAACTCATTAAAACTATAGTTGTAAAATTTTTTGTAAAAAGTGATGCATTTTAGTGATTATAGGAATTTTTACTCCTCCTTGCACCTCATTCTCGGAACAAGAAAAAAAGAGAAATAATAAAACCTTTTCCCAAGTAGAGAGAAATTACATTTTATAATCTACATATAGAATCTTCATTCATTGTTATAACAACATTTTGTTACCTTGACAAATATACCAAAGTGTAGTTATAAACATAAAGTCAAGAAGATCTGTGCCATCCCACATTTACTTGGAAATAGGTGAAAAAAGATGTCATCACTCAGATTTAAAATATGTAAATAGAATTTAGAAATGAAATGTATTCTTAACGGAAAAAATTAATCAATTCTTGTGTTTCATGATATACAAATTCACTAAATTGTAATATTATAGAAGCATTGAAACATTTATTCAAGTAATAAACAATGACCTCTTTTCTTTGTGCATCACCACATGGAATTTCTTTGTGAGGATTGGTTGTCATACAAAATATGTTTGTATGCTCCTAATAGAATTCCCAGCCATTGTACATTTGTGTGTGTGTGTGTGTGTGTGACTTGGTGTGTGTGCGTGTGTGCTTGCGTGTGTATGTGTAGCTGGATGTTTTGTGACACCCCTTGACATCTAGAGGGTCACCCTAACATGGCTGTCACCTCTTGCTGCAGGACACTGTGGCAGGCGTTATCTGCAGGCCTACCTTGAGCCCTGGGGAACACTGCAAGGGCCGCCAGCAGCCGCGTACGTCAGCGCTATCTGCCAGCGAGGCCGCGCTGTTAATCACCTCCACCACTCGCCACTCTGCAGGTCGCTCCTGCAGGCGAGCGGTTCTGCAGTCCCGCGACGCGTGGCTGTGGGGACGGAATGACAAATCACTTACTGTGCCTAGGGCACAGTGTATCTTTACAATTCAGGCGATTCTGCTTCAACACAGTAAAAGAATCGCAGTTCATACGTGTAATCGTTAACACTGTTTACACGTAATGTACTATGATATTTTATTAGCTAATTCCATAAATCTTCAACCTAACATTTATTTTGTCAATAACAACTTCTTACTTGATTATGAGAGGACAGTGTTGTACCTAGGAACACTTCACAAACTTTCACCTCTAGTCATCCCAGTAACTGAAGTTTAATATTTTCTTATACCATTCTGAAATGATAGCATTCACTTTAGGTTTATTACAGTCCTTTTCGGAAATAACAAAAACTGCCTCAAAAAAGTAAGCTTTTTCCAAATGAAAAACTGGTCCAAGGTGTAACATGATTATGTATCTAGGAAATGATATTCCATTGAAATTTAAAAGTGTTGAAATCTAGAAATTCTTGTCAGTACTGTATTTAAGTCTCTATGTTACATAATTAATCGACTACACGAGAATAGTCAGTAAGTGACATTGAATTAAGACGAAGTATTAGAAGAATAGGTTACAGTTTAACAACTTTTTGAAATAGAGCTATAGGCAACCAAAACAAATTTCCGTTTTCAGTACAAGCAAAATTGTTAATACATTAAAGAAACTCAATTCATTTTCGAATGTCACATGTTCCATCACAACACCCCTTGCATTTTAAGTTACAGGGCGGTGCACGACCGATGAAGTTTGACACTGCGCTGCATACATTGTATAACTAGTTTTAACATGTACTGAATTTCAAACACCATAAAGCTCTTGTGCTGGCTCTTTATGTATTGGCTTTTATATATTATCAAAATTTGAAGTTAATGCTATTGTGCCTGCTTCACAACTGGAAAATTATTTGCGTCAGTGACTCAGTTCTGGTGCTTCTCTGAGTTAATTTGCCCGACACGGTGTTCCTATATTAAAAGACATCACCATGTGCAAATGTAAAGCTAAGAAAACCTTCAAAATTTCGTCAAGTGGGGATCGAAAAAATTTACTGAACTCAGTTTACTCACATATACTTTTATTGTTCTAAAGGTATACTTTTATTATTTTGTAGGAAGAACCATTAATCAAGAGAAGTCTTATAGATTTACATTTATCTTTACTTGTCAAAATTAGCGAATATTAAGATATGGGCCGTTATCATCTAAAACAATGGCGCAGACCTCTGCACCAATGTTCCCCTACAAATATCTATAAAGAAATATATTTTACCACTTCATGAATATAGGAGGTGATACATATAAAAATTGAGTTTTAAATAATATTTTATTTTATTTAGGCGAAATATTACATGAAACTTGCACGTTTAGTGTCTCGTCACAAAATGGCTTCTTACACTACGAAGAAACAAAAGGGAGGAGAGAGATCTTTTTACAAACACAGATTGCAAGTATATTTGCAGATCATATTAATTGATTGCAGAGTATTTGTTATTTTTCTGAGAAGAGATAATATTTATATTTCGTTACGACGTCAGTTTCGGTATATTTGCAAGTTCATTTAATATTGGTTTTGTCACGTTATCTGGCATACCGCCACACTCTGAAAATGAATAACTAATGGTGTCCTTCAAATAGCTTTAGTATATTACCCAGGTAATAAATACGTAGACGTAATATTTACAAAATATTCAAATGTTCAAATGTGTGTGAAATCTTATGGGACTTAACTGCTAAGGTCATCAGTCCCTACGCTTACACACTACTTAACCTAAATTACCCTAAGGGCAAACACGTAAATCCATGCCAGAGGGAGGACTCGAACCTCCGCCGGGACCAGCCTCACAGTCCATGACTGCAGGGCCCTAGTCCTCTCGGCTAATCCCGCGTGGCATAATATTTACGAACGCTGCAGAAAATTGAACATTATGTCTCACAACAACAAAAATAGTAGAAAATACCAGAAATGCTTATGGTGGTTCCGCTGGCCGAAGTGGCTGTGCGGTTAAAGGCGCAGCAGCCTGGAACCGCAAGACCGCTACGGTCGCAGGTTCGAATCCTGCCTCGGGCATAGATGTTTGTGATGTCCTTAGGTTATTTAGGTTTAACTAGTTCTAAGTTCTAGGGGACTGATGACCTCAGAAGTTGAGTCCCATAGTGCTCAGAGCCATTTGAACCATTTGAGCCATGGTGGTTCCTAGTGAGCATCCCTTCAAGTCTTTCAAAAATCGGTCACTATACTGAAACAGCGAACGGGAAACATCACGTTTCCTTCTTCCAAATACAACACTCGCGCCCTATTCGATTAGGCATAAGTATGATCTTCAGACAGCCAGTGAGAAAACGTTGTACATTACCGCTTGATATTGTAACACAACTGCAAACACTTAACGTATAATACAAAACTTACATTACCCAAGATTTAATTCTAGTTAGAAAGGGACTGTGTCGCACGATCTTGCTTGTTACTCCCTGCGAAGGTTAATATTGCAGGGTATACTTGTATTCAATGTAAAATAAAATACTTAATAGCAAATGGCTTAGAGGAAATGTTCAGGCGCAGCCAGTCACTTATTTTCAGTCCACTGGTTTCACACAGGTCAATCGAACAGGGTAATATTGGTTATTATCGATAAAGCTGATGTTTCAGCTGGTGGTTTAAATCGACAGAGGGTAGGCTGATATATGATAATTCTCTCATTTGTAATTGTACCATATACTATTTGTGTATGTACTTGCTTGTAATCTCTTAATATGGAAAAATGATAATAAAATTACACCATTTCGTCAGTAAAGGAATCGTTCTAAATCTTCGAATTAAGCATTTTAATACATGAACTAAAGACGAAAACATACATGAGAAGAAATCAATAATGTTTCTTGAGACTGTCTCCCCCTACATTTGCCCATGACAACGGCTCCATGAACTCCTCGAAGTTCTGTTGCCTGGAAAGTAGATATTAATGTTAGAGACGTGTTTTTTACAGACAGCCACTAAGAAGTAACCTCCATACAAAAGCACGTATAGACATTAAGAGGGTGCAGCTGTACGCAAATGAAATGTGGAAAAGATAGTTAAAAGCTTTAAATAGTGTTAAAAATGTTCGTATTGAACTCTCCCATTTTCACATCTGCAAGTACTTATATACTCTGCAAGGCACTGTACAGTGCATGGAGCGGGTTATTTCGTATCAGTATTGTTTGTCCGGCCATATTTCATTTGCTTGTGGACTGATGGCAAAAAGACTGCCTACATGCTGCGGTACTCGACCTGATGTATCTTCTCTCATTCTCATTACCCCTACCCGAGATTCACCATGGCGGCGGTATAATAGCCATTCTTCTCCGGATACAGGGTCTCTAAATTTATCCAACAGGATTTTGCGCAAACAACTTCATTATTCGACTTGGGTTTCCCACTTCAATTCTCCAAGCATTACTGTTAAACTTTTCTATGAGCTATACCTACATGTTACACCAGAAGTACAGCCTGCTGCTTGCATTCGATGTCAGCTGTCCCCCTTCTTGAAAAGAACTTCAAATACTGCAGCAATACTCTACCACAGGTCGCAGTAGCGTCTTGTACACGATTTCCTTTACAGATGTTATTCACGTTTCCAGAATGCTTCTAACAAACTCGAAGTCTTGGATTCACGTTCCCAAAAACTGATTTCGTTTCACTTCTTTCTATTAAGAATATCTACTCATACGATGTGTCGTCCGGAAAAAAACCCACTAATCTTCTACTAGTGAACTACTGGAATATTTCTCTTCATTAGAACCATTTCCTCATATTTATACATTTTTAACTGGAAACTTCCATTCGGTACATTAAGACTACGAGTTGTGCAAACAGTTCTTCCTTTTTCTTGCCATCTTCCATCAACGACACTTGCCCTGGAGAACAGCGCCACCTGCTACTAATCATTTGAGCTAATAATAATCATCAGTGTTTCTGAACCTATCCAATAATTTGTTCATGTTTAATTAATTACGGATGAATGAGAGGATTTTATTTTTTAAACCAAGTACCGCAGTTTTCGTACGTAAGAGAAGTTTTTGTACATCAGCGTTTATCAGCACTAAAGCAGTCGAGAGACGCCTGTACGTTTATAAGTGGCGACTATGTAGAGTTAGCTGCCGTTTCCCTGCTCAGTTTTGGTGTATCCCCATATTAAATAAACAAGTACGGCGCTGGGGTATGGAATAGCACAAAGCATTCATTCAGGTCTATAAATAAAACGCCTACGTTGGTCAGGCTCGCTGCATCTACCGACGTTGTTTGTGGGATGGAGTCGGGAAGTCGCGGAGAGGAAAAACCACTTTCTGACTGGGCTAGATGTAATAACAACATTCGTACCCTGTCTAGTTGGCACTATTCCGCGTTCCATTCCAAGCACAGATGGACTAGTTGGCGGACTGATACTACAAACAAATAATTTCGAGACTAATGGACTCACCTTGATGTTCTACCCACGTAAATTTTAGAAATATTTGTAAATAAAAGAGCGCGTACTTTTTATGGATGGTCTGTAACTGTTTAATCATTCCAGTTAAAATTTAGTTTCGAATACAGTAAATTTGGTCTATTCTGAACAGTCGAGATAGTCATAATTCTGGTAATACCTATCTATTTCTTGACGATTTCACAGAAATTTTGTAACCGTATTCCTTTTACAATAAATTATTGCTTGAGATGAACAACAGCTCGTCTATGTACTTCCAGCATGACCTTGGCTTAAAGGACCAGCAACTATTATTATCTTGTTTCCTGTTAGAGTTATAAATTGATCCGATGACTAGTTTCGAATGAGTCCGTTCGTTATCGAAACATTCTCTCAACCTTTATAATGTGATTGTAAAATGATTCCAATGTAATATACACAAGTTTTTTCTATTCTTACGGTATAAATTCTAACTGCCTGTATCACTTACTAAGATGGCCAGTCTAAGGAAGTCATTTGTGCCAAGGAGAGGCGTTTCGAATGCATACTGTAACAACATAACGAAACATTTTTATTTTACGCTGGAATTATATTACCAACACAATGACCGAGGTAATGCTGCGTAAATGAAAGGACTTGTTCATAACTAGCCAACATTAAGAAAAATGCATGCAACTATGACGAGAAGCTAAACAAACAAAGAAAAGTTGAGATACTTAATGCAATGACGCATTTAAATACAGGCGTCTATAAGTGAAGTGCGTTAAATGTAGGTTCTTTGACATGTCATGTAGCGTGTGAAAACTTTACTTCATAATGAAAAATAGAATGTAATCCACTTCATACAGCATAGTACACGGTGGATCAGCTAAAACTTACTCCGCAGATATTGCGGACGTGCAAAATTCTATTGATGTGCGGTTGTCACGGAATGGAGTGCTAGTCGGCGGCTCGTATAGTTAGTTAATCAACAAATTGTAATAATACTTATAAAGTGTATTGTTTTTGTAAGGATACAATTCTTTAATTGGAGCAATGGCTGCTGACAAAAAGTAGGGTGAATTACAACATCAATGGTGTTTGTTGCAGGATTCTAGTGTGAGCCGTTTAAGAGATATCGCATTTTGAAAAGTTTCCGCGCTGATGTTTATTTGTGCTGTTCAACCTGCATTATTGCAAGGTACGATACCTCTATGTTTGCTTACAGTATGCTTGTGCGTTGCTTGAGAGCACTGCGTCTTGCTGGACACTGTCTGACAGTCCAAACTGTAGGTCCTGTGTGGACGATGGGATTTACCAACCCAGAAAAAGCCGAGATGCTCGTGGTGTATGCACAGTGTAGGGTGAATGCAATTCATTCTCGTACGGTGTATGTGGCAAGACATCGCAATACACCTCAAGAAACTCGACAATCATTTATTAACGTCATCGACCAGCTACGTGAATGGGGTAGTGTAACACGCCACATAACAGAAGGAAACAAGTGTCGACAGAAAAGGGGAAAATTAATGTTATTGCTGCTATTGCAGTGTATCCGCATGTTAGCTCCCGCGCAATCGCACAAGGAAGAGGCACGAGTCAGGCAAGTGTCGTGCGCATTCTCCACTGTCACAGGTCCCGTACCACTCACACCTCTCTCCATTAAGAGCAGCATGGAAACGATTATGAGATTCGTGTTAACCTGTGTGTTCTGGTATTACGACAGGATCTTCCAGACGTATCATGCAATATTTGTCTGTTGACAGTCAAGGTGAGTTTGTCAGGCGACGCGTGAGCGACCATGGAGTGTAAACATGTGGTGTAGATTAGTGAACCATCAGCTCATAGGCCCGTTTTTCGTAGACGGAACACTGGATACGCAGTGGTAAGGCAGCCTCGTAACAGGCCATCTTCCACGGATGCTAGGAAACGTTCCTTTACAGTCTGAGAGGAACCTGTGGTGCCAACATGATGGCTATCCAGCCCATAAAGCATGGAGTACTACATAATGGCCGTCCGGTGTGGCCGAGCGGTTCTAGGCGCTTCAGTCTGGAACCGCACGACCGCTACGGTCGCAGGTTCGAATCCTGCCTGGGGCATGAATGTGTGTGATGTCCTTAGGTTAGGTTTAAGTAAGTTCTACGGCAGTGATGACCTCAGATGCTAAGTCCCACAGCGCTCAGAGCCATTTGAACAACATCATGTCTTCACGAGTTGTTTTCAAATCGTTGAAATGGACGCAGAGTACCTGTACCTTGCGTACACATTTGACGCCTGTAGACATTTTTCTGCGGGAAAGCTGAAAGACGCTGTCTACAAGGACATACCAACTACACACAATAATAGGCAATAACGTAGTACTGCAGCCTGCTCGGACATCTCCGCTGATATTCTAGCATGTGTGCAGCAGTCGTTCCATACCAGACTGGATGCGTGTATTGCCGCTGCCGGAGGTCATTTTGAACACAGTCTGGTCAACTGCACTTATGTTGTTTTTTAGCGTGTGCTACCACATGTATAGCACAAGAGTCGCTGAGGGAACTTTTCAAAATACGATATCTCGTAAGCGGCTCACACTAAAACCCTGCAACAAACACCACTGACATTCTAATTTACTTCACTTTTAGTTCGTTAATGTCAATAGCAATGTTGTATTTAAAAAAAGGTTATGTCTGCACGAATAATACATTTGTAAGTATTATTACAATCTGTTGATTGGCTAACAATACGAATCCCTCATTTCATTCCATTGTACAAAAACCTCACATCAATAGTGCTTCCGATTTCCTTTAATATTTGCGTTGCAAATTTTAGGTGATTTACGCTGTACACTGATGTGCCAAACCATTATGACCACGAGCTTGATGCCGTGTTGGTCCACCTTTGATGTGCCATATAAGAGCGATTCTGCTTGTGACGGATTCGAAAAGTTCTTGGTACGTTTTCGTAGTCATGTGGTACCAGATATATATCTACAGATCATGCAGTTTCCTCGAATTGCAGCGTCTTGTTTCTGGGTGTGATGCTGGTTTCCGACAGCGTCCCAGAAGTGTTCTGTGAAATGTGTCATCCTCAGTGTTGTTTATTTTGTGGGTAATGGCCTCACGGAATTCTACAGTAGTCTATTCTGGTACATTCAGACTTTAAGATACCACCACAAAAGCAAAAAAAAAAAAAAAAAAAAAAAAAAAAATATTGGGGGAGGGGGCGGGGTAATTAGGGGGCCCACAAAGTTTCTGGTATTATTCTGTCACCAAAGTAACTGAGTAACAGTTGCATAGAAACAATTGGTGTGTTACACGTTGCTCCTTGTTGTTGGAAATAACCTGTAAGTTCGATGTTATCTTGCTGCTCTACAGATGTACTGAAGATGCCCGTGTAAACTGTAGTGTCTACGCTCGTATCAAAGAATATGAACTCAACACCACTCTCCAACCTTTTCATCGTGCAATGGTGTATCGTGGATGATACGGGGGTCTACAGCAACCCAGTACCCGCTGTTTTGTGCGTTGATGTAATCTGGCATATGGAACCATGCGTCATCTGTAAACCAAGTTACGGAGAGAATGTCTTGATGTTAAAAAGAAACCCCTGAAACCATCAACAGTGTCGTATTCTTTTCTCACAATCCGTTTCTTGCAAAGCTTATGTCATGTGCACTCTGCATGGTCGCAATGCAGATTTCTACACAGCTCTCTGACTTGTGCCATACGAAACGTCTGTTCCCTGGCTCAATCGACGCTACTATTTCCTTAGAAAGTTCTCCAGGCATCTTCGAATGCTATCAATAACCTTCGCAATCATTGATGGTCTGTGATTTACACTCTCATTGTTCGGTACAGAAGTTGCCTCCAACTTCCTTGAAATCGATAAAATTGTTGCGTTTGTTGGAGCATCGCCCATATTGAATTCTCTCCGCAATGATCGGTGAGTTGTAACTGATGAATCTCTCTTTAAATATGTTTTCACAATGAGAGCCTGCTCTCGAAGTGTGTACTGCATGTTACTGACAGATAATGACTGCGAAGTACTCACCAGTTTGCTGGTTATTGTGATGCAACCCGAATTACTCACTCACAGGCTCCACAAACAGAGACAGACGAGGCCACAAGCGAAGCAACACGAGCCGAGCAAGCGTGGCATTATGACGAAAAAAGGAAATCATGCACAGAAACAACAATAAAGTTTCCAACAACGGGCGGTACTTCTGATTCTCCCAGAGCCCCTGAGATCATTAAAACAACTTTTCCGTTGCTACGAGGTATCAGAGAGAACGTATGACCTTCTGATATAGTTCAGGTCTATATGGATCGCCGTTTATCTCGGATGATCATCGGCAGCTATGGCGGTGCCCTGGAGAGGGTTACCAGTCTCCCAGTGTTTTGGAGAGATACAGCGGCGTTACACTACCTTCCATGGTATGAACTACCATTGAGTATGACTTCACGTCACAGCTAATAGCGAACAAGGAATTTCAGTCACAATGGTACGGTACACACATCATGGCTTCGAGTGTGTTAACTCTCATGCAGTGGTATCGTGGTGCCATTTTTTAACAGGACACTATCCGTCTACGCACGGCGCTTGAATATGCGATCTTCTGGATGCAGAGTTACTACCATGGCAACATATCCTCGACAGGACATGTTTGGAATCATCTCCGACGTCACTCCGTTTCAGTGTCAGCTTTTTCATCTCCCAGTACCTGCTGCAACCTACAACCTTCTGAATCGGTTTAGTGTATTCATCTCTTGATCTCCCTCTAAGACTTTTGCCCTCTGCGCTGCCCTCCAATACTAAATTGGTGATCCCTTGATGCCTCATAAAATGTCTACTAACCGATCCCTTCTTCTAGTCAAGTTGTGCCACAAATTTCTCTTCTCCCCAATTCTGCTTAATACCTCCTCATTAGTTACGTGATCTACCCATCTAACCTTCAGCATTCTTCTGTAGTACCACATTTTGAAGCTTCTATACTCTTTTTGTCTAAACTATTTATCGTCCACGTTTCACTTCCATACATGGCTACACTTCGTACAAATACTTTCAGAAATGACTTCCTGACACTTAAATCTATACTCGATGTTAACAAATTTATCTTCTTCAGAAACGCTTTATTTGCCATTGCCAGTCTACATTTTATATCCTCTACTTCGACCGTCATCAGTTATTTTGCTTCCAAAATAGCAAAACTCCTTTACTACTTTAAGTGTCTCATTTCCTAATCTAATTCCCTCTGACCGGCCGTGGTGGCCGAGCGCTTCTAGGCGCTGCAGACATGAGCCGCGCGACCGCTACGGTCGCAGGTTCGAATCCTACCTCGAGCATGGATGTGTGTGATGTCCTTAGGTTAGTTAGATTTAAGTAGTTCTAAATTCTAGGGGACTGATGACCTTAGATCTTAAGTCTCATAGTGCTCAGAGACATCTGAACCTTTTAATTCCCTCAACATCACCCGATTTATTTCGACTACATTCCATTATCCTCGTTTTGCTTTTGTTGATGTTCATCTTATATCCTCCATTCAAGACACTGTCCATTCCGTTCAGCTGCTCTTCCGAGTCCTTTGCTGTCTCTGACAGAATTACAATGTCATCGGCGAACCTCATAGTTTTAAATTCTTCTCAATGGTTTTTATTCCTACTGCGAATTTTTCTTTTGTTTCCTTTACTGCTTGCTCAATATACAGATTGAATAACATCGGGGAGAGGCTACAACCCTGTCTCATTCCCTTCCCAATCACTGCTTCCCTTTCATGCCCCTCGACTCTTATTACTGCTTTCTGGTTTCTGTACAAATTGTAAATAGTCTTTCGCTTCCTGTATTTTACCCCTGCCACCTTCAGAATTTGAAACAGAGTATCCCAGTCAACATTGTGTAAAGCTTTCTCTAAGTCTACAAATGCTAGAAACGTTGGTTTGCCATTCCTTAATCTATTTTCTAAGATAAGTCGTAGGGTCAGTATTGTCTCACGTGTTCCAACATTTCTACGGAATCCAAACTGATCTTCCCCGAGGTCGGCTTCTACCAGTTTTTCCATTCGTTTGTAAAGAATTCGTTTTAGTATTTTGCAGCCGTGACTTATTAAACTGATAGTTCGGTAATTTTCAGATCTGTCAACCCCTGCTGTCTTTGTGATTGGAATTATAATATTCTTCTTGAAGTCTTGGGGCATTTCGACTGTCACATACATCTTTCTCACCACATGGTATCCAGGATATTAAGGCCGAGATACAACAGCAGAGGGCCAGGTTATCTGAGGAATGAGTACAACGGACCAGAGTGGGTGCAACGTCATAATGACGCCTCAGTCGTTGACAATGACTTTCAGCAGTGATTGTTAGATCTCCGTGAAGCAATTCATAGTACAACACTCCGTCGCTGTTCCACCAGACGCATACCATTACCTTTTGTTAATGCGGCCCGGTCTTTGTACGAGGAGTTGCTGCTTTGTTTGGGTTCAACCATTCCTTTCTTGTCGCCGTGTCAGGATAAAGACCCGTTTCTCGTCACCATCAATGATACAAAATAGGAGTGGTCGGTGTTGTTCACCAGGCGAATGATGATGACCAAGCAGAGTTGCACAAATGGCCATTAAACCCTCAAGGTCTTCCAGAAAACCATTACCTTGCCCTGCTCTATCTAATGGCATTATCTCCATACAAGGCGCAAATGTTACTGGCTACCTCAGCTGCTGTAACCCCTCCACCGACAAAGAAGAATGTGCTTGAAATATTCTGATTTCTCGAATTGCCACAACATTTTCTAGCTTCCACAGCTCTATTCACTAACTCCGAATGACGGAACGACAGCTGTAAACTTTAACAGCATCAATGAACTACAAATAAAATATGACAATCGATAAATAAACCCACAGCAACCAGTATAACAACAAGCCAAACAAAAACGCTACGTACTTTTACACCTACCAAATAGGCGGTGGTAGTCCTGTGTACTTTTGCGGTTGCGTTAAAATTCTAATCATTTGAATATTCAAGCATGTAGTACGGTGGTCGTGGTGGTAAGTTCCTATGAGATGAAAGTGCTGAGATCGTCGGTCCCTAGGCTTGCACACTACGTAATCTAACTTAAACTAACTTACGCTAAGGACAACACACACACCCTTGTCTGAGGGAGGACTCTAACCGCCGACGGGGGGAGCCGTGCGAACCGTGGCAAGGCGCCTTAGACCGGGTGGCTACCCCACGCGGCTGTATGTAGTGCATTTCATACCAGTCTGCCGTTTGTTGCATGCCGCCATAATTTCATGTTTAGCAGTGTACGTGGCAGACCTACACCGCTTGTATAAACCGTGCTGATGTCCATCGGTTTCTGTTCGAGAACCAAGTACTCGGCCTCACAGATATAGCTCCAGTACTCCAGCGAGAGAAGGCAGTTGGTAGCTAGAAGCCGCTCCAGAGTGCTGGCGGTCGGCTGAGGCAGAAAGCGGACCAGAAACCCTACAGGAGCTCGTTAGCGACGGCTGCTGGCCGGTGTGGTGTGTCGCCGTAAGGACGCGGACATTCGGTACACGTGTGCAATTTCCCCCACGTGTGGCGGCAGCCGCAGCACTCTGGCAGTTTCCCCGCGGAGGAAATGGGAGCGAAGCAAGGGTTGTAAGAGAAGCCACAAAAGGTGTTCTAGCTCTTAAGTCGCGTAGGCCCTAGGCCAATGAAAGCCAACGAACAACAACAGCCATCCGCCTCGTTGGCCGAGATTCGCTTATTGCATTCGGGCGGCAAATCGGAGCCAACGAAGCTGTTGGACTTGTTTGCGTTTCGGTCTGCTAGTGCTAATATAAAAGTGTTGGGGGTGGGTTCGCCTTGAGACCGCTCTTCTTTTGTGGACGCCGGGTTGAATGTTTGTTGGTTCCATACCGATTGGCTGCGTACTTGAACCGGGAGTCTGTTTATTGCACTTAAAAACACTGAGGTATGGAGTGGATAACGGAGATAGCATTAAAGCTTATCATGAACGGTAATATTTATTGGACCATACGAAGTGCGATTACAAAAGCAAATTGAAAAGATTAGACACCTGGAGGAAAATAAGTGAGCAGTTAGAAACTAATGTACACGATGTGCAAAAGAAAGCGGAGAATTTTGACAAACGCAGAAACAAACAAAGCTGGGAGAGCTGCCTAAAAGTGGTTTAATCTTTGGAAATTTTAAGGGCTACACAATTCAGTAACAATTTGAAATCTATAATTTTCATTCCGAAAAAATGAAATAACCTGTATTCTAATGCATCTTTAAAATTATACATTAATTTTCTCCCACCACACTGCTTCCTAGTTTTTTAAAAGAGAGGCTGTCTTTCTGTGTCGTTTCTTCTTCTTTTTGTGGTGATCAGCTTCTTGCTGTTAAATAAACGCTGCACATGCGACAATGGCAGAATCCACTTCTTCCCTCCTAATATCTGCCGGTGAAATTGCAATTAAAAGGTACCTTCATAACTGTAACGAAACGGGAGCACACTCTACAAGTTGTCAGAGACGACACGATTCCACATGGCCGATTGCCTTGCCGTGAACTCCTTGGTTTTGTAAGGTGAGCGGTCGAACGTCAATATCTTGACGGCCGTAGTTCAGCTGAATTCATCGACTGTTGATCGTTGGGCTTCGCTGGACTAGCGTGTACGCACCTTTAGTCGAAGGTGTTTTGGGATTTCTGAAACATGACATTGCACTACGTTTATAGCAAGTTCGACATGAAAGTCATTTCTGCGCGTCACTATGTCGTTGGCTTCTCTTTCACTCGGAACAAAAATCACGCTCTGGCGTGCTGACTGGCGTACGGTTATGGGGATACATTTAAACTGCAGCATTGTAGCTCACCATCAACTGACTGAAAACTTTACCTTTCATCTGCGTCATACTCGTAGCAGGTCGGTGCGACCTGCGTCAATTACGCCGCATCTTCAGGACGATCATATCCTAATAGACCGATAAAATGGTACTGAGCACTATGCGACTTAACTTCTGAGGTCATCAGTCGACTAGAACTTAACTAATTAAACCTAACTAACCTAAGGACATCACAAACATCCATGCCCGAGGCAGGATTCGAACCTGCGACCGTAGCGGTCGCTCCGTTCGAGACTATAGCACCTAGAACCGCACGGACACTCTGGCCGGCGAATAGACGGATACTAAAAGGTCATGTTCCAATCCTGCTGGCATAGCCACGCGGATTAGCACTCCGCTTCCAAAATTTGGGGAGGCGCTACGGCATCAGGTCGACACACGTCGTGGACTAACGACGAAGGCGTGTATGCCGGCCAGCCTGGATGTGGCGAATTCCTACATCCCGCAAGGTGAATAATGGCCTGGTAGCCATAGCCCGCCGTAGTTACACCGTTCGCTCGTCCTGTCCTAATGCCTTTCCACCATTAAACGATTCTAGTTGAATTTCAATTCCATGATCACTTATCTCTACACTGACGTAAATAACTGCAGTAGCAAAAATAATAATGTAGAATGACGTACTTTCGGGAATACAGTTGTCTAGGTAACATACATAAGTGATTAACAATGCAAGGTCACCGGTTAATCTAAGAGCGTGATGAAGTATTGTAATCGTGAAATGCTGATTCGTTAATAACTGGTGTAATCGACAAAATGCCGAATGCAAGCATGTAAACGCGCATGCACTGTATTGTACAGGTTCCGGGTGTCAGTTTGTGGACTGGAGTTACATGCCTGTGGCGCTTGGTCGTCAAAACAGGGACGGTTAATGCTGTTCGTGGATGACTCTGGAGTTGTCGTCCGATGATGTGCCATATGAGTTCAATTGGAGACAGATCTGGTGATCGAATAGACAAAGGCAACATGGCGACATACTATAAAGTGTGTTGGGTTACACCAGCGACATGTGAATGACCGTTATCCTGTTGGAATACACCCCCCACCATAAGTGCAGGTGTATGTACTGTGTGTCTAGCATGTAGACAGGTTAGTTGCAGGTCCTCAAGTGGACTCCATCTAACCAACCCACGGCCATCACTGGCTATGAAGCAAAATCAGCTGTCATCAGAACACATAACAGACCTCCACCCTGCCCTCCGGGAGCTCTCTCTTGACACCACTGAAGTTGCAAGTGGCGGTGGTTTTGGGATCAGTAGAATGCACGCGGCAGGGCGTCTGGCTCGTTGCCGTTTTTGAAGTAACCGATATGTAACAGTTCGTTGTGTCAGTGTGGTGCCAACTGCTGTTAAAATTACTGCTGCAGATGCAGTACGATACGCCAGAACCATACATCGAACACGATGGTCTTCTCTCTCAGTACTGCCACGTGGCCTTTTGGAGCTCAGTCTTCTTGCGACCGTACATTGTCGTGACCACTGCTCCCAAAAGTCACGAAGAGTGGCTACATTCGTGTCAAGTCTTTCTTCAGTATTGCACAAGACACATCCAACTTCTCGTGCCCTTTTATACGATCTTGTTCAAACTCTGTGAGGCGTTGATAATGGCATCTTTGTTGCGTTAAAGACATTCTTGACTAACATTAATTCACCACGCCCAGTCTCAAATGTAACTAACGCTCGCTTCCGTTATAGCGTGTATTTAAAGCAAACCTGATCTGCATGCTCACAGCGACGCGACTAGTGCCATTTTTAAGCAACTGGCACGAAATCTGAATGGACACCACCTTTCTGATGCAGAAACGTGCCCACGTTTATTTACATGTTGGTATTCCCTTTTTTGTTCCATCAGTGTATATTACCCACTTCGGTGTTCATGCGATGACTGAAACAAGAACGCTCCAGATAAATCGGGCGTCCAGGAGTTGTCAACCACGCTGCACAAGGAAAGGAGCGCCCTGTCACGAGAACTCATTACCAGCCTTGCGGCCAGCGTAATAGCGGGTTACGGAGCATACGCTATCGTTCGTTGTGATCGTACTCACTATTAGGAACCGTATCCCGCCTTTTGTAATGTCTAATGGACCTTCATACATCGCTGTGACTTCAGTGTAATTATTTTCTTTGAATAAAAGTGTCGCTTCTGTTTCTCTCACTGAGTTTTTTTTTTTCATTTTTAGTTACGTTCTGTACTATACTGAGGCAGTTCTTTCTATGTAGGTACCAAGTTTCACTGAACTATGTTACTTGGTATTGAGACATTTTGCGAAAGATCCTTTCGCTCTTAAGATTTTCACAGTAGAGTATTGTATGTTCCGTTCAGCTTCTGTTGCAAGTCCTTTGCTGTCTCTGACACAGTTGTAATCTACATCTACATCCATACTCTGCAAGCCATCTGACGGTGTGTGATGGAGGGTACCTTGAGTACCTCTACCAGTTCTCCCTTCTATTCCAGTCTCGTATTGTTCGTGGAAAGATAGATCTCCCTGCTTTGATCCTCATGGTCTCTTCGCGAGATATACGTCGGAGGGAGCAATGTACTGCTTGACTCCTCGGTGAAGGTATGTTCTCGAAACTTCAACGAAAGCCCGCTACTGAGCGTCTCTCTTGCAGAGTCTTGCACTGGAGATTATCTATCATCTCCGTACCTGCACCATGCGTCAATTCGTTGCACATGCTCCTGCATTTCAGTACAATTTTCCATTGTTACAACCTCTCGATATATTACAGCATCATCCGCAAAAAGCCTCAGTGAACCTCCGATGTTATCCACAAGGCCATTTATATATATTGTGAATAGCAACGGTCCTACGACACTCCCCTGCGGCACAACTGAAATCACTCTTACTTCGGAAGCCTTCTCTCCATTGAGAATGACATGCTGCGTTCTGTTATCTAGGAGCTCTTCAATCCAATCACACAATTGGTATGATAGTCCATATGCTCTTACTTCGTTCATTAAATGACTGTGGCGAGCTGTATCGAACGCCTTGCGGAAGTCAAGAAACACGGTATCTACTTGGGAACCCGTGTCTATGGCCCTCTGAGTCTCTTGGACGAATATCGCGAGCTGGGTTTCACACGATCGTCTTTTTCGAAACCCATGCTAATTGCTACAGAGTAGGTTTCTAGTCTCCAGAAAAGTCATTATACTCGAACATAATACGTCTCCAAAATTCTACAAATAATCGACGTTGGTAAACCTCATAATTTTTATTTCTTCTCCCTGAAGTTTAATTCCCTCTCTAAATACCTCCGTTCATTTTCCCACTTGCTCGATGTAAAGCCTGAAAATCATCGGGGACCTATAGTGTTTAAAATACACCCTCATCGACACACGGAATTCACCTGTTTACAAAGAGTGTGGTAGGAATGTGCCTCTGGTTTGTATCAAGCCTACTGATATTTTTAAAAATATCAGGAATCAGATGTATCGATTTTCAGAAAAGTATCAACAGTGGCTCTGGGAAAAAGTATTGATATGCCATGCGAAAAATATCGACGTACCGGCCAATAAAAGTATCGGCTTCAGATTTCAAGTGTACTGCTGGTTTTAGAGCTGTATATTTAAATAGTAGCCAGCCAATTGCCCTTAGAGCAAGAATTGAAAGAACTACCAACTTTCACGCTTGGCTATAACCACTTCGCTAACAAAGCCAAATGCATGTAAGTGCCACAATAAAAGTTTTCCGATAGGACCGTCACCCCGTTTCGTCACATATAGGATTTGTCATGTCGACTTCCTGTTTCTTCATTTCTGTCAACGTAAGCGACCTAGCAGTTGTAGTACCAAAATTGCGTGGTGAAGTTAAACGTTGCAGTTTCTGTTGGTAGCGCCGTGCGTAGATTACGCCAGCACTTCCCCTCACACTTCTCCGCCCACCGCAAAGACCAGTCTTGTCAATTAGATTTTTGTTCATAATTTCCAGCAACTATTTTCTAAGAATGCTGATGTGAAGAAATTGCACACTAGCTGCGTCAAAATCTTGTTTTTTACGAATCCGGTGTGCTATTTCTTCACATCGGAAACTTTATATTCTGTTCAGAAAGCCATCCCCTAGTGCAATCGGACTTCTTCTGTTGCCGGCCGAAGTGGCCGTGCGGTTAAAGGCGCTGCAGTCTGGAACCGCAAGACCGCTACGGTCGCAGGTTCGAATCCTGCCTCGGGCATGGATGTTTGTGATGTCCTTAGGTTAGTTAGGTTTAACTAGTTCTAAGTTCTAGGGGACTAATGACCTCAGCAGTTGAGTCCCATAGTGCTCAGAGCCATTTGAACCATTTGAACTTCTTCTGTTGTGGCACATAGACTTGCTTCACACAGTCAAACAAAAAGTTTGGTTGAGCTGAAAGCACAAAAAGTAGTAAGACTCCTTCACACAATGAAAGATAAATCATTTTCTACTACAGTTTCAAAAGTACAAGTTCAAATAAGTACCGAAAATTATTAAAAAAATATAATATAAATTAAAAATATCTCCATTCGATATTGCCTTATTGATATCGATAATCGGGGAAAATGTAGAGATATATACCAATAATTTTTTTAAAAAAATAACGATATATCGATATTCCAGCAACATCGCTAGTTTGTTTAATGGAGACGGTTACGGTCAGATCCTCAGCTTTCTGTCGTTTCATATTTTAAATTCTTGTCTTAAAGTTTATCAGATTCGTAAGTGTTAAAATAACGAGACGCAGAGTTGTGCTAACTCGCTACGCCTATGGAACCGTGGAGGCGACAACCTTCCTGCGCCTGCAGGCATGAAGCGGCAACTGATCTACAGTGTCTGACCCCGGCCCCCGCTTATCAGCCAAGTCCACGGCGGCTCCCTCCCCCTAATCCTACACCAGAGCCACTTCTTCTGGTGGCCGGTCTCCCGACGAGCAACTGTTGCTTTACGACCCCTGGCGAAAGCCCAGAGACTCCGCCAGGCTAACAACGCAAGCACAGCGCGTTGCGTCTTCAGCGGCTGGTGAACAAGTGGTCACGTTCTTCTGTCTTTCGTCGGAGTCTCAAACTACAGACTACTTTAATTACAGCTCAGCTGCTGAACGGCAATAAACGTAAAACAGCGCCTCTTGTGACAGAGTGGTATTATTTGAACACATCGGGTCCAATGAACAACGTTGGGAGTCTTGCTATTGTTTCAAATCTTCAAATGAATTATGACATGTATGCTGCAGTTTCTAGACCTCGGAATCATTTTCGTTATAAATGGAATCTAATGACACTATTATACATAATAATAATAGTAATAATCTCATCCATCAGACTTTAAACAACACCAGACCGCTAGTGAAGTTCAGAGGAACACGTTGAAGAAATTTTGAGATCAGGACAGAAGCACGACGGGGGCTTAGTTTCTTCCCTTTCCTTTTCAAGTGTGCACTAGAAAAATTAATAATAGAGTGGCGAAAGTAGTTACACGGACTTCCAAATGATATCTCTCTGGAGCACAAACGCACTGGGCTTAATTTTGATTGCCTGCTATGTGCCGACGAGCTGGTTCTTTTACCTAATTCAACAGAAACTTAAGTGAATCATTTCACAGTGTTCGCGCCCAAAAACAGCAAAAGCAGGGCTAAAGACGTCGCTTGAAAAAAATAGAGAAAGAAAACGAAAAAAACATGGAACAGTACCAATAAGATTAATTCTCCTAGCACACAGCACCTGGAACAACGAGAAATCAAGAAAACGAACAAATTTAATGCTTTCGAGACGCGGCTCGAGTTTCAAGGCGTAGTGTTTTAAAGTATTTCTTCTTTACTGAAGACCCTATACACAACACATTTTGCATGCAGTGTTGGCATACATTACTGAATGTACCTGCAAAAGTACATCATACCTCGGGAGATATGACTATGCTATGGACCAGTGAATGAGTGTGCCTCTGGCTCGTTCCGAAAGTGTGAAATACCTGGGAGAATGGCTGGAAGCGAACCTTTCCGAAATAATAGCAGCTAACCGCAAATAAATTTTATAAAACGCAGAGGCCAATGTAGCAAATCAGAGAAAATGCATGAGAAAGGATAAACCAGAAACTAGCCCTCAGTTTATCAAATGATCTTGGTACTTGGTGCAATAACATCACACTCTGTAAAAGTCTTGCCTCACAGGAATAATCAACATTACAAAAAGAGCACAAGCAGACATACAATATTAGAAGGCCTTTACCTGATAGACAGTAGGAAACATGAATATCTCCCCCAACTGAGATCAAAATATTACAACAAGCTGAGCACAAATTGCCGGCCGAAGTGGCCGTGCGGTTAAAGGCGCTGCAGTCTGGAACCGCAAGACCGCTACGGTCGCAGGTTCGAATCCTGCCTCGGGCATGGATGTTTGTGATGTCTTTAGGTTAGTTAGGTTTAACTAGTTCTAAGTTCTAGGGGACTAATGACCTCAGCAGTTGAGTCCCATAGTGCTCAGAGCCATTTGAACCATTTTTTGAGCACAAATTCTGACATGAATCAATGAAAGACCGCAAGGACAAGGAAGCAAGTATATCATTCCACAACCTAATTATAAAATACAGCCAACCAAGACTGACAATGCAGACGCAATCTAAAGTAATATATTGAACCCTAATTTTCCCTGTTTCCTTCTACAGTAACACATTAACCACATGTATAGCCTATAACAAGGACGCAAAGAAAAGCAACATCAGCAACAGTCAAACTCATCCCTCAAACACAATTCAATAAGACAAAGCACTGCTTTGCGTATTCCAGCTAAACATCAGCATCACCACATTTCATTAAATATACTGTCCAGTGAGATAAAACACTGCTCTACCAAGTCCAGGACTGACAGGGGCATCCTGTGTTTACCAATGCAAACCTTAGGTTACTGGACGTACGAAGGCAAAACACCGCCAACAGCTCCAGCCAGGAAGATGTCTTGTGACAGCAAGCCACACTCAGCCATGGTCCTCCATCAGCCCAACTACCTTGCTGCTCTCCCACTTTACCAATTGCCTTTCCAGACGTCTGCTCTCAGCTTCCAGCTTGCTGGATGTTTCCAGTTCCGCTGGCCTATTGGCGTACCCACTGCTCCATCACTGTCGCCTTTCCTCCATCTACACTGAGGTGACAAAATTCATTGGGTACCTCCTAATATAGCCGACCTAGTGAAGCTGCTCGATGTGCCTAGGACTTAACAAGTGGTTGAAAGCCCCTGCAGAAATACTGAGCC
The DNA here is from genome assembly GCF_023898315.1 of Schistocerca nitens. Classification (NCBI taxonomy): domain Eukaryota; kingdom Metazoa; phylum Arthropoda; class Insecta; order Orthoptera; family Acrididae; genus Schistocerca; species Schistocerca nitens. The sequence goes on from NC_064614.1 coordinate 1,250,420,016, forward strand.
ACGATGCCTGTATAGCAGTCCATATATCCGAAAGTGTTGCCTGTGCTGGATCTTGTGCACGAACTGGCCTCTCGATTATGTCCTATAAATTTTCAGTTGGATTCATCTCGGGAGATCTGGATGGCCAAATCATTCGTGAGTGGTCCAGAATCCAGAACCAAACGCTAACACTTCAGGTCCAGTAATATAACGCGTTGTTATCCATAAAAATTCCATCGGTGTTTGGGGACACGAAGTCCATGAATGGCTGCAAATAGTCTTTAAGTAGCCGAACGTAAACATTTACGGTCAATGATAGGATCATTTGGACTAGGGGACCCAGTCCATTCCATGTGCACACAGCCCACACCATTATGGAGCCAACACCAGTTTACACTGCGCCTTGTTGTCAGCTTCATGACTTCGTTGGGCCTGCGCTACCCTCGGACCCTACCATCAGCTCTTACCAACTGAAATCGGGACTCATCTGACCAGGCCACGGTTTCCAGTTGTCTAGTGTCCGCCGATATGGTCATAAGCCCAGAAGAGGCGTTGCAGGTGATATCGTCCTGTTAGCCTATTGCCATAACCCATTAATGCCAATCTCGCCACACTGTCCTAATGCATACGTTCGTCGTGCGTTCCACACTGATTTCTGAGGTTATTTCAAGCAGTGTTGCTTCTCTGTTAGCTATGAGAACTCAACACAAACACCGCTGCTCTCTGTCATTAAATGAAGGCCGTCAGCCAATGTGCTGCCCGTGGTGAAAGATAATGTCTGAAATGTGGTATTCTCGCACACTCTTCATACTGTGAATCTTGGAATACTGAATTCACTAACGATTTTCGAAATGGAATGCCCACGCGTCTCTTTCAACTACTGTTCCGCGTTCATACTCTGTTAATTCACGTGGTGCAGCGGTAACCACGTCGGGAACCCTTTGACATGGCCCATCTGTGTACAGATGACAGCTCTGTCAACGTACCGCCCTCGTATGCCTTTTGTACCCGACGCTGCCACCAGCCCTCCTCCACTACCCCACATCCACCTCCTGCACTTCTGAGGGAGCTTCTGTCATTCCTGACCTCCCGGACTCGACTTCCGTTACTCTTTATGCTATACTATGGAAGACATGCCTGTGTCGCTCAAGGAAGAGTTTAACCGTTATATTGGCCGTAATCATGTAGTCGAGAGCTGAGCCCGTAGCTCCCTACAACCTGCTGGGAAAGCTATGATCCTGAACGAGCGTACGAAGGACGCGAATATGCTTCATCAAATAACAAAGATGCAGCAGGATGGGGCTAAGTTTCACTTCGCAACTCACGCAGACAAATGTCCGTGCTGGAACTGTAGATGATTCGAGGAAAGCCCAGTCAGTCTTCTGAAGCGCATGATGGAAGACGTTCACCAACGCGTGTGCGATGTGTTCAGTTGAGGAGATGTTGGTTATGAACAGAGAGGTGTTTAATAAATGCACTACATGCAAGTATGCCACTGAGGACTGGTACTACAGCCTACTATATGAAGACAAGAAAGGAAAGACAATGGATGAATGGAGAGTCAATACTTTTCAACAAATAATTGCGATGCTGTGGGATGTGGTGAAGAAGCATTTCAGAACTCGGGCAGATAGATGCTTGCACTGGTACTGCCTACCTTTTCTGAAATTTCTAGAGGTGTTTGGGTCTTCAGTGCGTTAGTTCGTAACATCACCACAAGATGGTGCTGTTTTCCACCCCCACCACATCCTTCAGGAGTCAATAGAAGTACAGGAACGCTATATCAGGTCATGTGATCCTGATGTACAGGAAATAAGGCAATCATGCTACCCCTCCACTTCCAGCCATCATTGAATCAGTCGCCATGAAGCGTCAACAGCAGCAGCCAACACCATTCAGGATTTTCAGCAGAATAGGAAGGACGAGTAGAGTAAGCAGTTATTGATTCGCTTGTTCGTCATCACCGCAAATCCATTTTTTCCTTTGTTCAATCCTATTTTTGTGTGTGTGTGGATGCTTATTGCATCTTTTTCTCTGTTCAGCAGTGACCTTCGATTTGTCCACACCGGCAGCAGCAGCGACTACCGACTTGTTGGGGCATGCAGTGACCTCTAACGTTTCTGGGCAAGCATCGGCACGGACACCACGGGACCCTGTTGCACTCTTGGTCAACATGCTGGAGCAAGACAACAATGTGCCCTTGTCTATAGCACTAAATGGTGAATACACCCAACATGTCACTGACTGACAGAAGTCTGCAGATGGCCCCGTCCAACATGGTACAGGTCTGTCCTGGTTGCCAGCATAAGAGTACTCTCAGAATATTTCGACACCACTGCAAGAAGAATGAGGTGTAGATATTGTAGACGAGAAGCTAGCAGTTCCACTTAGCACTCTGATGCTAGCTAGCCGCAGTGGACGAGTGATTCTAGGCGCTTCAGTCCGGAACCACGCGGCTGCTACAGCCGCAGGTTCGAATCCTGCCTTGGTCATGGATGTGTGTGATGTCCTTAGGTTAGTTAAGTTTAAGTAATTCTAAGTCTAGAGGACTGATGACAACAGATGTTAAGACCCATAGTGCTTAGAGCCATTTGATCCATTTTGCACTCTAATGCTTCTCACTTCAACATAAAATTTAACATCTATAGGTTAAAAACTTTTAAATACCGGTATACTAGCGGCTGTAGAAGCCAGTGACTGGTGTGTGTTGTTAGAAATTAAAAGTCTGTCTAATAATGTTAAAGTGCAGTTTACTGAGCATGAATGGGATGAATGCTAAAGCCTATATCAATCAGCAGATGTCCACCAAGTATTATCCAACTCGTACCCTAGCAGACATTAATTGTAGTGCTATAACTCTCTCATTACAACAGTATACGATGACTCAGCACTCCATGTGAAATCGGGAACACAACCATTTATCTGCAACACTCCGCTGTTGGAAACTTATTTGTCCTGGGTCTGATATTAATCTGTGTTTATATACATACAGGGTGTTTCATTACACTGTCTGCGGAGCTATGCACATAGTTTATTGTGGTATTAAAAAATGGTTCAAATGGATCTGGGCACTATCGGACTTAACAGCTATGGTCATCAGTCCCCTAGAACTAAGAACTACTTAAACCTAACTAACCTAAGGTCATCACACAACACCTAGTCATCACGAGGCAGAGAAAATCTCTGCCCCCGCCGGGAATCGAACCCGGGAACCCGGGCGCGGGAATATTGTGGTATTATCCAAAGAGTTACAGCAAAAAGTTACAATTTTTTAAATGGAACAACAGTTGTTTCTGTCGTGCACTGGAATTAGTAACACCAGCTCTGTATACATCAATTTAAATTACTTTCCTATCACTTTTAGTTTGCGAGCTACAACCCTTCAAAGTTTCAGGTGCAAATACCACACACGATGCGCATAACGCAATGCGCCTTTTAAATGTGGTGAGGCCGAGTTGTAACGTCGCCGGTGTCAAGGAGCGAGAAGCTTCCTCGATGCGCTGGTAGACTGCCGACTGCCGCCGCACGCTGCCGTATACCCGACAGTTCGAGCCACACAAACCGACGGGGCTCAATACACCACAGTTACTGACGTCGGATGAAGATCGCATACAATGGACAACGAGTACGATGCCACTGAAGCAGCTATGGCGTACGCCGTGGGATATCCTAGGCGAAGAGCTCCGTCAGCCATTACGTTCTTACGTGCCGAGTAACGACTTCGGGAAACAGGCAGCTTGGTAATGCTTCGAAGTAACAGACGAAGAACTGAAAGAAGTGAGGAGACGGAGGTGTCTGTTTTAGCTGCAGTACACCACGATCCTCATGTCAGCTTACGAGCCGTTGCTGCAGTCGCTGGTGTCAGTCTCACATCTGTGTGGAGTATAGTACACAGCCACAGCTTTCACCCGTACCGCCTGTCACTAACCCAGGAGCTGCGTGGGAACGATTTCCGTGCAACAGTTACATTCTGTGAATGGGCTATGCGTAATTTCACGCTGGAGTCTCTACAAGGTGTTATATTCTCTGATGAGTCCACGTTCACAAATTATAGTGCAGTGAATCACCATAACGTGCACTACTGGGCCGTTGACAATCGGTGGGTACGACCTGTCGACCCTGAACGTAGGGGTATGGTGTGGAATCCTTGGGGATGAAATCATCGGTCCACACTACTTCCCAAGTACACTGACAGGGGTGAGTTATATCACGCGTTTATAGTCGACAGTTTCGGTGGTCTCTTTGAACATGTGTGTCTTCACAGGAGAGTCCATACGTGGATGCAGCACGATGGTAACCCAGCCCACTCTACGCGTGCTGTTGTGGAAGAACTAAGTAACAGGTTTGCAGGAATGTGGTTGGGGTGCCGTGGTCCTCATTCACAGCCTGCAAGGTCCCCACAATTTAATACCATTTGATTTCTTTTTGTGGGGATATCTAAAGGATTGTGTTTGTGTCACTGAGCCCACATGCCCAGATGATCTAAAACGGCGCATGAGGATGCTTGTTGCTCCGTGACACAAACGATATTACATCTCGTCCGCAGATCCTTTAGAAGGCGCAGTGCATTGTGTATTCAGGAACATGGACACACATTTATACATCTCATTTAAATCAACTTCCCACCGCCAGAACATCCATCACCCACCACACAGCTCTGTATTAAGTACGGCGTGTGGTATCTGCCCCTGAATGTTTGAAGGGTTGTAGCTCCCAAACTAAAAGTGATAGGAATGTAATTTAAATTGATGTATACACAGCTGGTGTTACTGATTACGGGGCATAATAGAAACAATTTAATAAACGGTATCTTTTTGCTGTAACTCTTTGTATAATAACACAATAAACTGTGTCCATATCTCTGCAGACAGTACTTACTTCATAAACCTCTCATTATAATCTTGACATGATAGCTCAGTCAGTAAGACGATTGCGCTATAGTAGCTACACATATTATTATTATTATTTTTAGTATTTATCTTTCCTTTCTCAGACACTATGTCTGGTTAAAAATGGAAAGTGACACGGACCTTGATCAAGCGTGACTTCCTTTTAACTGTGTGGTATGTGTTACATTGCATTTAGGAACTTGCGCGTAATTGAACATGGATCAATAATTACAGATTTCTGTAGCTGTATATATATATATATATATATATATATATATATATATATATATATATATGTTTGGATGTAGCTGTATTGCGTTAATGTACTGGTGGATATTGTGTGGTATGACTCCTGTAGTTGATAGAATAATTGGTACAATGGCAACTTTATACTGATGCCACATGTCCTTAACTTCCTCAGCCAGTTGGATGTATTTTTCAATTTTTTCACATGTTTAAGTCTGTATATTTGTTGTATTGGGTATGGATATTTCGATTAGTTGTGTTAATTTCTTCTTTTTATTGGTGAGTATGATGCCAGGTTTGGTATGTGGTGCTGTTTTATCTGTTATAATGGTTCTGTTCTCCAGTACATTTTGTGGTGCATAGTTGTATGTGGGAACGTGTTGTTTTATTAGTTTATGTTGTATGGCAAGTTGTTGATATATTATTTTTGCTACATTGTCAGGTCTTCTGGGGTATTCTGTATTTGCTAGTATTGTACATCCGCTTGTGATGTGATCTATTGTTTCTATTTTTTGTTTGCAAAGTCTGCCTCTATCTGTTGTGGTATTGGGATCTTTAATAATATGCTTGCTGCAATATCTGGTGTTTATTGTTTGATCCTGTATTGCAATCATGAATCCTTCCATCTCACTGTATGTGTTGCCTTTTCTTAGCAATGTGTTGGATGCCTCTTGATCAGTGTGTGGCTGTGTTAGATGATACAGGTGCTTGCCATGTAGTGTTTTCTTTTCCCAATTTACTTTCTTCATATCTGTTGATGTTATGTGATCTAAAGGGTTGTAGAAGTGGTTATGAAATTGCAGTGGTGTAGCCGATGTGTTCGTATGAGTGATTGCTTTGTGTATTTTGCTAGTTTCTGCTCGTTCTAGAAAGAATTTTCTTAAATTATCTACCTGTCCATAATATAGGTTTTTTTATGTCGATAAATCACCTCCCTCCTTCCTTTCAGCTTAATGTGAATCTTTCTGTAGGTGAATGTATGTGATGTATTCCATATTTGTGGCATTTTATCGTGTAAGTGTATTGAGTGCTTCTAGGTCGGTGTTACTCCATTCCAGTACTCCAAATGAGTAGGTCAATATAAGTATAGCATAAGTATTTATAGCTTTTGTCTTGTTTCTTGCTGTCAGTTCTGTTTTTAGTATTTTTGTTAGTCTTTGTCTATATTTTTCTTTTATTTCTTCTTTAATATTTGTACTATCTGTTCCTATTTTTTGTCTGTATGCTAGATATTTATAGGCATCTGTTTTTTCCATCGCTTCTATGCAGTCGCTGTGGTTATCAAATGTGTAATCTTCTTGTTTAGTGTGTTTTCCCTCGACCATGTTATTTTTGTTACATTTGTCTGTTCCAAAAGCCATATTTATATCATTGCTGAATACTTCTGTTAACTTTAGTAATTGGTTGAGTTGTTGATTTGTTGTTGCCAGTAGTTTCAGATCATCCATGTATTGCAAATGTGTGATTTTGTGTTGGTATGTTCCAGTAATATTGTATCCATAATTTGTATTATTTTGCATGTTTGAGAGTGGTTTCAGAGCAAGGCAGAACCAGAAAGGACTTAGTGAGTATCCTTGATATGTTTCACGCTTAATCTGTATTAGCTGTGATGTGATATTATTTGAATTTGTTTAGATATTAAGTGTGGTTTTCCAATTTTTCATTACTATGTTTAGGAGGTGTATCAATTTAGGATCTACTTTGTATATTTCCAATATTTGTAGTAACCATGAGTGGGGTACACTATCAAAAGCTTTTTGATAATCAATGTATGTGTAGTGTAGCGACCTTTGTTTAGTTTTAGCTTGATATGTCACGTCTGCATCTATTATCAGTTGCTCTTTACATCCTCGTGCTCCTTTGCAACGGCCTTTTTGTTCTTCATTTATCATTTTGTTCTGTGTTGTATGTGTCATTAATTTTTGCAAAATGGCTGAAGTTAATATTTTGTATATTGTTGATAGGCTTGTTATGGGGCGATATTTTGCTGGGTTTGCTGTGTCTGCTTGATCTTTAGGTTTCAGGTAAGTTATTCCTTGTGTAAGTGTATCAGGGACTGTGTATGGGTCTGCAATGTAACTGTTAAATAATTTAGTTAGATCTGAATGTGTTGAGGTGAACTTCTTTAGCCAGAAATTTGCTATTTTATCTTATCCAGGGGCTTTCCAATTGTGCGTAGAAATAATTGCTTGGGTGACTTCATGTTGCAAAATTATGACTTCAGGCATTTGTGGTATCATCTTGTGTGTGTCTGTTTGTGCTTGTATCCACTCTGCATGTCTGTTACATTGTACCGGGTTTTACCATATGTTACTCCAGAAGTGTTCCATGTCTGTTATGTTTGGTGGATTGTCTATTTTAATGCATGTGTTATCTATTGTCTGGTAAAATTTCTTTTGGTTTGTGTTGAATGTTTTGTTTTGTTTCCTTCTATTTTCACTTTTTTTGTATCTTCTAAGTCGTTTGGCCAATGCTTGCAATTTCGGCTTCTGTTCATCTAATTGCTCTCTCGCTTCTTGTTGTGAGATTTTACCTAACCTTTTTCGTTTTCTGTCCAATGTTTCATTTCTTAAAAATTGTGTTAGCTGTCCGATGTCTTTTCTCAGTTTTTCTATTCTGATCTGTAGCCTGTGTTGCCATGCTGGTTTTGTGGGTTTCTTCTGTGTGTTGGTTGGTTCTGATCTCTGCCTAGTGTGTATATTTCGTGTAGTGAGTGCATCTATATAAACCAGTAGTTGTAACTTTTCCATAGTTGTGTTTTCTTTTATTTTGTTGTGTATGATTGTGTTGATAGTTGTTATTGTTGTTTCGACTTTTGGGTTATTTGATGGTCTATGCAAGAATGGTCTAATGTCTGTATTTGTGTCTTTGTATTCTATATATGTCAGCTGAAATTTTTCTTCTGCATCTAACATGTGTGTCACTTCGTGTTCTATTTGTGCTTGTTCTGGTGGCTGCCTTCGTTTCCCTTCTGATTGTTTAATTGATGCGTGTTGTTCTTTTTTTGTTTGCTCTGGTATGTTTGAGTCCATTACTGTATTTTCTTCTTCTTCTGATTGCACATTATTTTGTTCCAGTATTTGTAGCACTCGTTGTTTGATGTTTTCTAATTCTAACTGGGGCATCCTGTTATTTTTGATTATTACACGGATCTGATCAGCTAGTCATTGTTTTGCTAAACATTTTAATTCTGGGTATCTGGTAATAAATGTTGTGTATACTTTTGATCTGTATCCAGTTGTGTTGCTTGTAAATAACAGAACATGAGGTGTCAGTTAACTTCATCTGACCATCTCATCCTCTGTCTTTGTTTTCCTTCTTAGAGTGGTTGCAGGAAGCATATGCTGCAAAACACCTCTATTTGGATTTAAATCATTTTCTGTGTGTCTAGCAGTGTCATTACCATTGTGGACGGGCATACGGTTCAAGCGTCATCCCCGACCATGACAGCGCTTGTCCGAAACTTCATTAATTCTGTCCTCAACCAACTAATCACACTAGAAGGGGGGTTAGCCCCATTAGTGATTTGTTCTTTTCGTCGACTTTTACGACTGGCAGAACATACCGAAGGCCAATTCTTTTCCTGGGCCTCCAAGGGGGTTTATCATTATTATTCTTTACTTTCTCAGACGTTAAGTCTGGTTAAAAATGGAAAGAGACGCGGACCTTGATTAAGTGTCACTTCCTTTTAACTGTATGGTATGTTATATTGCATTTAGGAACTTTCGGGTAATTGAACATGTATCAATAATTACTGATTTCTGTAGTTGTATATATAAGTTTGGATGTAGCTGTATTGCATTGATGTACTGGTGGATATTGTGTGGTATGACTCCTGTAGTTGATAGTATAATTGGTATAATGTCAACTTTATCCTGATGCCACATATCCTTGACTTCCTCAGCCAGTTGGATGTATTTTCCAATTTTTTCTCTTGTTTTCTTCTGTATATTTGTTGTATTGGGTATGGATATTTCGATTAGTTGTGTTAATTTCTTCCTTTTATTGGTGAGTATGATGTCAGGTTTGTTATGTGGTGTTGTTTTATCTGTTATAATGGTTCTGTTGCAGTATAATTTGAATTCATCATTCTCCAGTACACTTTGTGGTGCATACTTGTAAGTGGGAACGTGTTGTTTTATAAGTTTATGTTGTAAGGCAATCTGTTGATGTATTATTTTTGCTACATTGTCATGTCTTCTGGGGTATTCTGTATTTGCTAGTATTGTACATCCGCTTGTGATGTGATCTACTGTTTCTATTTGTTGTTTGCAAAGTCTGCATTTATCTGTTGTGGTATTGGGATCTTTAATAATATGCTTGCAGTAATATCCTGTATTGCAATCATGAATCTTTCCGTCTCACTGTATATATTGCCTTTTCTTAGCCATGTGTTGGATGCGTCTTGATCAGTGTGTGGCTGTGTTAAATGATATGGGTGCTTGCCATGTAGTGTTTTCTTTTTCCATTTTATTTTCTTCGTGTCTGTTGATGTTATGTGATCTAACGGGTTGTAGAAGAGGTTATGAAATTGCAATGGTGTAGCCGATGTATTTATATGAGTGATTGCTTTGTGTATTTAGCTGGTTTCTGCTCGTTCTAGAAAGAATTTTCTTAAATTATCTACCTGTCCATAATGTAGGATTTTTATGTCGATAAATCACCTTCCTCCTTCCTTTCTGCTTAATGTGAATCTTTCTGTTGCTGAATGTATGTGATGTATTCTATATTTGTAGCATTGTGATTGTGTAAGTGTATTGAGCTCTTCTAGGTCTGTGTTACTCCATTTCACTACTCCAAATGAGTAGGTCAATATTGGTATAGCATAAGTATTTATAGCTTTTGTCTTGTTTCTTGCTGTCAATTTTGTTTTCAGTATTTTTGTTAGTCTTTGTCTATATTTTTCTTTTAGTTCTTAATTAATATTTGTATTATCTATTCCTATTTTGTACCTGTATCCTAGATATTTATAGGCATCTGTTTTTTCCATCGCTTCTGTGCAGTCGCTGTGGTTATCAAGTATGTAATCTTCTTGTTTAGTGTGTTTTCCCTTGACTACGCTATTTTTCTCAAATTTGTCTGTTCCAAAAGCCATATTTATATCATTGCTGAATACTTCTGTTAACTTTAGTAATTTGTTGAGTTGTTGATTTGTTGTTGCCAGTAGTTTTAGATCATCCATGTATAGTAAATGTGTGATTTTGTGTGGGTATGTTCCAGTAATATTGTATCCATAATTTGTATTATTTAGCATGTTGGATAGTGGGTTCAGGGCAAGGCAGAACCAGAAAGGACTTAATGAGTCTCCTTGGTATATTCCACGCTTAATCTGTATTGGCTGTGATGTGATATTATTTGAATTTGTTTAGATATTAAGTGTGGTTTTCCAATTTTTCATTCCTATGTTTAGGAGGTGTATAAATTTAGGATCTACTTTGTATATTTCCAATATTTGTAGTAACCATGAGTGGGGTACACTATCAAAAGCTTTTTGGTAATCAATGTATGCATAGTGTAGTGACCTTTGTTTAGTTTTAGCTTGATATGTCACCTCTGCATCTATTATCAGTTGCTCTTTACATCCTTGTGCTCCTTTGCAGCAGCCTTTTTGTTGTTCATTTATAATTTTGTTCTGTGTTGTATGTGTCATTAATTTCTGTGTAATGACTGAAGTTAATATTTTGTATATTGTTGGTAGGCATGTAATGGGGCGATATTTTGCTGGGTTTGCTGTGTCTGCTTGATCTTTAGGTTTCAGATAAGTTATTAAATGTGTAAGTGTATCAGGGAATGTGTATGGGTCTGCAATGTAACTGTTAAATAATTTAGTTAGATGTGAATGTGTTGAGGTGAACTTGTTTAGCCAGAAATTTGCTATTTTATCTTTTCCAGGGGCTTTCCAATTGTGCGTAGAAATAATTGCTTGGGTGACTTCATGTTGCAAAATTATCACTTCAGGCATTTGTGGTATCATCTTGTATGTGTCTGTTTGTGCTTGTATCCACCGTGCATGCCTGTTATCTTGTACCGGGTTTGACCATACGTTGCTCCAGAAGTGTTCCATGTCTGTTATGTTTGGTGGGTTGTCTATTTTAATGTGTGTGTTATCTATTGTCTGGTAAAATTTCTTTTGGTTTGTGTTGAATGTTTGGTTTTGTTTCCTTCTATTTTCACTTTTTTGTATCTTCTAAGTCTTTTGGCCAATGCTTGCAATTTCTTTTTCTTTTCATCTAATTGCTCTATCGCTTCTTGTTGTGAGATTTTACCTAACCTTTTTCGTTTTTTTTCTGACATTTCATTTCTTATAAATTGTGTTAGCTGTCCGATGTCTTTTCTCAGTTTTTCTATTCTGATCTGTAGCCTGTGTTGCCATGCTGGTTTTGTGGGTTTCTTCTGTGTGTTGGTTGGTTCTGATCTCTGCCTAGTGTGTATATTTAGTGTAGTGAGTGCTCCTATATAAACCAGTAGTTGTAACTCTTCCATAGTTGTATTTTCATTTATTTTCTTGTGTATGATTGTGTTGATAGTTTTTATTGTTGTTTCGACTTTTGGGTTATTTGATGGTCTATGCAAGAATGGTCTAATGTCTGTATTTGTGTCTTTGTATTCTATATATGTCAGCTGAAATTTTTCTTCTATATCTAACATGTGTGTCACTTCGTGTTCTATTTGTGCTTGTTCTGGTGGCTGTCTTAAGATTTCGTTTTCCTCTGATTGTTTAATTGATGCGTGTTGTTCTTTGTTTGTTTGCTCGAAATTTAGAGCCAAGCACAGGATTCGTATTTGACGATGTGGAGAAAGCAAGGTCAAATTTATGATATTCCTTTTTTGGTCATCACATGGGTCGTGGCGTATTTTATTTGAGTCGGACACATTTCAGAATCCCGAAAGAGTTGTAGAAGGATAATACAGATCTATTTATCGCTTTCAAACAAGACAATTGGAATCTAAAACACATATTACAGCCGCATATAGGAACTGACATGTCATTCAATGATTTCGTAAAGGTATGGACAGATTTCTGGAATGACACACAGTACCGGTTTCTTGTAGTGTATAAATTAAGAAAACTGAATGATGATACACGTAGAAGTAGATGGAACTGCCAGGAGCTTCTGTACGTACAGCAACGGAGAAAGTTATGAGTATGTTAGCATACCTCATACCGTGGAGAAGTTCGAATGTACGTCAGGCACTCAGCCCAAGCGGATAGGTGTACATAATTAGAGACTGCATTTGTACATGAATGGAAAATTTCAATGTCTCGAATGTAAACTTAAGGAGCTATAGACATATGTCCATACCCTTCTGAATCTGATCAGTGAATTAGATGCTAGTGTTAAGGAACTGGAGACATACGACATCATTCTGAGAAAGAAGGTAGATGACTTAGCTGTAAAGGATGATGGAATTAAAATAAAGTAAATGACTTAACTCTAAAGGTAGAGGGAAATGTATGTAAGGTGCAGCATATGAACCGACCTGCTCAGTATATAGTAAGATGTCAACTAAATATAAGGTCATCACCGCACGGAAGGCAGTTCGGGAGAAGTTATTGTTGCTAAGGTTAGAACATTTGGATCTATAGCAGACACTGTGAGAAACATTTAAACGGGTTACAGAATCCATCGATGAACTCTCAGCAGAATTGCGCAACGATGACGATGATACTATTTCCAGTCTTGTTAACCATCACAGTGATGTTAAGACGGACAGAACACCCTGTGTCAGTGGTGTTTTACAAGCTGCCTATAAGTTTAAATGAAATAAAAGTACAGATAGGAGGTATGGAATTTCAAAGAACACCAAGTCTACTGAACCTCATTTCCCTAAAACTCTCACCCAATTTTCACTCAACAATCTTGTATCGTGAAATAATACAATTGAGAGCTATAGACAGGAAATCAGGAAACAAACGCAGCGCGAAATACAGAGACATTATAAATCGATTATTATTAGACAGTCGATATAGCAGCGCTGATGGTACTGACACCCATCATAAAAGAGTCGGCAATTAGCTCCCTCACTATATACATATATATACAGAATATAGGTGACTCCAGCGAGATAACAGATCGACTACAACCGCTGCTGCAGATGCTGCTGGCATTCCGCCCATTTGAATGAGGTTATGTCAGTAATTGCAGAGTTTAGAGAGCTATACATACAATCAAATGAGTATGGAGACGGTAGTTCAACTGCACAAACCACTACGCAAAATATACCCCTTATAGGGATGTTATGACTAAAGGTTTGGATGACTTATGGCAGGCTGAGCATGTAGATATCAGGGAATATTCACATGAGAATAATGGATTCAAATATATTTTAATAGTTATTGACACATGCTCCAAATTTGCCTGTGCGTTACGTGTTAAAACAGAAACAGGGAGAAAAGTCATGGAGGTGTTTGAACGTTTCTTGCAGACAGGGAAGAATCGATGCACTGATAACCTCCCAACCGATCGTGGTGGAGAGTTCTACAATAGGTATTTCAAGACCGTGATGCAGCGGTATCGAATACATCACTGTAACTGGTGTTTCTTATCTTGATGCGCTAGTACCAAGGATCTTTCCTCAAATGCAAGAAGCTTAATCGCAGAACTTTATTTGGCACTAACGTGGTGCGCCGCCTCGCTGACATATCTCAGTATGCGATTGGTTACACGACTCTATAACCGACTGCTGGATTGACCACAAGGGACCCGGTAAAGCTTGTTTTGCTTGATCCCCACACTCATACATATTTGACGCAATTCGATTTTTACCTTCGGTGGTCCACAAAGGATCATATGTATGTGCCTCTGCAACTAGCTGATCTATCCAACTTGAGAAACAGCAATATTGCAACAACTGCTCCGACTTTAGGAACTGCACTGTTGCAACGACTGCTCCATGCACACTGATCAATGTATCAGAAGAAACCACGTATCGAAGCAATGTGTGACGAATGGTGCTCACTCTCAACACTTGTAACAAAAACTGTTTGGTTGCTCTCTTACTTCATACGTTATTTACAATTGTAAGTTGAATGTAATCAAGGTTACAAACCCTTAAATCCCGTATATACATCTTGAAACACACTGTATAAAGATGTATATTCCACTGAACTGACGATTTAAATAGGGTATACTAAATTAATAAGTCAACAGTGTGATAGAACATTATTATTTAAATTCACACATTGTCGACGTTTTCATCATCCATCATTGCATCCCTTCCGAACACAACTTCTGTTGATTATTGTGAATAAATTCCACTCTCTCCGACTCAACAATAAATTGCTGTTGACAATATGAAATGTGATTATCTTCATCATCTACAGTCATACTTTGGTATCAGTATAATTGCATCAATGATACTTCTCTCTTCGTTTCGACACCTGTAGCTGGATAAACTTGTTGGATGTTGAACTCGTAACCACCTTCAAATTTTACTTTTATCTCAAAATTTTGATATATTAGATTTCGATATTCTACAATGTTCCGATTTATTTGATTTCGGAAATTGCAGAAATTTCGCGAGAAATTTGCCTTTTAACTATAGTAATTACTGATAGTAAAGTTAATATAAATCTCAGCCACAAATATACTCCAAGGTTTTGGAACTTTCTGGAAAAATCTGGTTCGAAAGATACTTTCTAGAAATTACCGATTACATGTCTATCGCTTACATACACATAAAACACCTCTCAAAATACTTCAGACATTATTCATAAACACAATGCGTGAGAAAAAGATTTTTTCAGCTCAAAATAACCCACTTCCACCCACCAGAAAGAGACTCTCTTTATTAACAAGAAGAAATCAGCGGTTATATACCACCACAACTGCAAGTAGGGACAGTGGATGGGCGTGGAGAAAAGTGTGTCTTTGTGTACCTACACTTACCTTTTATATACATTTATTAGCTACAATCCTGACATTGCCTAGGTTTTCATTTTGCCAACTTTCTATTAGAGGTAGACAGTGTGGCATGATCTCAGACAGTTCCTGTGCATTGGGTACAGGTGCTTCGCGTTTCTACAACGCAGTTTTATAAATATCTCTACAGCAACACATGTCCAGACCTTTGTAGACGGCTATTGTTATCGCCTAAGCCGTTTCCTACTTCGCAGTTGGAAGCTGACAAAAGGGCTGTCAGGCAGCAGGGATGACCTTAATTTGACATATATGTAAGAATGTCATATTAGTAAAGAATAAATGTATTAATACTTCATGTGTGTCGTAAAATGATATATTTGTGTACGTACAGTCAGTGAAATATGGGGATACTATCTGCAAAATCTGTTACAAGTAACACAGAAGTAACAACGTGAACCATCTTGCAGAATGCTGCATTTTTTCACGCATTTCAGTGTTTACTACGTTATATCTTCAGAACTATGTGTGGTACCATGATATAATTTTGTGCATGCATTTATCAGCATATATGGATAATTCTGAGAAGTCGTTGCGAATAGAGCTAGTAGCACAGAAGGAATAAATTTAAATGTCACCCATGATGAAGCAGTTTTTCCCACATTATCTCATGAACAATGATAGGTTGTTCTTACCTTCACATCGATTTTTATCTGACAGAAGGAGATACGTGTTGCAAGGCTGGCTGTAATCAGTCCAGTGATTTAGGAGGGGATGTGGAACACACACTCACGCACGCACACCCACACACACACACACACACACACACACACTCACACACACACACACACAAATACACATTTTTGTAATATGGAATACCCCTCACAAAAGGATCACTCATAAAGTGCCAAGAGAAAACAGGCAACATAGAATACTTTACCTATGTGGAGTATGTGTGACGTGAAAGCATGTTGTTGAAACGTTACCCTACAACCAAGTACTGTAGCCACAGAAGGCAATACGATAATGTCTCAACTTCTTCCATATCAGAATTTCAGGAATACAGATCACTGCTGTAGCTGTAATCGGCTGCAATGATCAGGAGCCAATCAACATCATTTAAATACAGTATATGCCAGTGGATTACCGCAAATGAGTGCAGCAGCTATATGCGCTAACATTCTTAAAAACTTACAAATTTAAGTTAGTTTCCTACAAATTTTGCCAGTGTCTCCTAGAGAAATTCGGAAAGTCCACGCAGATTTAATATTCCCCAGGTGATCGTCCATGGAAAAAACTACAAAATAGTATGGAAACCAAAAATAATCGCTAGACATCGGTGGGGTGAAATACTGAATGAAAGGAAAATAAAATAATGCCTGTAAACATACTTTCTCTTTATCATTGGATGGATGTATCACTACTTATTTGCCTCGCTGTTTAACTTACCTTCTTAAACAGGTACGCCATGTGAGTGACATTTGGGAACATTGTCTACCCAGCCGATGCAATCTCCTTTTCTTTGTCTCCACACAAACCAGAGAATGTCTTCAAAAGCAGCCAAGTTATATAAAATAAATCTTTGAAACCCGCATGGCATTTGTGAGTAATGGTAATAATTGTTATTTAAAGTATATTTATTAAGCTTGTTAGTAGTTTCACAATTCATTGAACAACTCTTTCAATTAACATGCGATTCCCTACAACAGATGTCTAAAGTGAAAAGGAGCTTTATTTTCTTTTTGTTTGTCGTGTTACCAGTTAAAATCAAATATTTCAACTGCAACTGGTTTACTACGCACTGTCATGATGAAAAAATTCTATTTCTCGAACTAGATTTGATATCCTCTACCTAACATGGCTGAAAAAAGTAAGGGAAAATTCACAGACAGGTGTAGTAATTCATGGCCAACGAATAGATATGATAAGATATGTCGATGATATAGCTGTCCTGGCTGAAAGTGAAGAAGATCTTGTAGTCCTACTGAATAGAATGGATAAAGTTATGGGTGAAGAATATAATATGATAATTAATAAAGCAAAAACAAAAGCAATGGCATTCGACAAAGAAGATCAAGTGAAAGTCCAAGTTCATGTAGGCAATGAACTGCTTGAACAAGTTGATAAATTTACTTATCTGGGCAGTAATATTACCAGGGATGGAAGGAGCAAGGCAGAAGTGAGAAGTAGAATAGCTCAAGCAAAGGCTGCTTTTACCATGAAGAAAAACATATTAACGTCTAAGAGCATCAGCCTTGAAACCAGGAAAAGATTTTTGAAATCATATGTGGAGTGTGGTATGCTATGGATGTGAAACATGGACTCCCGGGACAGAGGAACAGCAGAAGCTAAATTCTTTTGAAATGTGGTGCTATAGACGCATGCTCAAAATAAAATGGATCGACAAGGTCACAAACGAAGTGGTTCTGGAAACAGCAGGTGAGAAGAGAAGCTTCTGGAGTTTCATTGTTAAAAGAAGAGTGCAATTTACAGGCCATCTATTAAGACATGAAAGACTCCTGAACACAATCATAGAGGGATATGTCGAGGGAAGAAGACCAAGAGGAAGACCACGACTGAGGTACATGGATCAAATCGTGAAAGATGTGGGATGTAACACCTATAAAGAAATGAAGAGAAAAGCTGAAAGACGCACAGAATGGAGACAAGCTGTCATTGTAGCTGTTGCAAACCAATCCTTGGATTGACCACTACAGAAGAAGAAGAAAGACCTAACATGTAATGGTGGCGAACTTTGTTATTATGATTTAAGAATGTGAAATCGAATGTACACAGTTCGCCTCGAGATCTGAAAAATAATGACATTAATTTTCTGTACATTTTACACTGCTTCCTTCGCTGTACACCACACCTTTCTTAACAGGAATTTTAAATTCAGTAGTACAGTTACTAGTAACGTAAAATACTTTCTATTAACTATATTTTTTAAACAGACCAATGAGAGCTGAGTGGGTCTTGCTGTCGTTATAGCTAGAACATTTCTGCTCCAGATTTAACTTTAATTGTAGGCAATATTTGCGAATTTAAATCACGTGATTAGATAGCTTCTCCTTTGTTGTACGCCTCTAACAGAAACACAAGAGAGTAAGTATTTTAAAAGATTAAGTACACATTTCACAGTGAAAATGTGTATATAATTTTCTTACTAATATTTGTGTTATTTGTTGTTTTTGTGTAATACATAATATGCAAATGACGCAGTGTTCTTTGATAATTTGATGCCTACATTTTTTCGATTGTTTACATGACGCTAACATGCTACCATCAGATAGACTACAATTGCACTCGACCCACCCGAAGTAATTCCTAGTGTTCTCGACGTTAGCTCCACAGAATTTACAAGGCTAGCGGTAGGTTAAGTTGTGTTTGTAGAAACAAATTGAATTTATTTAAGGGTCTGATCTAACCACATTCATTACATATGACGAAAGTAATGAAACGTGAAACTGTTCCGTCTTCCGTAATATTCAGGGCGCAATAAGGAAACTGAAAACGAGAGAGCGAAAATACTGGTATCTCTGAAGTCATTGTTCCATGAGAGTCGCTCATCATTCCAGTGAACAGTAGTTCATTGTATCTCCCTTCGTCATTCTAGAAGTAGTCTCGCAGTACAATAGCATCTCTTCTTGTACTTGGCCTAATTCAGGCAGCCGACTGGCGTGTAACACGGCCGAACTCCAGTTCTCGAATTAATTCGAGCATTTCCTGCTGGGAGTTGAGGTGAACGCCGTTGCGTTCATCTGCTGCAGACTGCAGAGAGAGGGAGTCGTGCCGGTATTTCTCTCGCTCCTCTCCGTATCGTATTCCGTCTCCAAAGGGAAGGCTACCGCACGGAGCAGTATTTCCGCGCCTGCAGTTAAACTGCGAGCTCCTATTGTACTCTGGAGTGTTACCGGACCGAGATGTCTATATGTGCTAATAGGGATTAGCACCAGTTCCAAGATTAATTTCGGTGAAACTGGGGATAACGTTCCCTGTGACTGCTTGCTGTCTTACACACAGCATGTTGTAATATTCCTTACAGAAACCGTACTCATTTTTCGGTAGAGCTGTGTTTGGACACGACTCGGACCGTTTGAACAGTTTACGTCACGGTTCGAAAAGTCTCGATTTCTGCTCAATCTTTCGATCACTTCATGATCTTGCGATTTCTACTAACTCCGCGATGACTCTTTGCGCTTGTAATGTGCTATGGACATTTATTATAAAAGTGACTGTGAAACAAGGACTGCAGAATCTTCTAGCGTGCAGGTAATATGAAACAACACCAACTAAAAGATCTATAATATATCGAACCACGATCTTTCGTCCATCCTACTATGTAATGGCGTCTGTTGGTACAATCTCCTGGACAGATCTTTGAATCCAGTTACATATTGTCTTCCCCTGTCGTACTTGGTAGTAAGTCTTGAAATTCATTTCTTGATATTTTCGCGGTTTTTCGCAGAAGTAGTGTCGCCGTGTGCGGAAATCTTGATGCGTCGCTTTGATAGAAAAGGTGTTGCTATTGTTTTACTTTGTAGCGACGGCGTTATTTTGGAAATATTTCCTCTGGTTTTATTTAGACCTTAACAAGATACATAAGCTGGCCCAATGAAACACTTTTTATTATTTTCTATTATTTTAATACTTTTTAATATGCACTGCGTGTGATGCGTTACTAATGCATTGTTTATTTACACGCTACATAACGGACTGTGTCAATTATTTAAGACGGCCTTCGTTAAGATTCAGTTAAACAATTTTATGATGTTAAACTTTCTAGTCTTTCCTAACATTCAAGGTCCAGGAAATTATTTAATTATCAGGAAAAGTTTGATCTAGCTCACGTAAAATTTGACGACATATTTGTGTCATATACAACTTTATAGTTAAAATATGACTGTAACTGTTTATAACTTTGTGGTTTGTAGGTAACTGTTCATAATAAAAATTCTGATAAAAATCACTTTTTTTAACTCTCAAATACTTTTAAGCTGAATGTCACTTCTCAATGAATTCTCATTTAATAAACAGTATATTAATATTTCTCTGTCTCTCCATAGTTTCATCTTCGAGAGGTAATTATTTCGTAGGATGAAATTAGCGCCAACTTAGGGATACCTTTGGTTAAAAGATTAAAATAAACTTTGCTGTATTTTCAGTACTTTCATTACAAAGGACACATAAATAAAATTTTCACTGCAGGATCGGGTAAAACGCCACAAAGGAAATTACTGATCATATATTACCAACAAGAGCGAACAATAAGAAGCAGCAGACGGGAAAAAGAAGTGAGCTTATAATGTCGTGTAGTACCTTATCTACACCGAATAAATCTACGACGTAACATTCTTTTTTTACATTACTTAGTACTCTTAGAGAATAATTATTATTTAAATAACATTGAACTTAAATATTTTATTTTATTTCTAAAACATAATAAAGGCACATTAAAATATGTAGCCCAAAACTGACGAAAATGCGAGAGTGGCTTCACAGGGCCCCCTGGACTATGGTTCATCTACATCTACATCTACGTGATTACTCTGTTATTCACAATTAAGTGCCAGGCAGGGTGGTTCAATGAACCACATTCAAACTGTCTCCCTACCGTTCCACTCTCGAACGGCGCGTGGTAAAAACGAGCACTTAAATTTTTCTGTGCCAGCCCTGATTTTTCTTATTTTATCGTGATGATCATTGCTCCCTACGTAGGTGGGTGCCAACAGAATGTTTTCGCATTCGGAGGGGAAACCTGGTGATTGAAATTTCATGAGAAGATCCTGTCGCAACAAAATACACCTTTGTTTTAATGATTGCAACTTCAATTCACGTATCATGTCTGTAGCACTATCTCGCCTATTTTGCGATAATACAAAACGAGCCGCCCTTCTTTGAACTTTCTCGATGTCATCCGTCAGTCCCAGAAAAGGGTAGACAAGTGTAGTGCAAGCAGTCTCTTTAGTAGACCTGTTGCGCCTTCTATGTGTTCTGCCAGTGAATCACAGTCTTTGATTTGCTCTACCCACAACATTTTCTGTGTGATCGTTGCAATTTAGATTACTTGTAATTGCAATCCCTAAGTACGTAAAAGCTTATTCCACAACCAGAGTCCTAGAAGACAAACCACACTCTCACTTAAGCAGTGTACATTAATGTTTTGCATGTAAGACTCTCGATAATCACTAAGTGTTAATTGGGTCTTGTAACTTCCCACTTCATGTATACTTCACTTATGTATTTCATTCAAACGCTATATCTCAGTTAAAAATTACATTAGGAAAAATCAAGACTTAAATATTTCGAATTATTTTACTATGAGCCTGCCAAGTACCCACTAAATATTTCACAAATCTTAAATACGTCATTAGATTAAGAAAAATCAAGACTTAAATATATTCAGTTATTTGACTATGAGCCTAAAAAGTGCTCACTAAATATTTCACAAAATCGTAAATAACCATTGCTAGCTTTAAATATCTCATTGTATCTTAAAATGGCTTATTATACTCTAACAAGATTGCTTTCTTAAGTATCTCACAACATTGATCATTATATTGATTACAATTGCATCTGTACATGAACTGATTTCTTGATGGGTGGACACACACTGTTCGGGTGTCGTGCTGACTCAATCCACTATGTCGCAGGTCGAAATCAAACAGATCTGAATCTTGAATTGTGACCAAAGACCTGCCCCCCCCCCAGGCAGTTTAGGTTCAGCATTCTCCCCCCCAGTCCATTTGTTAGCATGAAAATTCAAATGGACAGACATGATTAGAGACATCAGAAAAAGGTTGTAAAAACCTGGAAGCACATCAATGTTATTGTCAGTAGTTTCTGATTTACTTTCATGTATACTTAGTAACTTGTCCCCTTGCTGTCGTGGAGTCTGTTCTCCTAGTCTGATAGGATTATGTGCTAATACACTGTGATTATTCAGAAAACTTTGTCACTCAATTGATTGGGCTTGATAGTCACAAGGAACTGAATCGAGTCTTTTTCTCACACATCACCTTCTTGCGATCAGTGTAAGCACAGTGAGATCGGAAACGAAGTATTTAATTCAATCTCATCAGTGGTATGGTTTTGCACCATAACATTTCACGATCGCTGCGTGTACTGTCTGATCGGGAAATGGCCCTTTGACCACTCTCAGTATACCCTCACTTTACTATATTTCGCGATCTCTGATACTACAATCAGATTGGAAAGCCACGGCTCGGATAATGTCACTCTTACGTCATGATCACTATATACACAGTCTGATTGAAGAGCACAGTCACATTATTTCTATGTTTCAGTAAACGAACAGCGTTTTGCGGCGTAGTGAAAACATTAGTTGTGTGTGGTTCGGTAATATTTAAAGTACTACACTTCACAAAAGAAAAACAGTGAATCATTCAGTACACATTAAGACAAGAAAAAATGTTTATATTTGTCGAAAGTCTTAGGGTGCAAATATTCGTGGCAACACTTTCGAATTCCGTGATCGGACTCAGTTGCCAAATTTTGCATTACCGAAAAAGGTTTCCAAAAAAAACAAAAAAAAATAAACGCAATGAGCTTCAACACAACTCATCCGAAAAATTACTTTTTCACCCAGAACAAGTGATTGTCCACTACTTTATCAGCAATCTTATTTAACAAGCATTATGATTCTAAATTGTTCATTAATTGGCAAACAAATGAATTCTTGCTATTTGAAAAAGGATCTCTTAACCAAATTGTTTGCTGTATGAGGAACTGAGAACATTTCATTAACCAGAAACTAAAATGTAAATAATTCAATAGAAGAACTGTCCCTCAAATTAATTTACTTTTTGTTCAAATTGAAAAGCAATAACAATTCTATTTGAGACACTTATTTCTTAACACAATTACAGCACATTAACTATCACTGTACACAACATATTATGCTACTATTAAACGAGTACACATATTTTCTAAGCACAAATAATTCAAAATATTTTTTATATTATTATGAGAGTGGTTCATGGTGTGGGTTCCTGTAGTCATGTCCTAGTTCGTGAACAATGGGCAACGTACGAGTGGCCAAGTAAGTGGTACCGACAGTTGGGATACCAGTTACTTTGGAATAAGGCTGGGCATCTCGGACATATTCTGAGGCGTGGTCACCTTTGTGCTCATATGGCAAAGGCTACCAAATCCACCGGTTAGTCCCTCAACGGTTAGGGGTAAAACTCAATGGGACTCGGGGCAAGTAAGGCTACGAACCTGCTTCCCTGGTACTTTAAATATGATGCTGGCAACAATCAGAGCAAAATGCCTCGAACCTTTGGATTTGACGGAGGCCCACCTCTAACTGACAAACCAGGGACTCCTAAGATATGACTTGGCAAACAAATGGTAATGAGATGGGGAGCTATTAATATCAATGGGGGCTACTCTGGAAAGAAGGTAGAGCTGGCAGAGGCTGCAAGTAAGATGGGGCTGGACGTTTTAGCTGTTAGTGACATTCGGGTAAGGGGTGAGAAAGAAGAGGAAGTGGGAGAATACAAGGTCTACCTGTCAGGAGTCAAAGCAGGAATAGCACAATGGGGTGTAGGGCTTTACATCAGGAAAGAAATGTAACCCAGCGTAGTTCAATAAGGTATGTAAACGAACGACTGATGTGGATAGATTTGACATTGTCTAGCAAGAAAATTAGGATTGTGTCAGCATATTCGCACTGTGAAGAGACAGATCAAGATAAGATGGATAGTTTTTATGAGGCACTCAGTGATGTAGTTGTTAGAGTAAAGGACAAAGACAGTGTTCTGCTCATGGGTGATTTTAATGCCAGGATTGGAGATCGAACAGAAGCCTATGAAAAGGTTACGGGTAAATTTGGAGAGGATATGGAGGCCAACAGGAACGGGAAACAACTCTTGGATTTCTGTGCCAGTATGGGCTTAGTAATCACAAACACCTTTTTTAAACATAAGAACATTCACCGGTATACTTGGGAAGGCAGGGGAACCAGATCTGTCATTGACTATACAATAACAGATCAAGAATTCAGGAAGGCTGTGAAGGACACACGTGTATTCAGGGGATTCTTTGATGACACTGATCATTATTTAATCTGCAGTGAAATAGGGATTGTGAGGCCGAAAGTGCAGGAGGTCAGGTCCATATGTAGGAGGATAAGAGTGGAGAAACTTCAGGATAAGGAAATCAGGCACAAGTACATAACAATGATCTCAGAAAGGTACCAGTTAGTTGAATGTAGTCAATTACAGTCATTGGAAAAGGAATGGACAAGGTACAGGGACACAGTACTAGAAGTGGCTAAAGAATGTCTTGGAACAGTAGTGTGTAAAGGTAGGATGAAGCAAACAGCTTGGTGGAATGACACAGACAAGGCAGCCTGTAAAAGGAAAAAGAAGGCGTATCAAAAATGGCTACATAATAGAACTCAGGTAGACAGAGAAAGTTATGTTGAAGAAAGAAACAAAGCCAAACAGATAATTGCAGCATCCAAGATGAAATCTTGGGAAGACTTTGGAAACAGGTTGGAGACTTTGGGTCAAGCTGCTGGAAAACCATTCTGGAGTGTAATTAGCAGTCTTCAAAAGGGAGGTAAGAAGGAAATGACAAGTATTTTGGACAGGTCAGGAAAACTGCTGGTGAATCCTGTGGATTGCTTGGCCAAATGGAGGGAATATTTTGAAGTGTTGCTCAATGTAGGTGAAAATACGATCAGTAATGTTTCAGATTTCGAGGTACAATCGGATAGGAATGATGATGGAAATAGGATACCATTTGAGGAAGTGGAGAAAATGGTCAATAGATTGCAGTGCAATAAAGCAGCTGGGGTGGATGAAATTAAGTCGGAACTCATCAAATACAGTGGAATGTCAGGTCTTAAATGGCTACACAGGATAATTGAAATGGCCTGGGAGTCGGGACAGGTTCCATCAGACTGGACAAAAGCAGTAATCACACCAATCTTTAAACATGGAAACAGAAAAGATTGTAACAAATACAGAGGTATTTCTTTAATCAGCGTTGTGGGTAAAATCTTCTCAGGTATTGTTGAAAGGAAAGTGCGAGTATTAGTTGAGGACCAATTGGATGAAAATCAGTGTGGGTTAGGCCTCTTAGAGGTTGCCAGGACCAGATCTTTAGCTTACGGCAAATAATGGAGAAGTGCTATGAGTGGAACAGGGAACTGTATCTATGCTTTATAGATTTAGAAAAGACATATGACCGGGTTCCTAGGAGGAAGTTATTGTCTGTTCTACGAGATTATGGAATAGAAGGCAAACTTTTGCAAGCAATTAAAGGTCTTTACATGGATAGTAAGGCAGCAGTTATAGTTGACGGTAAATTGAGTTCATGGTTCAGAGTAGTTTCAGGGGTAAGACAAGGCTGCAACCTGTCTCCACTGTTGTTCATATTACTTATGGATCATATTTTGAAAACAATAGACTGGCTGGGTGAGATTAAGATACGTGAACACAAAGTAAGCAGTCTTGCATATGCCGATGGCTTAGTTGTGATGACAGATTCGATTGAAAGTTTGCAAAGTAATATTTCAGAGCTAGATCAGAAATGTAAGGACTATGGTATGAAGATTAGCATCTCCAAATCGAAAGTATTGTCAGTGGGAAAGAGATATAAACGGATTGAGTGCCAAATAGGAGGAACAAAGCTAGAACAGGTGGATGGTTTCAAGTACCTAGGATGCATAATCTCACAGGATGGCAACATTGTGAAAGAACTGGAAGCGAGGTGTAGCAAAGCTAATGCAGTGAGAGCTCAGCTAGGATCTACTCTCTTTTGCGAGAAAGAAGTCAGTACCAGGTCTAAGTTATCTCTGCACCGTTCAATCTTTCGACCAACTTTGTTGTATGGGAGCGAAAGCTGGGTGGATTCAGGTTACGTTATCAACAAGGCTGAGGTTACGGATATGAAAGTAGCTAGGATGATTGCAGGTACTAGTAGATGGGAACAATGGCAGGAGGGTGTCCACAATGAAGTAATCAAAGAAAAACTGGGAATGAACTCTGTAGATGCAGCAGTCAGGGCGAACAGGCTTAGTTGGTGGGGTCATGTTACACGCATGGGAGAAGCAAGGTTACCCAAGAGACTCATGGGTTCAGCAGTAGAGGGTAGGAGGAGTCGGGGAAGACCAAGGAGAAGGTACCTGGATTCGGTTAAGAATGATTTTGAAGTAATAGGCTTAACATCAGAAGAGGCACCAATGTTAGCACTGAATAGGGGATCATGGAGGAATTTTATAAGGGGGACTATGCTCAAGACTGAACGCTGAAAGGCATAATCAGTCTTAAATGATGATGATGATGATTATGAGACTACATTCCCTTAATAATGAGCGTATGGCATTGGAGGCCGGGAGACCCTTCGCGGGGCGGTTCGGCCGCCGCACCAAAAGTTCTTTAACGCCACGATGGCGACTTGCAAGTGAATGAGGATGAAATTTTGATGAAAGGCACACAACATTCAGTCCTCTCGAGGCAGAGAAAATCCCTGACCCCGCGAGGAATCGAACCCGGTACCCCGTGCGCGGGAAGCGAGAATGCTACCGCAAGACCACGAGCCGCGGACTACATTCGTTTCCACTACACTGATCGGTGTGCTGTCGATGGTTTACTGATAATTCTGGATACTAACATAATAATAAATTCCCTTTATTATGTTAGTATCCAGAATTATCAGTAAACCATCGACAGCACACCGATCAGTGCAATGCTGCAAAACGGCATCAAGAAGGTGCTGCTGACCCACATGCTGACAGAAAGAGCAGACAATGCCACACCTCCAGCGAGAAAGAGTTCAGCACTCCCTGGCAACGCTGAAATCACCAGACGCACATTGGTTGTCAGCCCCAGTTCTGTCGCAGACTTCGAGACTATCAGTACCCAGTAATAGGAACACGATATTTACAGTGCATTCTGCACGTAATAATAGTGTATAAAAGCAACTGCATGTAGGAGGCAGACGAAGCCACCTCATAATGAGAAGTTAAGTTATGTTTCTTTTATTTTTAGAAATAAGGAGTTCTATTAGTTTTCAAGTATATGCACAGATCAGTTTGGATTCAGCCATTGGAATTTCTCTCCTTCCTTGTTTGTGTCTGTGCTACCTCCCACAGTAGTCCACACAGCATCTGGCGTGGTGGATTACAGAACCAGCGCCTTCTTCGCCCTTTGCCGCTCCGTCACAGTGCGTCTCTTATGTTTCTCTCTTCTCTTTCAGAGGAGCATTGCTAGCAACGTTTCCCCTGTTATATACCGGGTGATCAAAAAGTCAGTATAAATTTGAAAACTGCATAAATCACGGAATAATGTACATAGAGAGGTACAAATTGACACACATGCTTGGAATGACACGGGGTTTTATTAGAACCAAAAAAATAGGAACGTTGAAAAAATTTCCGACAGATGGCTCTTCATCTGATCAGAGTAGCAATAATTAATGCCGCGATTTATAGATTTTTTGAGCAATTATACTGGAGCCACGACCAGCGTAATGCGTCAGATATTGTTTTTGGACGAATTAACGTTCTGTTTGTTTGAAAATAATGGCCGAATTATGGTTCGCCGCAGAAGGGGGAAGCGGCATCAAGGTGACTGAATTCGCACAACACATAACGCGCCAACTCAAGGCTTTATGGTGTGGGGTGCTATCGGGTACAACCACAGGGTGCGTGTCCAGGTCAGGGTGTCCAGTGTGACCTATGTAAATGACATACTACGACCTATAGAAAGAAAACCGTTTCTCCACAACACCGCCATTCTTCAGCACGAGCACATGCCATCTTGGCATTACAGAATGTCGGCCTTTTGCCCTGCCCGTCAGATCACCAAACTTGTCACCAGTCGGAAATTTGTGGGAAATGGTGAACCGACAGGTGCAGCGCTGTGCAATGCCAACCAATACACATGAACTTTGGAACCAGGTGAACGCAGCACGGATGGCGACACCACAGGACGCCTTTCGCGCCTCATACACTTCGATGCCATCACGCGTAGAACAAGTTATCAGGGCCCATGTCACTCGTACGGCCATCCTCATTTAGGTTTTCCGTGATTTCCCTAAATCACTCCAGGCAAATTCTTGGATGGTTCCTTTCAAAGGGCATGGCCGTCTTCCTTCCCTGTCCTTCCCTAATCCGATGAGACCGATGACCTCGCTGTCTGGTCTCCTGCCCCAACACAACCCCAACCCCCAGGGTCCATGGCGGACGCTGTGTCTACTAGACAACAGGACACATACTGAACCGAGGTGACTGAAACGCTAATCGTTTCTGCAGTATCTACTAATGTACGTACATGCCCTTTGAATATGAACGTGCTGTATCAAGTTGTTCAAGGTGTTCTGTTCTTTTCTGAACATGAATGTATTTTCTAATTCGAACGCTAGGGAGAGAAAATTCACTCCGCATGTCACCCATGTGATTAGAACGTAGGCTATAGGATGTAGTAAATTCATTTACGTAATCACTCCTACTTGTTTACATAGGATTTTCCCTTCTAAGTCGCTTCACATCTCTGTGATGTTTACCCTGAACAGACACATCAACTCCGATTTTCTGCCGTTCTAAGGTTTCAGTCAGCACTTTGTCTTTTTTCTGCTAAAATTTTTCTCTAAATATTTCAGCAGACTCACCGACAGTCGGTTAAGACTCTTTTACGGTTTTTGTACCGGAATTTCATCCGGACCTGATAATTTACTTGCTTTCAAATCTTGCTTCTCTACCCCACGGATGTTTATTACTATGTCGTCCCCACGGGTGTCTGTGCTATGGTCAAATGACGACGGTATGTTTGTACGATTCTCCTGAGTGAACGATTTCTTGAACGTGAAATTTAAAACTTCGGGTTCCGTTATCTTACCTTCAACTGCCGCACCAAAGTGGTCAACAAGGGACTGAATAGAAGCCTTAGACCCGCTTAACGATTTTACGTAGACCAGAATATTCTCAGGTTCTCTGCCAGACTAACTGTCGTATGGAACTGTAGTCAAAGCAGGAGAGACAGGCTAAACGTGTGTTCCACAGTTGCTGTAACCAGCCTTACCAAAGTTGAGTAACACGTTTTGCTCTTCACTAATCTGTGTTACTTCCATTGTGCGTGCGCTGCCCTAGGAGACGAGCTTCCGTCCTACCAGTGGCAGCGAGATTTACGTCAGAGTCGACGCCCACAGTTCTTTTAGTAAAAGAGAGGTGTTTGTGATTTTTACACCGTAATTTGCTGAGAGCTAAGAAGGGAGAGGAGTACCTTTCTTGCGTCATCAGTCATCTGACTGGTCTGATGCGGCCCTCCACGACTTCCTCTCGTTTAACTTGAGTGGCGCTTGCACCAGACGTCTACAGTTCTTTTGTTAAATATATTCCAGTGTTGGTCTTCAAGTACAATATTTATCCTTCACAGTTCCCACTAATAACATGAATGTTGTTCCCTGACACCTGAAAACACGTCCTATCTCTCTGACCCCTTTTTTTGTCAGTGTGTTTCACGTATTCTGTACTCGTTGATTCTGTGGACAGCTTCCTCATTTTTTGTCTCATCAGTCCACTAAATTATCGGCTTCCTTCTGTGACACTACATCTTCATCCATATTCAGCACGCCACCTGACGGTGTGTGGCGGAGGGTACTGTGACTACCTCTATCGGTTCTCCCTTATATTCACTACATCTCAAACGCTTCAAATCTCTTTGACGTAGCTCACCGCCACAGTCCACATATCGTTTCCGTACAATTCTGTACTCCAAACGTACATTCTCAGGAGTTTCTTCCTCAATATAAGGCCAATATTTGACACTAGTTAAGTTCTTTTGGCCAGAAATTCCTGTTTTGCCTATGCTAATCTACCTTTCATGCCTTCCTCGCTTCGTCCGTCATGTATTATCATGTTTCCAAGGTAAAAGAATTCTTTCAGTAAGTATAATCCACCAACAGTGATGTTAATTTTGTACCTAATCTCATTTCTGATGCCTGTCATCATTTTCGTCTTTCTTCGGTTTGCTCTCTGGAGTACTAGCAGCTTCGTATGGGTACATGATTTAAAACATTTCTGTTTAAGCAGTATTTTTGTCTGACACCATCTCTCACACAGGTTTCGTCTGAAAAGAGTACATTCTCTTGATGAAATTTACAACGGACTGCTCTGGCTACCCCACACAGCTCTGCAAGCAAATCATCTTCGAATCGCTATAATATACGATGCGTAAAGTAGCATAGGTTAAGGTTCCCTCAGTGTCCAATCACGGAACGAGAGAGGGAAGACTTTCCATTTCAAACGCTCTTTGGGTGCTTTTGTTGTTTATTTTTATCTGCCAATTTCTACATGATAGCCATGTAGGTAATGAAGAATATCCGGACCTCCTGGCTGAAAGACACTTCTTGGAGTTTTCTAAACATACTATGGCGTATATAACGACGTTTCTCGTTTGTGTGATCCTTAAGGTATTTCAACTCTTATTTCATATTTTGTCACCAGTCGAACAAGCTTGTGAACATACGTACCACCATTTTCCTTAGATGTTCGTTGTACATTGATAATATGACTTCATGAACACCCAACACTCTTGAGTGGTATTCACGTATTGTCTGTGCAATTGTTTTTCGTGCAATATACAGCGCAGAGTAACAACGGCAGCCTCCGCGCTTGCGGCTTCCGACAGAGGTCGCTGGGGCGGCCGATGGCAGCGCAGAGCAGCGGCGGCATCCTCCACGCGTGCGCCGAAGTATTTGGTTCTTCATCCTGTAGGTGGCGTTACTGTCCTTCCAGCTACCAGCTGATATCGTCGCTATTGGCCATCGAATTTGGCGCCTCCACGCATGCGCACTTCCTGCCTAAAACTGGCATAAATAGGGGGCCCTGGTCCTGCCTTAGCAGTGTGTTCGTCGCACCTGAAGATGTCGGCCAGTTGCGCTGACGAAATATTGTGGATTTTGCACTATGACATCCGACGTCTCGCCCGAGAACCATATATACAACATGTCCGTCGGGAAAGCCTCAAGCAACACAATGTACAGAATATCAAAACTAGAAGAAAATTTCCTATAATTATGTGACCGAAAAACAATACTTGTTGAGATTTGGAAGGTTTTACTTATGACGGGTAATGGGTAATATTCAGAGCCTGAACTTCATTTACAGATAAGTCAGGACACACCAGAGTTGGCTCAGAAAATTCCGCAGTTCGCACTTGTAGGCCGAAGTAAATCCTCGAGCAGTCATGGAAGTGGGGCGTCAGGCAATCTTCAGTATCAATGTTTGAACAGCAATTGTCGTTGACAGACTTGCAGGGCAATACACGTTACCAGATAGATTAACAGATGCTGTGTATCGCCAACTTCTGTGCGATGAATTACTAGCGTTTTGTGTTATCAGAACGTTACTCTTGTAGAAAATCAACGACTGTCACTTATGCACAACAGGACACCATATTATTTTCTACGGACCGTGCGACACTACCTCTTCGCAACAATCCATGTGCGATGGATTGGCCATTCGCCGGATCCGATATCGTTAAATTTCTGGCTATGGGGACAGTTAGAGGCATTGGTGTATTCCCAAATCATCGAAGTGTGCACATGTTACCAGGGCTTTGGAGTAATTCGTGTGACGCCATCAGAATGGAGTCTGGTGTATTTGACAGAGAGCGTCATTCACAGCAAAGGAGGGGTGAAGGAAGTGTCAGGATGCGAAGACGCCAATTGCAGAACTACGAATAATGTATGTAACAGACAAATGAAAACGAAAGTACAGATTGATCCATACCTCGATTAATACTGTTGTTTGGACATACCGTTATAGGAACTTTTCATTTGTTTCGACCAATACTTCATCATAAGTGTCTGAATGTGTGACACTTTTTCAAACTCCTTGTGTAAACAGATATAGCTGCCATTAGCTAATAAATAATCATAACGTGTGTAACAAACATCGCCTGAAGCTAAACCGGAGCGATCGTTGTAAAACTTATCTCCACACTCCCAAGTATTTGCCTAACAAGCCAGATTATGACCGTGACTAATAAATCCTGTAGTGAAGTATTATCACCTTTTTACATTTCTGAGAGTGCTGAAGTTCTGTTGTCTACTTTTTGAGTCAACTTTCAATGTCTTCACCAGGCTTATGGACGTTACTGCAAACTCTAGCGGATGGAATTTCTTCGTAGATAACTCAATCATCTGTGTACCGGTTTAGACTGCGAGTTGTAGTATTCCATACCAGTCAGTATGGAAAGGAGTTAACCGTGTTTCCTATTTCCAGACGGAATGTTATCGAGTAAAAGCGAAGTGATATATGGTGTTCCCCCAGAGAACAGGTCTTGTGCTGTTCCAAATCCCTGTAAACAATTTTGGAGTCGATCATAGCACCCTCTTAGGTTGTGTGCAGATGATACTGTAGTTTACTGTCCAGTAGAGTCGTCAGAAAATCAAAACTAATTGCAAAATGGTTTAGACTTTTGTATGTTGCCAAAGGTGTCAATTGACCCTGAATATGCAAGGGAGTACTAAAAGAAATGCTTTAAATTTCACTTACACAATAAATAACACAAATTCAGCGAAATACCTAGCGATTACAATTAGGTACAACCAAAAGTGGAACTATCACTAAGTAATTGTCGTGGGGAAGGCGAAACAAAGACTGTGTCTTAGTGGGAGAACACTTCGAAGATGCAAAGAATCTTATAAAGAGACTGCCCACATTTCACGTGTCGGTCATCTTTTGAAGTAATACTCCGCGGTATATGATCGCTACCAAATAGTATCGACGAGAAAATCGAAACGTTTCGCGAAAGGACAGCTCAGCTCGTTTTGTATTACACCGAAAAAGAGGAGGGAGACTGACGGATAAGATACGCCATTTGGAGAGGCACTCATTAAAACAAAGGCGTTTCTCGTTATGGCTAGATCATTTTTTTTTTTAAATCCAACCACCAACTATCTTCTGATAATGCGAAAATATTTTTTTCACTGACACGTAGAGAGCGAAGAATGATGATCGTAATAAAATAAGAGGAATTGTAACTCGAACGGAAAGATTGGAGTGTTCAGTTTTCCCACGTGTCATTCGAGAGTGCAAGACGAGAGAAACGGCCTGAAACTGGTTCGATGAACCCTGTGAAAAACACTTGAGTGTGAATTGCAGAGCAGTGATGTGGACGTGGAAGTAGATATAAATATCAAACAAAGTAAGCTTATTTTAAGCGAAAATATTCACCATTCTCGCTCTAGTTAATTATAAACTGGGAAGAAATGGTTCAAATGGCTCTGAGCACTATGGGAATTAACATCTGTGGTCATCAGTCCCCTAGAACTTAGAACTACTTAAACCTAACTAACCTAAGGACAGCACACAACACCCAGCCATCACGAGGCAGAGAAAATCCCTGACCCCGCCGGGAATCGAACCCGGGAACCCGGGCGTGGGAAGCGAGAACGCTACCGCACGACCACGAGATGCGGGCCCATTGCGTAGTATTATTATGCGTTGAAAGCTACAAAAAAAAAAGACTCACCAAACTGACGTACAAACTCGCTTTTCCTACGTGATTTTTTTTTTAAATGGAACTATTTGAATACAATAGCTGTGTTATTAGCACACTAAATTGAACGAATCTGTACAGATTTCAGAAATCTGTGAATTACGTTTACGAGAACATAGTATTGCTTATTCAAATCGTAATCAGTTTTACAAAACAGTATTCTAGAATGGGAAAGGTTTTCTCGGCGATAAGCTTTCAAACAAATTCATTTTGAGAAAAAGAAATTTATTCTTCCAAAAGCGGACAAAGAAGGTTCCATCTGATGTATGTTGTGGCTAATACAAGGAAATTTTGGCCGTCTAGATATAAGACGTCTATTCATTTGAGTGCATTTTTCATCAGAGTCCATTATATCAACTAGACAGAGTATTTTCATCTTTATCATTTTATACCCAGACCCACGCCTGTAGGAATTGCACTGTGGGATATGTGTTTTATGATCAGCGGTCTCTCTTTCATGAACACATTCTGTCGTATATGAAATCTATTCTCTTAGTCTGGCTGTGGACTATGCTCTCCCCAAACTTAAAGTGGAGGGCCGAACAGTTGGAAATCACAGCACAACAGCAGGGAGAGGAATCTAAGAATAAGGAGAGAGGTGATGGCAGAGGGCACCGGCCTCTCTGGCTTGGAACACGTGACTTGGGGCACGTAGATGGAACGATCTTTTCCGCCGAATTCATGGGCGTGTGTTTCCATTGGTTGATGGCAGTTCATAGTAGAAGTTTCAGTATCTTCCGAGAGAGTTTGTCCGTTTAAAAAGGCAGCCAAGGAATCCATAGGGCGCGCTTTGGACGCCAGACTATTGGGCCATAGCATTGCATCCAGAAGCTGTGATTGGCTCGAAAGTGCGCAAAAAATGTGGATCCTTTCACGAGTGTAGAGGAGTGAGGGAGCAGTTGAAGACTGAACGTGCTCCGGGCTGAACGCTTTGGAGATAGTGCTGGCTGGGGTGTCAACACGCTGTACAATTGTAACACGAGGCAGTACTGCTGAGCCAACTGCTTTCTAGCGTACCGTTAGTTATGTCGCGATCAGAGATGGTTAGTAGTGACATTTCTTTGTATCAAAATCTTGGTCACGTGTGTTGTACGCTAAATACTTTACACTGCCCTGTTATAGGACGAGCAGTGTGTTCGATCTCTTGTTTCAATTATCAGATTTCCCTCGTCCTTTTCTTGGGCGACGCAAATCGATTAACAAAGTTTTAAGGTTATCACCATTTCTGTGAATGAGTAACAACAGCTTTCTGTCTTGTTCTTTGCCTCAGCAATGCGTAGCTCTTTTGCAGGATGTTGAATCACGCACCAGCTTATGAAATCCTTTCCCTTGCTCCCCCAGAGGCACCGTCACTCCAACGCTGACCGTTTTGTCAAGTCCGCATTTCGTAAGGGACAGCAGATGTATGAACCTTGTTTCACAATTAAACTTCACTCTTGTACAAGTAACTATCATAAATTCCGAGTTTAAATTAAATCTTTTACCCTAAGCCTCCCACGTCATTTACAGGTGGATCATTCAACAAATTAAGTCAAAAAACATAATATTATTTTTTCGGGATAAATTTCAGTCATCAGTTGCAAATAAGTTTTACTGTGCTTTACCGGTTTCGACAAATTAATTTGTCATCTTCAGAAGCTTAGTTTATCAGTCAGTCAGTTTCTTTTTCATAGAAGGATAATACAATGAAATGATACATATACGTTATTCCAGCATTGTAAATTGTCAAACAGTGCTTAAAACAATCACATACAGTAAATTTCTCAATGTAGCGTGGCATTATCCTTCTATGAAGAACATCTAGACTGTCAATTAAACTAAACTTCTCAACATGACAAAATTTTTCGAGATCGATAAAGCATAACCAAATTTATTTACAACTGATGATTGAAATGCATCCTGAAGAAATAGATTAGAAATTTTTGAGTGACTGCTGAACATGGTTTTGCCCCCGTAAGGTTATACTGATCTGGTTGGTTCCGTTGTATCACGGTGAATAAATTGTTTTACATGCTTTCAGGACAAAAATTCCTTCTACTTTGTATGACCAGAGAGTGGCCATTACACCTGTGGGGCATGACACCAGCGTCAGTGAATATTATATAACAAGCAATAGGGATTAGTTGTTAATATATTCATGTCCATTCTTTTTATTCATATCCAGAATTACAGATTAAGATCACTAGTTCATTGTCAGATCACAACATACTAGGACACATAAAAACATAGTTGGCACCTCATATAGAAATTGTTGGTAAAATATGCATTGTTGGTTTCATAATCTCATTATTTCGTTAAATCTAACTAGACTGTTACACTCAGGAGGCTTAATAGACACTGAATAATAAACTTTAATTTGAAACACTTTCATAAACATTTCGGAAATTTCTGCAACTTATTGAATACACATTACATTTTCCTTGGATCATTAACAACCCGTTTCGCTTTTCATTACTTCTTTTATTAGAAAACAAATTCCAAGGTGACGAAACGTTAATACTGGTGTGGCGATTGCACACTCTAACCTTGTATACCAGTAACACAACCAGTTTGTAGTTGCAACACTTCTTTATTGATTACACACACACACACACATGAATTCATCAGCAGTAATAATCAATTAACAACATTTTCATATCAAGGCCCTGTCCATAATTAGTATTTACAATATTAACCCTCACACTTGTGACGACGGCCCCTTTACGTGTCGGTAACAACTGATAACCAAACGTTTACAATGTCGACTATCGCCTTTTTCACTCAGTTTTACATTTACTGAAAGGAAAAATTAATTTGATGGAATCTGACCTGAAGGATACTATTAATTGTTCTGTTTACACTTAGCATTCTACTACACTCAACGTCCAGATGATTGTAGACTTCTGTCTTTGCTGAATGGCTGACACCACATAAATCAAACGTGCAGCACCTAACGTCACAATCAAGCTTCAGATAGGTATTTGAAA
Organism: Schistocerca nitens; assembly: GCF_023898315.1. Lineage (NCBI taxonomy): Eukaryota > Metazoa > Arthropoda > Insecta > Orthoptera > Acrididae > Schistocerca > Schistocerca nitens. The sequence goes on from NC_064614.1 coordinate 1,250,456,495, forward strand.
TTCCCATAGGAAACTAATGCCACTTCAATAGCCGGTCGGGGTGGCCGAGGAGCGGTTCTAGGCGCTACAGTCCGGAACCGCACGACCGCTACGGTCGCTGGTTCGAATCCTCTCTCGGGCTTGGATGTGTGTGATGTCCTATAGGTTAGTTAGGTTTAAGTAGTTCTAAGTTCTAGGGGACTGATGACCTCAGAAGTTAAGTCCCATAGCGCTCAGAGCCATTTTTGAACCACTTACATACACACAAGTAATTATTAAGAAACAACAACTACCAGTAATTCGTAAAACCAGAAAATTCAAAATCTATAACTAAATTAAGAAATGACGTTCAAGTGAACTAGCTACCTTCAACGTGCCACTAAGCACCAAATTCAAACTTACGAATGCGAGGTGCTATTACAAGCCACTTTAGTAACATAAATGCATGGCCGTTCTAGAAGATACCTCGCCTCGCCACCACTGTAGTGAATGTTTTGCTGGCCACTAGCACGAGCAACTACAACAGTCAACAGTCCTTAAGTACACAATAATATTCACTATACAGGGTGTCCCAGCTATCTTGTCCACCCAAAATATCTCTGGAAGAATAACAGCTTTTGGAAAACGACTTTCACCGGTATCAATGTAGGGCTGGGGCCCATGAATGTACATATTTGGAAACATTCTAAAACGAAAGCATATGTGTTTTTTAACACAAACTTATGTTTTTTTTAAATGGACCTCCTATATTTTTTCTTCAGCAATCCATCGCATGACAAAGCACATACACAATGGCGTTGATTGCATCGCAATATTCCCATTACATCCCGAGATATTGAGACGCGAAGTTGACGCTTGAAACACCCGACATGCGCTGCTAGCGCACGTCCTGACGGTCAGGCGTGAACCCCATGCTGCCCGTAATCGCGCTGGAAGGTCAGTTCAACTGTATTTTTTCGATTCCATTGCTTTTTTTCTCCAGGGCATTCCAGCTGACCCATTCTGCAAGGTATTTGAATTATTTTATGATTTCTATTTTTTGTTTTCCCACTTTAATATGTTTTGGTGTTTTTTATATTTTTAATTACCTTGTTGTTTTCAAAGGGTATTTTAAAGTTATTTTTTAAGCTTCCTTTTGTAGTATGAGGATCTGTTCATTGGCTTCTTACCAGGTGTCGCCTAGTATGGCCACGCCCTGTGCAAAGGCTAGACAATTGACTTTGATGCCTTTGTTTTTAGTTCCCAGTCAGACTCTACTATGAATCTTGGTGTTCCACGTTGTGAGTAGTTTTTCTTTACCGCTATTAAACAGCAGTGGGAGAGACCATCTTCTTGCCGTACACCAGTTTTTATCCCAAAAAGGGTCAAAAAGTTTCCCCATAGATTTGACTTTGGGTTATGTGTTCGTAAGGGTCTTTCTGATTATGTTTGTGGTTTTGTCGTATAGGTTTCGTTCTTTAAGTACAGAGATGAGGGATTTCCGTTCTGTTGAGTCGCATGCTGTCTGAAAATCAATGAAAGTGATAACATGTGATTTCGCTCTTTAGTTTTGATACGGCGTGAGGGTTTAGAGGTTTAGGATTTGTTCTGGGTAGGATCTTATCTTCCTGAAAGCGGCCAAGTATTCTCCAAGTTGATGGTGTAATTGGAATTTTGCCCTGTTTAGTACGACTTAAGAGAATATTTTGTAATGAAAATATACCGACTATTTGGCTCTCTTTGTAGATCTAAAAACAGGTCGTTACTTATTTACGGCATTGTATGTCAGATTTTTGCTGACATCAGGAAACGTCGTCTGTTTGCACGTTTTTGAGATATTCCTCGTTTTCCTACGCTGTTTTCTGTCAAATCCCACGTGGCTTTGCAGAAATATACATTCTATGAGATAAAACATGAGACGATGGTGTAACATTACGGTTCGTTTGCATCTTTCTGGACAAACACGCCTCTCTTCCCTTGCGTTTGTGTGTGAGAGTAATGTTGCCAACTTAACAGCTAGTTGTGGTTTTCCCTGATATACAAACGTGTGTTCTTGTATGGTTTATCACACTCATCTTGCTTAGTTATGTTACTATGTTTCTATTCTATTTCTTTAAGTAGTAGGATGGAGTTGAATGACTGAATGATGAGTAGATAGTGGGAGAGGAGGGGGTGGGGGGACGCATTGGTTAGTGAACAGTTAATGCAGAGTAGGAGACAGTGTTGAATACCATTTACTTTTAGATGCGAACAAGCGTTTACACTGCAGGGGACGAAAGAGAACACAAGACAACGAATATAGCTTATGAATGGAGCGTTATTGTTTTATGGAGCTGCTAAATCAGCACTCAGGATTCCACACTATATAATTAGAGACCGGATGCAACATTCCACACTCTGAGAATATTTTTTTGCATGGAGAAAACATTGTTTTACGAAGTAAGTAAACTGACGTAGGACAGTGCACATGGCGTGCACATGGCGTGCACATGGTTTTTTTTTAGGCTAGGCAGTAGTGCTAGGTGTCCTGATGAACACTCACCAGTCGACGTGCAGGCAGGGAAATCAGGACGCACTCAGTGTAAAACACTTCAGCTATCAAGATATTAGCAGTAAATTTTCAGAGTGTTCGGAATAAGGTTCCCGAATTTACTGCCCTCCAGGAAGCGTGTGGCACGCAAATTATTCTCGGGACTGAGACCTGGCAGAACCCTGAGATAGGAAGCTCTGAAATATTTAGTGAGGGTTGGAGCGTGTATCGGAAAGACAGATTAGACACCGTGTCTACTGAGGTTGAAGTAGAGTGTGATTGTGAAGCTATCTGGACACGTTTAACAAGGCTAGGGGAAATAAAGTTAATTGTGGGCTGTTATTACCGGCCACCAGGTTCCACCGTGACAGTTCTAGAATCATTCAAAGGGAGTCTACATTCTGTACCGCAGAAGTACTCGGATCATGCTATATTAGTCGGAAGCGACTTCAACCTACCTGGTATAGACTAGGATGTCTATGGATTCATTACAGGTGGTAGAGACAAGCCGTCGTGTGAATTACTTTTGAACACATTATCCGAAAACTGTCTTGAGCAGCCAAATCGACAGCCAACGCGTAATGGAAATATTTTAGAGCCGGTAGCCACGAACAGAACAGACCCCCTCGATGGTGTCATTGTTGAGACAGGGATTAGTGATCATGATGTTGTCATTACGACTATCGTTATGAAAGTTAAAAAGTCGGTCAAGAAGGTTAGGAGAGTATTCTTACTAGAAAGAGCAGATAAGCAGTTGTTAGCTTCCCACTTAGTAAATGAATCGACTTCATTTACTTCCGGTACGATGGACGTGGCAGAATTTTGGGCAAATTTTAAACACATTATAAATCACGCATTGGAGAAGTATGTGCCGAAAAAGTGGGTTACGGGCGGAAAAGACCCACCGTGGTTTAACAGCGCAATTCGGAGAATGCTCAGGAAGCGAAGACAGTTGCACTCGCGGTACAAGAAAGATCGGGAGAATGAGGACAGGCAAAAGGTAGTAGAGATTCATGCTGCTGTAAAAAGAACGATGCGCGAAGCATTCAAGCACTACCGCCGTCATACCTTAGCAGAAGATCTTGCTGAAAACCCAAGGAAATTCTGGTCTTACGTAAAATCGGTAAGTGGGTCGAAGGCTTCCATCCAGTCACTCACTGATCAGTCTGGTCTGGCAACGGCAGACAGCAAAATGAAAGCTGAAACTTTAAATTTAGCATTTGAGAAATCTTTCACGCAGGAGGATCGTACAAACATACCGCCGTTTGAGTCTCGTACCGATTCCCGAATGGAGGACATAGTGATATACTTCCTTGGGGTTGTGAAGCAGCTGAATGGGTTGAAAATAAATAAATCGCCAGGTCCTGATGGAATTCCAACTCGGTTTTACAGAGAGTACTCTACTGCATTGGCTCCTTACTTAGCTTGCATTTATCGCGAATCTCTTACCCAACGTAAAGTCCCGAGCGACTGGAAAAAAGCGCAGGTGATGCCTATATATAAGAAGGGTAGACGGATGGATCCTCAAAATTACAGACCAATATCCTTAACATCGGTTTGTTGCAGGATTCTCGAACATATTCTCAGTATATTCTCAGTTCTAATATAATGAATTTCCTTGAGACAGAGAAGTTCCTGTCCATGCATCAGCTCGGCTTTAGAGAGCACCGCTCCTGCAAAACACAATTCGCCCTTTTTTCACATGATATCTTGCGAACTATGGATGAAGGGTATCAGACGGATGCCATATTCCTTGACTTCCGGAAAGCGTTTTACTCGGTGCCCCACTGCAGACTCCTAACTAAGGTACGAGCATATGGGCTTGGTTCCCAAATATGTGAGTGTCTCGAAGACTTCTTAAGTAATAGAACCCAGTACGTTGTCCTCGATGGTGGGTGTTCATCGGAGGTGAGGGTATCATCTGGAGTGCCCCATGGAAGTGTGGTAGGTCCGCTGTTGTTTTCTATCTATATAAATGATCTTTTCGATAGGGTAGATAGCAATGTGCGGCTGTTTGGTGAGGATGCTGTCGTGTACGGGAAGGTGTCTTCGTTGAGTGACTGTAGGAGGATACGAGATGACTTGGACAGGATTTGTGATTGGTGTTAAGACTGACAGCTTACTCTACATATAGATAAATGTAAATTAATGCAGATGAATAGGAAAAAGAATGCCGTAATAGTGTAGCGCTTGACACAGTCACGTCGATTAAATATTTGGGCGTAACATTGCGGAGCGACATGGAGTGGGACAAGCATGTAATGGCAGTTGTGCGGAAGGTGGATAGTCGTCTTCGGTTCATTGGTAGAATTTTGGGAAGATGTGGTTCATCTGTAAAGGAGACCGCTTATAAAATACTAATACGGCCAACTGTTGAGTACTGCTCGAGCGTTTGGGATCCCTATCACGTCGGAGTGAGGGAGGACATAGAAGCAATTCATAGGCGGGCTGCTAGATTTGTTACTGGTAGGTTTGATCATCACGCGAGTGTTACGGAAATGCTTCAGGAACTCGTATGGGGGTCTCTGGAGGAAAGGAGGCGTTCTTTTCGTGAATCGCTACTAAGGAAATTTAGAGAAGCAACATTTGAAGCTGACTGCAGTACAATTTTACTGCCGCCAACTTATATTTCGCGGAAAGACCACAAAGATAAGATAAGAGAGACTACGGCTCGTACAGAGGCATATAGTCAGTCATTTTTCCCTCGTTCTGTTTGGAAGTGGAACAGGGAGAGAAGATGCTAGTTGTAGTACGAGGTATCCTCCGCCAAGCACCGTATGGTGGACTGCGGAGTATGTATGTAGATGTCGACAGGAAAAATTCAGGTGTCTCAATATCTGTGTGAACGTGAAATGCACGAAGGTAGTGCATTTCTCGCTGAATTGTAGCTCGGCTTTCACTAGGATTTGCCTTAAGCTTTGCACATATGTCAATTGGTGCTTTTAGGTGGCTTCTCATTGCAACTGTGAACGAAATTTAAAAACAGAACATCAATCACTGACGAACAGCATAACCTGAAGAAGACTTAGCATTTACAGTTTTGATATTAGCAACAGGAGATATTTACGTTGACCATTGTTCCGCTTTTCAGTAGTTGCTTTCCATCAGGTGGGCTGTTATATCAGCTGTGACATATGCGAAGCATTTCAGTGATTTTTTAAAGTATGCGTGAGAAAACTGATGTCACTAAAATATAACTAACGAACTGATAAATACGCATACGACCTTTCCGGCTACGCGATATAATCTGTCTTAGACAGCGTTATCCCAGCTATTATATTATATTAATCATGAAAAATCTCTAACCTGACGGTGGTAAGACAGCCGTTTAATATAGATTCCATGAACATAACAAAGGTAATGATCACGTCTTTCGTATATTTTTCGTTTTAACTAACATAACAGATACATATTCGCACTTGTTTCATTCAAGGAAATGTACTCTGTTTTTCCTTTTCAAAAATACGAATTACAAAACTTGGACTTATTCACTCCGCTCCCGCATGGTGCAGGCTTCTATTAATTTACGGTCTTTATCATGTCTCCAGTAGAACCTTTCTGAGTTTCGGTGATTTAGTATCTTTCAGAGAGTTTCGGTGATTTCTTACCAGATATATTTCTTTTGATTCGGCATTTTCGCTAGAGATCTCAAGGAGGCCAGAAACATGTTTTATATCTTTATCCTTCTACCAGAACATTACATTCTTCTTGACTCCCTCTATCTATCATGCAACTTTGTCAAATACAGTAGACAAAACGGCAGACGAAAGCTCTCCGTAGGGCCAGGGCCAAAGCGGAGAGGACGCGAGCTACCTTTGATTGTTCACTAAAATACCGGAAGCCAGCGGAACACGAGCGAACGCAAACGAATGCGAATCGAACACGACTGGATGTCGTTTATTGACGCGCACTTGCCGTTACCATCAGAGACAATTCTCATGCGCTGCTGTACGTTCGCTTCTGTTAGATTCTGTGCAAAGGGCGCTTTAGGAGGAACCCCGTCCACCGACAGCTTATCGAATCGTGACCGGCAGTCGTGTAATGACGCTAATGGCAAATCGGACTGCTGCCCTGGCCGACACATTAGCGGTAAAGGCGACCAACCCTGTCCAGACTTACACCAGGCGTCTGCACTGTGGCAGACCGTACGTGGCGACTGGACTAACTCTCCATCCTATCCAAACACACTGCTCGCAGGTGGCAACTGCGTTCATGACTCCTGCTGCTGATCAGTCTAATTATAATTCTCGCCGCACGATCGCTGACAGTCTGTCACAGATAAAGGCTACGTATTTACGAACCCTTGAAACCTATGAAAGAATTTGTCCATAGGCAGCTTATCTCACAGTGCGAGACAAATCAAATTCAACCGCGGTTATATACTTCCAACGCACTTTAGACATGATTTCAAACCTCTCAGAGACATATACTCACTGACACCCTCCTACCCGACAAAATTATAAAGGAGTAATGCTTATCGCTTACTACATTTTCGCTCATCAATCAGTAACTCCTCAGCAACATGCATAAAGTTATAATTTATCACTTCAGTCCTACTAAATCTAATTGTAACACATCTTTCAAAACAATATTCAACTATATCACTTAACGAACCACCAAAATTATATCACTGTACGACACATAGTTAAGGAGATGAAATGTCAGACACATTGAGACGCCTGAGAAACTAGCTTTTCTTATACTAGTGCGCAAACTACTTAGACTATACATACCAAGTGTTTCGTAACGCGCAAACGTAGTGACTTCTAAGAAACTTACCACCGAGCGGGGTGGCGCAGTGGTTAAACACTGGACTCGCATTCGGGAGGACGACGGTTCAATCCCGCGTCCGGCCATCCTGATTTAGGTTTTCGGTGATTTCCCTAAATCACTCCAGGCAAATGCCGGGATGGTTCCTCTGAAAGGGCACGGCCGACTTCCTTCCCAATCCTTCCCTAATCCGATGAGACCGATGACCACGCTGTCTGGTCTCCTTCCCCAAACCAACCAACCAACAACCTAATTCTCCCAGCACCTCCTGATTTAATTCGACTAAGAAACTTCAAAAATAATCTCAAACCTTTCCTAACTTGTTCAATTTTACTTCCCAGTTTTTCTTTAGTATATGTGAGAATATTAAGAAACTAATATAAATAATATAATTAGGATTTTGTGTCATCAGCCACAAAGGATTTACATGCTTAAAGTCAAAATATTTAACACACTAACTAATTTGGAATGTAATCAGACATCTGAAGCGCCGGCAGGTGTGGCCGTGCGGTTCTGTGCGCTTCAGTCTGGAACCGCGTGACCGCTACGGTCGCAGGTTCGAATCCTGCCTCGAGCATGGATGTGTGTGATGTCCTTAGGCTAGTTAGGTTTAAGTAGTTCTACGTTCTAGGGGACTGATGACCACAGACGTTAAGTCCCATAGTGCTCAGAGCCATTTGAACTATTTTTTAGACATCTGAAGCTGTTTCAACATGTGGTTGCTATTCTTTAAAGAATCAGCTCTGGTGTCGTTGCTGATGTCTTTACAATGTGAGAAACTTAACGGAGCACTTACTATACAAACGTAGATAAAAATTTAACAGGTTCACTCTGAGAGTTACACTACTGGCCATTAAAATTGCTACACCAAGAAGAAATGCAGATGATAAACGGGTATTCATTGGACAAATATATTATACTAGAACTGACATCTGATTACATTTTCACGCAATTTGGGTGCATAGATCCTGAGAAAACAGTACCCAGAACAACCACCTCTGGCTGTAATAACAGCCTTGATACGCCTGGGCATTGTGTCAAACAGAGCTTGGATGGCGTCTACAGGTACAGCTGCCCATGCAGCTTCAACACGATACCACAGTTCAACAAGAGTAGTGACGCGCATTGCGACGAACTAGTTGCTCGGCCACCATTGACCAGACGTTTCCATTTGGTGAGAGATCTGAAGAATGTGCTCGCCAGGGCAGCAGTCGAACAATTTCTGTATCCAGAAAGGCCCGTACAGGACTTGCAACATCCGGTCGAGCATTATCCTGCTGAAATGGTTTCGCAGGGATCGAATGAAGTGTAGAGCCACCGGTCGTAACGAACCTGAAATGTAGCTTCCACTGTTTAATGTGCCGTCAATGCGAACACGAGGTGACCGAGAAGGGTAACCAGTGGCACCCCATACCATCACTCCGAGTGATACGCTAGTATGGCGTTGACGAATACCGCTTCCAATGTGCGTTCACCACGATATCGCCAAAACGGATGTGACCATAATGATGCTGTAAACTGAACCTGGATTCATCCGAAAAAATGACGTTTTCCATTCATGCACCCAGGTTTGTCGTTGAGTAAACCGTCGGAGGCGCTCCTGTCTGTGATGCAGCATCACAACCGCAGCCATGGTCTCCGAGCTGATAGTCCATGCTGCTTCAAACGTCGTCGAACTGTTCGTGCTGATGGTTGTTGTCTTGCAAACCCACCAATTCCATATTCTGCTAACAGTAATTGGATCTCGACCAACGCGATCGCGATAGGCTACAATCCGACCTTTATCAAAGTCGGAAACGTGATGGTACGCATTTCTCCTCCTTAGACGAGGCATCACAACAACGTTTCACCAGGCAACGCCGGTCAACTGTTGTTTATGTATGAGAAATCTGTTGGAAACTTTCTTCACATCAGAACGTTGTAGGTGTCGCCACCTGCCCCAACCTTGTGTCAATGCTCTGAGAAGCTAATCATTTGCATATCACAGCATCTTCTTCCTGTCATTTAAATTTCGCGTCTGTAGCACTTCATCTTCGTGGTGTAGCAATTTTAATGGCTGGTAGTGTACTTACATCCACCTGAGAAGTCACACTCAGTGACCCCGTAGGACAAAAATGAAAACGTATGTTACATGACCTACGGATCGTCACCAGTGGAGAGCCGGCCTGAGTGGCCGAGCTGTTCTTGGCGCTACATTCTGGAATCGCGCGACCTTCACAGTCGGAGGTTCGAATCCTGCCTCGGGCATGGATGTGTGTGATGCCCTTAGGTTAGTTAGGTTTAAGTAGTTGTAAGTTCTAGGGGACTGATGCCCTCAGAAGTTAAGTCCCATAGTACTCAGAGCCATTTGAACAATTTTGAACCAGTGGAGAGTGAAATGATACACCAGGCGGCAGCAGGTTTCTACTGTTAAGTTCTTTATTCTGGCCCTCTGCCTTAGTGCATCAGGAAGGGTGTGGTGGAGGCATCCAGTTGCCTATCCAGCGAAACAATAGACCTCTGGCAAAGCTGACGCCGCAGAGAGCGGGTCCGTGTGTTGCCTCAGTCGAATGCCACTGTCAGCGACATCTCTGGCTGCGACCGGTTGCTCCACACAGATAGGTTTTGTATGTTAGCAACAGTTTTGTAAGCGAATAAGAATTATATGTCCACGTGAAGTACATATCCTTGCTTCAAGGAAGGTTCCACTAGTTGTGAAACAACTTCAGATGCATTAGCCATCTCGATCATCTCCTTTGAGTAACACAGCAGATTTTTATTCTTAGAACCACATCACTTGATTCACATGCTCCATAAAGTTTTACACCATGCTCGTGTTTCATGTCCTTGATATAGAGCCTGAAGAACAGGAGAGTTTTAACGTTATTTATTCTGTAATGTTGTTTTCGGCGTTTCTGTGGCATGTCGGGTCAGCCAGTCATGCAGTTGCCACCTTAATATACCTCCCAGCGGAGTGCGTCGCCAGGCAGCAGCAGATGCGTACACTAAGGGCGGGTGCAGCATCAGCGGTTCACCTGCACCTGGTGAGGAGCTGTGCTGAAAGGGGCAGCCATCCTCAGCAGCAAGCGAACTTATGAGGCAGTGACCGTGAACAGCAGATCAGGCGTGCAGATGCCCGACACCAAAATCAGGTCCTTTGTAGTAGCCTGGAGTGCCAGGTGAACACACCACTTGCCAACACAGTCATGCAGTTGCCACCTTAATATACCTCCCAGTGGAGTACGTCGCCAGGTAGCAGCAGATGCGTACACTAGAGGGCGGGTGCAGCATCAGCAGTTCACCTGCACCTGGTGACGATCTGTGCTGAAAGGGGCAGCCATCCTCAGCAGCAAGCGAACTTATGAGGCGGTGACCGTGAACAGCAGATCAGGCGTGCAGATGCCCGACACCAAAATCAGGTCCTTTGTAGTAGCCTGGAGTGCCAGGTGAACACACCACTTGCCAACACACTCATGCAGTTGCCACCTTAATATACCTCCCAGCGGAGTACGTCGCCAGGTAGCAGCAGATGCGTACACTAGAGGGCGGGTGCAGCATCAGCGGTTCACCTGCACCTGGTGAGGAGCTGTGCTGAAAGGGGCAGCCATCCTCAGCAGCAAGCGAACTTATGAGGCGGTGACCGTGAACAGCAGATCAGGCGTGCAGATGCCCGACACCAAAATCAGGTCCTTTGTAGTAGCCTGGAGTGCCAGGTGAACACACCACTTGCCAACACAGTCATGCAGTTGCCACCTTAATATACCTCCCAGCGGAGTACGTCGCCAGGTAGCAGCAGATGCGTACACTAGAGGGCGGGTGCAGCATCAGCGGTTCACCTGCACCTGGTGAGGAGCTGTGCTGAAAGGGGCAGCCATCCTCAGCAGCAAGCGAACTTATGAGGCGGTGACCGTGAACAGCAGATCAGGCGTGCAGATGCCCGACACCAAAATCAGGTCCTTTGTAGTAGCCTGGAGTGCCAGGTGAACACACCACTTGCCAACACACTCATGCAGTTGCCACCTTAATATACCTCCCAGCGGAGTACGTCGCCAGGTAGCAGCAGATGCGTACACTAGAGGGCGGGTGCAGCATCAGCGGTTCACCTGCACCTGGTGAGGATCTGTGCTGAAAGGGGCAGCCATCCTCAGCAGCAAGCGAACTTATGAGGCGGTGACCGTGAACAGCAGATCAGGCGTGCAGATGCCCGACACCAAAATCAGGTCCTTTGTAGTAGCCTGGAGTGCCAGGTGAACACACCACTTGCCAACACACTCATGCAGTTGCCACCTTAATATACCTCCCAGCGGAGTACGTCGCCAGGTAGCAGCAGATGCGTACACTAGAGGGCGGGTGCAGCATCAGCGGTTCACCTGCACCTGGTGAGGAGCTGTGCTGAAAGGGGCAGCCATCCTCAGCAGCAAGCGAACTTATGAGGCGGTGACCGTGAACAGCAGATCAGGCGTGCAGATGCCCGACACCAAAATCAGGTCCTTTGTAGTAGCCTGGAGTGCCAGGTGAACACACCACTTGCCAACACAGTCATGCAGTTGCCACCTTAATATACCTCCCAGCGGAGTGCGTCGCCAGGTAGCAGCAGATGCGTACACTAGAGGGCGGGTGCAGCATCAGCGGTTCACCTGCACCTGGTGAGGATCTGTGCTGAAAGGGGCAGCCATCCTCAGCAGCAAGCGAACTTATGAGGCGGTGACTGTGAACAGCAGATCAGGCGTGCAGATGCCCGACACCAAAATCAGGTCCTTTGTAGTAGCCTGGAGTGCCAGGTGAACACACCACTTGCCAACACCGGCTAGCGATCGTCATGTATAAATGCGGCTTGCATGTGAATGGATAGTTAAAGATGCTCCTAGGGTAGCACAAAACCATTGACCCGGCGATGCCGAAGTTCTTGTCTGGAGAGTAATTTAGCCCTCAAGGTGCTAGTGAAATTGTCGAAAATTGGTCTAATTTTGTACAGATGCTCACTGGTTTGCAACGAATTGTTTGAGAGGCGTATCTCAATAAGAGCTGAAATCTCTTTCTACACATAACAGATCTCCAGAACGTGACATTGTAAAAGGAACATCTACTCCAGCAATGTTCTATCGATGGATAAAGACAAGGTCTAAGTGCAGCAACAGGCCCAAGAAGTATTTTCATTTCCACAACATCAGTACACTGGCTGATCTTCCCCTCCCACGCTTTTCTTCATCCTGGCGATCGCATATAGATCTGTTCGTTCACATAATGACAATAGGAACTCTTCGCAAGATACTAATTCAACAAGTGCATTGATGACAAAATTTCTCGTTGAACACAAATACTGGTGGATCTTGAGAAATATCGCTCCACTCGTCACTGTTATACGTCATAGTGCCTGCTACTGGGCCATCCCGCTCATGTTCTTCACTGAATTCATTGTTGTCTGCATCTGAATCCTCACATGAAGATGGTTCATAGAGACAACCACCATCCGAGAATGCTTCCATAAACTTGTCTCATTTTCACGTTAGTGATCTGTTCAAGTTCAACATCACTCTGTTTCCTTTCATTAATAGCCGTTTTACGAGGAAAATTGAACACAGATAACCGTAAACGTATCTGAATAATCTACAATGAAGACTGAACAACTATGACGCAGTTACAACAAAGCCGTGGATCGTATTATCGAACACGCTTCGAAATACGCAAGGCGGTGACGACCGTTGACAACGTGTTGTCTCGTAATTGGCGTCTGAGCTGAACTTTGCACTCCAACTATGAGATAACTCGGAAGCTTTACATTCTCTGCAAGAAAAAAATTTTTTTAAGTTTCAGTGATACAGATGGAGTACAAGTGTGATGACGTATCAAACTGTATGAACCAATTAACATGGCTTCTTGGAGCAGTTTAGTCGTTTTGGCCGTCTAACTGAGGGCGAGAATGCACACAGGTGGCAGCATAGCCTAGAATTAGCACATCACTGCGATGTTCTGTACTTTCTACGCAGTTGCTGTTTATTTGACTTGTGTTGGAGCAATTGGCACCATGGGAGCAACTAAAGTGATGAGTGTAACCAGCTTCAGGAAATCGTGCTTAGAGTGTGAACTCCGGATACGCAAACAGGCCGAAGAAGGCAGTGTTTGTGGGCTGCCTCGACCTCGCCCTTAAATACTTCGGCTTAGTCGACAGTAGAGGTGAGTGAGAATATTTGTGATTGTAAAGCTCTGATGGGAGATCTCCAAGGTAATGTGTCCACTTCTTAAGATGCCTCACCGACTTGAAGGCAAATTTTCCGAGAGCAGGCCCTCTGGCACCATTTAGCTAACTTAGAGATATTCGTGCTATTAATAAATATCTCTTAGTGTTGACTGAGATACTGAAGCTGTAGGAGAAAGTTTTCGTTCTGCAACAACAGAGGTTATCTTTGAAGTGGTGGAATAAAGGACACAATAAGAATTCTAATATTAATGAGGAAAGGTATGACCAGAGATTTAATAGCTCAGTTGGAAAACTACCGAATACGTAACTTGCCATTCTGCAGGCTGTGGTGAGTCTGTAAGTGGGTGATACCTAGGAAGTAATTCGGTTATTGTGGTTATTAGTCAAGCTGCATGAACAATCTAATGTATGAGAGTATGAGATGCCGGTTATATTTTTAGCTGTCGTAGTCTGGTGTCCTCTAAGAATAAACTGGTGACCTTAGTCTGTGATTCTGCATAAGAATAGGCAGAAATGGGGCTTCAATACATTAACTACTATTCCCAACTGCTTTTACCTATAGTATCCAATTATGCTCGCATCATGCACTGGCCACTTTGTGATTAATTAAAGTATTAGAGATCTCTGAACTGAAACCATGTACAACAATTCCTTTACTCTGACGCAAGTCAATCAGGCAGCACAGTATAGCCTTATTGGGACGACACCAAGTTGAGCAGCACCTCTTATATTTCTTAACCTTTTGTCTGATGCACCTGAAAATGACCTGGAAGGCTTGAAGTAAAAATTTTAATACAAATCTGGGGATTTATTAGAGTTGCTTGTACATGAATGAAGTTTAATTGCGTAACAAACAGTGCTCTTACATGCTACTGTCCCTTACGAAGCGCAGAAGGCAAAGTGATCAGCATGGGGGAAGGTGTCCCTGTGAGAACAAGGGAAAGGATTTTGTAAGTTTGTACGTGATCCAACATACTGCAACACAGATCGTTGCTTAGGGCAAAGAACAAACAGAAAGTTGTTATTACTCATTTAAAGAAATTAGCGATGCTGATAAAGTTAAAACTTCGCTGACCGATGTGCACGGGCCAGTAATAGGGCAAGAGAAAATTGTTTCTGATTGCAATCATTTAAATAAAAGGAAGAGCGCACTGCCCAACCAAAAACAGGGCAGAGTAATGAATGTAGCATACGACAGACGTGGCAAAGACTTCATTGATCAACAGCATCTCCAACGCGTCCAGCTCGTAGCAAGTACAGTCTTCAACTGTTCGTTCCCTCCCCTACACCCTTGAGTGGACCCCACATTTTAGCGAATCTTTCAGCCAATCACAGCTTCTGGGCGCAACCGCGACGGTCCAGTAGGTTCATGTCCAAAGTGCGCCCGTTTCAACGGAGAGACTCTGGCGAAATATCTCAAAACTTGTTCCGAGATCGTCCCGTAACCAGAACACGGGCCCATGGATACGGCGGCAAGAGAGTATTGCCCTCTTCCACCATATATCCCCTCCCCCTCCTCCCGCTCGCCACTGCTACTGTCCTGTGATTTCCAACAGTTCGGTCCTCCGTTTCTAAGCTTGGAAAAAGCAGAAAATTAGCCTTAGCCCACAGCTAGATTAATAGTACGGATTTCACGCAGGTCAGGGAATGTACATGAAATATAGGTTGCTAATCATAAAGGGAAAGTCAGAATTAAGTAAAACGCATACCCCACAGACCTCTTCTTATAGACTTGGGTCTGCGTAGAAAATAAATATGGCACATGAAAATGATTAAATACCGCACCTACTTCATAGTCTAGACTCTAATGAAAGATGTACTTAAATAAACGGACGTCTTTCAATTGCAAGTAGATCATAATGACGTACTCCAGCGTGTTTACCGTTTGGCAATACGCCGTTTGAATAAAATAGCTTCAGAGATGATGGGAAATAAGGAAACACTAAAGGAATTTCGAAAGGCCTTTTGTGTAAATGCATTGGTACGCGGAACAAGAAAGAGTTAGTTGGTAAACAAGTATATCCGGTACATTACAGGAATGAACTGTTGGCTGATTACATTAATGATGTACGTATCTCTATTTTGGCTTTGTGTATTGAAATTTCGGAAAGTGTTGATGTGTCGAGCATTTTGAACGATGAGCTAGTGTAAAACCGCTCTAGTGTCTTATCATGTGAGAAACCAGTATGTTTCTTTCTAATCTTGATAAATTTCTCTTATTTATCGTGAACGTACGTTATGGTGACGAAAACTGGGGAGAATCAAACTTATGCTGTTATGAGAGTAGATCAGCCTTGCACTGTCGCTATGGGGACACGTTCACGTTATGGTGAAAGAGGTGGAAGAGAATGTGAGACTGTGGCAGCGGTCGGTTCTCTTTTAAGTTTCATCTGCATGCAGGTTTTCAATTTCTTTTGTATTGTTTAGGGACGAAGGCATGTAAGGTTAGCGGTCGCAGTTGTGGAGTTGATAATCGACATTTGCTTGAACCAGAAATTTCTGAGGTAACTGGTGTCTCGGATAAATTTCCCAACGTTGGGAGTCAGCAACAAAATTAAGTATCATAAAAGGCTTACTAGCAGAATCCCGAGCGCCAGACACATTACCGATTATTTTACAAGAAAATGGAGATTATTGATTAGATGCTAGGAGACTGAGGCTATTAGTGTCACCCTACATGGCCACAACATTTTTGGTTCCCAAAGTGAATGGTGAAAAATTCAGCCCAGTTCTCGACTATCGTGCACTAAACCAGAAGATCAGTTTGGAGTCCATCCTGCTTCCCGAGCTACACGGTTCCCTTTAACTGGTTCACGAGAGCCATAGTTTTCACCGATTTATATTTGAACGGGACCTACTGTCAGACTACCCTCACGCAAGAGACCAAACGTACAGACCATAATTTATTCGCGTTTAAAAGATTCCCCTTTGGGCTGGGCACAGGCCTTGCGGTTTTGTCACGCTTTTAGGTTTTGGTTTTGTGGGACTTTAAATTAAAATTTTGTTACAACCATTTGAACTGTGTTGTGTACAGCGCCACTTTTGGCGAACACCTGCACCACCTTAAAGAAATTTTTTCCTGTTTGATGGAGGCTGGCCTGGCTGTGATGTCCGCGAAGGACGTCTTTTAAGGACGTATGGTTTCACTGACGGGGTTAGCCATAGATCAGACCGGGACTAGCAGGATCCATCACCTTTCGGGGGCTAGAGATAGAAAGGCCTTCTAAAAAGAAAATGTGCCATCGTATTTTGCAGGAAGACAGATAATTGTTTATTTACCAATATTTATCCTTCAAATTTCCACCTCCGCGCTCGGTTTCAGTTTCACTTTTGCACTATTTACCCTCTCTGTCCGGCTTTACTAGCGCTAGGCTCTACACAGAGGTATGTGTAGATGGTTCACTTTATCAAATATTTCTTACTGATGAGCAGCGTTTGGACCCGTTGCGTGAGAGAAAACAGTTATCCTGGTTGCTCGAAATCACTATGACGCGATTTGCTCTTTCACAGTTTTCACCACATCATCTTCTACAAATTTATACCACGAGGTGCATTCAAGTCCTAAGGCCTCCGATTTTTTTTCTAATTAACTACTAACCAGAAATCGATGAAACTGGCGTTACTTCTCGACGTAATCGCCCTGCAGACGTACACATTTTTCACAACGCTGACGCCATGATTCCGTGGCAGCGGCGAAGGCTTCTTTAGGAGTCTGTTTTGACCACTGGAAAATCGCTGAGGCAATAGCAGCACGGCTGGTGAATGTGTGGCCACGGAGAGTGTCTTTCATTGTTGGAAAAAGCCGAAAGTCACTAGGAGCCAGGTGAGGTGAGTAGGGAGCATGAGGAATCACTTCAAAGTTATTATCACGAAGAAACTGTTGCGTAACGTTAGCTCGATGTGTGGGTGCGTTGTCTTGGTGAAACAGCACACGCGCGGCCCTTCCTGGACGTTTTTGTTGCAGTGCAGGAAGGAATTTGTTCTTCAAAACATTTTCGTAGGATGCACCTGTTACCGTAGTGCCCTTTGGAACGCAATGGGTAAGGATAACGCCCTCGCTGTCCCAGAATATGGACACCATCATTTTTTCAGCACTGGCGGTTACCCAAAATTTTTTTGGTGGTGGTGAATCTGTGTGCTTCCATTGAGCTGACTGGCGCTTTGTTTCTGGATTGAAAAATGGCATCCACGTCTCATCCATTGTCACAACCGACGAAAAGGAAGTCCCATTCATGCTGTCGTTGCGCGTCAACATTGCTTGGCAACATGCCACACAGGCAGCCATGTGGTCGTCCGTCAGCATTCGTGGCACCCACCTGGATGACACTTTTCGCATTTTCAGGTCGTCATGCAGGATTGTGTGCACATAACCCACAGAAATGCCAACTCTGGAGGCGATCTGTTCAACAGTCATTCGGCGATCCCCCAAAACAATTCTCTCCACTTTCTCGATCATGTCGTCAGGCCGGCTTGTGCGAGCCTGAGGTTGTTTTGGTTTGTTGTCACACGATGTTCTGCCTTCATTAAACTGTCGCATCCACGAACGCACTTTCGACACATCCATAACTATATCACCACATGTCTCCTTCAACTGTCGATGAATTTCAATTGGTTTCACACCACGCAAATTCAGAAAACGAATGATTGCACGCTGTTCAAGTAAGGAAAACGTCGCCATTTTAAGTAGTTAAAATAGTTCTCATTCTCGCCGCTGGCGGTAAAATTCCATCTGCCGTACGGTGCTGCCATCTCTGGGACGTATTGACAATGAACGCGGCCTCATTTTAAAACAATGCGCATGTTTCTATCTCTTTCCAGTCCGGAGAAAAAAAAATCGGAGTCCTTAGAACTTGAATGCACCTCGTAATAATCTACTACCTACCACAATCTCTAACAAGAGGAATACATGTACTGTGTTCTATATACTTCCTTATTCTATAACGACACAACTGACCTGTGCTGTGTAAACAGGTTAATACCCTGCCCTTTCGTTTAGCGATAGCTGGCCGCGTGAATTCAAGGCGGTTTCCGTACCCTCCTTTTGCTCCATATTATTTTACCTTAACAATCTGAAATAGTTTATTTACAACAGTAGAAAATCCGTGGTAATCTTGCTTTAGTCGCTATTTCAAGACGTCGCTAGTCGCGGATCTATCTAAACGCCTGTATCGTGTTCCTCTTTTTTGATTCTTTATTGATGACTTTCAACATGAGACATTTATCCAGTACACCCACTTCAAGAACTCTCTGATACCACTGACCTGTCCCTCCTACGCTGTACATTAATTCTATAATCATCCCAGGTACAGGTGCTAGCCAGCTCATCCTGTGCAGTACAATAGTCCATCGCCAATTTGTGGGGCAGCGGGGTAAAATAATAATAATAATAATAATAATAATTGTTAGTCATAACTAATACGAGAAATATTAGAATATTTCAAATGTTAGAATATTTGTTCGACATCTTTTATGAGAGCCTGGAAACAATGTCTGTGGTCAGCGAGAAAGCGATGGAGAGCATATTGTCCATAGTCCCAGTCTGCAAGTTCACAATCTTGTCTAGCCCACTGAAAGAAATGTTTCTATTCTCTATTTTTTCAGCGTGGTCAAGACTATGATTATAAATGAATATTTTGAGTTCTAATTGATATATTTCGTAAAGTTTCTCATGCACAACATTGAATATCCATTACGTTAATACTAATAATAAATCTCTCTATCCTAAGCAGCACTATGAGCAGTTCAGAGGCGACCTCAACGGTAAGCTCCTATTAAATTGTCTTTCTAGTAATAAAACAACAGATACTTAATCTACTACAATTAAGAACGTTTCAGTTCCATATTTAGTTTTCCGCAATGTTCTCGAAAAGTATTAGAGGTAGCTCAATGGGGTTACATATTTTTATTATTTTTATGTTGAACTGAAGCTTCATACAAATTTTCATATTCCTAAGTCTAACATTTATCGCCTTTAATTTTTCTGGAAATGGTAGATACTGAACAAAATATTGCTTTAATGAAGTTGAGACTTGTACCAAATAATTTTGACCTACATCTGCACATTGTGACCATTTTCTGGGTTCCTAGCTTTATTAGTTAGCGCCACTTATTCTTTTCTTGAAACAATGTATTTAGGGACAAATATTCATCTGATCAAGTTGATATTTGACAGGTTAAACATTTATATACTAAAACATACGCTGACAAAGTTTGGAAAAGCATCTTTAATTTTAAATTCCATTCTTAAATTATGGTGCAGTACTTGTGTGCTGCGCACAGACGCCATGTGGTGACGTGGAGCTACTAGCAGTGAACGGGGTAAGTTCCGGCACACTCGATCGCCTCTGTACCTCTAAAATGATACAGCGCTTGTTTCGCCACAGACTACAGGTGGTATATCAGCGCGCCTCTGTCGTACACAATTTCTGATAGACTTTCCCTTTGTGTCACAAATTTCGCTTCGCTGCTGCTGGTGGATTAAATAGTGTTATGAGCACTGCCACTCGAGAAATCTGGAGTAGTTTAATTAATGACATTACGTCTAACGGCCATCTCACATCCGTGTGGTATCTCAGCGTTAATGCTAGTCTAAGACAGGGCGCATGATGTAAAAGCAGTAAAAACTACACATAATACCAGTGCCACTCTTTTTTATAGCGCTAATTTATCTTCATTGTACCATGGCTCACACCTATCTTAGCGAAGAATCATACGTGTAACTGTCTTCTTTGATCGTTCAAATTGTCGCATATTATTTCTCCTAATTTTCCTGGCTTAGCCTTGGTCTTAAATCCTCCGTTACGTTCATCTGTAACTAGTAATATGCACGTTACTTTTGTCGCCCTTTATCAACCTAAAACCCTTACTCCATACACTTCCTATTGAAACGGAACTTGTTGTCCCGTTCCATATTTTTTCCAACAAATTTCGGTACAGGAGAACTATAGTCAGAGTGTTTTGACTCTGCAGAAGTGAATTCCGTGTACCACAAAGAGAAGAGAATGGACCAAGTGGTATTTATTTATTTATTTATTCATTTTATTTCACGTGTGCGACGTTTCCTTGTATCCTTTCAAGTATGCGACCTTGGACTGTATGAATGAGATAGCACGTGATGTAGCAGAAAGCTCTGGTCAGAGGTCGTAGCATTGCATGTGCAGAGTCGTTCTGTGATAGGATAGTACCAACCCCCTAAACGTGAGCAAGTTTAGCATAGATGGTGGGCAAGTCAGGTCAGACAGGTAGCGAAGGCCCGAGTATTGGCTCTGTTAGGTTGGCGAACCATCCACTCCACCAACGTTTGAACGAAGAACGTTTAGGCGAGGTGTCCGGTCGAGCACTTGTTCCTGGGTCGTGGCACTGGGCAGACATGGAGACTCAGTTCTTTTTTGGTAATGTTAACAAAGGTACTAGATTGTTCGACATCTGCTTGGTAATGAGGTCCAGATGTTGAAATCAGGTGCGAAATTACCACTAAACCCCATAAGGGAATTTATTTTCATAATTTATTCGAATTTCAGTAAAACTTTGCGTTTGTTCAAATGGCTCTGAGCGCTATGGGACTAAACTGCTGAGGTCATTAGTCCCCTAGAACTTAGAACTAGTTAAACCGAACTAACCTAAGGACACCACAAACATCCATGCCCGAGGCAGGATTCGAACCTGCGACCGTAGCGGTCTTGCGGTTCCAGACTGCAGCGCCTTTAACCGCACGGCCACTTCGGCCGGCTCTTTGCGTTTGTGCCTTGGTAAGGCCACACACCATGGACCTTAAGATCACGGTCACATTATTGCTCTGTGCTTAACGGAAATTCATTCCTTCAATGTATTTTAATCTGCTCTTTCATTTACAGTAATATTTTGGAGGATTTTTATTTATCTTCCATATGTTTTCTTTGTGAACTTGCTTTCGCGCCACGTGGTCTGTTGGAGCAACCGCCACATTGATAAATTGTAGTTTCCGTCTGAAAACGTATTGCACACGAGGAATAATCATACAATAGTGGGCGAGTGTAAAATAGGGAAGGAAAAATATTATGTTTTCGTATTTTTCTGGATTTCTGTTGGCTATCGAAACTTGGCCACGTGGGTTGATTAGTATTGAAGTGATGATGTTTCTTGTGCTCCCCCATAAATAGTTGATTTCTTGGCGATGTTGTGCGGTAAGTAAAATACATTGTTTAAACTCGTGCCACTAGGAAAAGTATCACATTTTAATGTCCCTTTGATTTGTTAAAGATTAGAGAAATACTGTTCCACCTTGACCTAGTTTTGGTTGTAGTGTCTTTGCTGAACTTGTTCTGAGCCACCTATAGCAATTGGATGTAATAAGCATGGGTTTACGTATAATTGTGTATTTGTATAAAATTTTATTGAAGGCAGGTTTGCGCTCCCCTGTCCCATACCATAATTATGTGACGCAACTGAACAATGTTAACTAGAGAGACCAATTTTGATGATGTATATTACGAGAGAAACATGACTAGTTGTTGAAATACCATCGGTACTGAATAAATATCAATTAATCTCTACCCTCTACTGATTATTTTCTCTCTCCATCATAAAGAATAGATGAATGTCAGTACCACTGTCGAATTCTTGGTCATGAAAGCAAATAAAAGCTATGTACCGTCTATTAAGCCCTGTATAGGTGCCTCCTGTAGTGGTTCAAAAAATATTGTTTTATCCGTTGCGTTCAAATTTTTACCGGTTGGTTAAAACCTTCCGCTAGAACTTATTAAAAACCGTCAGTAACTCACTGGGGCCAGTAATTTCGTTGACCATACGAATTTAAGAACTCATTTACTACAGACAGTAGCTTGCAGGAGCGGGAGACATGACAAAACGACGGTAACCTTCCCACTTAGGTAGAGTTTTACCACCAGCAGCACTGGAAGGTTACGTTGTACTATTTACAAAGAAAAGGTCTTATGCGTATTCTGATTTAAGAAATTATCCAAATTTTCCGGTACCAAAGATTTTACCTGTTTGAGGCAAGCATACTCTCTACACTTGATGTTAAATGGCTCTGAGCACTATGGGACTTAACATCTGTCCTCAGTCCCCTAGAACTTAGAACTACTTAAACCTAACTAACCTAAGTACATCACAGACATCCATGCCCGAGGCAGGATTCGAACCTGCGACCGGAGCGGTCGCGCGGCTCCAGACTGAAGCGTCTAGAACCGCTCGCCCGCACCGGCCGCCTGATGTTAAATGCCCTTCTCTATGCCAAACCCAGTATACGACAGGATGTGACTCAGTGCGTTGGTTTGAGTCCCCAAGTAAACTGTACTGGGTGGAGATTCCTTGACCCAGGAGTTCGGCCCCCTGTCCTTAACCGAACGCTATCTGTATCAAAGCCCGTCATTTGTGGGAAAAGAGTGAAACCCCAAACCAGAGGATTTAAAGACTTTGACTTACATATCTTGCTGTCGCTGTCGAATCTTCAGCACTGTGTCTTCCATCGAAGCACTTCCCTTTCTTCTTCAGAAAAGTACTGCTGCGGAACTATGTTGCTGGCTGTTGTGTTCTCGCTGGCTAGCTTCATCTTCACTTTCAGCAGTCTTCCTGACACCAATTGTAATGGAAGGAAAAAGTTTCATGATTGTAGAGATATTGAATGCTTGCCCTGCAGAAGAAGGTCCTGGAGAGGATACAATACCTCTTTATTATGTCTTTACTAATTTATACTGCTTTGACTCCACTACTAAGCTGGTTGCAAAGTGGCTGTGGACAGGCGTGAACAAGAACACAAGTTTTTAATTAATCCAGCCAATTAGTAAAGTGATTCGTGTGCATTCCCGTCTTCATGCAACGTTCTGGAGCAGTAACGGCAGGCAAGACACGGCAGCGTATGGTGGACGCGCACCCCTCAGGAGACAGTGCACTGAACTTGATTCTTCGGTATGCTGGCACTGTGCTGAAAATGTTGGACAAGCACCGCTCCCGACTTTCCACGACGCGCGGTCGGTGGAGAAGACGACGGCATAGCGGAAGGGCGTGGTGATCCAGCGACGCGGCGGTGCCGTTGCTGGAAATCGAAGTGTGTACCGACGCCGATGGACAGGGGCAGGCAGCTGGTGCAGAGTTTGTGCCCAGACGAGACAGACACAGAGAGGTCCTTCGTTTGCGGCTTGGTGGCAACTGAGTTACGGTGACACCTCCGACTTACACGCATGACTGCTCAAGCGCTCAAATTATGAATGGTGGTTTCGGGTGAGCTTGAGGGCTGCTACACCTCGCTGACTGTGCGGAAATTCGTGTGTCACGCCGAATTATTTGGAAAGTAGCTAATGACCGACTGTTGCAGTATGCAGTGGATGGAGCTGCAGCACTTCTTGATTAAGGGCATGAATTCGTCATTCAGAGGCGGTGGCATGAAAATACACTCCTGGAAACTGAAATAAGAACACCGTGAATTCATTGTCCCAGGAAGGGGAAACTTTATTGACACATTCCTGGGGTCAGATACATCACATGATCACACTGACAGAACCACAGGCACATAGACACAGGCAACAGAGCATGCACAATGTCGGCACTAGTACAGTGTATATCCACCTTTCGCAGCAATGCAGGCTGCTATTCTCCCATGGAGACGATCGTAGAGATGCTGGATGTAGTCCTGTGGAACGGCTTGCCATGCCATTTCCACCTGGCGCCTCAGTTGGACCAGCGTTCGTGCTGGACGTGCAGACCGCGTGAGACGACGCTTCATCCAGTCCCAAACATGCTCAATGGGGGACAGATCCGGAGATCTTGCTGGCCAGGGTAGTTGACTTACACCTTCAAGAGCACGTTGGGTGGCACGGGATACGTGCGGACGTGCATTGTCCTGTTGGAACAGCAAGTTCCCTTGCCGGTCTAGGAATGGTAGAACGATGGGTTCGATGACGGTTTGGATGCACCGTGCACTATTCAGTGTCCCCTCGACGATCACCAGTGGTGTACGGCCAGTGTAGGAGATCGCTCCCCACACCATGATGCCGGGTGTTGGCCCTGTGTGCCTCGGTCGTATGCAGTCCTGATTGTGGCGCTCACCTGCACGGCGACAAACACACATACGACCATCATTGGCACCAAGGCAGAAGCGACTCTCATCGCTGAAGACGACACGTCTCCATTCGTCCCTCCATTCACGCCTTTCGCGACACCACTGGAGGCGGGCTGCACGATGTTGGGGCGTGAGCGGAAGACGGCCTAACGGTGTGCGGGACCGTAGCCCAGCTTTATGGAGACGGTTGCGAATGGTCCTCGCCGATACCCCTGGAGCGACAGTGTCCCTAATTTGCTGGGAAGTGGCGGTGCGGTCCCCTACGGCACTGCGTAGGATCCTACGGTCTTGGCGTGCATCCGTGCGTCGCTGCGGTCCGGTCCCAGGTCGACGGGCACGTGCACCTTCCGCCGACCACTGGCGACAACATCGATGTACTGTGGAGACCTCACGCCCCACGTGTTGAGCAATTCGGCGGTACGTCCACCCGGCCTCCCGCATGCCCACTATACGCCCTCGCTCAAAGTCCGTCAACTGCACATACGGTTCACGTCCACGCTTTCACGGCATGCTACCAGTGTTAAAGACTGCGATGGAGCTCCGTATGCCACGGCAAACTGGCTGACACTGACGGCGGCGGTGCACAAATGCTGCGCAGCTAGCGCCATTCGACGGCCAACACCGCGGTTCCTGGTGTGTCCGCTGTGCCGTGCGTGTGATCATTGCTTGTACAGCCCTCTCGCAGTGTCCGGAGCAAGTATGGTGGGTCTGACACACCGGTGTCAATGTGTTCTTTTTTCCATTTCCAGGAGTGTAGTTCAGTTGCATTCGGTTCGTGGGACACTGACCGGCACCTCGCTGACTCCTGAACGTGGCCAAATGACTGTCCTGGTACTGCGTCACTGGCTCCAAGTCCCGTTTAGTTTCTGATTCAGAAACTATGTTAGTCATCGAACTTCACTGAAAATTACTGTTTTGGTAACTTCTGAGGCCCTCCATGTCACTGTAATTGCACTCCGATTTTAATGCATTCCGTCGCTTTTTTCGTGAGGATTTGGGATCCATCATGTGCGTTTCGAGAGTCATGTCTAAATTCGTCGACCTGATTGTATGCACGTCCTACGGTCAGTTAATAAGCTCGTTTAAGCAGTTGTACCCCAAAATTACAAATATTCAACGCTATGGTCAAATATTAAGAACTGTGCTCCGTAGCGATTCAACCCAGCACACAATACAGGAAAAGCGACATAGTTTTTAGCTACAGTCTCTGATATATGGCAGTGGAATGGCGTCCATGCAGTGTTGTTATCTTCATAAGTGACGAGTGGCAGCAGGTGACAGTTTTAAACTATAGTAAGTGTGAACTGAAGCTATGGACCAAGTCATATGGAAAATGTCAGAAACATTCACAAAAATACGTGAAAAGTCCTTTGTTCTGCCTGCTATAGCAGGAAGTAAATGGTATCATTCCTGTATAATTCGTGTATATTGACATTAGGATTTCTAATCCTGTTTACGAAATTCTCCTTGCACTCCATCTTCAGGCCACAAGTGGCTCACCGGGACCATCTGACCGCCGTGTCATCCTCAGATGAGGATGCGGATAGGAGGGGCGTGTGGTCAGCACACCGCTCTCCCGGTCGTTATGATGGTTTTCTTTGACCGGAGCCGCTACTGTTCAGTCGAGTAGCTCCTCAATTGGCGTCACGAGGCTGAGTGCACCCCGAAAAACGGCAACAGCGCTTGTCGGCCAGGATGATCACCCATCCAAGTGCCACCGACTCCCGACAGCGCTTAATTTCGGTGATCTGACGGGAACTGGTGTATCCACTGCGGCAAGGCCGTTGCAAATTCTCATTGGCCTCTCCATATTTATGTGAGACATTTGTCGGTTTCTCTCTACAATTATTAAACCACCTATATCGCTGTGCCAAAACTCTCCTCAGTTTTTCTCAGTGTCTGTCATCAGATCTCCTTAACTAAGTGTTGCAAAAACGGTGTAATTTTTCTAGTGCATTCAGTGCTATTCACTTATGAGCCAAAACATTATGATCATTCCCCAACATGACGTTGGACGCTACCTGGTGGCGTTGAGGGCACGTATTGCGGTAACAGAACTATGTAAGTGGAGAAGACACTGACGAGGAATCACCCTAGCGAAATATGGGCTTCAAATGGGGAAATTCGTTGAGATAAGCGTCTACGACAAGTGGCAGATTACTCTTACGCAGAGCCTGTGAACGAATATCTCGAAAACAGCGAAGCTGGTACAGTGTTCAAGTGCTACTCTCGTGAGCATCTACGGAAAGAGGTAGGAGGACAGTGAAACTACCACTTGGCGCTAAATGTTTGGACGTCAACAACTCCTCACAGAACGTGGGGTCCGGAGCCTTGTCTACTGAGTAACGTAGGGTAGATGATTTTGATCTGTGGCACCTTTTCCGAGAAAGCGCAGTGCTGGTGCACGCACAAGTTTTTCGGTTGCAGTAGTCGCGGGACCGTCGGGATTCGACCGTCGATATATTTGTGACGGCTCTTCGGGTGAATCACATTTTTGCTGCTCTAATTCGATGGTCGTCTCCACAAACGTCGTCATCGAGGTGGACCGTGGCTCGAACCATGTAGCGCATCAGGGAACGCAGGCATCTGGGGAACAGTATTATGCCGCTCCTGCGCTTGCATGGGACCTGTGGTAGTAATCGAAGACTCGCTGACAGCTGCGAACCACCTGCATCCCCTCATGCTTGATGTCTACCTCGACGGCGATGTCATCCTTCAGCAGTATAGGTGTCCGCGTCTCGGACCCAAAACCGTGCTATAGTGGTTTTGAGGAGCATAGTAGGTTGTTGTCTCGCCGACCAAATTCTATTGATTTAAATCCTACGGAATCCATCTGGGTCGCTATCGTGCGCCATCACTGCGAAAGCAAATCTGCGGCTCGTTATTTACACACCTGCGCGTAGGCATCTAAGGCCACATACCTCCACAAACCTACCAACAAACTGTCGTATCCCTGGTACGTAGAATCAGTGATGTACACTCCTGGAAATGGAAAAAAGAACACATTGACACCGGTGTGTCAGACCCACCATACTTGCTCCGGACACTGCGAGAGGGCTGTACAAGCAATGATCACACGCACGGCACAGCGGACACACCAGGAACCGCGGTGTTGGCCGTCGAATGGCGCTAGCTGCGCAGCATTTGTGCACCGCCGCCGTCAGTGTCAGCCAGTTTGCCGTGGCATACGGAGCTCCATCGCAGTCTTTAACACTGGTAGCATGCCGCGACAGCGTGGACGTGAACCGTATGTGCAGTTGACGGACTTTGAGCGAGGGCGTATAGTGGGCATGCGGGAGGCCGGGTGGACGTACCGCCGAATTGCTCAACACGTGGGGCGTGAGGTCTCCACAGTACATCGATGTTGTCGCCAGTGGTCGGCGGAAGGTGCACGTGCCCGTCGACCTGGGACCGGACCGCAGCGACGCACGGATGCACGCCAAGACCGTAGGATCCTACGCAGTGCCGTAGGGGACCGCACCGCCAATTCCCAGCAAATTAGGGACACTGTTGCTCCTGGGGTATCGGCGAGGACCATTCGCAACCGTCTCCATGAAGCTGGGCTACGGTCCCGCACACCGTTAGGCCGTCTTCCGCTCACGCCCCAACATCGTGCAGCCCGCCTCCAGTGGTGTCGCGACAGGCGTGAATGGAGGGACGAATGGAGACGTGTCGTCTTCAGCGATGAGAGTCGCTTCTGCCTTGGTGCCAATGGTGGTCGTATGCGTGTTTGGCGCCGTGCAGGTGAGCGCCACAATCAGGACTGCATACGACCGAGGCACACAGGGCCAACACCCGGCATCATGGTGTGGGGAGCGATCTCCTACAATGGCCGTACACCACTGGTGATCGTCGAGGGGACACTGAATAGTGCACGGTACATCCAAACCGTCATCGAACCCATCGTTCTACCATTCCTAGACCGGCAAGGGAACTTGCTGTTCCAACGTGCCACCCAACGTGCTCTAGAAGGTGTAAGTCAACTACCCTGGCCAGCAAGATCTCCGGATCTGTCCCACATTGAGCATGTTTGGGACTGGATGAAGCGTCGTCTCACGCGGTCTGCACGTCCAGCACGAACGCTGGTCCAACTGAGGCGCCAGGTGGAAATGGCATGGCAAGCCGTTCCACAGGACTACATCCAGCATCTCTACGATCGTCTCCATGGGAGAATAGCAGCCTGCATTGCTGCGAAAGGTGGATATACACTGTACTAGTGCCGACATTGTGCATGCTCTGTTGCCTATGTCTATGTGCCTGTGGTTCTGTCAGTGTGATCATGTGATGTATCTGACCCCAGGAATGTGTCAATAAAGTTTCCCCTTCCTGGGACAATGAATTCACGGTGTTCTTATTTCAATTTCCAGGAGTGTATTTCGTTCCAAAGACGAACGAACGAGCTTTTAAGCACGTTGTCGTACTGTTTTGGCTCATCAATGTATGTGAATATGCACGAATACGTTTAGAATCAAAAAAGTTATAAAATAAAACGTCATGCTTCATGTGTCAGTTTTACTGCATGGGCAGCGAAAATGTAGGGAAAGATAAACGTTTCTCCTACCATCGTTTTAAGATGTCGTCAGCGAGAAAAAATTTCGAAAAGATTTGAAGTTACGTGTGAAGCCAGTTGGAAATCTCTACGTCAGGGCCGGCCAGAAATTCTGCACGCGTGCGGTGCTCCTGCACATGTGCAATTTCCGGGTCACAGGGTGCACTCCGTCAGCGTTCATGTAGTGCACGTTTCTACCCACAGATGTCGCTTTATCCACTTGCTGGGATACTCTGTACCGGCGCATTCTAGTGCTCTTTCCACAGCTTGCAAGCCAATCATGGGAAGGTATTTCGCGTATTAAACATTTAAAATGCTGTCACAGTCTACTCATTGAGACGTCTAGTTTTATGTTAACAGTTTAACCCAGTAAGACAAGTAATACAGTTACCAACCGTGGGTTTTTATTAAGGCAGCTTGACTGACGGCACGTAAATACGAGTAATTTTTTTGATCTAGTATTTAAGAAAGAGAGCACTTAGCGACTTCCAACGAACCTTATTCATGATTTCAAATAACATTAAAGTAATGCAAGGTTTCCTATAACTAATTCTTGGTGCCCGCAGTTCCACCCACATAATTTCTGTCTCACTGACCTCTGAACAGAATGATGACCGCAGACCTCTCGATGATCACCTGTTATTTCAATACAATTATTGCTACATCTTTCATCAGCTCCGTCTGAAATCTGCATAATAACCGACAATAAGATGAATGTTACGTTTTACCGTCTTCAGCTGAGCGTAGGCCTTCACACATTTAAAAAAAACCCTAAATGTAAGTATACATTGGAACAATCGGTTTAATGACCAACTTTCCTGATGATAATGTAACATGGAGCAGAATGAGGCACTAATGCACAGTTAGTAAACAATAAATTTTAATTATGAAAGGAATAAATCCAAACTCGTTTATCACTGGTCATGAGAAATGATAATCGAGTTGATGTGTTTTTTTTTTCCTTTATTGTAATTTTTATCACCTTACACAAGGCGGGCTGTCAGCAGCTGAGTACGCCGCTCTTCAGCCTTGAGATTTAGAAGAAGTAAGAAATAGAGGGGACACAGAGAATACAATCAAAAATGGCGGGCAAAACAATGTGGACACCAAAAAACAAAAAACACGGAGCCGTTCACGCCTGATGAGAAAACATCACTGACACTAGTGGACACGGCGCACAAAACAGGGATGATGGCGATGGTACACGTGAACAGTGGCGGCGTTTCGGCGAACAAACACTAAACACAAACGAAGACACACACACGAGACACTAATGGCGATGACCTCCGGCGCGCGAATGTTCACTATGCAATCCGCATCCTTTCAAGGAAAAGGAGGAGGTGGGGGGATGAGATTGTATAGGATCCGCGTGGGGGAGGGGAGACGGATGCGATAGGCGAGGCGGAGAGCATGACGTTCAAGGATTTGGAGGGATTTATAAAAGGTAGGGGGGGGGGGGCAGAGATCCAAGCCGGATGGGCATAACAAAGGAGAGTTGATGTGTCTCATACATTTTCTTAAGGACATTTAATTTTGCTTGCCGTTCTTCACTCTTAAGTACACTACACTCGTCTTTGTGATATGTATTTTAGTGTCTTTTAATTGAAAACTTACGCTGGTCGCCTATTATTCGGCGGCATAGCAAACACTGTGAGTTTTCACCAACGGCTACAAAAAAAGAATTGCAGTTCCCAGTCATTTTTAAACGACTGAGAACATAGATATCCCGTCCTTTGCTTTTTCACAGTACCTGCCTTTTCTCAGAACTTCTAGTTAAGGTTACGGTTACCAGGGGTAAACGAGACTGGGTACGTTGCGCTCTTGCTTGTACCACATAAACAGGGAAGTGGAGCCGCCGCCGTTCATTTAGGACACATGTGTAATAACAGATGTCGCTGTCGCTCGCTGTCGCACACGTGCGCACATGTGCAGCACTTCCGCACGTCTGCACACTGTGCAGCGTTTGGCCGGCCCTGCTCTACGTGCTCTACTCTCAATTACTGGATGACTAAACAATGGGTACTAGCCCGTCGTTGACTACACACAATTTTCGCTCCCACCCCCTTGACAGGTACGAGGTCTGAAGCCCCACAAAGGTTATTTCATGACAGTAAGCGATATGTGCACCAGCTTTGATTCAAATCGGTTCTGTAGTTAAGGAGGAGATGTGTAACATACATGTATATATTCATATGTAAATACATACATATACATTAACGTCTGTTTTTAGGATTTGTATGGATTAATCGGCCCCAGATTCAGAATCTGGAAACCAGTTCAAATGTTCATTTAGTTGCTATTTTGGAACTTGTCTGTTATGACTTGTCAAGTTCCACGTATCACGTTTTGGGTGTCTGTTTCTTGAGGGCTAACTTTGCTGTTACTTACGTGCCCGCTGGTCTACTACTGTGAAGACGCTTCTGCTACTGCTGCTCTGGTTTAACTTGTGTAACATGTTTGAGTCGAGCGAGGCCTTGGCAAATGCGAATTGAAAGCGCGGTTTCTGTCCGCATGCTTGCTTATTCAACGAGAACAATGCTTCCATTGTTCTATTCTGTTCGAGTCTATTCTGGCGGTTGGCGGTGTACATTTCGCTTCTGTGCGTTACGTGATGTAATAAATGTGGCGGCCGTGAATTATACTGAAAAGGAATTAGATTGATGTACGAAGGCAGTCCTGAGTTTGTATGGATGAGGTTATTCCGAGAACTGTATACAGTATTTCTCCATGCGCCCGCTCTGGAAGACACGCTAACATTTTTCTAGAGTTAGGAAAATTGTTGGGCCATGCTGGAGAAGGTATCTCTTTTGAGTGCTGAATCAGTAGGAACAGCAGAGTGAGACTAGGGGTTCTGGTTCATGTGGAGAAGTTTCTGTTCTGTTTAAGCTGTGTACATTATTCGTGATCACGTTAAGGCAACAGGGGTTTTATTCATCAAAGTTTCTTGTCTTTTATTAATTTCATGTCTGCTCGACGGCCAAAGATTCGTCTGATGATAGCTAAGTCTACCACGTTATTTTTGTGTTATTAAATAGGCTGTTTACTGGTAAAAATACTTGTATCTTACGCATGATATATCACAACCAAGTAACACCGCTCAATGAAACGTGCAACAGATAGAGAAAGAGGTGCTAGTGTAAAGTAGATAAGGGAACTGAAGGAAATGCGAAATGAGACGATCAGGAATGACAATTTTATTGCTAGACAATAATTACACTAAAGCCTCCGGGAATTATTATGGTAGCCTGGACATTACAAAAGGCAAGACATGGCTCTCAATAGGGTGTCTGAACACAACTGACGGCATTGCACGCTCTACAATGTGCTACCATGCAGATCACACTTCTTGTGGTAAGGCGTTCCATTCTTGGACCAACGACGTTGACAACTGCTTTATGGTCTTTGGTGCGCATGGACGCATCCTCGTGAGAGTTGGGAACAAGTAATTGGCCCAAGATCATAGTCCAGCATGATCGCTTGTGTAGTCTAGGTGTTGTGGTGTGGGGAGTCTTAATTGTACCAACTGACCTCCAAATCTCTGAACACGGAACAGTATCCGCTTAACATTATTGTGACACTGTACTCCTTCTCCATGGGGTTCTATTACGTAATTAACTCCATAACATTAACAAAGTTCCTGAATTCATAAATGTGTTGCTACAGTATTGAATGGCATTCACATCAGTATCAACACTCCCCAAGCTATCCTGCGGTGTGGGGAGGACGGCGTTTACGGTACTAGTATCATTTCTGTTCCATTCACGAATGTTTTTCTAAAATAATGACTAATGGTAACTCTCCATATTGGATCTAAATTCTCTGATTTCTCCACCAATGTGGTTTAGCGCACCCAAATTTAGTTTCTTTGGTCAGTATTTATCGAAATGTAAGTATTCTATAGATTTCCATTTTTATTTCGGCATGAAGACGCTAAAAAATATCTGCATCACCAGATTTTTTATGAGATTAGAGTATTTATTTGAGAGAGACATGTAATCGTGTCAATAATTTTTAAAAGAATCACAAAACATATCTCGAGACAAAATGATAGTTTAGTTGTTGAGTAGACTAATTCTTCAGAACACTCATTTTTTGAATATGCATAGCCATAACCCAAATTTTTTTGAGTGTATGGAATTCCACATTTCCTTACGTGGAATGTGAATAACAGGGGGTAAATACGTTTACCACATACTTTTATAGATAAAATTCGTGGAGTGACCTTTACGAAAGTCAGGAGTTCAGCATCAGCAGGTTAGTACGAAAATATAGGCTGATATCCAAAATTTGGGAGTTATAGGAATCAGCGGCAGAAAGAGAAAGTCTTGATTTTTTCCTTTGCGTCTGATATTAGACATCGTGATGGAGCAGAATGGGGCCTCCGCGGAACTCACGGACTTCGAACGGTGTCTGGGTGTCACTTGTGTCGTACGTCTGTAAGCGAGGTTTCCACACTCCTAAACATCCCTAGGTCCACTGTTTCCGATGTGATAGTGAAGTGGAAACGTGAAGGGACACGTACAGCACAAAAAAAAAAGCGTACAGGCCGACCTCGTCTGTTGACTGACAGAGACCGCCTACAGTTGAAGAGGTTTGTAATGTGTAATAGGCAGACATCTTACCCGACCATCACACACAATTACAAACTGCATCAGGATCCACTGCATGTACTATGACAGTTAGGCAGGAAGTGAGAAAACTTGGATTTCATGGTAGAATGGTTCAAATGGCTCTGAGCCCTATGGGACTTAACATCTGAGTCTCCTAGAACTTAGAACTACTTAAACCTAACTAACCTAAGGACATCACACACATCCATTCACGATGCAGGATTCGAACCTGCGACCGTAGCAGGTTCCGGACTGAAGCGCCTAGAACCCCCAGCCACCGTGGCCGGCGTTCATGGCGGAGTGGCTGCTCAAAAGCCGGTAAATGCCAAACGACGCCTCGCTTGGTATAAGGAGCATAAACACTGGACGACTGAACGATAGTAAAACGTTGTATGGAGTGACGAATCACGGCACACAATGTGGCGATCCGATAGCAGGGTGTGGGTATGCCGAATGCCCGGTGTACGTCATCCGCCAGCGTGTGTAGTGCTAACAACAAAATTCGGAAGTGGTGGTGTTACAGTGTGGTCATGTTTTTCATGGTGGGGGTTTACACATATTGTTGTTTTTCGTGGCAATATCACAGTACAGACCTACATTGATGTTTTAAGCACCTTCTTGCTTCTCACTGTTGAAGAGCAATTCGGAGATGGCGACTGCATCTTTCAACACGATCGAGCACCTGTTCATAATGTACGGCCTGTGGCGGAGTGGCGGAGTGGTTGCATGACAGCAACATCCCTGTAATGCACTGGCCTGCACAGAGTTCTGACCTGAATCCTATAGAACGCCTTTGGGATGTTCTGGAACGCCGACTTCGTGCTAGGCCTTACCGACTGACATCGATACCTCTTTTCAGTGCAGTACTCCGTGAAGAACAGGCTGCGATTCCCCAAGACACATTGCAGCACTTAATTGAACGTATTCCTGCGAGAGTGGAAGTTGTGATCAATGCTAAGGGTGGACCAACACCATACTGAATTCCAGCATTACCGATAGCGGGCTCCACGAACTTGTCATTTTCAGCCATGTGTCCGGATACCTTTGATCACATACTGTATGACAGGAGTGCCGTCAGCTGCAGTATGGGGGTGTTGGGCGAGAAGGGTATAGCGAACGAAACTTTAGACAGAAGCCTAATAAGGGGTATAATAGAGGAATACATAATGGGAATTGTAAATTAGCGTTGAACGGCAATGTGGGTTCAATGCAGCTCCGCTGCGTTGCCGGTTAATTTTTACACAGCTGAAACCTGTGTAGAGGTGAAATTTTCCTTGATTGCCTTAATGGATGGAAGAAAAATAAGTTTTTATTGGATACAGATATGTAGGTATCTGTGGAAATTTCGGAAATCTAAAGGATGCAGTGGTTCGGACCGACACTATGTAAGTTAAGTACAGTCGGTAAAAGGGATGTGATATTGGATTTTCGCATGTGGTAAAACACTTACGGGGATGTAGGCAAACTCTGACCTCTTAGCAAATAATAATCCTGAGCTAATAACGAGCATCAGAACGGATACAGGTATTAGTGAACACCGGGTTGTCGTAGCGAGATTGAATACCGCACTCGAAAACTCAACAAAATAAACCAAAAATATATGTATTCAAAAAAACAAATAAATATTCGCTTGACGCCTTCCTGAGAGACGATCTCCATTCCTTGCAAATTAACAAACAAAAAGAGTTTTGAATTCAAAGAATCCGTTAAACTTCGATTACATGACAATCAAATTTGGAGGCCTTAAATTCAACTAAATAACAAGTAATTACAATTTCGAACTACTTAAATTGGAAAGAATACATTGATAATTTTGTGGGGAAGGAGAATCAAATACTGCTTTTTATTGCCAGAACACTTACCAGATACAACAGATGACATTATAATTCTGTCAGAAACAGCAAAGGACCTGGAAGAACAGTTGACCGGAATGGACAGGCTGTTGAAAGGAGGATATAAACTGAACATCAACAACAGCAAGAGGATAAAGGAACATAGTCTAATTAAATTAGGTAATGCTGAGGGAATTAGATTAGGAAATGAGACACTTAATGTAGCAGATCAGTTTTGCTATTTGGGGAGCAAAATAACTGATGATGTCCCACGCCCAGGTTCCCGGGTCCGATTCCCGGCGGGGTAAGGGATTTTCTCTGCCTCGTGATGACTGGGTGTTGTGTGCTGTCCTTAGGTTACTTTGGTTTACGTAGTTCTAAGTCCTAGGGGACTGATGACCATAGATGTTAACTCCCATAGTGCTCAGAGCCATTTGAACCATTTCTTGAACTGATGATGGCCGAAGTAGATAGGATGTAAAATGTAGACTGGCTATGGCAAGGAAATCGTTTCTGAGCAAGAGAAATTTGCTAACTTTGAGTATAGTTTGAAGTGTTATGAACTCTTTTCTGAAAGTATTTGTGTGAAGTGTAGCCGTGTATGGAAGTGAAACGTGTGTGTGTGTGTGTGTGTGGTCTTCAGTCCTGAGACTGGTTTGATGCAGCTCTCCATGCTACTCTATCCTGTGCAAGCTTCTTCTTCTCCCAGTACCTACTGCAACCTACATCCTTCTGAATCTGCTTAGTGTATTCATCTCTTGGTCCCCTCTACGATTTTTACCCTCCATGCTGCCTTCCAATACTAAATTGGTGATCCCTTGATGCCTCAACACATGTCCTACCAACCGATCCCTTCTTCTAGTCAAGTTGTGCCACAAACTTCTCTTCTCCCCAATCCTATTCAATACTTCCTCATTAGTTATGTGATCTACCCATCCAATCTCCAGCATTCTTCTGTAGCACCACATTTCAAAAGCTTCTATTCTCTTCTTGTCCAAACTATTTATCGTCCATGTTTCACTTCCACACAGGGCTACACTCCATACAAATACTTTCAGAAATGGCTTCCTCACACTTAAATCTATACTCGATGTCAACAAATTTCTCTTCTTCAGAAACGCTTTCCTTGCCATTGCCAGTCTAGATTTATATCCTCTCTACTTCGACCATCATCAGTTATTTTGCGATGTGAAACATGGGCGATAAATATTTTAGACAAGAAGAGAATAGAAGCTTTCGAAATGTGGTGCTACAGAAGAATGCTGGAGATTAGATGGGTAGATCATATAAATAATGAGGAGGTAGTGAATAAAAGTGGCGAGAAGACAAATTTGTGGCGCAATTTGACTAGAAGAAGGGATCGGTTGGTAGGACATGTTTCGAGGCATCAAGGGATCTCCAGTTTAGTATTGGAGGGCAGTGTGGAGGGTAAAAATCATAGAGGGAGACCAAGAGATGAATACACTACAAACATTCATAAAGATGGAGGTTGCAGTAGTTACTTAAAGATGAAGAAGCTTGCACAGGATAGAGTAGCATGGAGAACTGCATCAAATCAGTCTCCAGACTGAAGACCACAATTACAACAGGTTCGATTAACTCCCTGCCAGGTAAGATGAACGTATAGATGTAGGCTCACGTTACGGCGCAGTCTTAGGGATCTATTTCTCACAAATACGTAGTGGTAAAATTGACTCTGGACATCCTGTAGTGGAACTCAATTGCACGTTATCCATTTGGGGAAACTGCTACAAATGTCACAATATTGTAAAATTCGTCTCTCTACAAATTGGAACCTATTATTTGATGTGTAAGGCCACTACAAATTAATTTTCTAGATAAAGTACTGCAAGATATGGGGAAACTGCCGTGGGTGAGCGTACAAGTTGACTTGCTGATAAACATATTGTATTTGTTCTAGACACTAAAGAAAAATGATAAATTAGATTAACATGCTGTTTCCATACCCTGGGAGTGTTGTACACATACTGGGACTGGATGGTGAGCAGTTAGAGCTCACGGGAATAGATATGTGGGGCTGAAAATGGTCGCCAGTTTGAATAGCTTTGAGGAATATGATTTGGATATAGAGAATTTATACCATACACTTCAGGAAGCCACTTTTTAGCTGCCATACAAGAAAAGGTACAACACTGAGGGAAACGGAAAAATTAACAATAGAACAGGTGTTACTAGAGTTTGATGATTTGTTTAACCTTCATGGATCTTTGCCTGAGATCCTGGTGACACAGCATCCGTTCCCAACTGGAAGTGAACTTCCTGTGTATTGTAAACCACACAGCATACTACAACATCTATAAATTGACCTGGAACAATTTATTGATCAGCTGTTATGGGAAAGTATTATCGAGGACAGTATAAGTTCCTGCGGAACAACAGAAGTGACCATTCTAAAAAAAGAGTATGGATGGGACAGGAAAATAGCAGATCTGGTCTGACTGCAGATATATCAGTAGTCATGGAGTTACAGACATCCACTCCCAAATATAACTGGATCTTCCAACTATCTGGGGCAGTGCATGTATTTTTCTATCATGGATCTGAGGAGTGGCTACCGCCAGTTAGATGGTCTGACGGAAGCAGTATTTACAGTTTTTTTCAGGACACTTCCAATATCAGTGGATGCTATTTGCGTTACAGAATGTTCCAGCCATATTTCAGCATTTGTTAGGGTTACGCAAGGGTGAAAATCAAGGCTATATTGTACATTTGAATGAAATAATTATCTTTGTGAAGGACGTAGAACATTTAATACAACTAAGGCAGGTGTTTAAACGTTTGTGTGCAGCACGTCTCATAATTAGTATAGATAAATATTATTTCCCAGTAAACGAAGCGCAATATTTTAGACATGTCAGGACTTATGAAGGAGCCCGGACAGACCCTAGATAAGTAAAAACTGAATTGAACTTCCTGAAATCACGTATGGGACATTTGTTACAGTCGTTTTCGTGCTTGACAGATTACTGTGTAAAGTTTGTACTGAAATTTCCAGACACCATGACCTCAATTACATTTTGAGAAAATGAATGAAGTTGCAGGGGACATCAGAGTGTGGGCGAATGTTCAATAAATTAAAACAGAATACTTGATCAGTGTTATTTTTCCAAAATTATAGGAACCAATCCTCAAGGTCACGTGATGCAAGCAATAATGAATTTCAGTGCGTACTCAGTCTACAAATGGACAGAGCAGAACATCTCGTTGTCTATGACTCATGCCGGCTGAATAAAATGCAAAGCAATTACGTTTATAAAACAGAAGGAAATGGTGAATACCATATAAGACATAAAACAGACTTGATATTATTTATATGGTACTAAATTTAAAGTAATAGCTGATCTTGTAGAATTAAAATTTCTGTCATGTCCGAAAGATCCATCAAGCAGATTAACATGATGGTTGCTGAAACTTACTGATTTCGTCTTCAATAAAATTCTTCAGGGTATCAGACCGCAGCGTCATAATTTTAAAATGCGCCAAAATTTTAAAATTATGACGATGCGGTCTGATACCCTGAAGAATTTTATTGAAGAAGACAACGGCCGCGGAAGCCTACGCTTACATTTACTGATTTCGATCAGGGGTAATTCATAGGCCACACAAAACATGAGGGAATACACATGGCCATAGTCACAAGGTTTGCGTGTTACAAAGAATGGGTCACACCACTGCAGAATGGCAAAACTGGCAAGCTTAGGACAAAGAATGGAAACTAGATGCAATGGCACCAGAGTTGTCTGTGCAGAATGGAGTGTTATGTAAGGAAACAAAATTCAGAACTCCTGTTGTGGTTGCGGCTATGCTACTGCAAAAAGTATTGAGACAGACACACAATTATGTGTCAGTGGACCATGGAAATTGAATAATCATGGAATGACGGTGGCTGTACAGTATTGGTGGCAAAAACATCAACAAGATATGGGACAGTATGCTAAGAACTGTGTACCGAGCGCACAACGAGCAGATTGGAGCCATCAGCATATTCCTCTGTAAAGATTACCTTGAAGCACAAAATCACTAAGTCGTTTTGGGCAAATGCCAGCAGCAAATTGTGGTGTAATGACATAGATGACATAGCTATGATAAGTAACTAGATCTAGAAGATTGTTGTTCTGAGAACATTAATTACAGACCAGCACACCAATTTCATGTCCTAGTTATTGAAGCAACATTTCCATTTGTTATGTACTCATAAATTAAGTACAAATATACTACACTCACTAGCAAATGGGGGAAGAGAGCAAGTTTTTCGGACATTAAGAAAGATGTGAAGTTATTTTCAACAGTCATTATTAAAATTGAGATGTGTTATTACACTACGTTGTGGTAGCACATAATTTCTAGTTTCAGGAAAGTATAGATCTGTCAGCATGGAATGTAGTATTTGACCAAAGAACGCCATCACCATTTTTGGCAGGAGAAGCCTAAAACAGGGAAATATGGGGAATCTGTACGAAATATCGCTAGAACTTCATAGCATGTATAGAATCAACTACAGAAAGCAAATACAAAGGCTCTGGATCGTCAAGAACGTATGTGTCAACAGAATGATAAACACCGAAGTACGAAGTAGGGCAGTGGGGTATTGTTAATGAGCCCTTACACGCCTAATGGAAAAAGGAAAAAAGTTCTTCACCAATAATCACGGTGTGTACCAAGTAATTCCTACCAAGTAAGGAGGTGACCTTGCTGATAAACGTAAATTTGTATCTTCCTACTTATAGAACAGTCTTCGGCAATATCTGTATCTTACCCTTTCCGTGTGTGTCCGAAGCATTACTGCCATCACTAGCATCGGTCCCAAGAAAGGGGGAAAATATAAGAAGGGAACGATAGTACAAGTAGAACAGATTGCTGCTCTGTTGACTGCCTGTCCATTATCTTATGCATTAGAACCTGGAGTTAGGACAATGTAAAGAAGAAAGGATAGTGTATTACGAGGATTGTCCAGAAAGTATGTTCCGATCGGTATCGAAATGGAAAACATAGTGAAGAAAACCAGGAACGTTTTATTTGCAGCAGTTAGGTATACCTATTTCTCTACACAGTCGCCTCTCCAACTTCGAGTTCTGTCGTAGTGTTGTATCATCTTTCGGCCAGTTATCTGCACTGGTCTGCAGCTCGTTGCGAGGGAAAAATTTTGTCTTCATAGTCAGCAGTTCTTGTGAGCAGAGATGAGACTCAGGCGGAGCCAGCTGCGGACTGTATTGTGGGTGATCAAACACTTCTCATCGGAAATGCTGCAGGAGCGTCTTCATTGCCCCTGCAGTGTACGGCCGAGAATTGGCATGAAGAAGGAACTGATAGATGTAATATGTGGGCTGCATGACACGGGCGAAATCTCTAACCATGCCCTCATACTTGGCTTGAGACGCTATTCCCTACGCATCTTTATGTTCTCACTGTTCACTCAAAACTGAAAAGAGCTAAGCGACACGATCGACGGGGGTATTAGACTGCCCGTCTGTGCAAAGCTTTAACGGATTTTCCCAGTGGTTTCCATTTCGCGGCCGATCTGAACTTGCTTTCTGAACAACCCTCGTAAAAAAATTTGGGGATTTTATTTGATGCATTTTGTGGGTTATGTCTTGTACCACAGTACTGAAATATGTAAAAATGAATGATGTACCAGAAATATACAACTGATGAAGGGATTTTGTTTCATTTTATGCCAATACACATTTTTTTTTTAAACTGTACCAAAGACCTGGAGCATGGGACGGGCTATATCACCGAATGGATGTTGACTGACAGTTAAGTGACGTCGAATGATTTTATAAAAGAAGGAGTAGGAGTGTTTAATGTCCTATTAACAACAGGGTCATTAGAGAAGGAGCCCTAATCTAGATTAGGACATGCTGGGAGATCAAATCAGCTGTGTTCTTCCCAAAGACACCATGCTGGCATTACCTTAAGCATTAAAGGGAAATCACACAGAACCTAAATCTGGACAGCCGGACCCTAACTTGAGTCATTGTCCAGGGTACTGCCCAGGTCGCTTCATGACAGATGCCAAGCAACAAAGTAATTTCGATTTTGTAATGTGTGGATTCACATTCTAAAGGTGGCAGGGGTAAAATACAGGGAGCGAAAGGCTATTTGCAATTTGTACAGAAACCAGATGGCAGTTATAAGAGTCGAGGGGCATCTAAGGGAAGCAGTGGTTGGGAAAGGAGTGAGACAGGGTTGTAGCCTCTCCACGATGTTATTCAATCTGTATATTGAGCAATCAGTAAAGGAAACAAAAGAAAAATTCGGAGTAGGTATTAAAATTCATGGAGAAGAAGTAAAACCTTTGAGGTTCGCCGATGACACTGTAATTCTGTCAGAGACAGCAAAGGACTTGGAACAGCAGTTGAACGGAATGGACAGTGTCTTGAAAGGAGGATATAAGATGAACATCAACAAAAGCAAAACGAGGATAATGGAATGTAGTCAAATTAAATCGGGTGATGCTGAGGGAATTAGATAAGGAAATCAGACACTTAAAGTAGTAGAGAAGTTTTGCTATTTAGGGAGTAAAATAACTGATGAAGGTCGAAGTAGAGAGGATATAAAATGTAGACTGGCAATGGCAAGGAAATCGTTTCTGAAGAAGAGAAATTTGTTAACATCGAGTATAGATTTAAGTGTCAGGAAGTCGTTTCTGAAAGTATTTGTATGGAGTGTAGCCATGTATGGAAGTTAAACATGGACGATAACTAGTATGGACAAGAAGAGAATAGAAGCTTTCGAAATGTGGTGCTACAGAAGAAAGCTGAAGATAAGGTGGGTAGATCACGTAACAAATGAGGAGGTATTGAATAGTATTGGGGAGAAGAGAAGTTTGTGGCACAACTTGACTAGAAGAAGGGTACGGTTGGTAGGACATGTTTTGAGGCATCAAGGGATCACAAATTTAGCATTGGAGGGCAGCGTGGAGAGTAAAAATCGTAGAGGGAGACCAAGAGATGAATACACTAAGCAGATTCAGAAGGATGTAGGTTGCAGTAGGTACTGGGAGATGAAGAAGCTTGCACAGGATAGAGTAGCATGGAGAGCTGCATCAAACCAGTCTCAGGACTGAAGACCACAACAACAACAACAACAACAATGTGTGGATGAATTTCATTCTTGTATTTACTTCAGGCACACCACGTACTCATTCCAGTGTTTCGATAGTGAAGTTTTTTGGAGGTTTATCTACATTTTGCAGTAAATATTAGGTGACACAGTGTGTTCCTTTACCCTTTCGATACGAATGTGGTGTAAGTGAAATATAGAAATGGGTATTTCCGGATTGTAAGTTTGTATGGAACACTGTAAGACGTAGTAACTCACAGTTGGCATGTAGTGTTGAATTAGAGAGGTCATGCTAGCCAAAACTATTACAGATCTGGGCGAGATGGAGCTGCTTTTTAGGAGGCACGTAGGAGAGGATGCTCATGGCATATCCTTGCAGTAGAATCTTGTTTCCAAAAGACATCACTACTCATATCTAGTGTGTGACCTAGTTATAGTTATCACTAGCTGCTATGATCAGGGGCATTCAAGGGAAGTAGATCGATTGAAACTATGCAATAGCGGAATACTACTGAACACAACTCAATATGACATCCTGGGACTGAATTTTCGGATTCTAATAGCCATAAAAAGGGTCGTGTCTGTAAACCTAACGTATCCTCTGTGGTATTTGGCTGATACTCCTTTAGAACTACTACCAGCTTTCTGAACAATACCCTAGATACTACATAGTTCATAGTACAGCGACACAGAATGGGCGCATTAGCATGGAATGAATGTCCCAACATATTCAGCCATATCGAAGCAAGTATCATTGCAAGATCATGATAACAGTACTTTAGCCGTTGGGAACCATCTCAGTCCTGGGTCTTCCCTGTAGAGAATATATTTGTCAATGCCAGAGAAGTGTTCATCCGACTGAACATACATTCTGTGGTGTCACCGCCAGACACCACACTTGCTAGGTGGTAGCCTTTAAATCGGCCGCGGTCCGTTAGTATACGTCGGACCCGCGTGTCGCCACTATCAGTGATTGCAGACCGAGCGCCGCCACACAGCAGGTCTAGAGAGACTTCCTAGCACTCGCCCCAGTTGTACAAACGACTTTGCTAGCGATGGTTCACTGACAAAATACGCTCTCATTTGCCGAGACGATAGTTATCATAGCCTTCAGCTACGTCATTTGCTACGACCTAGCAAGCCGCCATTATCAGTTGCTATTGATATTGTAAAGAACGTACAGACAAGAGCTACGTTCAACATTAATGGATTAAAGTTAAGTATTCCACCAGTTACATCCTTTTTTTCTAGTCTTACTACCTTGTCCTGTTCCAGACCTCACGCCAGCCGGCGTGAGCTTAAACGCGTGCCTTTCGGCTTCCTCCAAACCCCGTGGGTTGGCTCCTGCCTATCCACAACACATTCCATTACACATCTACACAGTAGATCGACCGCAAGGTTTGGACAATAGTGTGACCATTCATCATCCACTCTGTGATGGAATGAACAAAGAAGATATGCAAGAAGTGCAGAAGGTGTAAATAAGAAAATTTGGAACTTTGTGTTAAGTTTCTATGGAATCAAACTGCTGAGTTAATTGATCCCTAGGCCTACACACCGCTTAATCTAACTTAAACTATCTTGCGCTAAGGTCAACACATACAGGTACACCCATGCCCGAGGGAGGAGTCGAACCTCCGGCGCAGGGAGCCAAGCGAACCGTGGCAAGGTGCCTCAGACTGCGAGGCTACCCCGCGCGGCTTGTAAATGCATGAGAGGGCGTAAACACAATAATACTGTACTATAATGACAGAAGTTAAATGAATGAATTAAAATTTGTGCTAT
The DNA here is from genome assembly GCF_023898315.1 of Schistocerca nitens. Taxonomy (NCBI): domain Eukaryota; kingdom Metazoa; phylum Arthropoda; class Insecta; order Orthoptera; family Acrididae; genus Schistocerca; species Schistocerca nitens. The sequence continues at coordinate 1,250,500,849 of NC_064614.1, forward strand.
TGTCGGGACTTGAACCCAGGTCTCCTGTTTACTTGGCGGATGTACCGAACATTATATCATGGGTTGTACTATGGCTACTATAGTTGCACAGATTGTCCTAGTCCAATACCCTTCCTCTCACGAACTTCAGTTTAATTAGGGAGAGCACTGGACCAGGGTAGTCCATGCAGCAGAGGTCGCCATGCTGCTACGGTAGGGTAATGGTTAGCAAGTCTGCCTAGTAAGCGGGTGACCTGGCTACAAGTCCAAGATTTAGAAAGAAAAAAAATTAATTTCTTCAGGCTCTATCATATGCCTGTTCTGCTGTTCACGGTCACCCCCTCATAAGTTCTCTTGCTGCTGAGGATGGCTCCCTTGCGTCAGCACAGACTCTCACCAGGTGCAGGTGAACAGCTGATGCTGCATCCGCGGTCTAGTGTACTCATCTGTTGCTGCCTGGCGACGCACTCTGTTGTAAGGTATATTAAGGTTGCAACTCACTGCCTGGCTGACCCGACATGCCACAGAAACGCCGAAAACAACCTTACAGAATAAATAACGTTAAAACGCTCCTGTTTCGGTGCTGTTCGTGGTACTGGTGAGCCGCAAACCACAGTCCCCACTCACACCATTCTGGGGCGGGAGCCACCGTTTGGGCTTATAGTGGTGTGAACACTGCCGATACCTGTACAGGTAGGACGCATGTTAATACATCAAGAGACAACCTGCATTGTACTTGAGGGAAGTGCAGACAGTACAATCTGTGGGGGATATTCGAATATATCCGACAAATAGTTGAGGTCCTGCTCGCATTCATCCGTTCAGTATACGATAAAAATATATTATGGCTTAGCTCACAAAGCTATATTATTGTGTTTGTTTACTTAAGGCAGTGTAGGTTCAGAAAGTGGTTTTATTTCATTCGCTTGATTATATTTGTTCGAAATATCGAGACATATTTTGTAATCTCCTTCGGTTGCAATATAAGACAAATGATACAATCTTCAAAGGTATTGTTTTTCAATAGTACTACAGCACACGCAACTTCAACAACAATCAGATAGCATATTGGATATGACATCCGGTTCCCAGAGCTGTACCGAACACTTGGGATTCATGAGTCTTGGGCAAAATACAACCTGGCCAAAGTAAGTGGATTTTCGAGTACCAGTAGGATCGGCAATGTGTTTCAGGCAAACTTCGTAGAAATATGTAACTTAAGAGAAAGGTATAACTGAAATTGCAATTAAAACTAGTTTCATAAACTTGTGAACAATTAAACGATACAAACAGGAGTTAAAGACATTAGCTGCCAGTGGACACTGATTTAAGTCAATGCCGGCCGCTGGTGGCCGAGCGGTTCTGGTGCTACAGTCTGGAACCGCGTGACCGCTACGGTCGCAGGTTCGAATCCTGCCTCGGGCATGCATGTGTGTGTTGTCCTTAGGTTAGTTAGGTTTAAGTGGTTCTAAGTTCTAGGGGACTTATGACCTCAGCAGTTGAGTCCCATAGTGCTCAGAACCATTTGAACCATTTGAACCATTTAAGTCAATAGGACAAGTTGAAAATTTGTGCAGGACCGGGATTCGAACCTAGGTCTCCTACAAACTATGCAGATGCCCCGTAAACTGCCCCATATCGACACCCTGGTCACTACAACCACACGGAACACCCTAGCTCGCCTCCCGTCAGAGCCAAATCCTCAACTTACACTATGCGTTACTGATGCTGCTCGTTAGCCTCAATATTCGCAACATGTAGATCTCGAGCCTGCTGTGCCATTTCGCTGAATTTATCATAGGCCGTTATATATGTAGTGCCTATTCTTTCAGACAGGTGTACACGAGGCTCGAACTCTTACGGGAATCAGCCAGATGACGAGAACAATGACGCTAATGAGCAGAAGCAGCACATCAGTAGTGTGTGGTATAAGCTGAGAATTTGGATCCGACACGAGGCACGCTAGGGTTGTCTGTGCGGTTATGGCGACCTCTATGTCTAGATGGCGTAGTGGTCACCTCATCTCCCTGGTAATTAGGAGACCTGGGTTCGTGTCCCTCTCTGGTAGAAATTTTCGACTTAATCTCACGATATAAATCAATGGCCATTGCCAACTTGTAATACACTCCTGGAAATTGAAATAAGAACACCGTGAATTCATTGTCCCAGGAAGGGGAAACTTTATTGACACATTCCTGGGGTCAGATACATCACATGATCACACTGACAGAACCACAGGCACATAGACACAGGCAACAGAGCATGCACAATGTCGGCACTAGTACAGTGTATATCCACCTTTCGCAGCAATGCAGGCTGCTATTCTCCCATGGAGACGATCGTAGAGATGCTGGATGTAGTCCTGTGGAACGGCTTGCCATGCCATTTCCACCTGGAGCCTCAGTTGGACCAGCGTTCGTGCTGGACGTGCAGACCGCGTGAGACGACGCTTCATCCAGTCCCAAACATGCTCAATGGGGGACAGATCCGGAGATCTTGCTGGCCAGGGTAGTTGACTTACACCTTCTAGAGCACGTTGGGTGGCACGGGATACATGCGGACGTGCATTGTCCTGTTGGAACAGCAAGTTCCCTTGCCGGTCTAGGAATGGTAAAACGATGGGTTCGATGACGGTTTGGATGTACCGTGCACTATTCAGTGTCCCCTCGACGATCACCAGTGGTGTACGGCCAGTGTAGGAGATCGCTCCCCACACCATGATGCCGGGTGTTGGCCCTGTGTGCCTCGGTCGTATGCAGTCCTGATTGTGGCGCTCACCTGCACGGCGACAAACACGCATACGACCATCATTGGCACCAAGGCAGAAGCGACTCTCATCGCTGAAGACGACACGTCTCCATTCGTCCCTCCATTCACGCCTGTCGCGACACCACTGGAGGCGGGCTGCACGATGTTGGGGCGTGAGCGGAAGACGGCCTAACGGTGTGCGGGACCGTAGCCCAGCTTCATGGAGACGGTTGCGAATGGTCCTCGCCGATACCCCAGGAGCAACAGTGTCCCTAATTTGCTGGGAAGTGGCCGTGCGGTCCCCTACGGCACTGCGTAGGATCCTACGGTCTTGGCGTGCATCCGTGCGTCGCTGCGGTCCGGTCCCAGGTCGACGGGCACGTGCACCTTCCGCCGACCACTGGCGGCAACATCGATGTACTGTGGAGACCTCACGCCCCACGTGTTGAGTAATTCGGCGGTACGTCCACCCGGCCTCCCGCATGCCCACTATACGCCCTTGCTCAAAGTCCGTCAACTGCACATACGGTTCACGTCCACGCTGCCGCGGCATGCTATCAGTGTTAAAGACTGCGATGGAGCTCCGTATGCCACGGCAAACTGGCTGACACTGACGGCGGCGGTGCACAAATGCTGCGCAGCTGGCGCCATTCGACGGCCAACACCGCGGTTCCTGGTGTGTCCGCTGTGCCGTGCGTGTGATCATTGCTTGTACAGCCCTCTCGCAGTGTCCGGAGCAAATATGGTGGGTCTGACACACCGGTGTCAATGCGTTCTTTTTTCCATTTCCAGGAGTGTATATTGATTATTCCTTGCTACTGTAGTGTTATCTTGAAGCTGTGAGAAAGTAGGGCAGGCATTCCAAGGCGCGGAAGCAGGGACGATGCTGAGGGCAGATGAAACTAGGAGAGATTTTGTTACACGATATAAACAGTAAGGGGAGTGCCTTGTAACAATGCAGACGCCCCCAGACGCAGTCCCAGGGCGTTAGTTACTCTTCAAGGAATTAACATGCAACTTCAAATGTCGTCTAGACGCTGTAGTAGGTTGTCACCGTAGAACTTTGCCACTAACAGGCACGTACTAGTGTATAAAGCCAGAGAGTTAAAACGCCAAAAACTGTTGACCCAGCAGTCCCTACTCCGGGGACCTCTTGCCCGGAAACGTCATTCAACGATGCTACAAAGCGTCAAAGTTATAGGCCATGAAGTTACAAACTTTCTATAATGACGGAGAAGGATAAATGTATCAATCTGAAATAAGGGTCCCTGGTTCAGAAACGAACGAGACGAAAGTTATAAGTGAAAACTGTTCCCATGCCTCTGATGACGGAGTACATGTACCGGTACTGTTGTTGCTTAAGATTGTAGGACAGGCAGTTTTCAGAGGTGGAAGTATGATGAAAACAAGGAAAAAATGACTAGTGCAGACCTTGTGTGCTACGTTCAATACAGGATATATTTTTCAAAATAGCGAAAATGAGAAACTGCTCATAGCTCTTCAGTTATGTATTTTAGAGCCCAAGTTAACCACACTTATTCTTGTATATTACCACCTCTGAAACTTGCATACCCTAGATCCTACATAGCACCAGTACGTGTATTCCACTGTCTGGGGTATCAGATTGATTTTCCCTTGTGAGTTTCGACTCGTTCGTTTACGAACCAGGGACCCTTACCGCAAATTGATACATTTATCCGTCTCCAACACTCTTGAAAGTCTGCAACATCATCACGGAAACATCATGTGTACAGGGTGGTCCATTTATCGTGAACGGGTTAAATATCTCACGAAATAAGCGTCAAACGAAAAAAGTACAAAGAATGAAACTTGCCTAGCTGGAAGGGGGAAACCAGATGGCGCTTTGGTTGGCCCGCTACGTGGTGCAGCCATAGGTCAAACGGATTTCAACTGCGTTTTTTTTAAAATAGGAACCCCCATTTTTTATTAACTATTCGTGTAGTACGTAAAGAAATGAACCACTTTTTTCGCTTTGTGATAGGTGGCGCTTTAATAGTCACAAACATATGGCTAACAATTTTAGACGAACAGTTGGTAACAGATAGGTTTTTTCAATTCAAATACAGAACGTAGGTGACTTTGAACATTTTATTCCGGTTGTTCCACTGTGATACATGTACCTTTGTGAACTTATGATTTCTGAGAACGCATGCTGTTACGCCTTGATTACCTGTAAATATCACATTAATGCAATAAATGCTCAAAATGATGTCCGTAAACCTAAATTTATTTGGCAATACGGGTAACGACATTCACCTCAAAAGCGAGTATCTCGCCTTCCGTAATGTTCGCACATGCATTGACAATGCGCAGACGCATGTTGTCAGGCATTGTCGGTGGATCACGATAGCAAATATCCTTCAAAAGAAGGAAATTCGGGGACGTCAGATCCGGTAAACGTGCGGGGCATGGTATGGTGCTTTGACGACCAATCCACCTGTCATGAAATATGCTATTCAATACCGCTTCAACCGCACGCGAGCTGTGTGCCGGACATCCATCATGTTGGAAGTACATCGCCATTCTGTCACGCAGTGAAACATCTTGTAGTACCATCGCTGGAACGTTACGAAGAAAATCCGCATACATTGCACCATTTAGATTGCCATCGATAAAATGGAGGCCCATTATCCTTCCTCCCATAATGCCGCATCATACTTTAACCCGCCAAGGTCGCTGATGTTCCACTTGTCGCAGCCAGTGTGGATTTTCCGTTGCCCAGTAGTGCATATTATGCCGGTTACCGCTGCTGGTGAATGACGCGTCGCCGGCCGCAGTGGCCTTGCGGCTCTAGGCGCTGCAGTCTGGAACCGCGAGACCGCTACGGTCGCAGGTTCGAATCCTGCCTCGGGCATGGATGTGTGTGATGTCCTTAGGTTAGTTAGGTTTAACTAGTTCTAAGTTCTAGGGACTAATGACCTCAGCAGTTGAGTCCCATACTGCTCAGAGCCATTTGAATGACGCGTCGTCGCTAAATAGAACGCGTGCAAAAAATCTGTCATCGTCCCGTATTTCTCTTGTTCCCAGTGGCAGAACTGTACACGACGTTCTGAGTTGTTGCCATGCAATTCCTGGCGCATAGAATTATGGTTCGGGTGCAATCGATGTTGATGTAGCACTCTGAACACCGACGTTTTCGAGATACTCGATTCCCGCGCAGTTTGTCTGCTACTGATGTGCGGATTAGCCGCGACAGCAACTAAAACACCTACTTGGGCATCATCATTTGTTGCTGGTCGTGGCTGACGTTTCACATGTGGCTGAACACTTCCTGGAACTATCCGGCGAACGGTTCGGACACTTGGATGATGTCGTCCAGGATACCGAGCAGCATACATAGCACACGCTCGTTGGGCATTTTCATTACAATAGCCGTACATCAACACGATATCGACCTTTTTCGAAACTGGTAAACAGTCCATTTTAACACGGGTAATGTATCATGAAGCAAATACCGTCCACACTGGCGTACCTATACGTTTGTGACTATTACAGCGATATCTATCACAAAGCGAGAAAAGTGGTCCAACTAAAACATTCATATTTATTTACGCACTACACGAATATGTAATAAAAATGGGGGTTCCTATTTAAAAAAACGCAGTTGATATCAGTTTGACCTATGGCAGCGCCATTTAGCGGGCCAACCATAGCGCCTTCTGGTTTCCCCCTTCAAGCTAGACGAGTTTCGTTCTTTGTAGTTTTTTCGTTTGGTGCTTATTTCGTGAGATATTTGGCCCGGTCACTATCAATGGACCACCCTGTATATACACATTTACAGGCGCCGGTGCCTATAACTTTGACACTCTGTAGCGTCATTGAATGACGTTTGACGTTTCCAGGCACGAGCTCCTATGTAAAACTCGATCTACTAACTTCCCTCTACAACCTCTAGAAGTGTGTAATATGAACTGCGAAATACCCCGTACATCCGAAACGAGTTACTTGTCGAATGTGATTCTACCAAAGCTACAGCAGACAATGTTCTGACGTTTTATTGGGGCCGAGCAGTAAGGGAAATGCGGGAACTTGCTATCTCGTCTCAGATGTTCCAGAGTACCAGTCACCATACCGCTCCAGCAGCTCACCCGTTATTTAGCTACACATATCCTAACTGTACAACAATAAATCAGAATTAGAAGAACACGCTGTATCTTTAGGGGTAGGGAATGAAAAGTAAATTAAAAATATGTATGTCGTTCTCATGCAGGATTTCAGTTCAGTAAAATTGTTGGGAAAGTTTGTGTTACCCTTAGATGCATTTTTTGTCATGTTGTTGCATGTAGCTAAGGTAATCAGCTATTAACGCTTATATTTGCCGTATATGTCACACAGATATGTAACAGGAAAGTTCTGGACTTTCTCCCAGATGATGCGAACAATAGTGACGAAATTACATCGCACTAACTGTGGTACCTGATGGCCCAGTATTAAAGCAGTGGCCACGAAATCGAGAGGTCGTGAGATCGAATTCTGCCGGAACAGCGATACTTTCTTGTGCTTTTAATCTACGCTTCACCACTCAAAGGTGTGAGGAATTTTGAGGAGAACATGTAGTTCAAATTCCGCTTTAACTTGTGAGCCCCATTTGCCGCTGTTGGAAGACGTGGTTAGAATAAGAATAGCGACACACAACTCGCCGAAATGGCGCCCTGTCGAAAGAGTTGCACCTCGATACTGAGGCACACGAAAGAAAAAGGTATACTTTTCAGGAGGTGGTGCCACAGAGCTCTTATATATTTTTAAAAAAATCATGTAACCGCCATGACCTGTTGGTAAAATACAACTAGTTTCAGTCGTCTGTCAACTGTCAGGTTTCTCTATAACAAATACAGTAATACATAAGTAACATTACAGACTTAAACTGTAACGAAGGTGTTAATTGATGTAAATGTTAACAATAACACACATGCAATGGAACGCCACGTACTGACATAAAAGTATTCACAGCATCATTTAGCCGTTGGTAAAACTATGGGAGTAAGTGGTTCAGAATTGTACAGGGATACCCGTTATTACATCGTTAAATATGTTACGTCATCTGTCTATAAGAACTGTGAGATAGGGCAGCACTCATTCACGGCAAAACTAACTGCCGTGAACTCTGTGAACTGATTCATACCACACAAACGTGACTGACCAGCTGATCACTGTTTACTGGTAGAGCCGAAGATAGTCATAGAGTTCTATATACGTCGATGATGAGTAGAATCTTGCGATTACTGAGTTGTGTATCATCTGCTACGATACGTTCATGTGACAGTCATAACATGTTTTCAACACTCAAAGAATCTGGTATAGGCATGCGAATTCACATACACAGATATGTAAATAGGCAGAATAGGGCGCTGCGGTCGGCAACGCCTATATAAGCCAAGAAGCGTTTGGCACAGTTGTTAGATCGGTTACTGCTTCTACAGTGGCAGGTTATCAAGATTTAAATGAGTTTGAACGTGGCGTTATAGTCGTCGCACGAGCGATGGGACACAGCAGTTCCGAGGTAGCGATAAAGTGGGATTTCCCGTACGACCATTTCACAAGTGTACACTGAATATCAGGATTCCGGTGAAACATCAAATCTCCGACATCGCTGCGGCCGGAAAAAGATCCTGCAAGAACGGGACCAACGATGACTGAAGAGAGGCGCTCAGCATGACAGAAGTCCAACCCTTCCGCAGGTTGCTGCAGATTTCAGTGCTGGGCCATCAACAATATCAGCGTGCGAACCATTCAACTAAACTTCATTGATATGATCTTTCGGAGCCGAAGGCTCACTCGTGTACCCTTGATGACTGCACGACACAAAACTTTACGCCTCGCCTGGGCCCGTCATCATCGACACTGGACTGTTGATGACTGGAAACATGTTGCCTGGTAGGACGAGACTCGTTTCAAATTATATCCAGCGGGTGGGCGTGTACGGGTATGGAAACAGCCGCAGGAATTCGTGGACCCTGCATGTCAGCAGGGGACTGTTCAAGCTGGTGGAGACTGTTTACGGGTGTGGGGCGTGTGCAGTTGGAGTGATAATGGACCCTAAATACGTTTAGATACGACTCTGACAGGTGACAGGTACGTAAGCATCCCGTCTGATCACCTGCTTCCATTCATGTCCATTGTGCATTCCGAAGGATTTGGGCAATTGCAGCAGGACATTGAGACGCCCCTTGCGACCGTAATTGCTACAGAGTGGCTCCAGGAGCACTCTTCCGAGTTTAAACACTTCCCCTGATTACCAAATTCTCCAGACATGAACATTACTGAGCAAGTCTGGGATCTTGCAACGCGCTGGTTGGAAGGCATCTCCACCCTCTCGTACTCTTACAGATTTATGGAGAGCCCTACAGGAGTCATGGTGTCAATTCGCTCCAGCACTTCTTCAGACTTTAGTCGAGTCCATGCCACGTCGTGTTCCAGCACTTCTGCGTACTCGCGGCGGCCCTATACAATATTTGGCTGGTGTACCAGTTTCTTTGGCTCCTAATTTGCGTGAGTTACAGTCAGAGTAGCGGTGACTGAAGACAAAATGCATAGAAGTAATTTCTGATACGTACTCATATTCAATAGTGTGAAATGAGTTATAATTACATTCACAGTCACATTTATAGAATGCCGACGTATTTTATGTTTCGGTAACAGGTAACTCTGTACAAATGTGAACCATTTACCTCCTCACGATTTCACGATACTAGGTTTCCGGAATGAGTCACATCGCTGTGATATAGTATTATTTTCAGCGTATTATTCATGTTTTTCATCACCTGAAGATAGTGATTTTATATTTTGACTATCACGATTCTACGAATACTCTCAGATGAGTACGGCATAGATCGTTACATGTGTGCCTTTGTTAACATTTACATCAGTTAACAGATTCGTGACAATTTAATCCTGTAATTTGAGTTATGTATTATTTTATTTGGAGTAAAGGAACTTCATGATAGTCAGACGACTGAAGCTGGTTGTATAACAAAAAAATGTTTTACTAGCAGCCTAAGGCGGTAGTACGATATACGTCAAATCATAAAAAGTCCTCTCGCGGCAGCCGCAGCGGCTGAGTTCTTGCGATGAGCGAGACAAATCAAACGAAATATTATTTCGTAAAATTACTCCAAAGCTTTTGCTGGGGGGTCCTGATTATTTCTGTGCACTACCACGTGTGTGCTATCAAGCTAATAATGATCATCAACCTTGCCCTTACCCGCTGTAGAGGGTTAAAATAAACACAGTGTATGTCACTGATGAATGTCCTGCAACCATCTGACTACTTTAAGAAACTCTCAATCCGAACCCTAGCCTGGACTAGGAACATCGTACTCAGTCGCCGACCGATGTGGCCGGACGGTTCTAGGCGCCTCAGTCCGGAACCGCGCACCTGCTACGGTCGCAGGTTCGAATCCTGCCTCTAGAATGGAAGTGTGCGATGTCCTTAGGCTAGTTAGCTTTAAGTAGTTCTAAGTCTAGGGGACTGATGACCTCAGATATTAAGTCCCATAGTGTTTAGAGCCGTTTGAACCATTTTTTCTTACGCAGTCTCTAGACTGGCTTCTAACAACCTTCACCAAGTCCGCTTCGCACGGTAGACAACACCTCGTACTAACTAGTTGGTCTACCCTCTGCTAGTTGATCTCTTCCCAAACGGTCTGTGTCAACTCACTAAACTCACGCCTTGAAAACAGGCATTTGTCCAAGTTGGTTCCACACCTGCGCACTGGAAAGCACTTCTGAAAACTTTCTACACTTTCCACGCAGGGAGAAGAAATTTATTGATCACTAACTACCGAAATACACGACGCAACCTGACAACCGCCCCTGAGGGCTCAAAACTCGCCTCGTACGTCCCCTCCCACTTCCCACTACATGCCGACACTTGCAGGAGAGTGTCTCCCTAAGCGGATCAGGAAATAATACCCGTCCTGTAGGGAACACTCGCCTTTGAAACACTCGAGGTCTGGCCATGTTCCAGCCTTTAGCCGGATTAAGCCGCGACTGGACAATTACTTCCACTCTGGAGAATGGTTCCCGTCCTCTGCAAGCCAGTAAACCGTAACCTGCCAGGAAACAGGCGCTGCCTCGCGACAGCACTCAGCGCTCGTTGACGGTCGCGGTCGGGAGCAGATACGTTGGAGTGGAATGCCAGAATACCTACCGCCATTATACGTAATTTCCGTAATAGGTGACGCGGTAGAAGCTGGGAAGAAGTGCTAAGGTGCCGGACCGAAACTAGATTACTCATTTTGCTTAAAAGAATTTGTTACTCAGAAATTCAAACTTCAATCTCAAAACACAAAAAGCTTCATTAACTTTCACAGAAGGAATAATACATGCTGTGTAGCCCATATTGCAATTTCTGATGACTTTATGCTGCAAGAGATAACAGTTCAACAGTCTGATGGCGATACACATGAATTCAAGCCGTAATCACAAATGTTACACACTGAACATAGCGCAGGAAAAGAAAAGGTGTCAATATACAAATGAAAGTGAAAGATTTTAGATAATACCTATAAAATGCAGATTTACTTGATATACAAGTTAAACTCTGAGTCAGTCATAAATGTGGCCTCTGCAATGAATTAAATAGAACAGAATATATGGATAGAAATACTTCAAACATAAATTCGTTACCATAAGCAGCCCACAGACACAAAACATAAGCGAAGGCACTTACACGTTTTATACCAAAGGCACTTGTTCAAGTGCCGAATTAGTACACCAGTGGCCACTAAAATTGCTACACCACGAAGATGACGTGCTACAAACGAGAAATTTAACCAACAGGAAGTAGATGCTGTGATATGCAAATGATTAGCTTTTCAGAGCATTCACACAAGGTTGGCGGCGGCGGCGACACCTACAACGTGCTGACATGACGAAAGTTTCCAACCGATTTCTCATACACAAACAGTAGTCGACCGGCGTTGCCTGGACAAACGTTGTTCTGATGCCTCGTGCAAGGAGGAGAAATGCGTACCATCACGTTTCCGACTTTGATAATGGTCGGATGGTAGCCTATCGCGATTGCGATTTATCGTATCGCGACATTTCTGCCCGCGTTGGTCGAGATCCAATGACTATTAGCAGAATATGGAATCGGTGGGTTCAGGAGGGTAATACGGAACGCCGTGCTGGATCCCAACGGCCTCGTATCACTAGCAGTCGAGATGACAGGCATCTTATCCACATGGCTGTAACGGATCGTGCAGCCACGTCTCGATCCCTGAGTCAACACATGGGGACGTTGCAAGACAACAACCATCTGCACGAACAGTTCGACGACGTTTGCAGCAGCTCGGAGACCATGGCTGCGGTTACCCTAGACGCTGCATCACAGCCAGAAGCGCCTGCGATGGTGTACTCGCGAACCTGGATGCACGAATGGCAAAACGTCATTTTTTCGGATGAATCCAGGTTCTGTTTACAGCATCATGATAGTCGCATCCATGTTTGGCAACATCGCGGTGAACGCACATTGGAAGCGTGTATTCGTCATCGCCATACTGGCGTATCACCCGGCGTGATGGTATGGGGTGCCATTGGTTACACGTCTCGGTCACCTCTTGTTCGCATTGAGGGCACCTTCAACAGTGGACGTTAGATTTCATATGTGTTACGACCCATGACTCTACCCGTCAATCAATCCCTGCGAAACTCCATTTTTCAGCAGGATAATGCACGACCGCGTGTTGCAGGTCCTGTATAGGCCTTTCTGGATACAGAAAATGTTCGACTGTTGCCCTGGCCAGCACATTCTCCAGATCTCTCACCAATTGAAAACGCGTGGTCAATGGTGGCCGAGCAACTGGCTCGTCACAATACGCCAGTCACTACTCTTGATGAACTGTGGTATCGTGTTGAAGCTGCATGGGCAGCTGTACCTGTACACGCCATCCAAGCTCTGTTTGACTCAATGCCCAGGCGTATCATCGCCGTTATTATGGCCAGAGGTGTTTGTTCTGAGTACTGATTTCTCAGGATCTATGCACCCAAATTGCGTGAAAGTGTAATCACATGTCAGTTCTATTATAAAATATTTGTCCAATGAGTACCCGTTTATCGTCTGCATTTCTTCTTGGGGTAGCAATTTTAATGGCCAGTAGTGTAGTATCTGTTGCACACAGTAGCTACTAATTTAAAACTTAACAAAACGCTACCAACTTGAGGTCATAGCACTATTCAAAACTTGACAGGAGATTAAAGGCGTTATTCGGATTTCAGATATAACCAGGACTCGACAAAATTATAATAAGCACAATAACTCCAACAGGCTTCTGGAGAATCTGGACAAAAAGAGTCATCGCACCACCTCTTAGCTCTCAAGACCGACTAGATGTAACATCGTGGTCACACACTCTCAGAGTGGAGCGGAACTGACAAGACTCCCTTAACAGTCCGCCGCAGTATCATCCATTCAGTGCGGGCTGCAGAAGATTTCGCGCCCCAGAGTTCACGAATATCACACAGTACCTTGACTTGTTCTTCAGGATGCTGACAGAGCCCTTCGAGGCACACGTGGCTCTAGCAATCATAAAAGCGGCGCACGCTATTAAGTATCAGCCACACTGAACACATCCACCACAGCCGAATGCTCCCGAACGCTGGCCCCACAATCAGCAGGGACTGTAGTCTCTGAAACGGCAAAGCGCACGGGCCCAATCTCCCCACACCCCGCTCCCAGCCCGCGCTACCTGCCCAAGAAACCCTCTGTGAATAACTATATTGTCTGACACCCACCATGGTGACTATTCTTCGTCTTATGCGTAATTTGCATCGTTTCTTTTCAATTAGCTTTGCTGGAAATTTATTTAAAGAAACCAGAACTTGTTAATTCAAACATAACGATACTGAACCTTAAGATCGCCGCATACATTTTCTCATCAATCAGAGATTTTACTACTTGCAGATACATAAATTATTATCCGTTATTCAGCATTTTTTGTTGTTAGAATGTAACTGTTCATCATGTGGATTAAAAAGATATACGAAAGGTATATCGTCATGTGACCTCTAGGGGCTGATATATTGGACAGGTTCGAAGCGGAGTGATCTATGGCACACAAAATAGACCTCCCCGTCGGGAACCGACTCTGTGACGTGACAGATTTATAGTCACATCGGCATTGGGTGGAACTCTGATCACTTGTAATACACTGACGCTACGTGCATTGAAAGAGACAATTCAATAACGTATTTCACTCCACTTTTCTGTACCTCTGTATCTTCTCGAGCTACTGCCAGAATGACCCAAATAATATGATGTAACCGCCCTAATTGACTTTTACACTCTGTTGCTATTTGATATTCGTAGTAATAATAATATTCACTTAGGACAAGTGAATAATAAACGCAATCACTGAGGTGTACTCTGGAACGTAATGTAAAACACAGGTGAATTGCAATGTCGGGTTCTTTGGAGAACAGTAGTGGGGTTAAATTATAGATACCAGATAAGAAAACAGTTTAGTATCCGAATGTTTAATCTGAGGAACTTACTTTCGCACTGGTAATAAAATCAGAATACTTTAGCGTATTTTGCCACAATACGTTTATAATTTTAATACTTCTTAATTACTGTTTTTAAATTAAATAAAAAACATAAAACTTCAGAAGAGACATACAGTATTGCTGTTGAACTACCAAAGAGTTTTTCCTTCGGCACCATTTGTGGATGCAGAAGAAAACCTAAAGGGGAAACTTCGTTGATCCGCCACCCTAGCTCCATGCTGTTCAGTAATATTTTTTCTACCATACAGTTCGTCCTTAAATACCGTGAAAATTATTAAAACATCCGTGTTCCTCTGCTATGTAGTAACTAGAGGCATATTCTCAATATTGTGTAGTAGGAGCCGTAATATTCAACCCCTAAACCAAACAATAATCATTATAATTCTGATATTAATCTATGAATACGTCATATTATCATTTAATTATTCTATATTTTACGACCTTGATGTATTCCAACTTACCGCTTTGATAGCTGAATTTTCTTTTCATGATGATATGTCACAAGACATGAAAAATATATTTGAAACAATGACGGCAAAACAGGCTTATAATCTGAAAGAAGAAATATAGAATAAAAAGAAGTGAGATACACGCTGAAAATTGTGTATTAACTGGTAAACAATTCGTGATATGTCGATACGGGAGTAATTTCTCGTTGTAGAACGAACGAACAAAAATATCCTCGTAGGGAACCTTAAATATATTACAAGTTGAGTTGACGTGGCATGTAATAGTTCTAAATTCAGACCCGAAGCTATCTTGACTACATGCACTGATGACCCAAAACATTATGACTACGGCCGAGAACCAATCTGAATGCTACATGGTGACGTTGCGTGACCATGACACGGTAAGGGAAGTATATAAGCAGAGCAGAGACGAATATGGAAACATTCTGGTGACGAAACGCAATGGAAATTGAGAGATTCGCTGACGTGAGTGATTTTGACCCAGTTTCTAGGAATGAGATTCTCCGAAACGGCGAAGTTGGTCAGCTACTCACTCGTCACTGTAATGAGCATCTACGTCAAGTAGCTGAAGGACGGTGAAGCGAAAAGTGTTTTAGGTCCACGTCTCATCACGGATAGTGGCGGTCGGCAGCTTGCTAGCTCTGTAAATCTGGACAGGCGTCGATGTGTAGCAAATCTAACGACAGTGTGCAATGCCCGTGCATGCAGAAGTGTCTATTGTCACAGCTTTCAGTTCACAGTGTTCAATATCGGGTTCTGCAGCAGACGACCTCTACGTGTCCCCATGTTAACCCAAAGTCATGATTAATTACGAGTGAAGTGGGCACGGAGACATCGAGACTGCCACATGCACCAGTTCATACGTGTCACCTAATCGGATAAATCATATTCCTTGTTACAAAAAGTCGGTCGTCCTGTTCGAATACTATGTCATCAAGACGAAAGTCTGCCCAAAACCTGGAGGGCGCCATGGACGCTGCCTGGTGGAGCCAGTGTTACGCTTTGAGGGCCTTACACCTGGTTTTCCCTGGCGGGCGATGACATCTGCAACGACGACGACTACCCTGGCACAAGTTCAGAATCGCGCTACGTGGTCTGGGGACCATGATGGGAAACTCTCGTTTCATGTGCTGGACGTAAGATTGATTTGAACCAGAAGCAGCACATCTGCGACACCATCGGCCGCCGTCTTCGTGACCTTACACCACCGGCACATAATGTACGGGAAATGCGTGGCGTATGCCTAGGCATCTGTGGGCAGGAAACCTACCAAGGACTGCAGAATACGTGTTCAGCTGAATCGTTGCTGTATTATGTTCGAAGCGTAGCCCAACACTCTACTATGCTGCTGATCACATCGTTTAGGTTCATCAGTGCAGTTTGGACATTTGGTAAGAAATTACTTTTCATTGAACAGGAGACTCAGAATCCAAATGAAAGTATTTAAAAGAACAGTTCCACTTTTTTCCTTGTCCTACTATATTAGTTACTTTTTCATATCCAACAAATTCTGATACAAAATCGTTGTAATAAAAAAAGATATAAAGTGTAACCAGAATTGAGATGAAATTATCTAAATTGAGAACAGTACCCCTAATAAATCAGCTAACCTTTATTGTACCCAATATCTCCGAATGCTAATCTCAGCCCTAATGAAAATCATCACTGTACGTTATCAACGACTTTACTCTCTATACTGTCAGTGATATATAGAGGGTGGTCCATTGATCGTGACCGGACCAAATATCTCACGAAATAAGCGTCAAACGAAAAAACTACAAAGAATGAAACTTGTCTAGCTTGAAGGGGGAAACCAGATGGCGCTATGGTTGGCCCGCTAGATGGCGCTGCCATAGATCAAACGGATATCAACTGCGTTTTTTTTGTTTTTTTTTTTTTTTTTTAACAGGGAAACCCATTTCTTATTACATATTCGTGTAGTACGTAAGAAGTATGAATGTTTTAGTTGGACCACTTTCTTCGCTTTGTGACAGATGGCGCTGTAATAGTCACAAACATATGGCTCACAATTTTAGACGAACAGTTGGTAACAGGAAGTTTTCTTAAATTAAAATACGCAACGTAGGTACGTTTGAACATTATATTTAGGTTGTTCAAATTTGATACATTTACCTTTGTGAACTTATCATTTCTGAGAACGCATGCTGTTACCGCGTGATTACCTGTAAATGCCACATTAAAGCAATAAATGCTCAAAATGATGTCCGCCAACCTCATTGCATTTGGAAATACGTATAACGACATTCCTCTCAACAGCGAGCAGTTCGCCTTCCGTAATATACGCACATGCATTGACAATGCGCTGACGTATGATGTCAGGCGTTGTCGGTGGATCACGATAGCACATACAGAAAGAAATCCAGAGACGTCAGATCCGGTGCACATGCGGGCCATGGTATGGTGCTTCGACGACCAATCCCCCTGTCATGAAATATGCTGTTCAATACCGCTTCACCCGCACGCGAGCTATGTGCCGAAAATTCATCATGTTGGAAGTACATCGCCATTCTGTCATGCAGTGAAACATCTTGTAGTAACATCGGTGGAACATTACGTAGGAAATCAGCATATACTGCTCCATTTAGATTGCCATCGATAAAATGGGGGCCAATATCCTTTCTCCCATAATGCCGTTCCATACATTAAATCGCCAAGGTCGCTGATGTTCCACTTGCAGGAGCCATCGTGGATTTTCCGTTGCCCAATAGTGCATATTACGCCGATTTACGGTACCGCTGTTGGTGACTGACGCTTCGTCGCTAAATAGAATGCGTGCAAAAAATCTGTCATCGTCCCGTAATTTCTCTTGTGCCCAGTGGCAGTACTGTACACGAATTTCAAAGTCGTCGTCATGTAATTCCTGGTGCATAGAAATATGGTACGGATGCAGTCGATGTTGATGTAGCATTCTCATCACCGACGTTTTTGAGATTCCCGATTCTGGCGCAATTTGTCAGCTACTGACGTGCGGAATAGCCGCGACACCAGCTAAAACACCTACTTGGGTATCATCATTTATTGTAGGTCGTGGTTGACGTTTCACATGTGGCTGTTCACTTCCTGTTTCAAATGGTTCAAATGGCTTTGAGCACTATGGGACTTACCTTCTGAGGTCATCAGTCCCCTAGAACTTAGAACTACTTAAACCTAACTAACCTAAGGACATCACACACATCCATGCCCGAGGCAGGATTCGAACCTGCGACCGTAGCGGTCGCGCGGTTCCAGACTGTAGTGCCTAGAACTGCCCGGCCACTCCGGCCGGCTGTCCTGTTTCCTTAAATAACGTAACTATATGGCGAACGGTCCGGACACTTGGACGATGTCGTCCCGGATACCGAGCAGCAGACATAGCACACGGCCGTTGGGCATTTTGATCACAATAGCCATTTATCAATACAATATCTACCTTTTCCGCAATTGGTAAACGGTCCATTTTGACACGGATAATGTATCACGAAGCAAATACCGTCCGCACTGGCGGAATGTTACGTGATATCACGTAGTTATACGTTTGTGACTGTTACAGCGCCATCTATCACAAAGTGAAGTAAGTGGTCCAACTAAAACATTCATATTTCTTTGCTTACTACATGAATATGTAATGAAAAATGGGAATTCATATTTTAAAAAAAAATAGTTGATATCCGTTTGACCTATGGCAGTGCCATCTGGACCAACCATAGCGCCTTCTGGTTTTCCCCTTGAAGCTAGACGACTTTCGTTCTTTGTAGGTTTTTCGTTTGACGCTTATTTCGTGAGAAGTTTGGCCTGGTCACTATCACTGGACTACCCTGTATAAGACCAGAAAAAAACACCAATATTCCCTGAACACACCTCCGCTGCTAGCGCTGGAAGATTTGTACGCTGTCAAACGTCACGGAACACGAGTCACCTAGAAGAAGATATGTAGTTCGAAGTATAAGAAGCGAAAAGTAGTGGTAATTTTGGAGGAATTGAAATCTGGCGCTTGAGTGCAGAGCGAGGAAATATCCGAAGGACGTAGAGGAGAGAGAATTCAGTGTAACTGGCTTAAGACAGTCAACCACAAATTAGGATAAATAACATATCACAGAGACAGCGTAAAAGTGACGTGACTGGAGAGCGGTTGTTGTACGGTCTGCGTGTTGCTTTGCCTGTTACGAGTCCTACCTTTAGCAAAAGAGCCTTCGATCCTCCTGGTCTAACCCTTGGATAAGGCAGTTGAAATTATTGTGGGATAATTTTCCTCTGTCCGTTCCTGCTAAATATCTCTGCCTTCTGGACACCAGGACAGAAGCGAACATGTGATACATTTCTCAACCTCTTACAACTGCTCTCCTACCATCTACCCCGTCTCGGTATCTGCCTAAACAGCTTCCTTGTCTGTAGCTTACTTCATCTGCTTACAGCTTAGTCAATGTATATCAGAATATCAGATGCTGTGGCGCGCACTTGATGCCCAGTATTTACGCATAGGCATTCAAACTGCGATTCATTCCGCGCTTAAAATGCAAATACACCGAAGAGAAACACTAATATGTATTACAATGGGACATAGCATCTGCCTTTCCCTGCGCAGTGGTTTTCGGAGTTAGTGGACAGGTGTAGATGCAATTTGGGTCGCTATGATTCCAGACCCCCGTTGCTGTAACTCTTCGATGGGTCTGATTAATCACTTCAACAGAATATAGCAGCAGCTTCTTAAGCAACCTTCAAGTCAGATTCTGTCCTTTATCCTGACTTACTCAGACTGTCTTCAGTATCCTCTAACTTCAACGGCGAATATACACAATTTGATCAAAAATATTCAGACATCTTTTAGTGGAAAATATATAGGGTGTGTCCTACCTTCGCTGTTATGATAACTTGAACCCTGCAGGGGATGCTCTTAGTAACGTGTATGAAGGTCTGTGGAGGAATGGCAGACCATCCTTCCTCAGTAGACCGTAGTGATGAAAGACGGTGGGGCCTGCGCCGAAGTCGGCGTTCTAAACCATTCGAAAAGTGTTCCATCGGGCTCATGTCGGGATTCTGGGGAGACCACTCTATTCCAGCAAAATTACTGTCCGAAAGCTGTTCAAAAAATGGTTCAAATGGCTCTGAGCACTATGGGACTCAACTGCTGAGGTCATTAGTCCCCTAGAACTTAGAACTAGTTAAACCTAACCAACCTAAGGACATCACAAACATCCATGCCCGAAGCAGGATTCGAACCTGCGGCCGTAGCAGTTCCAGACTGCAGCGCCTTTAACCGCACGGCCACTTCGGCCGGCCCGAAAGCTGTAGAATGAGTTCGTGAGTTCCTGCATTTACCTTTTTTTAAGCTCAATAAAAAGACCACGTCCTAACGAAGAAAAGTTCTCCAGTACCTCACCCGCACTTCACTGTTAGCACTGCACGTGATGGCAGCTAAAGTTCTCCATACATTCGCGAAACTAAGACACTTGCCTCGAACTGTCACATCATCACTCCCATTCATTCGTTTCTAGTCACCCACTCTCCAGTGGCGTCGCTGTTTACACCGCTTCAAGCATCGCTTAATACTGAGTGCAGAAATGTGTGGCTTATGAGGAGCTGCTCGACCATCGTACGCCACTGTTTTTAATTTTCTGCACACAGTCATTGTCCCAACTGGCAGCACTTTGAAAATAGTGAGTGCTTCTTTCCGCTGATTCCATGCTAGTTTTTACCGCCACCCTCTGCAATGCTGGTCGGTTACTGTATGTCAATACAAGAGCCACGTCTGTTAAGATGTAGCTGTTCCTTCTCGATTCTACTGCCGGGGAACTCGTCTGACGTCTGAACTAGAGCTGGAGGGAACTGACACCAAGAATCCACAAATCCGTAATAAGGGTTGAGATCTCTTCTGAACAGCACGTTCCAAAGCATCCCAGATACGCTCAATAATGTTTATGTCAAGAGAGTTTGGTGGCTAGCGGAAGTGTGTAACAAAGAAGAGTGTCCCTGGAGCCACTCTGTAGCAATTCTGGACGTGTTGGGTCCTATTGGAATAGCCCAAGTCCGTCGGAATGCTCAGTGGACATGAATTGATGCAAGTTGTCAGACAGACAGAATCGTATCCACACATATCAGGCTTCCCTCCACCAGTTTGAAGAGTCCCTGTTGACATGCAGGTGACTCAGGCGTCAATACGTCAGTGTTGACTGGCCCAGGCGAGGCCTAAAGCTTTGTGTCGTGCAGTGATCAAGGGTACACGAGTTGGCCTTCGGCTCCAAAAGCCCGTATCGACGGTGATTCCTTGATTGGTTCGCACGCTGACACTCTTCGGTGGCCCAGCATTGAAATCTACAGCAATCGGCGGAAGGATTGCACTTCTCCCACGCTGAACGATTCTCTTAAGTCGTCGGTGGTCCCCATCTTGTAGGATATTTTTCCGGCCGCAGCGATGTCGGATTTGATGTTTCACCGGATTCCTGATATTCACGGTACACTCGTGAAACGGTCGTACGGGAAAATCCCCATTTCACCGCTACCTAGGAGATACTGTGTCCTATAGCTCGTGCGCCGACTATAATACCACGTTGAAACTCACTTAAATCCTCATGACCTGCCACTGTAGCAGCAGTAACCGATCTAACTGCCGAGGAAAACAAACTATCGCTGGAGCTCTCCCAAAGCCCGAAGTATTTTTCGTTGTACGTTAGGGCAGTCAGTGATACACAATAAGTGTTTTTTTTTTTTCAAATGTGTGTGAAATCTTATGAGACTTAACTGCTAAGGTCATCAGTCCCTGCGCTTACACACTACTTAACCTAAATTATCCTACGGACAAACACATACACACCCATGCCCGAGGGAAGACTCGAGCCTCCACCGGGACCAGCCGCACAGTCCATGACTGCAGCGCCTTAGACCGCTCGGCTAATCCCGCGTGGCACAATAAGTGTTCTGAAGGTCGTTGATGAGATAAGAACTGTGTTAGAAAATAGCAAAACTAAATCCGAAATATTAGTTTCCGTCTTCAAATGTTCTTTTATAGAGGAAGATCAAGAAATATTGCTGCCACTCAGCACTGATATAAAAATGACTAACATTGAATCAGTTTCTACACAGAATTGACGACCGAACAACCTCCCCTCCCCCCTAACTTAACCATAATTTACAGTGTATCCCTTGAGCAAGAAATTGTTCCCAGTGACTTCAAGAGAGCACAAGTAACCGCCATCTATAAAAAGAAAGCAGAACGTAGCTACAAAGCTAACACCCTATATCGCTCACCTCGATCGGCAGAAGAATCACATTTTATGCTACTATGGACAGACTGCCATTGTCGCATACGGGGTGAAACGACTGAAAGCAAACACATTGCAACCAGGAGGGATCGTAATAGTCTGGGGATTGTTCTCGTCACATACCCTGAATGATCTCTTCAGTTTGGAAGACACAATAGGTCAACACAAGTATGCATCTATCCTTAGAGAGCAGATCAACCCGTACATGTGGTTTGTTTCTCCTTGGTGTGAAGGCTTGGTCGCACTGCAGATCCTCAACCGGGAAACCCAGTGCATGTGGCCACGGCTGTGGAGTCGGCGTGTTGGTGTCTTTCGAGAAACTCGCTGACACTCTTCCTAGACATTACACAGCCGTCCGCGGCAAAAGGTGGTTATCCAGGCTTTGTACAGGTGGTCGCATTGACAATGTGAGAAAAAGGACTGTAATAGCACAATTAATGTTAATTTCTACATTAATGACTGAAGGTGAAAGACTGATGGCTGGGAGGAAATTTTTTCTGACGTGAATTGTAGTAGTGTCCAAACAGTTATTGACAAAGTAGCTGCATGGTGCAGGAACTGCCAAGTAACTCTAAATGTAGGCAAGTGCAAAGTCATGGATTTCACCAATAATAGCCACTAATTACAAGGTAATGGTACGTTGCCCTGTCATACAAATATTTGGAAGTAACTATCATGTGTGTTGATCACTTGGAAGCAGTTCTAAAGAAAGGAAAATGTCAGGCTTCTATTCGCTGGTAGGATACCTGCAAACAATGGCTCGTCTACACAAGAAATTGCTGGCAAGACTTCGTTGTAGATCATACTTGAATACTGCGCAAGTGTGTGGGACAACCATATCAGACGAACTGCACAGAATATAAACTGTGTACACAGAAGGACGTCGCAAATGGTCACAGCCTTGTTTGACTTTAAAAAGAGGATAACGGCTATGCTCAAAAATCTGAATTGGCAACCCTCGAATGAAGGCGACGCATATCTCACAAAAATCAAATTAAACAATTCCAAACGCCACATTTTCCGGCAGATACGACATACATTCCTCAGCCACCTACACCTCGATCCCAGGAAGATCACGAAATCAGTACATATGAAGTACCCTCTGCTGTTGTTCAAGTTTTCTCAAGCATTTTTTTCTGATTCTTGTGGAGAAATTGATTTCACATTTTACACGCTCACCTGAGTCCGTTTCAAAAGGCAACTTCCAGCACTGAGAAAGGCGATATATCTGTGAATATGATTACGTTAGAGTTTAAGAACATTGTGCGTATTTTGGAGGAAAGAAAAAAAATGTAACGCCATGAGTTCCAACGTAAAAGAATAAAAGTCAGATCTGACTCACTGTCAGTAGTCAAACTTCAAGAGAGACTTACGGCATTTTATTTGAAGTTCATAACATTCTTTAAAAAAATGATATAATAAAGTTTACGATTACGTTAAATGAAGTTTGAACTGTGGAATGGATACTGTTACGTCTGCCACAGACGGCCCCTGCCAGGCAGACTACACTCAAGACACCCCTGTGTACCATATAACATACACAAACACTTGCAGGCGGAACCAAGAAGAAAACAATTCTTCAAAACAAACTGAACTCGCTAGAGACTAATGCAAACCTTTTTCTGCAGAGATCGCCTCACAGATACAGGGAAAGTTGAAGCACTCCGCTGGCCTCTGCTGGCTTTATAAGGCCAGCGCAGCAGCAGTACAGCCAGTTCCTCGCCGAGCTAGGACCAGCTCCAATGGACCTCCCCGATGCTCTTGATATATGGTTGTCTACAAGTTATTTGTTTTTGTGTGTATATAGTGATTGTTCGAGAAGTGTAGTTTAGTGTCAATAAACTACATTATACTGAGTGTTCTACAACACTGTGAATTCAATAGTGGCGACGAGTATAGTGGAACGAACCGACGAACATCATGGTTACGACAGCAGCACCTATGGAATGGCAACAATTCTTTCAAGGACTTCTGCACCAGTTTTTGGAAACTCAGACACAAGTGATCGCCGAAATCCGAAGCCTCCACCGCCCCGCGACGCCACCGCTGTTCCCAGCATTCAACAAGGAAGAATGGGAAACATACGAACGACATATCCGATAACACTTCACGATTCATCAAGTCACCCAAGAAGGCAGGCAGCGCGCTTTTTTCTTGTCATGGAACCAATCTAAGATGTACGTCCCGCTCATGAAACTACAGCCGCTGGACCCCGACTCCCTCACCTTCACCGCCATCTGTGCGACGTTAAACGCCTACTACAAACGCCGATATCATGTACTCGCAGCCCGCGTCGAGTTCTACCAATGCCAGAAGAAACCCGAGCAGACCTATCGCCAGTGGGCCGCCGAGCTGCAAGGTCTCAGCAGGAAATGTAAGTTTCACACACATCTTTCCAAGGAATCTTAGCTGATGACATGGTGCGTGACCACTTGATACAGGCTGCGCCAGACGCTGCTCTCCGTCACGACGCCCTCGAGTTAGAAGATCCGCCCCTCGAGCACGTCATAGAACTAGCCTATAAGTTCGAAATTTCTACAACCCCTGATCGTCGACTGTAATCCTGGCCGAATGTAGCAGCAATCCGTGACGACGCCACGACGGACACTGAAGACGTCGCAGCAATCCAGGGCTCAACGCCGCGCTCCTACCGCCGCCGAGGTCGGAGACCACCTCCACAACATGACGCCGAGTTGCACCATCCTGGCCGCAGCCAGAAGCCACTGCAGCAACACCACAACCAGCAACGTCGTCGCGGGGATGTCTCCGCCTGCCTTCCTGCCCCACCTGCTATTCAACACATGATAGTGAAGATTGGCCAGACCGCTGGGCGCAATGCACACACTGCGGCAGGGAAGGTCATTTACCGTCAGTTTGTCGCGCAAAAACCACCACCTCCAGCAACCGCCAGCCCAGGCCATATCCAGACGGCTTGAACAACACCCCAATGGACGTCAACCAGGTAGACCACTCCTCGACATCAAAAATTTTTATAGACGTCACTATCAATGATAAGCCTCTGCATCTCCAAGTGGACACAGGTGCAGCAGTATCCTTGATTAATTACACTACATATGCCAACTTTGGTTCACCACCCCTCTCTCGAGCCCCTAAGCGCCTACTGGCGTACAATAAGCAAGAGATACCTCTCCTAGGACAATTAACGGCTCAAGTCAAGTACAAATCGGTTCACTGTCCAGTCACGTTTCTGGTTGTCAACAATTCCTCCACAGCAGACTTATTTGGACTGGACGCCTTCTGCTTATTCGGATTTTCCAATGTGGACAATGTTCACCTAGTGTCTCAGCACGTTCCTTTTCCTGAAGTTGATGCACTCTGTAATGAATTCCAGGACCTGTTTTCACCAGGCATAGGCTGCGCCAAGGACTTTGAGGCCTCGCTCGAACTCTGTTCCGCTGCCCGGTCCCGTTACTTCTGGGCACGCCAGGTACCAGTGGCACTAAACAGCCGCTCAAAGAAGAACTCCAACGTCTTCAAGATGAAGGGGTTCTCCAGCCCGTGCGTTTCAGCATGTGGTGCACGCCTCTAATCATCGTGCAGAAGCCAGGCCGCCGCCTTCGCCTCTGTGGTGACTTTAAGTCTACAGTCAACCCACATCTTCTTGTTGACGACTATCCCCTTCCACGACTGGAAAATATTTTTCGCAAATTGGCAGGCGGCTCCTACTTTACCAAAATCGACCTAGCAGAAGCATATCTCCAAATCCCTCTTCATCTTTCCTCCCGACAATACACTGTTATACATACTCCTTTTGGCCGACTCATGTTCGGTTTAGTCAGTGCTCCTGAAATCTTTCAAAGATACCTTGAACAACTTCTCACTGATATCACGGGTTGTATGAATTACTTAGACGACATAGTCGTCACTGGGTCCTCCTCCGAAGAGCAAATAGCCAACCTCCACCTCGTCTTCCTCTGCCTTCGAACTGCAGGCCTGAAAAGTAATATTTCTAAATGTTCATTTTTCCAACAATCTATTTCCAATCTGGGTCACATCATTTCCCAGAATGGTATTTCTCCATCTTTCTCTTATATCGGCGCCATTAACAACCTGCCCCGTTCCTGGGACCTTCGTCAGTTGAAATCCTTCTTGGGAAAAATTTCGTATTACAGGAAATTCGTTCCTTCTGCAGCTCCAGTGGCAGCACCCCTGTACCACCGCTGCCTCAAAAATGTCCCATTCTGTTGGACCCCAGCCTGCGAGACCGCCTTCCATACCCTCAAACAGCAGCTCCAATCCGCTGCATGTCTCATGCCTTATGATCCAAATCTTCCTTTGATACTTGCTACGGACGCCTCTGAGTATGGTGTGGGAGCCGTCCTGTCTCACAAATTCCTGGCTGGCACAGAGCGCCCCATAGCATACATCTCAAAAGCTCTCTCCACAGCACAAATCAAATATTCCCAAATAGAGAAAGAAGCACTTGCCATGGTTTTTGCCTGTTCCAAGTCCTATACCTTTCTCTATGTCATGTCCTTTCACATTATTACTGACCACCATCCGCTACTCTCTTTATTTGCGCCTTCCGCGCGATTACCGACCAAAACATCCCTACATCTCTAGCGTTGGGCGTTGTTCCTATCCCAATTTCGCTACACCATGCATTTCCATACCACCTCCCAGCACGCCAACGCGGACACCTTGTCACGTCTACCAGAAGGTCCGGACCCTGCTTTTGACCAGTTGGACCTCCTCGTTTTTTAGATTGATGATGACGTCCAAGAGGCCCTGAAGTCATTACCCGTTACAGCTGTCAAAGTAGCTGCAGCCACCGCAGAAGATTCCCTCCTCCGAGTCGTCGGACATCACGTTCTGCATGGTTGGCCATCCTTGCCACCTCCTCAGGATCAACGCCACCTCCGGTTGTACTATTCCATCCGACAACAGCTTTCGGTGTGACATCATTCCGAGATCCCTGCAGCCAACGATCCTCCACATTCTTCACCAAGGGCATTGGGAGATCGTTCGCACCAAATCCCTCGCAAGAAGGCGTAGTTTTTTGGATCGGCCTCACGTCTGACATCACAGAGATGGTGCAGCGCTGTACAGTCTGTGCCCAACAATTGCCCGTACCCCCCAAAACTTCCTTCCCTGGCCTATGCCGAATCCACCTTGACTTTGCGGGATCATTTCTGGGCCACCAATGGCTCCTAGTCACGGATGCATTTCCCCATTTCCCGTACATCGTTTGGTGTTCAGCAATCACCATGCACATTGCCTTATCAGACTTTGCAAATATATTTTGCCTGGAAGGATTACCGAAAGCAATAGTCACAGACAATGGTCCACAATTTCGAAGCCAGGAATTCCTCTCCTTTTGCACCGCCAACAGCATCCAGCATCTTCTCACCCCGCCCTTCCATTCCCAATCCAATGGGGAAACGGTCAGAACTTTCAAGACACAAATGCTCAAATGTACCAAATACCACTCCCTTGAACAGGCTCTGAAGCTACTCCTCAGTCCCTATCAAGCCACTCCGATAGGGGACCAAAGCCCAGCGGAAGCACTCCATGGCCGCCAACCTAGGACCTTCCTACATCTTCACTTGCCCTCTCCAAAAATTCAAATTCCTCCTGGACAGTCCCGGTTCTTCCCTGGCTCCTTAATCTGGACCCAAGGTTTTGGCACTAAAGCAGGTTGGCTGCCCGCCGTCATTCAGCTTTCCTGGGGTCGCCAACATTTTTATGTCATCTTGGATGGCCATATAGTCCGTCGCCATTGAAATCAATTGCGTCCTCCCTACACTGCAACACCTGCACCGCACCCTATGACACAGACCACTGCCACCTCTACAACCCATTCTGAACCACCTACACAGACCCCTTCACTCATGTCATCTAATCGTTGCATGGGTGACGTTTCAGGACCGCCACGAGCACCACCAACACAGCAGCCGCAGCTGACGTACCAGCTGCCGGGCCCCTCTTCGGCGCCTCCCCAACAGTCGATGGCCACCGATAAAGACAAACCGATGCCACTGGTCCCACCTATGCCGCCATCAAACCAGTACGCAGGTCAGCCCACATTGCAGGACGTACAGCACCATACTCTCCAAGAGGCAGACTCCACAGCCTCCTCCAGGGAGCCACAGCCACAGATCTCCACGACGTAGCACCTATCGGTCTTTCGCGCAGCTCCCCCCCCCCCTCCCGGAAGGGAGGTATGTTACGTCTGCCACAGACGGCCCCTACCAGGCAGAACACACTCAAGACACCTCTGTGTACCATATAAGATACACAAGCACTTGCAGGCGCAACCAAGAGGAAAACAATTCTTCCGAACTTGCTAGAGACTAATGCGAAACTTTCTCTGCAGAGGTCGCCTCACAGATACAGGGAAAGTTGGAGTACTCCGCCAGCCTCCTCCGGCTTTATAAGGCCAGCGCAGTAGCAGTACAGCCAATTAATTCCTCGCCGAGCTAGGGCCAGCTCCGACGGACCCCACCGACGCTCTAGATAAATGGTCGTCTACAAGTTATTTGTTTTTGTGTATATATAGTGATTGTTCGAGAAGTGTAGTTTAGTGTCAATAAACGACATTATACTGAGTGTTCTACAATACTGAGTATTCAATAGATACAAAAATCGAATTATCGTGTAGCCTGTTGTAACTGCAAATGGTGTACCTACACCGTATTATTGTTAGCAATACTTAACACGAATCGATGGGGCAATGCAGCTCCCAGTACTAATAAAGAAATACAGTCACTGCAAAATACATTCAGCCCATTAACCACTGAATCCTAAGCCTCTGTTCAAAACTAATAACTCTGGTTCCTGAGCATACAGCAAACAGATTAATTTGTCTTACCTCTAGAGCAGCAGCGGTGGAACTCGATATATTCTGGTCTCTCACAAGAAATATAAATATACTAACTACAGGCTCAGCCATGTGGAATGCTCGCTGTATCAATTTGAAACGCATATGAAATTGTTTTGTCTGAAAAAAGGACACATTTATGAAAATCCAAATTCCTTGAAAAATGTACGACCTGGACAGGGAGGCAATATTGGTTGAGGTGGATTACTAACACTTAATTTTTTTAGCAAAATTTATATTGCAAGTTGAGTTTTTCTTTTTAAAACATCTGACAAATGACGTCACATTCTCACAATTGACTCACAAACAATGAGATTTAAACAGCAATTATTATCTAACTTCATTAATCCAACATAAATGAATGTCATCAAATTAAATATAGTTCTGCTAACAAATCTTAGAATGAAATACCCACCTAGCCTTTCTATCAAAACGGTTTACATACATTCTGGGGTTATTCAACAATTACAAACTGCCAGCCAACTGATCTATTCTAAGGCAGAAATCATAATTATTGAACATCTTTACCTAACTTGCATGAAGGCTTCTGCTTCCACGTTCATCAATGTTGACATATCTACATTAATCTAAGTCTTAGTGACTTCACACAGCACACCCCAAAAACTGCCTACTCCATCGTCTTTCCCTCACAGACAGCTACCTACAACTGTGCGCCAAGAGTTCTCTTACTCCAACACTAGCAGTATCTCAGGGTCCTCAATATAAAGCCTATCAAAGACATACGTCGTTTATACAAACATAAAAAGGTATTGCATCACCTCGGTTCCGAGAGTTCGGGAACCTGTACAGAAAATGGGAATAGGGATCAACAAAAACATCATTTCCACCCATTTTATTGCTCATCAAAACCACACATTGCATGTTGAACCACCAGACAGCGAGCTCTTCAGAGCTGGTGGTCCAGATGACTGTACACACGGGTACCTATAAGACCCAGTAGATTGTCCCACTCCTCAATGGCGATTCGGCGTGGATCCCTCAGAGTGGTTGGTGGTCACATCGTACATAAACAGCCCTTTTCAATCTATCCCAAGCATTTTCGATAGGGTTCATGTCTGGATGATATGCTGGCCACTCTAGTCGAGCGATGTCATTCACAAGGTGTGCACAATGGGGGCTCGAGTTATCGTCCATAAAGATGAATGCCACGCCAATATGCTGCCCATATGGTTGCACTAGCAGTCGGAGGATGGCATTCACGTATCTTACAGCCGTTACGGAGCCTTCCATGACCACCAGCGGCGTACGTCGGCCCCACATAATGTCACCCCAAAACAGCAGGGAACCTCCACTTTACTGCACTCGCTGGACAGTGTGTCTAAAAGGTTCAGCCTGACCGGGTTGCCTCCAAACACATCTCCAGCGATTGTCTGGTTGAAGGCATATGCGACACTCATCGGTGAAGAGAACGTGATGTCAGTCCTGAGCTGTCCATTCGGCGTATTGTTTTTGCCCTTCTGTACCGCACTGCATGGTGTCGTAGTTGCATAGATGGACCTTGCCTTGGACGTCGGTAGTGGTTGCGCATCATGCAGCCTATTGCGCACAGTTTGAGAAGTAACACGACGTCCTGTGGCTGCATGAAAAGTATTATTCAACATGGTGGCGTTGATGACATGGTACCTCCGAGACATAATCCGTAGGTAGCAGACATTCACTGCAGTAGAAGCCCTTGGGCGGCCTGAGCGAGGCATTTCATCGACAGTTCCTGTCTCTCTGTATCTCCTCCATGTCCGAACAACAGCGCTTTGGTTCACTCAGAGACGCCTAGACACTTCCCTTGTTGAGAGCCCTTCCTGGCACAAAGTGACAGTGCAGATGCAATCGAACCGCTGTAATGACCGTCTAGGCATGGGCGAACTGCAGACAACACGAGCCGTGTACCTCTTTCCTGGTGGAATGACTGCAACTGATCGGCTGTAGGACCCCCTCCGTCTAATAGGCGCTGCTCATGCATGGTTGTTTACATCTTTGGGCGAGTTTGGTGACATCTCTGAACAGTCAAAGGGACTGTGTCTCTGAAACTTCATCCCTAGTCAACGTGGATCTTCCGGAATTCTGGGAACTGGGGTGATGCAAAACTTTTTTTGATGTGTGTAGAATCATATTCGGGTGCCACATGCAAATGTGCCCTAGTATACTCCTTTAAAGTTGTAGATTACCTCAAGAAATGAAGCAACTCTTTATCCTAACTTGAACATTTTGACTGGATATTATTGAAGGCTTACCAGATTGGGTAACTGTAGAATCTTAATTGTAATCAATAGAAGAATATAAAACTTGTGCAAAGTTGGTGAGAGTTTGCTGTTTGTCCAGCCACATAAATTGAAATATTTTCTTGGAGAGGCAAAGAGCCAGAATTTATAGCTTATGCCTCACAGGGAAATGGGTAAACTGTGTGAAGAACGTGTTTCTGAAGAGCGATATTCAAAACTGCTTGATATTGTTCAGTACTATTTGTCCTTGCCAAGGCATAGTCCTAATGTGAGGAGAGTGAATGCACAATTGACAGAAGAAAGGAACAGGCTGACGTTTACTTCACTCAGTGCAATGCTTCAAATTCAGTATAACATGAAAAATGTAAGTTTCTTTGCTTTTCACAGACTCATTCAGAATCAGAGCGAGTTCCTTTCTGCTCTTCCACGCTCAGAGAAATATGTCGGGGCCCTGCGTAAAATAGATCTCTTCTGCAACAACACAGTTTTGTATATTTGAGTAATTTATAATTAAAAAGTTAGTTAACGCAAAATAACATTAATTTTTTTTTTGTTACTTCCTTTGCAGATAGCGTTAATGCTTAGACCATATCCTCGGTTTTGATTCTTGAATTACGGCAACCCTAACTGTCATGCATCTTGCGATAATTCATGGACTTTAAATGTCAATTTGAGAAATGACCAACAAGTCTGCCGTTGTACTTCGTAGACATTTCGACAGCAAAATTCGCGTCAATATATCATTCTTTTTATTAATACGGTACTATCGCCAAAACCAAAGTCTTATCTTCAACATAATTCATCTTTTACTGATGGTTACCGCCGAGACACATTGCCACTGTAATGGAGTATTCCTTTTCTCTATAGTCGTGAGACCCCTAATTCTGATAACAACTTGACGATAGAATTCTGAATATTTTCTGTTTCCAGCAACTACTGCCAGCGTACGGTATCTAATAATAATCGGACCGATTTATAAATAAACTGAGGGTGAAAAAGGAAAGTGGATTCATTAATGCTTACCTAAAATTTATGGTAACATAAAGGAATAAGAAACGTGTTCTGTGATGTAATGAATATCAGGTCAAATCGTACAGTCAGGACGCATTAGCAGCTGTCTGTCACTCTGGACTGCAGTGAGTATGTACAAAGCAGTACTGAATACACATAACGGAAGGATATCTGATATCCAACATACATCATTATTGCGTGAGGATCATTATAACAAAATAAGGTAAATCAGAAGTTTCCGATAATAAACCTGCCGTGTAGCAGGTGATACTGATGCTAAAGCATCCTGCCTAGCGTATCGTGTTGTGGCTTGTGGAGTGCAATTACACATGTAAACGTATTATAGTAAACGTAAGAAAAAAGATAGATTATAATACTGAGCCTGCTAACTCCTATATCGCATTTCTTAAGGTAATCGTTTTAGAAAATGCTTACCACGATAATAACAAACAATTTCTGCAGTCGTCAGGTAACACGACATCAACCGTAGTTATAAGCTGCAGTCGTGTGGACGAATATCTTCTTACTGTGTCCAGCATCAGCAACACTGGCAATTATGGCAGCCCTCACACAAGGACAGCGCTTCTTGGCTGTCCCAGGACTCGATCTAAACCACATGCCTTTGAGGCTCAGTCCACGCATTGGAGGCAGTATGTCCCCAATGCTGACACATCGCTGCCGTAATCGTCTGGCATATTACGCAACGCTGGCAATAGCCGCGATTTCAGAACTCGCTGATTCTGAGATAAAGATTACATCGCATCTATTTTAACATCACGTATCCCTTTTTCTCACCTTCTTCAACATTTCTGGAGGGGTTTGAACCCCTATATCCCCACCTCTGGCTAATCACATGAAAGCAGCGGTGCACACTCGAATCACTCGTATACTGTATGCAGGACTTTATCAGTTCTAATCTAACTGGCTAAATAGACACCAAAACCTAGGGTCTCCTGGGGAATACCACGGTGGTACGTTTAGGTGGATTAGTGACATACATTTATACGGGTACAAAAATTGAAAAAAAAGTTAACTTGGAGGAACTTTCCATGTGACCATCTTATATGCCTTGGAATTAGAGCATGAGACTATACGTCTTGCGTTACAATTCTATTCTTAATCAGACCATGTGGTTGGCTGAAGGCCAAAATGCAGTCCATCTTCAATAAATTCAGAAATCATGAGCTAATTAAGAATTACACATGCATGTGGGTAATCGTTATACCAAGGGGTATATCTAACATTGTAGCATAGCCACAGAGTGATGGCCTGGCTTTGTGAAATATGTTGCTTGCTCATGGCCAAACTCAGCCTGTCTGCTGCAAAATAAGCCTGAATTACACACGTGTATGGATGATCATTGAACTGAGGAGAGCGAGATCTAACGTTTTAGGGTAACCATATGTTGATATGGACTAAGTGGTTGTCTCTGAAACTCCAAAAGGGACCTACATTATAAATAGGAACATTTAAACAGATGCACTCCAATATGCGAATAGTGAGAGCATGGAAACACATTGCTGGTAATATCCCCCATTTTACATTACTACAAACATAATGAAATTTCAAGCTTAACATTCGTCCTCTCACACCAAAGCAAGAAAGAACTTAAGTCAAAAAAGATTTACAATAAATAACATTCGCAAAATCTTTACATTTTCTCCGTAAATAACTGTACCGGATTGACTTCGAACGTAAACAGAAGTCACAATTCCTTGCCCATGATGATATAGCAGTGATGTTAGAATCGCTTTCATCGCTTAGCATGTCCCAATCGAAAGTAACCTGCGTTCTTCGTTCACCCCAGGTCAGCAGCGGTGGAAAACACCTGCTTCCAGCTAGTCGCTTGTATCTCACGAAATGGGATTTCTGCCTGCTGTGGCTGACTAGCGTCTCTGGTTTTTTCCCAAACTGCCAAACAATTAATTTTGCACTAGAAATCGAGGACTCCATACAAAACTCTGAGCTCACTGAAGCAGATTTCAAATCACTCGTTTCCTTCCACTTTCACACAAACGCGCGGTAGAAAGATGAGAGGGAAGATGTACTGTATATGGGAAAAAATTAAACATAGATACACTTTCTCCTTGCCGGAAACCAAGTATTGATGTGGCAGTGAAAATAGAAACAAAAGAGGTAGTCGTATCAGCACATCAGAGCACAAGTTGCACTTAATATTCGTGAAATTGGTTTTATTGACCCACTATATTACACTCTACCTCACAGAAATGAATGTGTAGAGCAATATCAAGGTAACCTCAGAGAAGTCTATAAACAATGTCTTGTTTTGCATCAACTAATCCAAGAAAAGGAAAACAATCACATAATATTTATTAAATGATCAGCTGATATTGTCTTTCAATTATGTACATGATCATGGAAGATGGGCGTAGAAGGGACCAGATGCACTTCAAGGTTGAAACAAGTTCAAACTCACCGCATGAATATTACAGTACTTCCAAAAACGGATGGAAAAAACTAGGAGAATCTAATTAGGTGTCTACTATCCCTAAGTGTGACGACTATCTCATCGTCATAAGTATATTTCACATGTCATTCAGTGCTTGAGTCCATTTCCGTTAGTCAAAAGAATTACCGAACTTCACTACGTTCTAACAAGGCGTGACACCTCTAGAAATGTACCTATATGTATACACATATTATCAGCAAAAAAGAGACAAAAGTGAGAGTAAGGGACCAGTCGTTTGCGAGAAAAAACCTATACTAGGAGAATAGGAGTTTCTGCCTCTTCTACAACCGGTGCACATTTAGCAGTCCTTCTTGTCCAACTTCCATTTTCTTCTTCAAATCTGCTCTTTTCTCTCCGCGCCCGATCTTGTCCGCCTCCTTGTATATTCTTTTAAATGCTAGTTGTACCACGGAACTGCGTCTTCTCTTTTTACATCCATCCTCGATACCGTTTTTCACACCAAAGGTTTACTACCGAGCGATTGGATCCAGGGCAAGCCACTAATTATAGTGATGCGGTCTACTCGTCACGTTGTTCTTCGCATCAAATTTGCATTTCCTGTCCCCCAAGGCTTCATAACACGGAGGCATCGTTTCTGTAGCAGGCTCAAGGTCAATTTAGAATAGACAACGGTCACGTCTCCTCGTCGCTTTCGCCGTTTTGCATTTACACGACCACTCGTTCCCCGTTTTCCTTTATCGCCAATTTATTTGAAGGTGGCGAGAGATTGGTTCATCAGTTCAGCGGCGACAAACATTCGTAGAATTTGTATCGGGACATGCAACGTCAAGCCAGGACACACTTCTGAGTCACACGGGTCATGCATACAAATTACGAGCTTGCCAGCAGTGTTGCAGCCTCCAGCAGACCTGACTTTGGCTGTAAATTTGGAGAGCGCCACGAATGCTTCATTCAGTATCAGACCACTCGACTGACATCCCACGGATTGCATTTGGAAACAGTTCCTGCGACTCGTATCACTGTCTGTGGTGGTTCTGAAAATCTCGTACACACTTTGCTCATCCACGTCTGTTACCATCAATCTGCGCTCATAAAGTTTTTTGCTTAATTTATCACGATCCTCTGCTTTGCTCATAGGAACTTCTTTTAGCCTTGGTGCTGCGTTTCTCTGTATTTCTTCAAATGCTGCATCCAGTTGCCCATATTCTTCTACGCTACGCTCCCCAATCCTACTAATCTGTTCTCGAAAGAGCTCCCGAACTTCGTTATTCCGTCTCCTATCCTCTTCCTGATTCTGTTTTTCGACTTGGCCCCAGAATTTCCTACTCTGCCTCCTGAATAGGCACAAAGAATGTTAATGACGAGCAACAGGGAGATGGGTTTCTCTGCGACAGCCGTTAACACGGCCGGGAAAGTCTCTTGCTACGTATGCTCGGCCTATTTTATTGCCACCTACCCTTGTCGGAGACGTGGAGACAGGACCGATTCACACGTCTCTGCACTAAATTCCTCACTCTTTACGTTGTTCGCTTGATCGCTCACCGTAGCTACTCTCAAAAGTCTCAAACATAGTGGCCTGACTATTCCGCATCTCAAAATCAGCTACCTCATCCCTCGTTCCCCTCATTTTTAATCGTAATCATGAGTTAGACCGCGTGGTCATGATCATTTCTACGAATTTTACTCACTGGTTAACAAAGCATATCTCACTAATACAGCAAAACAACAAGCTACGTTTCCACTACATCCAACAAATGCCAAAAAGTTCAAAATCAGTTCACGCACTCATAAATCATTACAAGCATCAGATGCGCATGTTATACATTGAAAACAACCCTATAAGAAAAAAATTCAAAAGTATCAAAAGACACACTTTGTCGAGCAACAAACCAACATAGATAAGCAACGAAGATTGAGGACATATATAGAAATGTGTGACTCCTGGAATTAAAAATTCAGATTATTAAATAGCTGACTGTTTTATGGAACGTACAGTAAATCCTGAACAGGATCGACCACGCTAAAGCTGACTGTGTGCTCTTTGAATTCTATTTTCATATTCATTGTAGTCAGGTCTAGCAACAGGGACATCCTGTTCACCTCAGTGTATGCCAGTCGGATGAATTATATAATCCTTTCTGCAACTAATACAGTAAAGTAATGAATAACAGAGTTAGTTTTGATGTACAACAGATAACAGCAATTGTAATTCACTGATTACTCGATGTGCATCAGTTATATTGGAAACATGAAGTCGCATGCAGTACAGCACTTTTTATGGTTGCATTGTTTTAACTAGAAAAGTCAAACTTACTTTTAATATTGGGATTACTTAAAACTCTTATCCAATTTTGAGTTCTTGGGGGATATCAGACCGACTGGATGGGAAGGCGGTTATGAACTAGGGTATTATCATTACTCACTTCGATATTCACTGATAATTATATTAGTTTATTTGTTAACATAAAAACGGAGATTTTCACAGTATTACATGCAATGAAATATGAAGGCAACTTAACATACCCTCCAATCAATGATCCCTTACAAACAAGATTCATATAAGATATCAAAACACTTCAGGTAAAACAATCAAATATAGTCCGGTATGTGGGGATCGGAAGATGAACTGGGATGCAAACGGGGTACCCATTCGAACACTTGTAAGCTAATGTATACAGGATCTCAATAATTATAATCTAAGTGGCTAGTTACTCGCCAAAACCTAGAGCGCGTCTGAGGGTACTATGGGGGTACGGTTACGTGGGGTAGCGGAGTAAACCACCGATATATATAAATCTAAAAACAATTAAAAATCATTAACTAGAAGCAACTCTTCATGTGTCCATCCTATGTGCTCTGGAATAAGTACTAAAGACTACTGGTTTTGCGTTACATACTTATTTGTAATCTGATAGCCAAAATGCAGTCGGTCTTCGATAACTTCAGGAAACGTGGAGTAACTCAGAATAACCCGTGTATGTGGATACCCAGTCAACTCAGGAGAATTATATCTGGTGTTTTAATATAGCCACAGTGACTGGCTGATGGTTAAAATGCAGACTATCTTCGATGCATTGAGAAATCGTGAAACAACCCATAGTTACACATGCTAATGGATACCCTTTAAATTGATGAAAGTGAGAACTAACGTTTTAACATTGCCATGAACTTACTCCATTGAGAACCATATGTTTGGCTGATGGATAGAGTGCAGTTTAAGATTTAAAAAAGAGGTCTCATTGAAGAAAGGAAAAATTCAGCACATACACTCTAATGTGTGGATAGTGTGAACATGGAAACCCAATCCGAGTAACATTCCCCATGTTACACAGCCGCAGGATCCATGACGTTACTAATTTATCCGTCTCTCAAGACAATTAAAGGAAAAGCAGTACCAATTAATCTGCACAAATGATGTACACACAAAAAAATTAGAATAAACAAGATTCGAAAAACGTTTGAAATATCTTCCTAACAGCTGTATCAAAATAACATAAAATCCAAACTGAATTGTTCTAACCGAATGCTTTGTTCATGACGCTAGAACAGTCCTCGCAGAAATGTCTCCCTCGCTTAGCATGTGCCATCAGACAGCGGCCTGTCTTCTTTGTTCACCCCTAGTCAGTGGTGGGACAAAAGAACAACTGCCAACTACGCACCATATCTCACGAAATGGGACTTCTGCCCTTGTGAATAACTATCTTCTGTGGCTTTTCCCCAAACTGCCCAAAAGTTTGTTTAGCACTACGAACTTAACGAGTCTACAAAAATCTTTGACTATGCGGTAGCGAACTTCAAATCACAAATTTTCTTCCATTTACATATATACGTGCACAGGAAAATGGTCAGAAGGAATACGAGAAAGAAGAAGAAGAAGAAGAAGGAGTAGGATGCACTCTCGTTTTGCCAGGGCCTAAGTGTTGATGTGGCAGGAAAACTTTAAACAAGACTGTTAGTCGCTGTCAGCACTTCAATGTGAATAGCGGATGCTACACAGCGTGGGAGGGACATTGTGAGGCAACCGTATTTGTGCTCTTTAGTTCAGGTACACAGGACTGTAACATTCCTCTGGGCAAAACGTCGAAATTTCACATTGATTTGCCGTGAAATTCTGTCAGTATATGGACAGAACGGATAGAGAAATTATGCCAACAGTATGATCAAGGCCACACGGATGTGTATGGTGATGATTGGGAAGGAAGGCCACCGACGTCGGGCATAATTTGCAGGCAGTCGAGGAACTGATTCGCAGCAACCACAAATATTCTGATATTTCGGACTTTCACACAGCTGTTCCCGAATGCCTCCGCGTCCAAGGAGTGAATTTCCATCGTTGAGGAACTTTACGGGTGGTACAATGATGGAACTGTTCTTTCCAGCGACCTGATGACTAAGTTGAAAACTGCAGATTAGTTGGCCTGGTATAATAATATGTAACTTGCTTTTTGATATCCTCTGGTAATACAAGTTTGATGTAAATCAACTAGTCTTTCATGTAGGTTTTCAAAGTATTAATGTTCTGCTGGTTTCATGAATGCATGAGGGGCAGCGTGACGTCATAAAATACTTCGGACTGGGCTGTTTATCACCAAGGAAAATTAACCCGCCATTGTTGGATACTATAGCCCCATACCTTCTACGGTTAGAAGCTCTGGTTTCTTTCTCTTTTGATTTTTTCCCTTAATATTCTGACTGGTTTGGCGTGGTCCACCACAGATTACTCTCTCGTTCAAATGCCATCACAGTGTTGCACTTGCTACTATCATCCTCAAATATTTGTATAATGATGTCCTGCCTCTGTCATCGTTTCAGCTAGGTAGGAATAACCTCAGATGTTGTTCCTATTTAGGCGCACGTACCAAGTACTGGAACGTGTTTTTTTTTTTTTTTTTTTTTTTACTTGAGCATTGCTTTCTCGGTATGTAGTTTTACGGTTTCTCAAAACTTTATACCCATCAAGACTCCCGTAGAGGTGTTGAAACCTATGTCAGTGTAGCAAACAGTTATTTGCAACCGGTTGGATATATAATTCCTATGTTGAAACTAATATACGGATGCTGAGAAAGAGCCATGTTTAGAAGTGTAAATACGCATCAGAGTGTTGACTGCTCATGTACTAGTTCTACACATTCACTGGGAATAGCAAAATCATCAGCGAATCATATCATTGATATCCTTTCACCATGGTTTTTAGTACTACCTAGTAGTGAACCCTTCTCTTATTTCCGTCTTTGTTTCCTCTATATATAGACTGAATATTTCGCACGAAATGCTGCCATGCACTGTCTTTAGTTCTGACACTTCTTTCATGGTCTTCGATTCTTATTATTCGCTCTTCGTTGTTTTACGTATTGTATAACGCACGATATTCCCTATAGCTTACTTTTATTATTCTCAGGACTCCGAACATCATGCACCATTTTATATTACGTGTCATACATGTCATGATTTTACTTAAGTCTGGTTTCCATTATCAAGCCTCATATCAGAAACGCCTCTCTGCTGTCGCTGCCTTTACTAAAACCAAACTTGTCCTCGATTTTCCTTAAGTTGGTCGTGCGATAGTTCTCGCACATGTCTGCTCTTACTGTGTCTACGAATTGGTCGGCGATTTTTCGAAAGTCTGATGATATATTTCTTGTCTCATAGATTCGACACAACAACTTGGTTCGTTGTTTGTCACTTCCACCAAAGATTTTACAAACTTCGAAAAAAAAAAGAAATCTACCAATTCCGCCTTATTTGATTGCAGTTCTTCCAAACCTCTGATGAACTCTGACCATATTATTGGATCCCGAATGGCTTCCACGTTAGCGAATCCCTTTTCTCCTTCAGTCACCCCAGGCAGTTCCTCACCCTCGTAGAGACCGTATGTGCACTTTCGATCTGTGTTAAGAAACTAAAACTATGTCTGGTATGTTCCGCAATTTAAACGCCTACTGTACCTAAATTGCTGCTTTAATGAGCAACAGAAAATGCTTAATTTAAATAATTGTTTGTAGCTCTAAAAAGACACAGTACATCTGTGCGATCGTTAGATTCGAAAACTGCAGGACACATACTGTAAAGACGAAAATCGTCCCTCCGATCTACGTATTAACCCACTATCCTGCATGAACAGAAAGAAATTTCGTCGTGCTATTGCAACATTGTTTAGAAAATTTATTATATCAGTACATTATGGTTTTCCGGCTATGTAGCCTAAAATAATCTTCTCGTGACTGCACATCACACTTTTTATAAACAGCACTTGACTGAAATACTGTGTTTCATCACCGCCTCATTTTTTTCCTTTATGTTACAGATATGATTTTTTCCCGTGCTTCATCTAAGCTATGAGTATAAATGTTACTTGCCGATAGAAGTGAAAGCCGGCACGAAAGCTCAGCGTGTTCGGTCAGATGGGCGCTCGCCCTATGTAATAAAAAAACCTTGGTAAAAGAATCAACTATCATCTTGACCGCATGTCCTGTGACGTCCGCCCAGACCAAATGCAACGAACAACTCCGAGCAAAATGGGAAAAAAAGGCGGTTAAGGTAACCGTTTTCGAGAAGCGGAGCATCCGAGTTCAGGCTTCACTGTGGCACAAATTTTCAACTTTCGCCATTGCCTTACCACGAGTTTTCCACCCATCCTTTCCTTTTCTATCCTCTTCCTCAAATGTTCAAATGTGTGTGATATCCTAAGAGACTAAACTGCTGAGGTCATCGGTCCCTGGACTTATACACTAGTTAAACTAACTTATGATAAGAACAGCACACACACCCATGCCCGAGGGAGGACTTGAACCTCCGGAGGGCGGGGCCGCGCAATCCGTGACATAACGCCTCAAACCGCTCGGTCACTGCGTGCGGCTCCCCTCCCTCCATTTAATATAAACATACGCACGAGCCGCGTCGTTACGAGTGGCGCCTGCTATGTCGGCCATGTGAGACAAAACATAGTTAACTCATATGTGTATAGGTGAGTACAGTCGCGTCCACTACAGCGCAGTTGTCTGGCTGCCTGCACATCAGCAGTTGGCACGCTTCAGGCCCTGCTGTCTAAATTCTGTTGACCCCCCCCCCTCCCCCACTCCACCCCTTTCCACTTCCGTCAAAACCAATATGCCACCTGCCTGCCGGACAGCAGTCCAAGTCACATGGTGAGCTGAATGCAGGATACAGTCTTGTGTCGTATGTGAAACCCACCGTATTTCTTCTTTCATATCTTCGTAGGACGCCTGTATTTTTCCTTGTCCTGCTAATGCTCGCAGCTTACTTAATTAATGTATTTGTTGCGTTTTAATCCCGAGTCTAAAGACGTCTGTATCGACACATGTAATAAATAAAAAACCTTGAGTAGGCTGAACGTATAGAGAAGAGAGGAATATGCTCGCAGATACACATGGAATTCATATCCTATAAAACATACCCATTTTATAGGAAAAATCACGAATATCTCTAGCTTGAAACGCGAAGAAAGGCACTGAACCGAAACATTATGACGTTTTAAGTAGGTTCCCTTGGTATGTCGCATCTACTGTCACGCAATTTCTGTAAATTACGAACCAGTGTTTCATGAATGCGGAATAGGCACGTGATAGCCATATTCCATCGGGTGCAGGTTGGGAATTAGATGGCCAGGACTTATACATAACTTTTATACCAGGGCCCTCAACCCAGTGAAGTACGATCGTGATCTAGCGACATGAACATTTTTCATGCTGGTAGATGCCATCGCCGTTGCGGAATAAAGTTCTGCAAGTGGTCCTCAGTAATGATAATGTAGTTCACAGTTGTCATAGTGATTCCAATTACTGTCATATGTTTTATGGACAGAGGTAAGTGTTCCCAACCGAGCGAAGTGGCGCAGTGGCTAGCACACTGGACTCGCATTCGGGAGGACGACGGTTCAATCCCGCATCCGGCAATCCTGATTTAGCTTTTCCGTGATTTCCCTAAATCGCTCCAGGCAAATGCCGGGATGGTTCCTTTGAAAGGGCACGGCCGACTTCCTTCCCTGTCCTTCCCT
The DNA here is from genome assembly GCF_023898315.1 of Schistocerca nitens. Classification (NCBI taxonomy): domain Eukaryota; kingdom Metazoa; phylum Arthropoda; class Insecta; order Orthoptera; family Acrididae; genus Schistocerca; species Schistocerca nitens. The sequence goes on from NC_064614.1 coordinate 1,250,543,362, forward strand.
AATCCGATGAGACCGATGACCTCACTGTCTGGTCTCCTACCCGAAACAACTGAAGTGTTCCCAGTCGAATAAGAATGCCCTACGCGTCTCCTCCCGTGGTGCAGTATAAGGTTCGATCAATAGTTCGCCCGGATAACAGATTATCGGCACGCGTGTGTCTACCTGGTGTAACAAGAAACGTGATTCGTGGAACCTAGTGACACGATTCCACTGATCGTTTCCAAATTTATTAGCACTGAAATCAGCCAACCAGGCCGTTGAGCGTGCAAATTGAATCGGCCCACCAAAGATGGTGTCTCTAAGAGTGTCGTTTCTTTTACTAAACCCAAAATTGGGCATCCGACGGTGGTAAAGATCGAACCCAAGTCAAAACATGAACAGACTCGTGTGGTATCACCTACACTACGTGAAAAGCTGAAACTAATTGTATCAAGTAGATCGTTTGAATTCACACACAAGGGCCTGACTGGATTACTTCAGTGATAAATAACTCAATAAAGGCGCAGCTTATCTAAATCTTTTCTTACTAGTTATTTCTTAGCATACCCTACTCTGCAACGCCCATGAAAGCTCTCCAGACTGTTTCTGACCACCCTGTATACAGGGTGATTGATCGTGTCCGGGCCAAATATCTCACGAAATAAGCGTCAAACGAAAAAACTACAAAGAACGAAACATGTCCAGCTTGAAGGGGGGAAACCAGATGGCGCTATGGTTGACCCGCTAGATGGCGATGCCATATGTCAAACGGATATCAACTGCGTTTTTTAAAACAGGAACCCCCATTTCTTATTACATATTCGTGCAGTACGTAAAGAAATATGAATATTTTAGTTGGACCGCTTCTTCCCTTTGTGATAGATGGCGCTGTAATAGTCAGAAACTTATAAATACGTGTTATCACGTAACATTCCGCCAGTGCGGACGGTATTTGCTTCGTGATACATTACTCGTGTTAAAATGGACCGTCTACCAATTGCGGAAAAGGTCGATATCGTGTTGATGTATGGCTATTGTGATCAAAATGCCCACCGGGCGTGTGCTATGTACGCTGCTCGGTATCCTCGACGACTTCATCCAAGTGTCCGGAGCGTTCGCCGGATAGTTACGTTAATTTTAGGAAACAGGAAGTGTTCAGCCACAGCAAACAAATTGAGCGAGAATCGGGAATCTGATAAACGTCGGTGTTGAGAATGGTACATCGACATCGATTGCACCCGTACCTTATTTCCATGAACCAGGAATTACATGGCGACGACTTTGAACGTCGTGCACAGTTCTGCCACTGGGCACAAGAGAGATTACGGGACGATGACAGAATTTTTGCAGGCGTTCTATTTAGCGACGAAGCGTCATTCACCAACAGCGGTAACGTAAACCGGCATAATATGCACTACTGTGCATCGGAAAATCTACGCTGGCTGCGACAAGTGGAACATCAGCGACCTTGGCGGGCTAATGTATGGTATCGAATTATGAGAGGAAAGATAATTGGGCCCCATTTTATAGATGGCAATCTAAACATTGCAATGTATGCTGATTTCCTTCCTAATGTTCTACCGATGTTACTACAAGATGTTTCACTGTATGACAGAATAACGATGTACTTCCAACATGATGGATGTCCGGCACATAGCTCGCGCCGGCACATAGCTCGCGTTTGGTTGAAGCGGTAATGAATAGCATATTTCATGACAGGTGAATTGGTCGACGAAGCAGCATACCATGGCCCGCACGTTCACCGGATCTGACGTCTCCGGATTTCCTTCTGTGGGGAACGTTGAAGGACATTTGCTATCGTGATCCACCGACAACGCCTGACAACATGCGTCAGCGCATTGTCAATGCATGTGCGAACATTACGGAAGGCGAACTACTCGCTGTTGAGAGGAATGTCGTTACACGTATTGCCAAATGCATTAAGGTCGATGGACATCATTTCAAGCATTTATTGCATTAATGTGGCATTTACAGATAATCACGCTGTAACAGCATGCACCCTCAGAAATGATAAGTTCACAAAGGTACATGTATCACATTGGAACAACCGAAATAAAATGTTCAAACGTACCTACGTTCTGTATTTTAATTTAAAAAACCTACCTGTTACCAACTGTTCGCTTAAAATTGTGAGCCACATGTTTCTGACTATTGCAGCACCATCTATCACAAAGCGCAAAAAGTGGTCCAACTAAAATATTCATATTTCTTTACGTACAATACGAATATGTAATAAAAGATGGGGGTTCCTATTTAAATGTGCGTGTGAAATCTTATGGGACTTATCTGCTAAGGTGATCAGTCCCTAAGCTTACACACTAGTTAACCTGAGTTATCCTAATGACAAACACACACACCCATGCCCGAGGGAGGACTTGAACCTCCGCTGGAACCAGCCGCACAGTCCATGACTGTAGCACCTAGACCGCTCGGCGTTCCTACACTCCTGGAAATGGAAAAAAGAACACATTGACACCGGTGTGTCAGACCCACCATACTTGCTCCGGACACTGCGAGAGGGCTGTACAAGCAATGATCACACGCACGGCACAGCGGACACACCAGGAACCGCGGTGTTGGCCGTCGAATGGCGCTAGCTGCGCAGCATTTGTGCACCGCCGCCGTCAGTGTCAGCCAGTTTGCCGTGGCATACGGAGCTCCATGGCAGTCTTTAACACTGGTAGCATGCCGCGACAGCGTGGACGTGAACCGTATGTGCAGTTGACGGACTGAGCGAGGGCGTATAGTGGGCATGCGGGAGGCCGGGCGGACGTACCGCCGAATTGCTCAACACGTGGGGCGTGAGGTCTCCACAATACATCGATGTTGTCGCCAGTGGTCGGCGGAAGGTGCACGTGCCCGTCGACCTGGGACCGGACCGCAGCGACTCACGGATGCACGCCAAGACCGTAGGATCCTACGCAGTGCCGTAGGGGACCGCACCGCCACTTCCCAGCAAATTAGGGACACTGTTGCTCCTGGGGTATCGGCGAGGACCATTCGCAACCGTCTCCATGAAGCTGGGCTACGGTCCCGCACACCGTTAGGCCGTCTTCCGCTCACGCCCCAACATCGTGCAGCCCGCCTCCAGTGGTGTCGCGACAGGCGTGAATGGAGGGACGAATGGAGACGTGTCGTCTTCAGCGATGAGAGTCGCTTCTGCCTTGGTGCCAATGATGGTCGTATGCGTGTTTGGCGCCGTGCAGGTGAGCGCCACAATCAGGACTGCATACGACCGAGGCACACAGGGCCAACACCCGGCATCATAGTGTGGGGAGCGATCTCCTACACTGGCCGTACACCACTGGTGATCGTCGAGGGGACACTGAATAGTGCACGGTACATCCAAACCGTCATCGAACCCATCGTTCTACCATTCCTAGACCGGCAGGGGAACTTGCTGTCCCAACAGGACAATGCACGTCCGCATGTATCCCGTGCCACCCAACGTGCTCTAGAAGGTGTAAGTCAACTACCCTGGCCAGCAAGATCTCCGGATCTGTCCCCCATTGAGCATGTTTGGGACTGGATGAAGCGTCGTCTCACGCGGTCTGCACGTCCGGCACAAACGCTGGTCCAACTGAGGCGCCAGGTGGAAATGGCATGGCAAGCCGTTCCACAGGACTACATCCAGCATCTCTACGATCGTCTCCATGGGAGAATAGCAGCCTGCATTGCTGCGAAAGGTGGATATACACTGTACTAGTGCCGACATTGTGCATGCTCTGTTGCCTGTGTCTATGTGCCTGTGGTTCTGTCAGTGTGATCATGTGATGTATCTGACCCCAGGAATGTGTGAATAAAGTTTCCCCTGCCTGGGACAATGAATTCACGATGTTCTTATTTCAATTTCCAGGAGTGTATTTAGAAAGCGCAGTTGATATCCCTTAGAGCTATGGCAGCGCTATCTAGCTTTCTAACCATAGCGCCATCTGTTTTCCCCCTGCAAGCTAGACAAGTTTTGTTCTTTGCAGTTTTTTCGTTTGATGCTTATTTCGTGAGATATTTGGACGTGCAGGCAAGGTTTCTTATCGGATTCATTTCTTGCCGACGTGCATGCCACAATTGCGTGAATGTGAATTATGGCGACGTTACGTACGCTAAATGACCCTTCTATTGTCACCGGTAGAGAGTAAAATGAGATTTTAGGGCGAAAGTAGATTTTTTCAGTTAATTGCTTTATTCAAGCCCATTGCTGTAGTGCATCAGGAACAGCTTGATGCAGATGTTCAGTTACCTCTCATGCGAATCAACAGACATCTGGCATTGCTGACAGAACCAAGAGTGGGGCCAAGGGTGGCGTCACTCGAATCCACTGTCAGCGATGTCTCCAGATGCAGCTGTTATGACAGCACCGTAACGCAGCTGGCAGTGTCCGTGAACTTCCTCCAGCAAGTGGGCGGCTCCGTCATGACTCAGAGGAGGCTGCCCTGTGACGTGGTTGAGCACTGGACCCCATACTGCATTCTTGGATGTCATCCCAGGAGTCTCAGGCTCGTGATGTAGTTTGTGATACAGAGAGAAGAATGATTTAATATACGAATGGCCGTATGAGGAATGGCTTCCGTCCTTCTGCTAGCACATTGTAGCATCAGCTTTTACCATACTGCACCAGTCCCCGCTTCTCGGTACCAGACGGCAATGTTTTGCTTTGCAATGCGTAACATCTTTCCCAGAGTGCGGCTGGTTCTGTTTCAACCCGATTCCACTCTGGTGTAATTCTTGAGTGAATACAGTCGATAAACTACATTGTCCTCCTTTCTATCAAAAGAATATTCCCTTGGTTGGACCAAAGTAGATTATCCATTACACTAGAGTCCCTGGCGACCTGCCCTTCTGGCTCTTTTTCGCCCCTTAAGATTTGCTCTAACAATTGGTGTCCTTAACCCTATCACTTAATCTTACACATTTCTACAGGGCCCCCTGCCCTGCTCCTTAACTGAAACACAACAGAAGTTACTTCATTAATCGGATTCTCGCACAACACTTCTCACTCCCTATTCCCAACTTAGAAGCTAAAATGAATCAGTTATTCTTAATATTACAATCTTGTGGATTCACCTCTCTTCCGCTGCTTTTATGCTCGGGGTATCAAATGCACTGGAATCGGAACGACAGCAGGGTCTGAGGTCAGTCTGGCGTTTCGTCTTCTACATACAAATGGTTCAAATGGCTCTAAGCACTATGGGACTTAAATCTGAAGTCATCAGTCCCCTAGAGTTAGAACTACTTAAACCGAATTAACCTAAGTACATCACACACATCCATGCCCGAGGCAGGATTCGAACCTGCGACCGTAGCAGTCGCTCGGTTCCGGACTGAAGCGCCTAGAACCGCTCGGCCACTGCGACCGGGCTTCTACACACCAAAACAAAGGACTACACTCAGCAGAACAAGTGCCGCTATGGTAATTGGTATGACAATAGTCAACATTGCCTCTTTTTGGTACTGACTTTCCAGATATGAATTTACATATTGCAATAAGGTTTCCATGGAGACGCATCCCTCTTGCTGGTTTGAGATTCCATTAATTCCAGTGCTAGAGTTTCATTTAAGCTGATTAGATTTGCGGTAGACAGCACTTCCATGGGATCCTCAGGCCAATAAAAGGCTGCGAAATACCCAGGAGTGTTATTCATGAAATCGTGGCGGGCAGCGGAAAGTAGGCCCCATATGTCACACGTTGTTCCATTTAATAACAAACTACTTCTGTTTAATTTTAGCCTCTTTGCTCACGTAAGCTTCCCCTGCTCGAAGCAACTAGTCGCTACTACCATCCTGTCAATAGCAAAGTATAACCAATAGCGCCAAGACCTGCTGAAAGTACAATTCCGGCTAGATTACTTCTGTATTGCATTCTCTTACCTCCTTTTGTCCCATCAGCAATTTCGCCGAAAAGAAATCGTGCCCCTCTCTTATTACTGTATTCGGACAGACAGTGATCTCCCCTCAGTGGCCTTTTTGTAGCTTTGCCTCCTCCATTTCTACATATATCCCGTTATCTTTTGCAATTAATAGCAGTCGCTATTAATTTATTCTTACATTTCTCTTCAGCATCTCCCAACTGACAGCATAAGCACTCATAATGCGCTTGTTGCCCTGCTACTGATATAGAAAGGGAAATGTAAACTTTCACTCCCTCAGTTCTCATCGAGTCTGTGACCACTTTGAAATAAAAGGGTAAGTCTTTGTGCTCGAGTTCTAAATCCAACGTGAATTCCGGCGGTAGTTCCTTCTGTACTTTCCTTAGACTCTCTAAATACTCTTCTCGTAACAATAAGGTGATCTCTTACAGCCTGCTGCACAGGCCCCTGTAGTTCAGTTGCTTTCCCTCATGCTTGCCAAACACTACGGACGGCAACCATTTTGTCATTACTACTTTCCTATCTAAGCCTCCTACTTCGGTTTGTAATTTCCCAATATTCTCGTTAACTGCCTCTGGCATACCGCATTACTTTTCCAATCAGTTGTCGTAGTGTCGTGTGTTATTCAATACGTCCTTCTCTATACTTGCAATCTGTGTAGTGTGCCAGTCACTCACGGCTTTTTTTTTCCTTTTTCCCACTGCTTAAACTCTTGCACTGTGTCGTTCAGCATTCGAATGTCTTTCTTATCACCATTGTCAAATATTGTTTTCATAAGACGACTTCTAGCGTCGATCTAACCTTTCTTCCTTTGTGTATATGGAATAACCCTCAGGACCTTGGTTATCTCACGCCTTCATTTCTCGCATGCCCCATGCATTCTCTCGCATACCCGGGCACATCCTTTGAGTACCCAGTGCTTTTCCATTCCCTGACAGAATTTGTCTCTTCCAGTCTTCTCAGCTTCCTACACACCTCTCATGCACTGAGTACCACTGGATACCACCTCTTCCACACCTACGAAGATCAGTCGTCCCGCTATGAACCGCGTCTTATCGCCTTCTTTGTACCTCATCCACGAGCAGGTATACCTATTACTTTCCTTCCCTTTAAATTCATTGCCACTCCGCAACTGCTTATACAAATTACTCAGTACCATAGAAAAATATTAAATGATTACCTTCTAGGCTTTCATCCACACGAGTTCCTTGTTATCGTTTCATTCACAAATTCTTGCTTCTCTTCCATACCTTTCTCCTCAGTCTCCATTTCCGGTCCGCATCTCCTGTCCCTGGAATTACGGCTGTACTCTCTTGAAAAGGTTTCATCCACTAAACATGCACAATTACCGTTCTCGTCGGCTACTGAATCTTGAAATTTACCGGTGACGTAGTGTCTACCACTTGATATTGCCCCTGATACTTTGCAAAAAGTTCAATGGCTTTCCCTTTGGCATCACCCACTTACCGACTTTATACTGTGGCATTCTTGCCATACGGCCCACTGCTTCTTCGTGTTTTTCCAGTGCTCTATTCCAAATTTCCATAATCCCTCTGGCAAATTTCTTGACAGACTCTCCAATGATCCTTCCTTCGCTCTCAACAAGTCGAAAGGTAATGGCATTTCTATGGTCATATACTACTTCATACGACGATAATCCTGTGTTCGTATGCTCCTTTGAGTTGTAGCCAGAGACAACGAACTTAAAATAGACATTCCAGTTGGTCTGATGTGATCCTACGTAGTATCCAAGCATCTTCTCGATTGTCCTATGCACTCTTTCAGGTCTTCCATAACTTCTTCACATTCAATATCTTACTCAATTCCTTGAATAGATTTAAAGTAAACTTCATTCCCTGGTCGGTTATTACTGTTTCAAGCACTGAAAACTTAAATACCCAATTATTCACAAGCGCTTGTGGCACTGTGGCTGCCTGCTGGTTTGGCATTGCTACCATCTCTACATATCGCAGGCAGGGGGGTCTACACAACGCCCGTGACTACTTTGAAGGACAGAAATAGGTGCAAACATGTAACTCTCTTGTATCGGTTGTGCATAAATACACTCCTGGAAATTGAAATAAGAACACCGTGAATTCATTGTCCCAGGAAGGGGAAACTTTATTGACACATTCCTGGGGTCAGATACATCACATGATCACACTGACAGAACCACAGGCACATAGACACAGGCAACAGAGCATGCACAATGTCGGCACTAGTACAGTGTATATCCACCTTTCGCAGCAATGCAGGCTGCTATTCTCCCATGGAGACGATCGTAGAGATGCTGGATGTAGTCCTGTGGAACGGCTTGCCATGCCATTTCCACCTGGCGCCTCAGTTGGACCAGCGTTCGTGCTGGACGTGCAGACCGCGTGAGACGACGCTTCATCCAGTCCCAAACATGCTCAATGGGGGACAGATCCGGAGATCTTGCTGGCCAGGGTAGTTGACTTACACCTTCTAGAGCACGCTGGGTGGCACGGGATACATGCGGACGTGCATTGTCCTGTTGGAACAGCAAGTTCCCTTGCCGGTCTAGGAATGGTAGAACGATGGGTTCGATGACGGTTTGGATGTACCGTGCACTATTCAGTGTCCCCTCGACGATCACCAGTGGTGTACGGCCAGTGTAGGAGATCGCTCCCCACACCATGATGCCGGGTGTTGGCCCTGTGTGCCTCGGTCGTATGCAGTCCTGATTGTGGCGCTCACCTGCACGGCGCCAAACACGCATACGACCATCATTGGCACCAAGGCAGAAGCGACTCTCATCGCTGAAGACGACACGTCTCCATTCGTCCCTCCATTCACGCCTGTCGCGACACCACTGGAGGCGGGCTGCACGATGTTGGGGCGTGAGCGGAAGACGGCCTAACGGTGTGCGGGACCGTAGCACAGCTTCATGGAGACGGTTGCGAATGGTCCTCGCCGGTACCCCCGAAGCAACAGTGTCCCTAATTTGCTGGGAAGTGGCGGTGCGGTCCCCTACGGCACTGCGTGGGATCCTACGGTCTTGGCGTGCATGCGTGCGTCGCTGCGGTCCGGTCCCAGGTCGACGGGCACGTGCACCTTCCGCCGACCACTGGCGACAACATCGATGTACTGTGGAGACCTCACGCCCCACGTGTTGAGCAATTCGGCGGTACGTCCACCCGGCCTCCCGCATGCCCACTATACGCCCTCGCTCAAAGTCCGTCAACTGCACATACGGTTCACGTCCACGCTGTCGCGGCATGCTACCAGTGTTAAAGACTGCGATGGAGCTCCGTATGCCACGGCAAACTGGCTGACACTGACGGCGGCGGTGCACAAATGCTGCGCAGCTAGCGCCATTCGACGGCCAACACCGCGGTTCCTGGTGTGTCCGCTGTCCCGTGCATGTGATCATTGCTTGTAGAGCCCTCTCGCAGTGTCCGGAGCAAGTATGGTGGGTCTGACACACCGGTGTCAATGTGATCTTTTTTCCATTTCCAGGAGTGTAGTTGCCACTATTTAAGTTCCAACCCTCGTGTATGCGCCAGACTACGTTCATTTAGTGCTTAAGGCACGTACTCTAAGCCCTTCCGTGGTGTGGCAACTGGGGAAAGGCTTCCATACCTCCCCTAGCGTATTACAGCGTCGATTCTGTTTCGCAACGCCAGTCGGTTGTGATCTGCTTTACAATTCATAACACTCTTGCCCACCTGTGGCTTGATCTGTTGCAGCACACTTCTGCTCTGTTGCATTTTTTAATCGGATACGGTCGATACGCTACACGACCAAATACGTCCAAACAGGACCTAAGCATCGTTATTCTTCTCTTTGCTGCTGAAGGACTGGTAGACGTCCAACGGAGAATGCAGAATCTTTATGGGGCAGCATGTCTATCAAAAACCACCACTCTGGAAAACTACAGCGTGCAGCTGTTTCGTGATAGTGATCGTCCTCACATCGCAATTGCCGTAACGTAAAAGTTATGCCAACTCAAATGGAGGCACTCGAGCCCACGCCTTATAATTCTGAGCTCTCACCATACGATTACCACGCCTTCGGTTCAAATGGTTCAAATGGCTCTGAGCACTATGGGACTTAACATCTATGGTCATCAGTCCCCTCGAACTTAGAACTTCTTAAACCTAACTAACCTAAGGACATCACACAACAACCAGTCATCACGAGGCAGAGAAAATCCCTGACCCCGCCGGGAATCGAAACCGGGAACCCGGGCGTGGGAAGCGAGAACGCTACCGCACGACCACGAGCTGCGGACCCCACGCCTTCGGTCCCTGAAAACGGGATTCAAGAGTCAACGATTCCTGTCGGACGAGGATGTGAATCAAACAGTTACGGGCTCCTTCACGCTGCAGGACACGATGTTTAACGTAACGGGTCTCTTCCACGCGGTGCGTCGGTGGGATAATAGCCTCAATGCTCAAGGCGATTTTGCCTGATTGGTGTACTTATTCTGGACTGACCGGTCTTTGAACGGCAACTTCATAATCGTCCCTACCACGTTTCATACAGAATCACGAACCTGTGATACTATCGGGTGGCACTTACTTGAATATTCAGTGGAATCAAAAATTTTTTGTATTTTCAAGTCCACTGACGCTAATAGGAACAGAATACGCCGAGAACGGTTGTGGGTGCTTTCGTATTTACAAATTTGGATTTGTAGAATTCTAGATCTGTAGATTTTTATTTGATTGATGGCCTAAGGACGACATGGATGACAGCACCCATCGAAAGAAGTTCACGGTCATATTCTGATTAGACATGGATCTACATCGAGATCTAAGTTTACATGACTGATCTGCAATTTACAGTTAGTTCCTGGCAATGGGCCCTCGAACTACATTCAAGCTATTTTTCTGTCTTTCCATTTCCGAATAACGCGCGGGAAAAGCGAACACGTAAATCTTTCCGTGCGAGCTCAAATGTCACTTCCTTCGTTACGATCATCAATCATCTCTATGTAGATGGTCGTCGACAAAGTATTTTCGCATTCCGAAGAAAAAGCTGGTGACTGAAATTTCCTCGAGACGTCTCGCCGTAAGAAAAAACGTCTTTGTTTTAATGACTGCCGCCCCAGCTTGCGTGTCATAACCCTGACACTCTCTCCCTTATTTCTCGATAATACAAAACGACCTGTCCTTCTTTGAGGTTTTTCTGTGTCTTCTGTCGATCATATCTGATAAGGGTCCGATTCTGCTCTAGAAGAAGACGGACAAGTGTACTGCAGGCAGTCTGTTGCATTTGTCGCATCTTCTTAGTGTTCTGCCAGTAAAATGCTGTCTTTATTTCGCCTTCCGCAGAAAACTGCACTGTCCAATAAATTTCCCCTTTCTGGATATTGCACAAACTTTGATATGTGACATATTACATTTCATGTATGCTGAATTCGAATCTACAAACGATTTCCTTGAAATATCATATTAGGATTTTTTGGAAAACGGAGAGTACTGCAACACTCAATAGACAAATGTAGTGGTTTTAAGACGAACATATTTGTGATATCCCAAGCAAAACAATAATAAAATCGCTGATACAAATGACTAAATATTGCCGCGTGGGATTAGCCGCGCGGTTTTAGGCGCTGCAGTCATGGACTGTCCGGCTGGTCCCAGCGGAGGTTCGAGTCCTCCCTTGGGCATGGATGTGTGTGTTTGTCTTTAGGATAATTTACGTTAAGTAGTGTGTAAGCTTAGGGACTGATGACCTCAGCAGTCCCGTAAGATTTCACACGCATTTGAACATTTTTGACTAAATATTGCAGTACTCCCAGTTAGGTATCTCTTGCAAACTACATGTTTGTAAACAAAAGTTAACTTGTTGTAAATGAGATAATTGTACATCATATCATCATAGCGTAATATTCACAGTGCGTACACTGGAGTTTAAGAAACAACTTGTCATAAAACACATAAATTAGGTAGACAAAAATGTAAAATATCACTACTCAATGTGCTTTTGTTTCTCTGCGTATAAAGCTTTATCTGTTTGGCCTCCTATTATAAATACTTTTAGATGTGCCCTCTTCATCATCAAACATTACTCGGCGAGCACTGTGGTGCTCCATTTGCCTTCATATCATGTTTCCACTTCCTTGAGATTTTGGTGGAAATTCTTCCCTTGTTCTTCACTGTAGACACCAACATTCTCAGGAAAGCAGTCCAGGTGGGAATGTAGGATGTGGAACTCGATACATTCAAGATTTTGTATACCAAGTTTTCGTACATTATGACCTTTGTATTATGTAGAAACTTTATAAGAACATCTTTTAGTGATTGCCATGCTAGCAACTCCTTCTAATTCATTTTACTTTCAAAAGTATCATCACGAAGCAGTTTAATAATAACTGAACATGTAAATATAATGTAAATATACCTTCTTTCACTTTTTGATTCTGAAACCTGGGAAGTTTTAGCTAAGGTGCAAGAAAGAACGCGTTTCCTTGCCCAAGGCTTTGACAAATTGTTTCATGAGGTCAACTTGATATGGAGAGGAGGTAAGTGAACATCACATGTCTCAATAAGACTCTTCTTCTTTATATTTTTTGACGAACGTTCCATTGTCTTCGAGGGCACTCCTTCTTAATCCTACGCTGTGCCGTTGCCCGACTCTCCTGTTCGCAAATGAAATACGGATATTTTGCATAACCTAACTGCTGACCCAACAAGTGAAAACTTTCAATTCTCCAGACACTTACCACCTACGTTGCTCATATTTTGTCTAGGTCAACAGAAGTTGCAGATTTTCATCAGACTCTTAGGGAATCAATGATTAATCTACTGGAAGTGAAGTATACAAATAACCATTATGCAGGGGGACACTCTTCCAACCACCTAAACATCACTTATTGGATGTTGTTATAAAACACCAGTTTCTCTCTTCTGAATAATATGGAGCATATTTTGGTCCTCGTTTTCTGTACCAGTGTATTCCCTGACACAGTACTCGTTAAAGCCTGTGCTATAGTAAGTGAGCGGGATTCACCTTACGAAAAAGGATTTTCGCATAGATATCGACCGTGTGTACCTGAATGGTGACAAATCAGACTTACATCCACTCTGTAATAACAATGATCCGTCAAGTAAGTTCGAAATGCAGTCACACGTCAAGACGGATCAAAAGCAAACCAGAAGATGCTACCAATGTGACAATAATACGGGCGCCAGCCTAATTAGGCATTAACTGAGTTTCTTCCCTGTACAAGTTGGTATATATTTATGCAAAACAACAAGTTTTAACTCTGCATAATATAGTGCAATTTTAGAACCAGAAAATCTATTGCACTGATAGTTTCACGTTCTGTACTGATATGGAAAATCATGAATATATAACACTACACTATAATGTTTACTACAAAACTTTATACTGTCTATTAATTTGATTAAAAACGGGCATAGGTTACCCTATAAATTGTACTTTCCTGCCAAACACACAATGTCAATTTTTTAAAGATAAAACACTGATAAATTTTGACTTTTATATGGAATTTAACTTTTACCGGTCAAACCAATTTAGAACACTTCAGAATTCAAATGAACGAAGGGAGGACCCTGAAACTGTTATGATCGAAGTATTTAAAAAAATGATTACTGGATTTATTATTCATTCAAGGTCTCCAATATATAAGTTACTACTCTTTTCATCGTATTTACTGCTCAATTAAATGCCTTTAAAACTGTTTCGAAATAATAAAAATCATTACTATATCAATACTAAAGTTATCTTTCGACTTCGTTAGACCTTCGCTATTCATTTACTCGTTTATTAACAAAACATTTCTTTAAACATCATTCCAATATAGCTACTTCTGCGAATAATTATTATTAACACAATTTTAAATTTTCATTTCGGGACAGTCGGATTGCACAACGTTTGTAAAGGACCCTGTCTAGGTTAATTGTGAGGATAATTAAATGGTGGAAAAGTTCTGGTAAAATTTAGGTTATTAATGCACCAGACAAACACAGTTCGCTCTCTGATCCATACGAATACAGTACTAAACGTTTCAACCTGCTAGTATCGATGCGGCGGTTAGTGAGCGGACGTATCGGCACTTTCATTCTTCTTAGCATCGCAATACTTTTCCATTTAGTGCCTATGGAATTCTGCCATGCTGTGTGGGCGTTGGAACGGCATACCCGAGGCTCAGTGAAGCTATGTCTTCCAGGAGAGCCTCCTCGCTCCAGAAGGTGTTGCTCAAACCAGTGCCAAACTCCAACTACTACTGAGCCCGTTGTGCCGTGCAGTGCCCGCGTGCATTTTCCCGCGCTCGCCTGCCATCCACCTTTTACTGCTCTCTGACAGATCGGGTATTCACCCGAGGTTTTGCATTCTACATATACTAACACATTGCCTACGTATTGACCAGACGCACAGTTACAGTTTTAAACATCTTACAACAGTTTCAACATTTGTTACATTTCAATTCTATTACAATATTACTTGACACTTGAACATTGAAACTTATTTACAGTTTTCTTTATCTAATGGCATGAAACAAAAAGAAATGAAATCAGAACATCAATTACACAAGTTTATCGTAAAATCAGATGAAAAGAATTACTTATATGTTCAATAGTACAGAGTCGTTGTTGTTACACTTGCTGTAGGAAGTTTCTGCACTAGTAAATTTTCTTCATTAAAATTGGAACCCAGTATTTCCGCAGATTCGTCTCAGAGCCCAAGACCACTAACTAGATCACTCAACATTGCTTAAGTCGAAGGAATGTTTGAAGCATCGTCTGTTTCGAAGTCGCTTCCGACTTCCACTGCAGACTTCTGATACAGGTGCTGTTTGCTGTATCCAGGTGTAGGTGCTGACGAGTCTCTCCATTTGGCTCGGTCCTCCCACCACATTTCTTCCTCCAGTTACTGCCAGGTCACACCTCTCCTTTCCACAGCTATTCTCACTCCCGTTTTCCGCCGTGTTTCTGAGCGCCCTCTAAGTCTGTTTCGATCCATCTTTGGTCCATCCATTATTTTTGGAAGTCTCTGCCTACACATCCTCTTAACATGTCCTTACCATCTTAATCTCTTTTTTCTATTTCTTCTCTAATACTCTCTTGTTTAAGGTACTTTCTAATATCTACATTCCTTATTCTGTCCATTTTTGTTTTTCCCTTAACTGTTCTGAGAAACCTCATTTTCTCTGCTTGCAGTGTGCTCCAGTCCCTTTCTGTCATCGTCCATGTTTCTCCACCATAGGTGACAATAGGGAAGTAATAACTCTTATACGTAAGGAGTTTTGCGTTTTCTGAAACTTCCAAATCAGGTGTTTTATTCTTTGGTAGATATTGCCTCCTTTCTCTAACCTCCTATTAACTTCGTTGGTTATTGTTCCATCACTAGATATTTCACTCCCTAAATAAGTGAAACTGTCTACCACATTATTCAAAGTAATATTCCTGTTGATCCGTTTCTCTCTTCCAAATACCATTACTTCACTCTTATCTTTATTTATTTTTAATCCATACCTTTTGATTATTTCCTTCCACGCATCAAGTTGTAACTGTACATCTACCTCTTTATCTCCCCATATTACCATATCATTTGCAAAAATCATCACTTTGTCCTTTTCTTTTACTATATATTTAACTGCCTATTCATTCCCTCCATCACAACATTAAAAAGTGCAGGAGATAGAATACTTCTTTGTTTAAGTCCTTGTCTTATTACGAAGTATTCAGAGTTCCGCAATGGTGTTCTCATTCTATAATTGTATACTCTGTACATTGTCTTTATCACATTAATAAATCCATCTTCTATATCTATCTTGTTCATTTCTTCCCAGATACTTTCCCTGTTAACTGAGTCATAAGTCATATTCCTTTCCTATGTCTATAAAAACCATTACCACCCTTTTGTTATATTCCAAACTTTTTTCCATCAGTTGATGGATAGAAAATATCAGGTGGATCATACTTCTTCCTTTCCTAACCCATGCTGTTCTTCATTCAGCTCCTTTTTTATCTTTTCACTTAGTCGATATAGTAAAACTATTTTAAAAATCCTGGCCGTGTAACACATAAGGGTTATTCCACTGTCGTTCTTAGAAAGTCTTTTATCCCCTTTTTTGAAGATGGGAACAATGTTTCCTCTTCTCCAATCGTCAGGTATTGTAATATTTCTCCACACACTTGACAGTGCTCTATACAGCCATTGCATTCCCACTGGACCAGCTGCTCTTATCGTGTCCACTGATACTTTATCAGGTCCTCGGCCTTTCCCCCATTCATATTCTTCAGAGGTATTTCCATTTCTTCCCATGTAATTTGTCCTAATTATGATTCCCAACTTCTCTCAGCTTCTCCATTCTTTGTTGTTTCCTCGTGTACCTTCTTTCAGCATTCAACACTTTCTTAAAATGTTCTCTCCATAGATCTTTTAAATTCCCTGGATCTTCAATCACAGTACCATCCTCTGTTTCCATCTTTACTGGTATTTCTGAAGCCTTCCCTTTATTTTTCATCATTTTGTGGAACATTTTCTTACTGCTCTTCACATCTTCTTCAAGTTTTTTCGTAAACTATTCCCATGCCTTTTTCTTTGCTTTTTCCGCTATTTCTTTGCACTTCTTCTTTTCCTCTAAATCTTTTATGGTCCTCGTCATTTTTAGTTTTCCATCACTTTCTCCATGCTTATTTTTTTTCTTCTAACTGCTTGGATTGAAGTATCATCCCATCAACTTCTCTGTCTTACTTTTTCCTTTCCAGACTGTCTACCATATACTTTTTATGCTGCTTTGACTAAAGTGTCTTTGAATAAACTCCATTCTGTTTGTCCATCGCAAAAAACTTCTTTTGGAGATTTTTGTGTGATTAATTCTCTGTATTTCTCAGCACATTCAGCAGTTCCCAATCCCGTATCCACATCACTTTCTTCTGTTTTCTATTTTTCACACACTGATTCATTTTCGATTGTCCGACCAGTACTCTATGGTCTCCATCTGCACTCACACTTACAATTACTTTCAAATTTGTTACTTTCTCTCCACATTCCCTATCTACTAGAATATAATCAATTACACTCTTGGTTCCTTCATCCCAACTGTATCTGGTGATAACATGGCTTACTCTCTTCAGAAACCACCTGTCTGCTATTTTCATTACATTCCTCTGGCACAAATCCAGGAGTCTTACTCCTTCTTCATTTCTGCCTCCACATCCAAAACATCCCAATACTTGCTCAAATCCCTTTCTGTCTTTGCCTACCTGTATACTGAAATCTCCAATCACTATATTAGTACTCTCTATATGTCTCATTTTCGAAGTCCATCTTCTCTTCTTCGCTACATCCCACTTGGTGTGCATAAGTCTGGATAACTTTTAGTGTTTCTTTTTGGTTCAGATGGTTCAAATGGCTCTGAGCACTATGGGACTTAACTGCTGCGGTCATCAGTCACCTAGAACTTAGAACTACTTAAACCTAACTAACCTAAAAACATCACACACATCCATGCCCGAGGCAGGATTCGAACCTGCGACCGTAGCGGTCGCGTGGTTCCAGACTGTAGCGCCTAGAACCGCTCGGACACTCCGGCCGGCTGTTTCTTTTTGGAATCTCAGGTTTAAGATTATGATCCTGTCTGATATATATCTCACACTTTTCAATACACCTTTGTACGTCCTTATTCACCCTCCCTGCTACACCATTTCTTCCAAACCTGTTATTCCCACTCCAGGACAGTACAGTGAAGTACAGATACAGATCTAGATGCGTAAGAATTGTCTGGTCTCCTCAGACTAGAGACATCTGGAACACTGGGCGAGAGCAAAATAGCAGATGGGATGTTTGTGTATGTTATGTTGGGCCTTTTTCTAGTAGTACTCCCTGTCAGACTACCGGAGCAAAAATGGCGATCTGTTCTATGGTTACATTGTTAGCTCTGTATCATTAGCGCCCCAGAGGGCAATCCTGTTCTTGTCGCGTTGACCCACTGTCGAAGTTGTTCGGCACACGTTCTGCATACTTTATCTGAAGGCGAAGATTTGTCCTGGTCGCCAAGCTGTACGCCTATATAACTACAATCTGCCTTCTTCGAAAATGTAGTTATGCTAGGTTTCTGCTTCATAGGAGTAAACTGTCGGCACCCATAACAGAAAATGTCAACTCTGTTTTTGCACCCTCGATGCGACGTTTTGAATTCATCACTGGAACCCAGTACTTCAGTATCTCACAATGTTTTCAAACCTAAGAGTAAAGGGAACACAAAATTCAACATAAAAAACGTGCAAGTATTGTAAAACAAGGCTTTTCAGAAAACTGCACACAGCAGAAATTCGTAAAATGAAATTTCTGAAGAAACGTGATGTTATAGGATTATTCTGAGCTCAAATCTAGATTCTGTGGGTAAGTTTCTCCTTAGAAGCTTTCAGAAGTTCCATACAATGAGATAAATGTTGCTCAGAGTTACTAAGTGATCGTCGCATTTTAAGGTTTTCGTTATTGTAATCCCAAAGTCTTTGGTTGAATTGGTGGCTTTATATTTGTGTGATCTGTGTTGGAAGCGAATCTTACAGGATTGCCTTTAGTACTCATGTGGATGACCTCGTAATTTTCATTATTTAGAGCCAGTTGCCACTTTTCACACCATGCAGTGTCGTGTCGAAATATTTTTGCAGTTGGCTTTTGGTCTTATGGTGACCTTACTACATGCTGAATGACACAATCATGTGCAAAAATAGGAGAGTGCTGCTCAGATTGTCTCCTAAATCACTCATGCACGAGAATAGATACGTCAGAGGGTACATAAACTTCCCTCGGTATCATCAGATATCACTTGTCTTTTACTCAACGACTTCCGTCAGTTACTACGAACTGTGTTCTTTCTGACAGGGAATTACGAATCCACTCGTGCAACTGAGACGGTACTCCATAGGCTATCTGATGAGCAGTCGTTTGTGAGTTTCTCGAAATCTGGAAGTGTCGAATCAGTTTGAGATCCTCTGCCGATAGCACTCATTTCTTCGTCAGATTAAAGAGCTACCTGTGTTCCACATTAACGATATTTCTTGAGTACGTGCTGGCTGTGTTTCCTTGGAAATAACTCATAATGTTCAAACACAGTATATGTTTGAAAATTGTACTGCTAAATCGTCCATGGCGATATGGGTCTGTAATTCATCGGGTTAATCTTATTTCATTTTTTTCAGTGTTGGCGTTTCATATAAGACTTCCCAGTCATAACGGACGGATCTTCGGGCGAATGTATGCAGTCCGGGTCTGAGGTCTAGCATTTACTAAGTAATTTGAGTTCCTTCTCTATAGCGAAGATATCTGCTTCTAAGTTACTCACCTAAGGAGTAGTCAGTATTTCAGTTTAACGTATGTAGTGGATTAATACGATGTGCATTATATGTGAGATATTTCTTAAGTAAAATATCTCGATATTGTAACGTTACTTACCGCCTAATCTTAGTGGACTTAGTACTTTTTGATACACATAACCTTGCATTATTTACTTCACCTATAATTTAGTTCATTTATCCTGCAAGATTAGTGCCATATTGCCTTCTCATTCGCAATACATGTAATGCTCGGATACAGTATTACTCGTGTCCTTCTTGACACAGTCAAGTCGTTTACATATCCAGGAGCAACGCTGCAAAGCGATATGAGGTGGAACGAGCATGTGAGAAGTCTGGTAGGGAAGACGAATGGTAGACTTCAGTTAGTTGGGTGAATTTTAGGAAAGACTGGTTCATCTGTAAAGGAGACTGCATATTGGACGCTGGTATGACCTATTCTTGAATACTGCTCGAGTATTTGCGATCTGTACCAGGTCAGATTGAAGAAAGACATCGAAGCAGTTGAGAGGCGGGCTGCTGGATTTGATAGCAATAAGTTCGAAAACACTTAAGTCCTACGGAGATGCTTCGGGAACTCAGATGTGAAACCCCGGAGGGAATGCAACGTCCTTTTCGAGAAACACTATTGAGAGAATTTAGAGAACCAGCATTCGAAGCTGACTGCCGAACGATTCTACTGCCGCCAACATACACTCCTGGAAATTGAAATAAGAACACCGTGAATTCATTGTCCCAGGAAGGGGAAACCTTATTGACACATTCCTGGGGTCAGATACATCACATGATCACACTGACAGAACCACAGGCTCATAGACACAGGCAACAGAGCATGCACAATGTCGGCACTAGTACAGTGTATATCCACCTTTCGCAGCAATGCAGGCTGCTATTCTCCCATGGAGACGATCGTAGAGATGCTGGATGTAGTCCTGTGGAACGGCTTGCCATGCCATTTCCACCTGGCGCCTCAGTTGGACCAGCGTTCGTGCTGGACGTGCAGACCGCGTGAGACGACGCTTCATCCAGTCCCAAACATGCTCAATGGGGGACAGATCCGGAGATCTTGCTGGCCAGGGTAGTTGACTTACACCTTCTAGAGCACGTTGGGTGGCACGGGATACATGCGGACGTGCATTGTCCTGTTGGAACAGCAAGTTCCCTTGCCGGTCTAGGAATGGTAGAACGATGGGTTCGATGACGGTTTGGATGTACCGTGCACTATTCAGTGTCCCCTCGACGATCACCAGTGGTGTACGGCCAGTGTAGGAGATCGCTCCCCACACCATGATGCCGGGTGTTGGCCCTGTGTGCCTCGGTCGTATGCAGTCCTGATTGTGGCGCTCACCTGCACGGCGCCAAACACGCATACGACCATCATTGGCACCAAGGCAGAAGCGACTCTCATCGCTGAAGACGACACGTCTCCATTCGTCCCTCCATTCACGCCTGTCGCGACACCACTGGAGGCGGGCTGCACGATGTTGGGGCGTGAGCGGAAGACGGCCTAACGGTGTGCGGGACCGTAGCCCAGCTTCATGGAGACGGTTGCGAATGGTCCTCGCCGATACCCCAGGAGCAACAGTGTCCCTAATTTGCTTGGAAGTGGCGGTGCGGTCCCCTACGGCACTGCGTAGGATCCTACGGTCTTGGCGTGCATGCGTGCGTCGCTGCGGTCCGGTCCCAGGTCGACGGGCACGTGCACCTTCCGCCGACCACTGGCGACAACATCGATGTACTGTGGAGACCTCACGCCCCACGTGTTGAGCAATTCGGCGGTACGTCCACCCGGCCTCCCGCATGCCCACTATACGCCCTCGCTCAAAGTCCGTCAACTGCACATACGGTTCACGTCCACGCTGTCGCGGCATGCTACCAGTGTTAAGACTGCGATGGAGCTCCGTATGCCACGGCAAACTGGCTGACACTGACGGCGGCGGTGCACAAATGCTGCGCAGCTAGCGCCATTCGACGGCCAACACCGCGGTTCCTGGTGTGTCCGCTGTGCCGTGCGTGTGATCATTGCTTGTACAGCCCTCTCGCAGTGTCCGGAGCAATTATGGTGGGTCTGACACACCGGTGTCAATGTGTTCTTTTTTCCATTTCCAGGAGTGTAAATTATGCGTGTAGACCACAAGGAAAAGATACGAGAAATTAGGGCCCATACGGAGGCATATAGACAGTCGCCTTCCCCTCGCTCTGTTTGCGAGTGGAACAGGAGAGGAAATGAAGTAGTGGTACAGGGTACGCTCCGCAACGCACCGTACGGTGGTTTGCAGAGTATCTGTGTAGATGTATATCTAACAAGGCATTCAAATGGCTCTGAGCACTATGGGACTTAACATCTATGGTCATCAGTCCCCCAGAACTTAGAACTACTTAAACCTAACTAACCTAAGGACATCACACAACACCCAGTCATCACGAGGCAGAGAAAATCCCTGACCCCGCCGGGAATCGAACCCGGGAACCCGGGCGTGGGAAGCGAGAACGCTACCGCAAGACCACGAGCTGCGGACAACAAGGCATTCACCATCTTACATGTCACACGACATTTGAAGGACGGTCGTTGTGGCCGACCGGTTCTAGACGCTTCAGTCTGGAACCGCGCTGCTGCTACGGTCGCAGGTTCGAATCCTGCCTCGGGCGTGGATGTGTGTGGTGTCCTTAGGTTAGTTAGGTTTAAGTAGTTCTAAGTCTAGGGGACCGATGACCTCAGATGTTAAGTCCCATAGAGTTTAGAGCCATTTGAACCATTTAACATTAGAAGTCCTGTAAGAAGTGTGACATAAGTATTAGAAGCAGGAACACCTATAGAGAGAAAAAATTACATTTTTTGTAAAATGTAGGATAATAAAGATGATTTATAGGCATGTTGATTTAAATTCTAGGTGGTGGCGTCAATGGATGTGAAAGGAGGGAAGGCTGGAATGAAAGAAGTACGTCATTAAAGATTGTTAGGGGGATAGCACCTGCTGTCATGGGGTGAAAAAGGAGACGAGAAAGGAGTATAGCAGGAATGGAACATGAGAATATTGTTTTCTGTTTGACAAAGAGAATTCAGCAGATAGTGCATTTTATCGGGTGGTACGTAGGTGCTTACATGGGACCTGCTTTGATAATGATTTCGTTCGACATTAGGAGATGTAGCTTTGGACTCCTCCATGTTATTTGCTAAACCGGAAATTTATATCAACTTGTTTAAACATAACGTGTTGATCTTTTGATTGTAGAGTTCCACAGGGCTACACTCTCTAGTCGAGATTCATGTGTCTGCATGCGCGAAACAATGAAACCATGGTGTCATGATCATGTATTACGACTGCACAGTAATACGAGCCAAACCTTTGGGCGGAATAACATACAACACACCAGTAAGGAAGCCATAGCAGAACGCACGAATTACTAGCTGTCGTATTCGACAGTACAACTGGAAAGAAAAATGTCATCAGGCGTACCGCTGGGAGCGCGGTCTGATTTCTGCGACCGACGAAATTTGATTTCAGCGTGTTTGGGGCTGGCGTTGGCAGCTGTAATTTTCCTGGCTTTGATGGCTGTCCCGGGAACTCCGGGAATGCCCAAAAAAACGAAAAAAAGGCCGCTTATCATCAGCAATGGCGAACATTCAGCGCCGAATTTCTGTCGTTAAGCACATCAATATGGAGAGGATGACATATGATTATTACATCTTCGCGTTAGTACCCGAATAATGGGACGGAGAGGAATTTTGCGGGGGTTTGTGTGTAATGCACCTGTTAGGATTACTGACAAACTTAACTTGTATGAATTAGGAACATGTCACTGAGAATGGTACCGATGCAATACAGAACTGAATCCGTCACACGCAGCAACAAGCTCAACCGCAGACGGAAGTTACCTGCTTTTTTCTGAGGCTTTGTCGTTCTGTGGCTGCAACTACAAGAAAATGCGTGTCTTTTTCACCAGATGGGTTTCGTTTTATTGAGGTAAAGCATCATCAGTGGTCTGTAATTAAAGATATTTATAATTTGATTTGTCTTTAAGATAGAGAAACAGTCCGTTAACAATATGCTGCTTTTTACTCACTGTGATTTCCGCTTGATTTCTAGCCTACACCGGGAAATGCCGTCTGCTAGCACATCTTCGCAGTTTTTCTTCGTTAGACACTGATACTTGTAGCCTAATTTTTAGGTTCTCTGTAGAACTACTCATTTTCCACGTTTTTCACGGCACACTTTCTCGCTCACCTCTATTTATTGTTTCTTTTTATACTTTTAACTATGTATCATGGTTTGTATTTTAAAGTGTTGCTAACATAACATTGCCACTAGTCTGTCTTTGATTTATACTCTTTTTCATTTATTTTATTTAATTGTGTGTGTAATTCTATTTCTGAGTATTTATATACTGTGTAAGAGTTATTTTGTATAATGTCTTCTTTCCAATGTTTATTTGGTAACTGAACAACTGTTTATTTTGTGTTTATGCTATATGTGTGTGGAAATTTTCTTGGAAAAAGAGGAAATATCCGTCTTTACTGATTCTTATGATGACCATATCTTTGTCACTATTGCATAGTCTGTAATATTCTTGTTCTATATGATCTGCAAATATTCAATGGTTTGTACCGTATTTAAATGATTTGATGTGTTGTTTATATCCTGTGTTGAATGTCCTGCTAGTCATTCCAATGATTATTTTTTCACAATCTCTCCAACCGAGCTAATAGATAACAGATTATTGGTGTCTGCCTGGTTTTGATTTCCATTTTCAGACGTGCTTTTATGTTGACTTGTTTGTTTTGTAAGCAATGTTTATCACTTGTTTTTTTAATATGTTACCTATTTTATGTGTGAATTGGTTGTGGTAGGTTACTGTATACCAGATTGCATATGTCGGTGACGTTTGCTTCATTTTTTTCATCAGTTGTGTCTTTATTTTTCTGTTTAGTTTGTTCTCTATTGTTTCTTTGTCTCCATATTTAATGCTATTTGTTTTATAATGTTAGGTCTTTCTGGTTATAAGAAGTGTTTTGGGGGATCCTGTTCTGTCTGTGTAGCACATATCAGGTTGCAGCCTGTTCCTCATTCTGTGGGTGGCTTCAGGTTGCATTTAAGGTAGTGTTACTTGTGGGTTTTCTGTATATGTCAAATGTGTGTTTGTTATTGTCTTTTTTTATCGTTATGTCTAGAAAGTTAAGTTAGTTTTCTTATCCTTCTTCTGTTGTGAACTTTGTGTTTTTCTGTTCAGTATTTATGCCTTTGTCTAGTTGCTAATTCTATTTTTAGGTTCATCTACCATGCATATTACGTCACCCAACTACCTGTAGGAGTAGACGATGTTATGGTGTTTCTTTGTTATTATGTCTTCAAACATTAGTTTCACAATATGATTCATGAAATTGTTGACAAACTTCCTGAGATAGGTGAATCCCTGTGTAAACTCCTGGGTAATCCTTTTTCTTTTATGTACTATTCTTAATTGAACTCAAAATAATTTTGCTGTGTTATTAACTGTAAAGATATTATTCTTTCATCTATATTTTCATGAGGTATCTGGTTGTGATATTTTCGCTTCCATCACGGAAAAGGTCGAATGCTGCACATGCAGAGCAACAAACAAACTGCGACTAAAGCATATTTAGAAAATTGAAATCTCAAATTGCATCACACAAAACCCCATAACAACAAACACATTCACAAATACCATGTCTATTCAAAGGTGATAAATCTTACAAATGTAACACTAAACAAAAACGAACAAAAGTTCTTGAAAAAAGATCTAAAAGAAGAAAAAAATTGCAGTAGTTATTTAAATAAAGGGCTTAGTTTGGACTTAATTAAAGAGGAAATTAAAAACATAGAAACTCCCATTAAAATAGGAAATAATAAATTCAAAAGTAATTGTGATGACACTAAACTTAAGAACCTAAAAAAAAAAGAACTGCAAGCAGGAAACAACATTATAATGAACTTTTACAAAGTGGATAGTGTTGTCATCATGAAAACAATAGTATTCATCAGCAGATACAAGGAGTTAAAATCAAATGCAACTAACAGATTTAAAACAAATGTCAAAAGCACTCTAAAATCTTAAGAGTATACATTGACATACAGGGAGAAACAGAGTCTTGTGCAAAAAATCCTCAAGCCCCCAACATGAGATGTCAATCAAAGGTCAATAAAGAAAATTTTCCTGCCCATCCAATAATGAATTTCAGATAACCTTCTACACACGTACTACAAAAAAAAAAAAAAAGCAGTCACAGCTGACCGAGTGCTATAAGCTAGAGAGTGATGGAACAATAACAAATACCTCTCAACTAGTAGAACATGTAACACACATTATAATCCCTTGCACAGCAACACTGCTCTCGTTTGATGTGGAAAGTATGTATAGTTGCACTCCTATTAACAAAATGATGAAAATAATTTAACAAAACCTGAAGACTCACAAGCATCTAAATCATGAGCAATGAGATGAAACAATAACATTGTTACAGTTAATAACAAAAAAAATTATTTTGAGTTCAATCAAGAATACTACATACGAGAAGAAGGCTTATCCATGGGTTCACCTTTCCCAGGAAGGTTAGCCAACATTTTCATGGATCGTATATAAAAACGAATATTGGAAGACATAATAACAAAGAAAAGCTACAACATCATCTACTGGTACATGTACATGGATGACATAATATGCGTGGTAGATGAACCTAAAAATGCAATACAGCAACTACACAAAGACATAAATACTGAACACAAAAACAAAGTTTACAATAGAAAAAGAACAAGAAAACTCATTCAACTTTCTAGGCATAACCAGAAGAAAAGATAATAAGAAACACAGATTTGACATATACAGAAAACTCACAAGTGAAACTATCTTAAATACAACCTCAAACCACGCACAGAATCAGAAACAGGCTGCAACCAGATACGTGTTAGACAGACAGAACAGGATGCCCCTAAACACTTCTCAATACAAGAAGGAGATAGCCATTATAAAACAAACGGCATTCAAAACGGACACAAAGAAACAATGGTAACAAACAACACAGAACAATAATGACACAATTAAGGAAAAAAAGAAACAAACTGCACTAACACATACAACCCGCACTACTACAAAAAATGGCTTACAATGACTTACTTCCTCACTACTCTTACGCAGTATATCAGTACACAGCAACGTAATTAAATAGAACTACACGCATACATTTAAATAAAGTCCAGTGAAGAATATAGGTCAAAGAGAAACTAGTGAAAACGTTAACAACTCTACAAAACATGAACCACAATACAAACATAGACATGTAAAAATAAACAGAAAACAGTGGTGTGCGAAAAAAGTGCTGTATACAACATGAGAAATCCATAGTTTGGCAGAGAAATAAAAATTAGACCACAAGTATCAGTGTCCAACGTAGAAAACCTGCAAAGATGTGCTAGCAGACAGCAGTTCCCGATGTGGACGAGGAACCAAGCGGAAATTACAGTAAGTAAGAAGCAAAATATTATGAACGAACTGTTTTTCGACCTTAGAAACATATTAAATTATGTATATCTTTAGTTTCTGACCACTCATGATGCTTCACCTCAATAAAGTGAAACGCATTTTCTTGTAGGTGCAACGGCAGAACGAAAATACCATCAGAAATTGTAAAGCAGCTACAGACTCTGTGGCATAACAAATGTAAATTTACTTGCTTCTTATAGTATTTAACGTGCCATTTCTTTGTTTTGACCAGAAAGAAGGTATTCCGACAGTAATGTTGCTTATCCACTCGGCAGTGCTAATACACAATAAACTTTCGTCGACCAGCAACATGTGTAACGGAAGCTAAGACCAACTTACTTCACCCTTATCCACGAGCAACTTCCACGGTTTGACCACTGCATCAAGAGACGTCATTTGCAACGAAGCGGCGTAATAAAGCCACACAGCCTAGAAAACATCGATGTATTCGCATGTCGTTAACAATGTAGTTTTCCCTGTACATCACACAGATTTCTTCATGGTGAACCTGACTAGCCAGTCAGGTTCACCATGAAGAATTATATTCACTTTCAACTATAACTATATTCGGTTTAACACGTTTTATTCTTTACATTTAAGTTGCACAACAACTGTTGACAGTTGTACGCTACGTAAAGTGTTCTGTAAGATGGGTCTGAAGAGTTAGATGAGTGGTCTCAGGTAATAAAGGAAGTAAGAGTTACAAGCAAAATACCTTAACTGGCTTTCAAAGTTAACACCTTTAGCTACAGCACACTTCTTAAATCTCTCCCAGAGGTGTTGGAACAGCCAGCAAGCGCTTCTTGTGGGATCGCTCGAAGCACAGCGGTCACATGTTCTTTGATATCCGCGTAATCACAGGTTATGAGGCTTGGTGTTACCTGTCCAGAGACCAAGCGGCAGTCTTACCCACTCACTTAGAAGTTCATAATGAATCAATCAGTTTCTGTAGACAGAGGCGTTCAACATCTTATTAATGTTGGAGTTTCTTTGCCAACTTCTTTTGGGAGGCTGTGAAGACGATGATACTGACTGCCCCTTGTTCTCCGGTTCTTATTGGTGGCGCCAGGTCTCATAGCGTGTAATGATGTGGATATCAAACAACGCATGACCACAGTCCTTCGAGAGATTCCACAAGAAGCTGACTGTTACCAATTGCTTTACAACCGATATCAGAAGCGTGATGTAGCTGATGGTGATTCGCTTTGAAGGCCAGTAGACGTACTTTGGTTGTAGCTCTTGATTCCTTTGTATTCTGAGACCGTTCACCGACCTCATCAGACACCTGTTACATTTATTATTTTATCCTAATCAAATTTGAATCATGCATGTGAGACAAATTACAAGCATTCCTGTAAGCACATCTGAGAAATATATCTAATTTTGGCTCCGGTAAGGCTATACACTGTCTACTCAAAAGGCTACGCCGTCCGAGCGGTTCCTGGCGCTACAGCCTGGAACCGCGGGACCGCTACGGTCGCAGGTTCGAATCCTGCCTCGGGCATGGATGTGAGTGATGTCCTTAGGTTAGTTAGGTTAAAGTAGTTCTACGTTCTAGGGGACTGATGACCTCAGAAGCTAAGTCCCATAGTGCTCAGAGCCATTTGAACCGAAAGGCTACGGACAGCCATATATAATGCCGAACTGACATTGATCCTAAGAGATGCAGGCCTGCCAGTCGAAAACGAGGCGGGGGATGTACTGTTGTCAGTGTAGAAACAGGATAGCAGAATGAGTTGGTGAGGAGAGTTCAGTCACTTCAAACTACGCTGGTCCCTCGGGCATAGGTGTGTGTGTTTGTACTTATGATAATTTAGGTTAAGGAGACTGTAAGCTTTGGGACTGATTACCTTAGCAGTCAAGTTCCATATGATTTCGCACACATTTGATTTTAGAACTTCAAACTTCGACTGGGCATTAGATGTCACTCGAGTAACAAATACACTCCTGGAAATTGAAATAAGAACACCGTGAATTCATTGTCCCAGGAAGGGGAAACTTTATTGACACATTCCTGGGGTCAGATACATCACATGATCACACTGACAGAACCACAGGCACATAGACACAGGCAACAGAGCATGCACAATGTCGGCACTAGTACAGTGTATATCCACCTTTCGCAGCAATGCAGGCTGCTATTCTCCCATGGAGACGATCGTAGAGATGCTGGATGTAGTCCTGTGGAACGGCTTGCCATGCCATTTCCACCTGGCGCCTCAGTTGGACCAGCGTTCGTGCTGGACGTGCAGACCGCGTGAGACGACGCTTCATCCAGTCCCAAACATGCTCAATGGGGGACAGATCCGGAGATCGTGCTGGCCAGGGTAGTTGACTTACACCTTCTAGAGCACGTTGGGTGGCACGGGATACATGCGGACGTGCATTGTCCTGTTGGAACAGCAAGTTCCCTTGCCGGTCTAGGAATGGTAGAACGATGGGTTCGATGACGGTTTGGATGTACCGTGCACTATTCAGTGGCCCCTCGACGATCACCAGTGGTGTACGGCCAGTGTAGGAGATCGCTCCCCACACCATGATGCCGGGTGTTGGCCCTGTGTGCCTCGGTCGTATGCAGTCCTGATTGTGGCGCTCACCTGCACGGCGCCAAACACGCATACGACCATCATTGGCACCAAGGCAGAAGCGACTCTCATCGCTGAAGACGACACGTCTCCATTCGTCCCTCCATTCACGCCTGTCGCGACACCACTGGAGGCGGGCTGCACGATGTTGGGGCGTGAGCGGAAGACGGCCTAACGGTGTGCGGGACCGTAGCCCAGCTTCATGGAGACGGTTGCGAATGGTCCTCGCCGATACCCCAGGAGCAACAGTGTCCCTAATTTGCTGGGAAGTGGCGGTGCGGTCCCCTACGGCACTGCGTAGGATCCTACGGTCTTGGCGTGCATCCGTGCGTCGCTGCGGTCCGGTCCCAGGTCGACGGGCACGTGCACCTTCCGCCGACCACTGGCGACAACATCGATGTACTGTGGAGACCTCACGCCCCACGTGTTGAGCAATTCGGCGGTACGTCCACCCGGCCTCCCGCATGCCCACTATACGCCCTCGCTCAAAGTCCGTCAACTGCACATACGGTTCACGTCCACGCTGTCGCGGCATGCTACCAGTGTTAAAGACTGCGATGGAGCTCCGTATGCCACGGCAAACTGGCTGACACTGACGGCGGCGGTGCACAAATGCTGCGCAGCTAGCGCCATTCGACGGCCAACACCGCGGTTCCTGGTGTGTCCGCTGTGCCGTGCGTGTGATCATTGCTTGTACAGCCCTCTCGCAGTGTCCGGAGCAAGTATGGTGGGTCTGACACACCGGTGTCAATGTGTTCTTTTTTCCATTTCCAGGAGTGTATATCAAACATTTCAAGGCTTCTAAAGCGGCAAAATCGGTTGTTGGTGGCGTTAAGTGTGAAGTGGTAATGTTCTGGTAAAACCATAAGCGCCGGAACGAAGATACATAGCGCAAGAGTAGAGAAGGCCGTGAGGAAACGTCGGCCAATAGTGCACGGAATTGGACCGCACCGCCCCAATAGCGGCACCTGGAAGAAGTGAACATAAGCACCACTCCTGCCAGCCTCGGCCGCTCAGATCGTCCCAGTCTGCAACAGGGGAGGGGAGGAGGAAGGGGGGGCGGGGGTTAGTGCTATGC
Organism: Schistocerca nitens; assembly: GCF_023898315.1. Classification (NCBI taxonomy): domain Eukaryota; kingdom Metazoa; phylum Arthropoda; class Insecta; order Orthoptera; family Acrididae; genus Schistocerca; species Schistocerca nitens. The sequence continues at coordinate 1,250,573,687 of NC_064614.1, forward strand.
TAGCAGATTGTCGTGATTCGCATCAAGTGGACTTTGTGTATAGCAAGAACTTTACTGTTTTCATGTCGATTCTCGCTGGCGACATTCGCTGTCATTAAAGTTAAGTATCGTCAATTTGCTTTCTAGAAATAAAACTACTAATTTTATTTGTTTAAATTGTCGTAAGTGTGGTGTCACCGCCAGACACCACACTTCCTAGGTGGTAGCTTTAAATCGGCCGCGGTCCATTAGTACATATCGGACCCGCGTGTCGCCACTGTCAGTGATCGCAGACCGAGCGCCACCACACGGCAGGTCTCGAGAGACTTACTAGCACTCGCCCCAGTTGTACAGCCGACATTGCTAGGAAAGGTTCACTGAGAATTACGCTCTCATTAGCTGAGACGATAGTTAGCATAGCCTTCAGCTTAGTCAATTGCTACGACCTAGCAAGGCGCCATTTATCCTTTGCTATGTATCTAATGAAGCATGTACAGTAACAAGACCAATGTTCACCAGTCGTGGATTAAAGTTAAGTATTCCATCAGCTACGTACTTTTCTTTATAGCATTCATTAAGTATCCTGTTTCAGACCTCACGCCATCCTGCGTGAGCTTATAGCGTGCATTTCGGCTTCCTCAAACAACACGGTGTTGGCACTTCTGCCAACACTTCAGTAAGCATTCCGAGAAATCTGCATCACTTAGGCATCCTATTAGTGACGAGTTGGAAAGACCGCACAGCTGGCAACGTGTCTAAAAAAATGTGCCTGGAGGCGCCTTACTTCTATGTTGTCTTTACTTTGCAGGGCCGCATAGTTCTTTAACCGTTTCTTCTCGTTATTGCTAATAAGTGTTTTCAAGTGGGCGTTGCAAAACATTTGTTTGCTTTCGACATAATTTATGTTGCATTTTTGTGATCCAACATGCCCACAAATCCTGTCCCACCCCTGCTCCGGCGCCACGGCCGGAAGCGTTCGATGCCACACAGCTAATGCAGATGTTTCAGTTTCAGACAAACCAGATTTCTACCCTGCTCATCACGGTGCAGCAGTTACTTGCCGCCGGCCGCTGGTGGCCGAGCGGTTCTGGCGCTACAGTCTGGAACCGCGCGACCGCTACGGTCGCAGGTTCGAATCCTGCCTCGGGCATGGATGTGTGTGTTGTCCTTAGGTTAGTTAGGTTTAAGTAGTTCTAAGTTCTAGGGGACTTATGGCCTCAGCAGTTGACTCCCATAGTGCTCAAAGCCATTTGAAGTTACTTGCCAACGCCGCGTGCTCGACAGAACAAGCACCGCCTACTACAGCTGCTTTGCCACCTTTTCAACAGTTTAGTGAACAAGAGGCTCGACTGTTACAACAGTTTGAGGTATTTTTACTCGCCCACAACTGTCCAGATACTGTGAAACTTACCTATCTATTATCCACGGTAGAAAGTGCAGTGTTCTTGCTAATTCAAAAGTTTTTTTTTTTCTAACGCCCCTCAGAGTGAAGTGTCATACAAGCAAGTAACATCACTAACAAAGTATTATGACCAACAAATGAGTGTGGTAGCAGCTAGACTTCAATTCCTTAATCGCAGAAAAACGGTCTGAACAATCTTATCACGAGTGGGTAACAGATTTGCAACGTATGACAAGGAAATTCAAATTGAAATGCGCTTGCGGTTCTTTATATTCAAATATTATGTTGAGTGATGCGATCGTGTACAATGTGCTTGATGTCAAAATCAGAGAACAAATTTTGAAACAGTCCGATCAATCATTTCAGCAGGTAGTGCAAATACTAGATCAGTACGATTCCAGGGCCTTATCGGCTCATACATTTGAGCAGCCAGCTATTTGTCGGGTTGAGTCCCGTAGTTCTGATCGCCCATTACACACCGGCGGCGTGTACAAGCCACGCCGAGTAAACAACCTTTCACACCATGCACGCAGTTTGCTAAACAGGCGGCTACACAGGCAAACAAAATCAAGTCTTGCCCTCGCTATTACTCACGGCACAAACTCCAAGATTTCCCCTCCCGATAAGCTCTATGTTACGCTTGTGGTAGGAAATGAGATGAGCAATCCGTACGTTTGGAACTGAACAAACATAAGAATTCAGCCCACTCAAGAAAACTCTCGTCACAAAGTCCATATCATTAATGCAATATATTTCGAGTCTGCAACTAGCAAGCGTGCAGTTTCTACAGTGCTACGCCAGTCAAACAAACCTTTTGTTCATTTAGTTGTTTGTGGGAAAACTGTGAAATTTCAGTTGGACAACGATGCCTCTGTCACATTGCTCAGTCGTCGCACATATGAACTGTTAGGCTCCACACGCCTAATACTAGCACTCAACTGACTGCTTATAATGGACAAGACATTCCCGTTCTCGGAATGTACACTTTGCCTGCCATGTATCGCTCACATAAGCGAAGAGTGACATTTACAGTGCTACAATCACGCGAGTGTGAGAACATATTTGGACTTGACTCTTTTGATTTGTTTGGCTTCAAAATTCAGGACAATGTGTTGTCAGTATCTGCATTCAGTGCAAAAGACACTGTAGCTAGCTTGCTAAAGGGATTACCGGCACTCCTTTCTGAAGGTTTAGACAAGGCTAACAACTGTCTTGCTCATATTAAGCTGAAAACCAATGCTGGGACAGAACTGTTCCCACTGCATTACGGGACAAAGTAGCGGCTGGACGGAGCACTTGCGTTCATATCAGCTAGTCAATGGGAAAGTCCACTGGTTTTGCTCCCCAAACCTTCATGTTAGATTCGGCTTTGTGTTGATTTTGAGTCTACAGTCAGCCCACAAACTGTCATTGATACTTATCCGTTGCCACGCCCAGAGGACATCATGGACAAATTAGACGCTAGACGCTATTTTCCAAAAACTGATATGCGAGGTGCGTCTATTCAAACAAAGTTCGATGAAGAATCTCAAAAAGTGTGTGTAGTAAACAATCACTTGTGTTTGTCTAAATATTTACGTTTGCCTTTTGGCAGTGCTTCCGCACCCGCCATTTTCCAACAGCATTGGAACAAGTTCCAAACTGTTCAAAGTATTTAGACGACATTGTAGTAGCAGGTTGTTCACCTGAAGAACATATTGCAAATTTACGTGATTTGTTTCGTGTGTTGTCTGATGCAGGACTAAAGTATAGACTGGACAAGTGTGACGTTTTTAAACCTAAGTTGTAGTATCTTGGTCATGTCATAAACAGTCAAGGTGTACATTCGCTTCAGTCGCATTTTTTATCCATATGGGATTTGTCGGTTCCTCACATTATAACAGAATTGCAGTCGGTTTTGGGGAAAACAAACTATTATATTCGGTTCATACCGAATGCGGCACAAATCGCAGCTCTATTGTTTCGCTTGCGTGACAAGAATGTCCCCGTTGTCTGGACAGAAGAGTGCCAAGTAGCTTTTCAAAAGATTAAAGATGCATTGCTCAGTTATCTATGCTTAGATGACTTTGATCCTGAAAAAGTAGCTGCATTGCTAGTTGACGCTCCCTCTTACAGAATCGGTGCAGTGCTTTCGCACACAATTTGTGACAAAGACAGACCTGTTGCTTTCGCCTCAAATGTGCTGTCCAAAGCTAAGTGCAACTCTTCACAGATTGAAAAAGAGGCTTTGGCTATTGTGTATGATGCCACCAAATTCCACCACTTTTATATGGCAGAAAACTCTACTTAGTCATTTATCACAATCCTTCGGAGTACTTGTTTCGTCCGACGAAACCTGTTCCTGTACTAACTGCCCGAGAATTGCAAAGATGTGCTTTGTTGTTGTTTCAATACCAGTACGAGATTGTGTATATCGTCCAACAACTCAACATAGTAATGCGGACGCGCTTTCACGTATTCCGATTGGCCCTGATGAAGACTTTGACGCTTCTGTTGCATCTTCCTGTCACATTGATGCTCAGGATTCTGAATTGCATATGTCTTTTCCTCTGAACGCTGATCCAGATTTAATCACTTTGCTCCGGTATAATCGCACATCTTGGTCTCACTCAGTGAATAGCATAAAGAACTCGGTAGCGAGCTGATACTTTGCACGCCGCCATAGCCTCGGTGTACAGAAAGGTGTGAGTCTTGTTCAGAACGACAGGGGCCAGTCACATCAACTTTCCAAAAAGAAGTGGTACAGTTACTTCACAAAAGCCACTGGGGGATTGTTCGAACAAAACAGTCAGCACTGTTTTTGGTAGGGTATGGACGCCCAAATACACTCCTGGAAATTGAAATAAGAACACCGTGAATTCATTGTCCCAGGAAGGGGAAACTTTATTGACACATTCCTGGGGTCAGATACATCACATGATCACACTGACAGAACCACAGGCACATAGACACAGGCAACAGAGCATGCACAATGTCGGCACTAGTACAGTGTATATCCACCTTTCGCAGCAATGCAGGCTGCTATTCTCCCATGGAGACGATCGTAGAGATGCTGGATGTAGTCCTGTGGAACGGCTTGCCATGCCATTTCCACCTGGCGCCTCAGTTGGACCAGCGTTCGTGCTGGACGTGCAGACCGCGTGAGACGACGCTTCATCCAGTCCCAAACATGCTCAATGGGGGACAGATCCAGAGATCTTGCTGGCCAGGGTAGTTGACTTACACCTTCTAGAGCACGTTGGGTGGCACGGGATACATGCGGGCGTGCATTGTCCTGTTGGAACAGCAAGTTCCCTTGCCGGTCTAGGAATGGTAGAACGATGGGTTCGATGACGGTTTGGATGTACCGTGAACTATTCAGTGTCCCCTCGACGATCACCAGTGGTGTAAGGCCAGTGTAGGAGATCGCTCCCCACACTATGATGCCGGGTGTTGGCCCTGTGTGCCTCGGTCGTATGCAGTCCTGATTGTGGCGCTCACCTGCACGGCGCCAAACACGCATACGACCATCATTGGCACCAAGGCAGAAGCGACTCTCATCGCTGAAGACGACACGTCTCCATTCGTCCCTCCATTAACGCCTGTCGCGACACCACTGGAGGCGGGCTGCACGATGTTGGGGCGTGAGCGGAAGACGGCCTAACGGTGTGCGGGACCGTAGCCCAGCTTCATGGAGACGGTTGCGAATGGTCCTCGCCGATACCCCAGGAGCAACAGTGTCCCTAATTTGCTGGGAAATGGCGGTGCCGTCCCCTACGGCACTGCGTAGGATCCTACGGTCTTGGCGTGCATCCGTGCGTCGCTGTGGTCCGGTCCCAGGTCGACGGGCACGTGCACCTTCCGCCGACCACTGGCAACAACATCGATGTACTGTGGAGACCTCACGCCTCACGTGTTGAGCAATTTGGCGGTACGTCCACCCGGCCTCCCGCATGCCCAGTATACGCCCTCGCTCAAAGTCCGTCAACTGCACATACGGTTCACGTCCACGCTGTCGCGGCATGCTACCAGTGTTAAAGACTGCGATGGAGCTCCGTATGCCACGGCAAACTGGCTGACACTGACGGCGGCGGTGCACAAATGCTGCGCAGCTAGCGCCATTCGACGGCCAACACCGCGGTTCCTGGTGTGTCCGCTGTGCCGTGCGTGTGATCATTGCTTGTACAGCCCTCTCGCAGTGTCCGGAGCAAGTATGGTGGGTCTGACACACCGGTGTCAATGTGTTCTTTTTTCCACTTCCAGGAGTGTATAAAAGACGACGTCACAGTGTCACGCATGTGCGGGAAAATGTTGCTCGCCTCGTATCGTTCGCACTCACGAGATGGACCATCGCCGGCGGAATTGCTTCACTGCCGCCGCCATCTCACACTGCTCCACACTCCTCAGCATCCGGCGCCGAAGGAAGGCCGCAAGTATCGCTTTGCGCCACATGAAATTGTCTTTTACAGGGTTCTTAGCGGCAGCGTACGGTGGGCGTGAGGCGAGATCGTCCGTCGACTTGACGCTTGCATGCATCTTCTGTCAGGTTCAGATGGTTTGCAGCACCGCCATCAAAATCAACTTCGCCTCTGTCATGTACACGATGATCTTTCAGTCTCTCTTCCCCCATATTCATGGGTCAAGAGGACAGCGTGGCCGCAGCATCCGCCAGATGGTGTCACCACGACACCGTGGGACGACCCCACGGAGACGGAGCCTTCGCCTCCTCCACCTGCACTCGTCGTACCGATGGACCCGCCCACACCGCATGAGTCACTGCTGTAGTGTCGGCAGACTTGCCAACACCACGCACACTAATTGAAAGAGGCGGCCAAGATGCACGCGCTAACTCACGAAGGATGGAGTGAGGTCTGAAACAGGAGACTTAATGAATGTGATAAAGAAAATACGTATCTTTGGAATATACTTAACTTTTAATACATCCTTGTATACATCGTTCTTGATGAGACATCTGGAGATTGTGGCGATACAAGTGACTCTTTATATACAAGCTACACTCCTGGAAATTGAAATAAGAACACCGTGAATTCATTGTCCCAGGAAGGGGAAACTTTATTGACACATTCCTGGGGTCAGATACATCACATGATCACACTGACAGAACCACAGGCACATAGACACAGGCAACAGAGCATGCACAATGTCGGCACTAGTACAGTGTATATCCACCTTTCGCAGCAATGCAGGCTGCTATTCTCCCATGGAGACGATCGTAGAGATGCTGGATGTAGTCCTGTGGAACGGCTTGCCATGCCATTTCCACCTGGCGCCTCAGTTGGACCAGCGTTCGTGCTGGACGTGCAGACCGCGTGAGACGACGCTTCATCCAGTCCCAAACATGCTCAATGGGGGACAGATCCGGAGATCTTGCTGGCCAGGGTAGTTGACTTACACCTTCTAGAGCACGTTGGGTGGCACGGGATACATGCGGACGTGCATTGTCTTGGTGGAACAGCAAGTACCCTTGCCGGTCTAGGAATGGTAGAACGATGGGTTCGATGACGGTTTGGATGTACCGTGCACTATTCAGTGTCCCCTCGACGATCACCAGTGGTGTACGGCCAGTGTAGGAGATCGCTCCCCACACCATGATGCCGGGTGTTGGCCCTGTGTGCCTCGGTCGTATGCAGTCCTGATTGTGGCGCTCACCTGCACGACGCCAAACACGCATACGACCATCATTGGCACCAAGGCAGAAGCGACTCTCATCGCTGAAGACGACACGTCTCCATTCGTCCCTCCATTAACGCCTGTCGCGACACCACTGGAGGCGGGCTGCACGATGTTGGGGCGTGAGCGGAAGACGGCCTAACGGTGTGCGGGACCGTAGCCCAGCTTCATGGAGACGGTTGCGAATGGTCCTCGCCGATACCCCAGGAGCAACAGTGTCCCTAATTTGCTGGGAAGTGGCGGTGCGGTCCCCTACGGCACTGCGTAGGATCCTACGGTCTTGGCGTGCATCCGTGCGTCGCTGCGGTCCGGTCCCAGGTCGACGGGCACGTGCACCTTCCGCCGACCACTGGCGACAACATCGATGTACTGTGGAGACCTCACGCCCCACGTGTTGAGCAATTCGGCGGTACGTCCACCCGGCCTCACGCATGCCCACTATACGCCCTCGCTCAAAGTCCGTCAACTGCACATACGGTTCACGTCCACGCTGTCGCGGCATGCTACCAGTGTTAAAGACTGCGATGGAGCTCCGTATGCCACGGCAAACTGGCTGACACTGACGGCGGCGGTGCACAAATGCTGCGCAGCTAGCGCCATTCGACGGCCAACACCGCGGTTCCTGGTGTGTCCGCTGTGCCGTGCGTGTGATCATTGCTTGTACAGCCCTCTCGCAGTGTCCGGAGCAAGTATGGTGGGTCTGACACACCGGTGTCAATGTGTTCTTTTTTCCATTTCCAGGAGTGTATTTAAGGCTAATGGCGCCTTGCTAAGTCGTAGCCATTAACTTAGCTGAAGGCTATTCTAACTGTCTCTCGGCAAATGAGAGAAGTGGCTTCGTCCGTATAGTCGCTAGCAACGTCGTCGTACAACTGGGGCGAGTTCTCGTACGTCTCTCGAGACCTGCCGTGTGGTGGCGCTCGGTCTGCGATCACACAGTGGCGACACGCGGGTCCGACATGTACTAACGGACCGCGGCCGATTTAAGCTACCACCTAGCAAGTGTGGTGTCTGGCAGTGACACCACAACTGCCTTCTTCATCTGTTTCATGGCAGCATGAGTGGATGAGTGCGTACCCTTCCGGTGATTTTCCAGGGCCGGCCGCTGGTGGCCGAGCGGTTCTGGCGCTACAGTCTGGAACCGCGCGACCGCTACGGTCGCAGGTTCGAATCCTGCCTCGGGCATGGATGTGTGTGTTGTCCTTAGGTTAGTTAGGTTTAAGTAGTTCTAAGGTCTAGGGGACTTATGACCTCAGCAGTTGAGTCCCATAGTGCTCAGAGCCATTTGAACCATTTTTTTGATTTTCCAGGGAACGTTTCCGCCAGAGCGCAGGCCAGATGGCGGGAATCTGCCAGAGGCTCGTCGTCCCCTGCAGCCACAGCTTCCGGTCCATAAGAGCATCCACCTTCCTGCATCCCCCGCCGTGGTCGCACTCCATACACGACGACAGTCCGTCGCCTTGGGGGGTGGGGAGGAACATTTCGACGCAACCACAAGCGCCTGAAAAAAGATACGGAACACAAGAGCAGAGAAATCCGTGAGGAAACGTCAGCCAATGGTGAGCGGAGTTGGACCGCGCCGCGCCAAGAGTGACGCCTGGAAGGAGGGTATGTAAGCGACGCTCCTGCCAGCCTCGGCCGCTCAGATTGGCCCAGGCTGCAACGGGATTACTGCTGCGCTAGCAGACTGTCGTCATTCGCATCAAGAGCTTACTTGAACTTCGTATATAGCAAGAGTTTGCTGTTTTCATGCCGCCTTTCGCTAGCGACATTTGCTGTCATCAAAGTTAAGTAATGTCAGTTTTCTTTGTAGAAATAAAACTATTAATGTTATTTGTTTGTTGTATAGCAATCCGAGAACGCTGCAGCCCTTAGGCGCCCTGTTAGCGACGAGTGGGCAAGATGCCACAGGAAAGGCGGAGGAAGAGCCAAAGCTAAATCCAGACAATGCAGACCTCATGTTCTGATGGAGAGGGAACGCAGAGCATAGTGGCGGGCCCTTGTAAAAAAAATAACATCAAAACAGCTGAAGGAATCACTTACAAGGTTCACACTTCTACCAGCAGACCAGACAGGACAATAGCTGTATGAAAAGGAGTCAAAAATAATGAGATGCAGTGGTCGAGAGACTCCTCATAAGCCACACAGCTTTGTCGTCTGTCCCAAGCGGTGCTTGAGGCCGGTAAAGAGCGACACCAACGGACAGCGGATGACTGGAAGCGAGTAACTTGGTGTGACGGCTAGCGCTGTATCCTGTGGCAATCCGGTGGAAGGAATCTTGGTCTGGCGAAAGCCTAGAGAACGTTGTTTGACGTCGTGGGCAATGAAGTACAGTGGATGTGGTGTTACGGTATGGGGGTGTTTTTCGTAGTAAGTGTGTGGTCACTTTATTGCTAATGAGACGCTAAAGAAGGAACGATATGAACACATTTTACAACACTGTGAAATGCGTACCGTCGGAGACCATGATTGTATCATCATGACAACGTACCCTTTCATAAAGCAGGAAATGATCTCTGAACAATTACATTCCTGGAATGAACTCGGCTGCCCAGACTTTCGACATGGGTGAATGGACCGCATCTGGAATGAGTTAGAAAGTTGACTTTGCTCCGGATTCATGGTCATGCATCGTTACCTTTTCTGGGTTTGATGTTGAAGCTAAATGAGTGGCATTCCTCCACTGACACCTAAATGAAAGTGTTCCCAACAGCGTTCAAGCCGCCGTGTAGATGAAGGTTGTACATGATAGGGATTCCGTCGACATAATATTGCGCTATACATAGAAAAACTGACAGGCAAACGGTCCAAAATATTTTCTAACGAAATGGGAAGGAACCATACCAGTTAGTCTTTCATCACGTGACTGGACCTATATTAACATTCATTGCATCCTCCCGAATCATGCCTGATTTCATACTTCTAAAGATGTTTCTTTCCAAAGTAGTAACTGTTAACTTAAGTAGTACTGAGATGGCGTACCTACCTTTTCTCTGTTTTTCTCTTTATTCTGGTCGCAAATCTAGCCAATGAATAACACCATCCTCATATGGGAGAAGTCCCTGAGATGTTTTGAGCCTCGCTTCCGTACATCCTCAGACTTGTCCACAAGCCAATAGACACTGATTTTCCTTGAGAGACATGTGCCGTACTACTCTAGGCTGACTCTACCCCATCGCGGTTTTACGGGACGCTACGATACACCACTGGAGAATGTGTAGTCAACTGCGTGTCGAAAGTAGCTGCTGCCTCTACAAAGTAAAAGAATTTTTCGGCTCTTCCTCCCGAAAGCTGGTTCGCGGTATTTGAAATACCACCTGAAATGCAGAACGGCAGCCAGTTGAGTCCTAACAGTTTCGCCGAATTCTTTACATTAACTGCTAGTAAACCGCCTGTTTTGTAAAAACAGAATATACTTTTCGAAATACTTTTTAACATGAATTTTTTGATATAGCATATGAAGCAGCTAAGGTTTCATCAATACTTGTTGTACGTTCTAAATCTGTAGTTAAAATAAAGAGTGAAGGAAGATGAGACCAAATGAAGACAGGTATGCTGTGCCAACATAATTTGGTTCATCACTCTTCCGGCTGTTTTCATGCGGTTCGCCACGAATTCCTCCCCCCGAGCAAACCTCTCCATCTCAGAGTAGCACTTGCAACCTATCTCATCAATTATTATTTGGTGGATGTATTCAATCTTTTCCTCTACAGTTTTTACCCTCTACAGCTCCCTCTAGCACCATGGATGTTATTCCCTGATATCAAGAGAAGTAAGTTCATTCCGTCCCTTCGTCTTGACAATGTTTCCTCACCGAGTCTGCGGAGGACCTCCTCATTCCTTACCTTGTCACTCCGCCTAATTTTCAAGATTCTTCCATAGCACCATATCTGAAATTCTTCTGATATCTTTTCTTGCGGTTTTCCTACAGACCATGTCTCATTACCGTACTAAGCTCTGTTCCAAATGTACATTCTCACTAATTTCTTCCTCCAATGAACAGCTTTCTTTCATACTACTAGCCTTCTTTTGGCTAGTAATGCTCTTTTTGCCAGTACTAGTCTGCTTTATATGTCCAGCTTGTTTCGTCCCTAAAGGAATTATTGCGGAACGAATGCGTTGTGCTCTGTACAAGTGATGGTGGTATGTGTGGGGGGGAGGGGGGGGGGGGGTGGACAGAAATTGTTCTGCAGTGTGAGGTATGACTAGTTCATTCCTCGGTCCTGAGAGGAATTCTTATCGTGCATTTTTTAGTTCTCACGTCGTGTAAAAAATTTGCACTTAGCATTAAGACATAATAAATGAGGTATATCAAAAAATATAGCAAGTGGCCACCTTCTAGTTCTTCGTTTAACTGAATAATGTCTAGCCAACTTATCAACTGCAGAGCCCAGTTCAGTCAAGTGTTCAAGATGTGAATGTTGAATTTTACTGTACCTGCACGATCATTGATATGCATTATTATTACTCTCAGCATGTAATTAGTGATAATATGTCTGAGACATTGTGCTCTTGTCTGTAATTGTGGCCTATGGTGACGCAGAATATGTTTCAGGTATTACATTCCTTGAAGCCTGCTTGTGCACATCAGGTGGTACTGTGTCATATCTTATCTTTCTACATCTAGATACAATAGTAGATGCACTGGTTTCCTGAATAACAGTATCATCTTCTTCGTCTCCGACCTGTAATCTTCCTCTATCATACAGACATCACGATCATTTTCGTCCTCATTTCCAAAAATTGATTCAGTATCACTGTTACTCTTCTGTAAATCTCATAAGGCCTACTAGAAGACTGTCACCTCTTTCAAAATGTATATCATCATCCATGACGAACCAAAGTAAAACACCATATCTTACATAAAAAAATAAATACTATTCCTAACTTTGAATTTGTCATAAAGTGTACATTAATTTATTTCTTAATAGTATTTACAACAATGAATATTTAAACGTAATTTTATAAAGTGCAAGGTTGCCAGGTTTTTATTTTCGTAATATAATTTAAATATGGCATGGAAAATTACAGATTGCATACCTCGGGTATTTTCTGATCCTATCGCAAATATTTTATATTATCATACTATCAGTAGTAATATAATAATAATATTTTACCCATTCACAATAAAAAGTCCATAAAAACAATATCTGAAATATGAGAAGTCTACATCCGCATTAAAACTGTTTCTTTGCAGTTAAACAAGCCTTGGGGGGTAAAAAGACCCCAGACGTCGTGCGAGTGGTAATTTGATAGCATTGTATTATACCACAGCTGTGACATAACTCTTTATGTTCACTTTCGTGTTTTTGAACAAAGTTGTCGCATTTTGCTTTTATGGTGCCATTTAAAATTGATTATGTTTTCGTTCGAGTATTTTTATCTACACTGCTATCTACTTTTCTATTATTCTTCTTCATTTACTGAACCTTTTTCCGGTTATTCTATGAGGCCGTCATTGATACCTGCCTTGAGGCAGTTATAAAATTATACGTTGTTGTGTTGATACTCAGATCTGGATGCTAGAGAGAGCTGTAGAGATTGAATAAGAGTCCGTAACCGTTCTCTCCACCAACCTGTCGACTTATTAAGTTGTGTCCCCAGCGCAAAAGACAGCTCGTCGGTCGTGGGACATTGTTCGATGGAGGCCGCTACGCTGTCAGCTTCAGCTTGAACCTGTGATTGTGCTTTTTGTGGGATGCCACTCGCCCAGCTTAGTCTCTTTATCTACTGAGGGCAAGATCTACATCTACATCTACGTATATATTTCGCTAGCTACCAAGCGGTGTGTGGCGGAGGGCGCAATTCACGCCAAAGTCATATTTGCCCCCCTCTGTTCCACTCGCGGATCGCGCGAGGGATAAACGAGTCTTAACGCCTCAGTATGAGCTCTTATTTCCCTTATCTTTGAATGGTGACCATTGAGCCATTTGAAAGTTGGTGGTAATAATATATGTTCTACGTCCTCGGTGATGATAGGGTTTCGGAATTTAGTGTGCAGCCCCTTCTGTTTAGCGCGCCGTCTATCTGCAAGTGTGTCCCACTTCAAACTTTCTATGAGACTTGTAACGCTCACGCGATGGCTAAATGTATTAGTAAGGAATCTTGCCGCTCTTCTTTGGACATTATCAATCTCTTGAATCACACCCATATGGGAAGGGTCCCATACAGACGAACGGTACTCCAAGACTGGACGAACTAACGTATTGTAAGTTATTTCCTTTGTTGAAGGACTGCATCGCTTCAAGATTCTACCAATAAGCCGCAATCTGAAGTTCACCTTACCCGTTACTTGTCTAATCTGATCATGCTATTTGGGATCATTTCGAATAGTCACATCCAGATACTTGACGGACCTTCCAAAGACTGGGTCTTTATTCTGTACTCGTGCATTAATAGGGATTTTCGCCTTGTTATACGCAGTATTGAGAGATAACTGGAAGTATTACACCACGCATTTATTTTCTGTAAATCCTCATTCATTTGTTCACAACTTTCGTGTGATACTACTTTACTGTAGACTACAGCATCATCGGTAAACAGTATAAGGCCGCTGTCAATAGCATCAGCCAGATCGTTTATGTAAATCGTAAAAAGCAGAGGACTTATTACGCTGCCCTGGGGTACACCTGAAGTTACCCTTGTTTCTGTTAGAAACCTTTCTATCCAACCACATATGTCATCCGATAGACCGTAAGCGCGCAGGTTTTGTAGCAAGCGACAATGCGGAACTGTTCGAAAGTCGAGAAATATGGCATCAACCTCGGAGCCGCTATCTAGAGCCTGTTGTATATCATGCACAAAGAGGGCCAGCTGTATCTCGCATGATCGCTGTTTCCTGAAACCGTACTGGTTTCTGCATTTGAGCTTCTCAGAGTCTATAAAGGTCATTATGTCTGAACACAAAATATGTTCCATGATTCCACCACAAATCGATGTCAGTGAAATTGGCCGGTAATTGTGTGCAACCGATTTTCTACCGTTTTTATAGATTGCTATGACCTGGGCCTTCTTCCAGTCCCGTGGAACTTTCCGCTGTTCCAGTGATCTCTGATAGATGATGGATAAGAATGGTGCTATATTTGTAGCCTAGTCAACATAAAATCTTATGGGAATGCCGTCTGGGCCAGATGCTTTCCTGGCGTCTAAGGATCTTAACTGTTTGACAATCCCAGATACACTAAACACTAGGTCAGCCATCCTTTCGTTTATTCGACAATTGAAAGAGGGAATGGTGCTACAGTCCTCTACCGTAAACGAGTTTTTGAAAGCTCGGTTTAGAATTTCGGCCTTCTGTTTATCATCAGCAGTTACATTACCCGTACTGTCAGCAAGATAAGGTATTGTATTATTTGTAGCGTTCATAGATTTTACGTACGACCAAAATTTTTTGGGGTTATTTTTAGAACCTGCAGATAAAATATTGCTTTCAAATTCGTTAAAAGAATATCTCATTGTCCTTCTGACAGCTGCTTTCATTTCGCATAATTTCTGTTTGTCAGCGGGACGGTGACTACGTTTAAAACGACTGTGCAAAATTCTCTGCTTTCCCAGCAACTTCCTAATATGTTTGTTGAACCAAGGTGGAGCATTTCCCTCCCCTATACTTTTTCTAGGCACATACTTCTCTAGGACATGGTGGACAATACCTTTAAACTCCGACTAAAGATGCTCAATATCTTCTATCGTACTGACAATACTTTTCTGACAAATTACGATATAGAGTACGACATGTCGGTCACGAACAGAGACACACGTCCGTCTCTGAAGAACACCCGAAACAGAGTGACTAGCGCAACCGAGCTAATTCGTCTCCCAGGCGCGCCAGAGCGACCCGAATGTGTCCGAAGCAATTCGGTTGTAATTTCATTGGTCTTAAGTTTCTCAAAACTAGTGAAATTTAATGATCAAAAGGTGCAGACTCGAAGGGTAACCATGAGAGACTGTCGTGCTGAAAACTGGGCTAAATTCACTGAATATATAAATAATTAATAAGAGAAGTTAGGCGTTTTGGCGCCTAACACCCGAATGTGACGACCAATCAGAAGCAAGTTCAGTACAATTGGAGGGAATAGTATATAGTCTACCATCGGCTGCTTGTGCCTCTCTCCACTTTTGTACCATATGCTACTTCACATGTATCAAGCAGCATCAAGGCGAGCTTCTGGCAAGATAAAATACTGGCGGCCACAGCCAGGAATATCAAACGGTGTAAGTGACAGGTGGAGGCCGCATGGTCTTCTTCACGCCAATACATCCCCCAGTACGGAATCTGTGTACCCTATGAATCTGTCTGCGTCAGAAGTTAATCTACACTTCTGGAAATGGAAAAAAGAACACATTGACACCGGTGTGTCAGACCCACCATACTTGCTCCGGACACTGCGAGAGGGCTGTACAAGCAATGATCACACGCACGGCACAGCGGACACACCAGGAACCGCAGTGTTGGCCGTCGAATGGCGCTAGCTGCGCAGCATTTGTGCACCGCCGCCGTCAGTGTCAGCCAGTTTGCCGTGGCATACGGAGCTCCATCGCAGTCTTTAACACTGGTAGCATGCCGCGACAGCGTGGACGTGAACCGTACGTGCAGTTGACGGACTTTGAGCGAGGCCGTATAGTGGGCATGCGGGAGGCCGGGTGGACGTACCGCCGAATTGCTGAACACGTGGGGCGTGAGGTCTCCACAGTACATCGATGTTGTCGCCAGTGGTCGGCGGAAGGTGCACGTGCCCGTCGACCTGGGACCGGACCGCAGCGACGCACGGATGCACGCCAAGACCGTAGGATCCTACGCAGTGCCGTAGGGGACCGCACCGCCACTTCCCAGCAAATTAGGGACACTGTTGCTCCTGGGGTATCGGCGAGGACCATTCGCAACCGTCTCCATGAAGCTGGGCTACGGTCCCGCACACCGTTAGGCCGTCTTCCGCTCACGCCCCAACATCGTGCAGCTCGCCTCCAGTGGTGTCGCGACAGGCGTGAATGGAGGGACGAATGGAGACGTGTCGTCTTCAGCGATGGGAGTCGCTTCTGCCTTGGTGCCAATGATGGTCGTATGCGTGTTTGGCGCCGTGCAGGTGAGCGCCACAATCAGGACTGCATACGACCGAGGCACACAGGGCCAACACCCGGCATCATGGTGTGGGGAGCGATCTCCTACACTGGCGGTACACCACTGGTGATCGTCGAGGGGACACTGAATAGTGCACGGTACATCCAAACCGTCATCGAACCCATCGTTCTACCATTCCTAGACCGGCAAGGGAACGTGCTGTTCCAACAGGACAATGCACGTCCGCATGTATCCCGTGCCACCCAACGTGCTCTAGAAGGTGTAAGTCAACTACCCTGGCCAACAAGATCTCCGGATCTGTCCCCCATTGAGCATGTTTGGCACTGGATGAAGCGTCGTCTCACGCGGTCTGCACGTCCAGCACGAACGCTGGTCCAACTGAGGCGCCAGGTCGAAATGGCATGGCAAGCCGTTCCACAGGACTACATCCAGCATCTCTACGATCGTCTCCATGGGAGAATAGCAGCCTGCATTGCTGCGAAAGGTGGATATACACTGTACTAGTGCCGACATTGTGCATGCTCTGTTGCCTGTGTCTATGTGCCTGTGGTTCTTTCAGTGTGATCATGTGATGTATCTGACCCCAGGAATGTGTCAATAAAGTTTCCCCTTCCTGGGACAATGAATTCACGGTGTTCTTATTTCAATTTCCAGGAGTGTATATTAAAATGTCAGACCGCTTCTTAAATGCTTGCGGAACGTATAGCTGAGACGGAAAATGAGAACCTGGAAGTTGGAAACCGCCTAAAAACAAGAGCTCGCCAGCCATCGTCATTAATCGACCTGTGGCGGGCTCATCTCCCTACAGCCCGAAAGCGAGGTTTTAATGCACTCGCCTATCTGGCGGAGAGTGTGTGGGAGAGGTGGTGGGGGGGGGGGGGGGGGCAGGGTCTCTGTTCAATTTTAGATTGTCTTAAAAGAAATTAAGAGTGGGATGGAAACGCTGTTGGTCTTCTGTTGGCAGTTAGATGGAAGAGCAGACGGAATGTTTGGTTGCGTTCAAGTTTTCCAAACTGATTGTCTAAAATAAACGGTATCAATACGTTGACTGGGACTACCTTAATAACCCTTCTTCAATTTATATTTGTGCTGAAGAACGAGACAAGGAGAAGAGAATAGCGACGTGAAGGAGCCAAAAGATTTCTTCCACGAGTATCAGTCTCAGCTGCGGCTGAGGAAAAAAAATATGTATACGTGAGAGAGCTCAACAGCAACAGATGACAGATGACGTAAGAGATGGAGAGCAGGAAAATTCCCTGGGCTTGTACTGTCATCGGTGTCGATGAGTAGGTGGACACACCCGGGAAATGCAGCAGGATGTGGATGTCTTCGGCGACCGGCAGTCGTAAAGGAGTGGGCCACACGGCTTCGCGGGAGGACGAGACTCCACGTCACAGCGGCGCCACGCGCGGCTGCTCGTAAACGGCAACTGTGTGGGACACGCCCTGCTGTAGCCCTCCTGATGGGCGCCATAAAGTCTCACGGCGCAGGCAGCGACGAGGGTACGCAACTTGTCTGCAGCAGAGTAGCGAAGGCTAACTGTTGTCACTGCTGTCTTCAGTCAGAGTACTGCTTTTATGGTGATCTCTATGCTAGTCTACCCACTGCAAGACGCTTCATCCTGCAGAGCAATGGATCGCCCGAGGCAGGACTCGAACCTGCGACCGTACCGGTCACGGCGTTCCAGACTGGAGCACCTACAACCGCTCGGCCACAACGGCCGGCAAATACGGCCGTCTTCCATGTCGGTGGTGAGAGGCACTGTCTGAAATTCTCGGCACAGTCTTGACACTGTTGATCTCTTATACTTAATTCCTAACGATTTCCAAAATACAATATCTCCCTAATGATTCCAAAACTGAATGTTCCATTTGTATATCTTCAACTGCCGTTCTGCGTTCTGTGAATTCCCACCGTGCGGCCATAATAACGTCTGGAGCCTTTTAGTATGAATCAGCTGAATACAAACGACATCTTCGGTCAATGCACTGGCTTCTTATACTTTGTGTAAGTAGTACTGTCACCAGTACTGCCACCATGTATGCGCATATCACTGTCTAATGACTTGTCATCTCAGTGTAAATTGTAAACGTTATTGGTATGCAGTACACAGAAGAAAGCTTGTTAAGATCTTCACAGACTGTAGCCAGGAATACCTGCCTATTACCTGTGATATTACAACGTGTGGGCCGGAATAATACCGAAGTGATATTGTGCAAGATACGTCTAGTGTAGTGGCGTCCCTCAGGTTACAACATACCGTGCTGTCCCGAACCCTCTACGTGTTCAGACGTGGCATCTTGCCATAATAGAACTGAAGCAAACGATTATAAATAGCAACCAATCTGGCCTAGCATCATCTATTGTCCTCTGCTGCTTGCACTGAGCAAATACTCAACGTCAGCTGTTAAACTGATGATGAGCATTTAGCCTCATCTACAACTTCCTGAAGTCTCTGTCAGCTGTTGATCTTTGTGAAACTCCTAGGCTTGATGCTGAAAGGGTCTCAACGAGTGCCATGCGTCTGAGATCTCCTCCTGGCTGCCTTCAACTGACTTTTGGACTTCCATGATAGGTCCTGCGTTCCCAATCGCACCTATGCTCTATGTGCATCTAGCACCTGACCTACTGTTGGGAATGCTGGCTATCTGAGACTTCCTCGCCTTGACTTCGGCGGAAAGCGTGAAAGAGCATCGCACTAGCAAGGCCGCTGACGCAGCAGATCTATCGAGCCAGCCGTACAATTAGTGCCTGCTGGCGTCCATGCAATGTCAGCACATTGTCTTGTTTTATGCTGCCACGGGATCTACATCCCAGTGTCGACTCACAGCGTCGAGGTACTGCCAGTTGGTACTGTACGAGATCTTGCTCTATGAAGTATGATGCTTGCATCGCTGCATTTCTGATTCCACTGTTGCTGACAACAGGGGCTTTGCATATGTTGCATTGTTCACCATCCTAAGTCGTCATCCTAACATTTAACTTAGTCACTGACTATTGAATTCTCATCATGAGGGTTTCGGTTTACCACTTCTGAACAGCCTATGGGGATGGCTGTTTTGTGCTGCATGCACGTCGTAACCCATTCACATTTGCACTTGCCAACTAAGGTGAGGTAATGCCATGTCCGGCATGAACTGCTTCGCTAATTGTGTTCAGCGATGGATCACAGTTCTGCATGGATGTCATCGTTGGCGACTATGGGAGTGACTTAGGTGAGGTTTTATTCTGCCAGTGTTCTGCAGAGCCACAGCGGTGTTACTCATGGTGTCATGGCGTGATTAGCCATCGAGTATGATTCCAGACTGACTGAGAGATCCTAGTTCGTCATGTGTGACCTCTCATGTGACAGTATCTTGGTGCCATTTTACAACAGGACAATGGTCATCCACACTTGGCACATATTTCTATGAGCCGTCCAGGTAATGTTAAAGTACTTCCATGGTCAGTAAGATCAACACATCGGTGCCCAATAGGAGGTGCATAGGGACCACCTCCGCCACTGACTCTGTCCCAGTGCCAGGACATCAATCACCAGTCTCAACAGTTGTAAGACAACTTGGCTCAGGAGATACACAATGGCTTCATGACACTTTCCCAACTGAATTAGCACATGTACCCTGGCCAAAGGGGGTCCAACATCATTCTGATGATTCGGCACAGGAAGTTCATGAAAAGCCCAATTGCACCTTTCACAGCAGGAAAGATTTTAATCGCAGGTTTCCTGTGGGATAATTGCTAAGTGAACCTCCTTCAGGCAAGCCACTTGATAGTCACAGCAGTCTGGAGTGATTCTCGAAACTTACATTAACCATTGGTGTCCTAGGTAGAATGCTCAGATTCTAGCCACCTAGCCAATTTGTCCAGAGAGAGTACAATGTTTTGGACAAAATCAAAATTTATCATGTGTGAAATAATGGGTTTATGCAGAAACAGACTGGTGTCACAAACAACAAAAAATCGTGACATGAAATAGTACAATTGAAGACTGATATGGATAACCTGGTTTCAGGCACTCCTTATGTTCAGAGTTAAGGAAGAGCGTCAACAGTGAACAGTTATTCCTGATACATGGGTCTAAGATTCCTGTTCAGGCTTACGATTTACTTCTATCGTTGTCTTCCTATGTCAATTCAAACGAATTCCAGGACAGTTTCTTTACAAATGTCATGATCAGTTTTATTTCTTAGCCTCAATGCCCACCAAAATGACAAAATGTAACGATCCTAGCTTCCATTAAACGGATATTTATTTCTGAACTATTTCTTGCAAGGTAGTACACATCTACCTTATTATTCGTTACTACCTGTTGCTGAGCAGCAGTTATACGACAAAGTTCACCAGTACATTTTAGGAGGCTGAATCATCCAACTTGAGCACATCTTCTCTTGTCTTTCATCAATTAGATGCTCTGGAGAGGTTTTTAAATATACTTCAAAACGGTTGTCATTTTATTTGTGTTTGCATTTTTTTCCATTTGCATAAGCTGAAAATACAAAAACCATCCCTGCATGAGCTATACTTACTTTCATACCTG
This sequence comes from Schistocerca nitens, assembly GCF_023898315.1. Taxonomy (NCBI): domain Eukaryota; kingdom Metazoa; phylum Arthropoda; class Insecta; order Orthoptera; family Acrididae; genus Schistocerca; species Schistocerca nitens. The sequence goes on from NC_064614.1 coordinate 1,250,594,351, forward strand.
TTCCTCTCGATTACTCTCTTTACATTTGTCGGCAGGTTTACTTTTTAATACTTTCTTTACCACAAGTATTTTCAGGACGTTTTCTTTAATGCTGTGTTAGAATTACGGAAACACTGTCTAATGATGTGTTACGAAGGAAAATGAAAATGTCTGATAATAATCTTTCACATGGAAGACAAAATGGAATGTAGGAAGGATTGTTAGCCTATTAGTGTAAAAGCTAGACTGTGTCACATCGCGTGACGCGGAAGTTGGTCCTTCGAAGGTTGCAAGAATAGCAACCAATACGGGCAAATTACCTGTGCTGATCTTCTCACTGAAGTAGTAATGTCACAAATAAGGCACATGTGATGGTACAGTCACTGAAGAAGATGCTTATCCTCTTGAAACCAAACAAAAAATATGTCGGTGTTACAGAGTAATTGGAAATGTTGCGAACTAAAATTTAGCTGGCAAGGAAGTCAACATGGTGAAGATGATTGAAAATGCAGGCCTGTGCAGTATGGAAAACAGACACGTGTCAATGATGTAGCGAATTACACGATGTCTCTCAAAGGTAATATATAAGTATAAAAATCTGTTGGTGCTGCTGCCGTGCTTGTGTCTATGCAGATGCGGGACCGGTTTCGTTGAAGTGCCGCAACGCTGTAAACTTGTTCCACTTTGGCTGGGAGAGTGGGCATATATTTTTCTTCAGACAGGTTGCTGGTGTGGAGGTCAGCGTGTTTCACGCCACCAATCCACCACCGCTGCGGTCGCAGCTGCTCAGCCGTGAATCCGGCGCTGCAGTGTGGGCGGGGAGAGAAGGGGGGGTGGGTGGTTTTACTGCCTGGCGCGACCCTCTGCGCCATAAAGCCGCTGGGACCCTGCGCAACTCACTGTTTCTCTACCGCTGGCAATGCGGAACTCTGGTGCGAACATCTAACGCGTCTCCTGTAGGATTTTCTCGCACGGTTGCCACGGACGTTTTTTTTATAGACTGTTCTGCACCCATCTCGGCAGCAACCCATTTAAACGTTCTTAAAAGTAAGATTTGTATCACCACAGATGTCAATCTGACAAGGTTCTAGAAAATTTAAATTGTCGCTGTAATGACGTGGAGGGGGGAGGGGGGAAGGGTGAAGGGGGAGGATTCTCAAAACTTTCTCTATGCATATGAATGAAGTGTTATTCTGATAGATGTAGAATTAAATGTAAACGATCTACCTAATAGGGTAGTTGGAAAAATTAGAACGAGGTTTTCAGAGAATAAGTTAACGGTAAACTCCAATAAAACGCAATTCATACAGTTTCTACCACAGGACCATCGTAAAAGCAAAACTGATTTTCCCAAGGCGATCAACGATTCAGTAAAGTCGACCATTTTAAACTGTTTCGAATGAGAGTTGGTGAAAAACTTCGTTGCAAGTATAACGTTGATGCTGTAGTGCAGGATGTGAATACTTTTATCCTTTTATCCACCATGTGTTGTAGATGGTTGGTTTGTTCGGAGGAGGGGACCAAACTGCGAGGTCATCGGTCTCATCACATTAGGGAAAGATATGGGAGGAAGTCGGCCGTGCCCTTTCACAGGAACTATTCCCAATTTCAGTGCGGAACCGCGCTGCTGCTACGAGCGCAAGTTCGAATCCTGCCTCTGGCATGGATGTGTGGGATGTCCTTAGGTTAGTTAGGTTTAAGTAGTTCTAAGTCTAGGGGACTGATGACCTCACAAGTTAAGTCCCACAGTGCTTAGAGCAATTTCAACCATTTTTGACTCTGTGACTCATCTGGAACTTTTGAAATGAATGGTCAGGCAGATGTGTGGTATGACTTCGTTTTATCATGGTGTATTTGGAAGTGTAACTCTGCCATCATAGTATATACACACCAGCATGTGTTTTGTTGCTGGCAATTTCGACCCATTCCGATAATCTGTATAGGACCCTTAGCAGTTGTGACTGATTCAAGAGATTGAGAAGCTCCAAAGAAGAGCGGCAAGATTCGTGAGAGGTACATTTAGCCATCGCGAGAGTGTTACAAATCTCATAGAAAGTTTGAAGTGGGACACACTTGCAGACAGACGGCGCGCTAAACGGAAGGAACTGCTCACTAAATTCCGAAATCCCGTCTTCACCGAGGATCTAGAGCATATATTATTACCACCAGCTTTGAAATTGCGCAATGATCGACATTCAAAGATAAGGAATATCTGAGCTCGTACTGAGGCGTACAGTCGTTTTTTCCCTCGCGCGATCCGCGAGTGGAACAGAGACCTGGAAATATGACTTTGGCGCGAATTGTGTACTCCGCCACACACCGCTTGGTGGCTAGCGGAGTACATATGTAGATGTAGAAAATACAACAACATTCATTCAGTGAACACTATACAGAAAATGACTGTTACTTCGTTAACACTTCCTTAAACAGAGAAGCGGAAGGGTTGCACATCTCAGAAGGTTCCATTTTCAACTGGATCCCAACAGAATTGGAAAAAGTGTGAAAGAACCTCAAGGCTTCTAATACAAGTTGAACGGATTCCTCGTTGCACTACCTTCCAATCTCTACCAGTTTCCTTCGTATCTAAATTTTCTAATCTGCATTATGTGGGGTATGGACTCATGGAACCTGATAAACAAATAAAAAAGTATAAAAATAATAACCCGACAAGTGCGAGTAGCACTCGTGCTCATAGAGTTAAATAGATATACATAGATAGATACGTAGTTCATCTATAGGTTCTGATGAGTTTGCGAGAATCAAAATATGTGACATAAGTGGCTTCGGTCACTTAGAAGCTTAAATTTTTTATACCGTCAAGAAACCGTAGACCTTTGAATTTGAGATGGTTCAAATGACTCTGAGCACTATGGGAACTTCTGAGGTCATCAGTCTCCTAGAACTTAGAACTACTTAAACCTAACTAAGTTAAGGACATCACACACATCCATGTCCGAGGCAGGATTCGAACATGCTACCGGAGCGTTCGGGCGGTTCCAGACTGTAGCGCCTAGAACCGCTCGGCCACTCCAGCTTGCGAATTTGAGATCAATTTAAACTTGATACCTCTATCCGTACCTGAGAAAAAAGGTTCTTAACAGACAGACAGACTAGCGAACAGCTAAGTGATTATGTAAGAGTTTCGTCGAACCGATTTAGAGAGGGGACCCTAAAAAGAAAACACAATAAAAATTTTCATGCTGATTTTGCCTCACATCTAAGATAAAACTATTCCTACTTCTACATCCATACTCTGCGAAGTACTGACCGCACTCTATTACGTAGTCCTTTTACAGATGTTGCTGGAAGAAAAAGCTTGCGGTCGTTTCGTAGCACAACCCCCTTTTCCCAGGGCAGCCAACTTACGGCTTATAAAAGAAACGAACGTGTCGTGGGATAATGCGGCGAAGAAGTAACACGAAAGTTGATGCAGAGAACCACAGGTACAGCCTCTTGACATTTTTCCGAATAACAGTTACGACAAATACTCACAATACCATACACATAATAAAACTATTTTCACAATCGCTATTTTACTGCTGCGGCCCACAATAGAGTTTCGTAGCTAAGGTTGTCCACAAGCATCAGTATTCCGTAGCTGCCCGAAGTCAGCCGAATTTCACCGATCATAAAAGGACTCCCGCAAAGTATGCAATCGGTATGTGATGTGTATGGCTGACAGTACTTTCCGTTACAGCGTGTGTTGGGATTTCCTCCCGTTCAATTCCAGCATGGATCACAGGAAGAAAGCCTGCTGAACTCCCTCTGGGTGGGCTGTAATTAGTATGAACTTGGTTTCGCACCCCTTTCAGGTGCAGTACCTAAGTATATTTAGCACACACATCAAAAAAAGTATGGAGACACACGATTCTCGTGAATGAAACGGTCTGAATCCCATTTAAGTTACTTTTATAGAGTCATTCCGTTGGAATATTATTTCTTAAGTGCAATTCAAATTCTGAAGGTGGCAGGGGTAAAATACAGGGAGCGAAGGCTATTTACAATTTGTACAAAAACCAGATGGCAGTTATAGGAGTCGAGGGGCATGAAAGGGAAGCAGTGGTTGGGAAAGGAGTGAGACAGGGTTGTAGCCTCTCCCCGATGTTATTCAATCTGTATATTGAGCAAGCAGTAAAGGAAACAAAAGAAAAATTCGGAGTAGGTATTAAAATTCATGGAGGAGAAGTAAAAACTTTGAGGTTCGCCGATGACATTGTAATTCTGTCAGAGACAGCAAAGAACTTGGAAGAGCAGTTGAACGGAATGGACAGTGTCTTGAAAGGAGGATATAAGATGAACATCAACAAAAGCAAAACGAGGATAATGTAATGTAGTCAAATTAAATCGGGTGATGCTGAGGGGATTAGATTAGGAAATGAGACACTTAAGGTAGTAAAGGAGTTTTGCTATTTAGGGAGTAAAATAACTGATGATGGTCGAAGTAGAGAGGATATAAAATGTAGACTGGCAATGGCAAGGAAATCGTTTCTGAAGAAGAGAAATTTGTTAACATCTAGTATAGATTTAAGTGTCAGGAAGTCGTTTCTGAAAGTATTTGTATGGAGTGTAGCCATGTATGGAAGTGAAACATGGACGATAACCAGTTTGGACAAGAAGAGAATAGAAGCTTTCGAAATGTGGTGCTACAGAAGAGTGCTGAAGATAAGGTGGGTAGATCACGTAACTAATGAGGAGGTATTGAATAGGATTGGGGAGAAGAGATGTTTGTGGCACAACTTGACTAGAAGAAGGGATCGGTTGGTAGGACATGTTTTGAGACATCGAGGGATCACAAATTTAGCATTGGAGGGCAGCGTGGAGGGTAAAAATCGTAGAGGGAGACCAAGAGATCAATACACTAAGCAGATTCAGAAGGATGTAGGTTGCAGTAGGTACTGGGAGATGAAGAAGCTTGCACAGGATAGAGTAGCATCGAGAGCTGCATCAAACCAGTCTCAGGACTGAAGACCACAACAACAACAAGTGCAGATAAGCTCCCTAATTTGTTACGATTTTCAATATGTTTCAGCTAAAATTATAGGAGGGCACTTATCTCGTTCGTCTAATTAGAGGAAAATAAAAGAAATACTGCATTCACAATATTAGATATATACTGGGTTAAATACACAATATTTATGCTCAGTAGGATCAAGAAACATAGTAACTGGAAACACTGTAAAGATCTGTAGAAGGAAGTGAATGGGATTGTGAGATGAGTCAGTGTCCTATGTGTAATGGACGCAGTCCTTCGTTTTGTTCCAAATAACAAAATTCGTACACCTAAACGTTACCTGTGTAGCAAACGTACATAAACGTCTAAAAGGGGATCAAAGGTTTTTATTTGGGGGCGTTGCTGCAGGGTCATCGACATGTAGGCTAGGGCTTAGTGTGGCCAAGGAATGGAAACTTTTCGATCGTCCCTTATACTTCTCCTTATGTAAATTAAGATCAAGCGGATGACAATGATTGTGTTTCATCATACTATGAGGCTTTTGCTTTCCTACATATAGATTGTTTGTAGTAAGGACTACATACTGTGAGCTGTGCAAGGCTTTATCAACAAAATTATTCCATCAGGACTCATTTTTGTTAAGTTTTCATGTACTTATTCAGCATCGTTCTTCATACATTTTCCAATTCTGGATTTTAAACATATCTCCGAAATTCTCTCGGATTTTAGAAAAAAATTATGCCCTCCCATCGTATTGTTCTTTACATTGCCCAGTATCTTGGATAGCTTCACCTCTATAGGAAAACTATACACCTTACTAAGGATAGTAAAATCACCCCTTATAATCCCTCTCTTAACACTAATACTTCTACGGCATTATAAAGCTACACTGGTTCCAACTATATCACAATGGTAAGCATTACTAATGGGAAGTGGCTAATTTTTTAACTGTGTATTGAAAATTAATTAAAGTCCTACCTCTTCGAAATGGAAAACTTAATCTACTTCTTCCTTTAGAACCTTATGCCACATTTCGCACTGGGCATTTTGGTGTGAATCAAATAACAGTGGCGCTACGACCTTAGCCTTTCCCACCAACCTCTGTTGACCAGCATTACTCCAGAATAACGAGCTGTTTGATACTGCTAATAAACCCCATTTCAGTGTAAAGTATCTTACATTACGTTTCGCCAAACCTAAGTTCTGACCAAGTGTCGGCATCGGCTTACTACAAAGATTGGTTTTCAGTTAAATACCAGCTAGCCAGATGGATTCCAACCGAAATATTTGTGAGGTTATCTGCAGTGTTTACAGTCAGGAAAATGCTCTCGAAGAGAAAGGTCAAACCAGGGGAGTTCCTCTACTTCTTATTTGATTTTGGAAGATATGCTCTTGGCCAAACAACTGCAGAACGCTAAGTGTATGAAATTTTTGTTTATATGTTTCTGTGTGTGACAGGGTTAGCTTATTGTCTTGCTTCACGTGTACATGCCTGACGAAAAATGTGAAGTTTACAGAGGAAATGGTCTGATGTCAGTATAACACGATAAACGTATGCAACATCGGCGGGCATGTAAATACACTCCTGGAAATGGAAAAAAGAACACATTGACACCGGTGTGTCAGACCCACCATACTTGCTCCGGACACTGCGAGAGGGCTGTACAAGCAATGATCACACGCACGGCACAGCGGACACACCAGGAACCGCGGTGTTGGCCGTCGAATGGCGCTAGCAGCGCAGCATTTGTGCACCGCCGCCGTCAGTGTCAGCCAGTTTGCTGTGGCATACGGAGCTCCATCGCAGTCTTTAACACTGGTAGCATGCCGCGACAGCGTGGACGTGAACCGTATGTGCAGTTGACGGACTTTGAGCGAGGGCGTATAGTGAGCATGCGGGAGGCCGGGTGGACGTACCGCCGAATTGCTCAACACGTGGGGCTTGAGGTCTCCACAGTACATCGATGTTGTCGCCAGTGGTCGGCGGAGGGTGCACGTGCCCGTCGACCTGGGACCGGACCGCAGCGACGCACGGATGCACGCCAAGACCGTAGGATCCTACACAGTGCCGTAGGGGACCGCACCGCCACTTCCCAGCAAATTAGGGACACTGTTGCTCCTGGGGTATCGGCGAGGACCATTCGCAACCGTCTCCATGAAGCTGGGCTACGGTCCCGCACACCGTCAGGCCGTCTTCCGCTCACGCCCCAACATCGTGCAGCCCGCCTCCAGTGGTGTCGCGACAGGCGTGAATGGAGGGACGAATGGAGACGTGTCGTCTTCAGCGATGAGAGTCGCTTCTGCCTTGGTGCCAATGATGGTCGTATGCGTGATTGGCGCCGTGCAGGTGAGCGCCACAATCAGGACTGCATACGACCGAGGCACACAGGGCCAACACCCGGCATCATGGTGTGGGGAGCGATCTCCTACACTGGCCGTACACCATTGGTGATCGTCGAGGGGACACTGAATAGTGCACGGTACATCCAAACCGTCATCGAACCCATCGTCCTACCATTCCTAGACCGGCAAGGGAACTTGCTGTTCCAACAGGACAATGCACGTCCGCATGTATCCCGTGCCACCCAACGTGCTCTAGAAGGTGTAAGTCAACTACCCTGGCCAGCAATATCTCCGGATCTGTCCCCCATTGAGCATGTTTGGGACTGGATGAAGCGTCGTCTCACGCGGTCTGCACGTCCAGCACGAACGCTGGTCCAACTGAGGCGCCAGGTGGAAATGGCATGGCAAGCCGTTCCACAGGACTACATCCAGCATCTCTACGATCGTCTCCATGGGAGAATAGCAGCCTGCATTGCTGCGAAAGGTGGATATACACTGTACTAGTGCCGACATTGTGCATGCTCTGTTACCTGTGTCTATGTGCCTGTGGTTCTGTCAGTGTGAACATGTGATGTATCTGACCCCAGGAATGTGTCAATAAAGTTTCCCCTTCCTGGGACAATGAATTCACGGTGTTCTTATTTCAATTTCCAGGAGTGTAATTAGACCTCCACTTCTCTCTGATAGGTAGAAGGACCACCATATGCAGCAGTGCCGTTCATGTTCAATGTCTTAACCAGGCTTGGTAGTGTGTAGAAGAGGTGTGGACCGTGTCAGATGTCAAGTGTTCAGTGATTACTGTGGAGGTCACCAAGATGCCACATAATCATGTGAGACTGACAGAGGTCGCCATTGTGGATCTCCATTTCGCCAGCTGGTCGAATGATACATTACCATCGAACGAGGTGGTGCAGTTGTTAGCACACTTAACTTTGGGAGGACGATGGTCCAAATCCGAGTCCGACCATCCAGATTTATGGTCTCCATGATTTCCCTAAATCGCTTGAGGCAATCGCTTTGATTGGGCACAGCCGATTTCCTTTCCCATTCTTCCCTAATCCGATGGGACTGAAGTTCTCACTGTTTAATCCCTTCTCCAAATCAACCATCAAACCATACAGTACGGCGATTTGTATGGCATTCAGATATGACAGCGGTGCTGTGTTATAGTGCATGGAAACATGAGGGCAGGTATAACCATTTTCAAGTTTCCGGTCGATAAAATCTGACTACCACTAGGGAGGATCTCAAAGCAAATTACAGCACCTTCATATGTGTACCTGACATCAGAGAACAAGTAATCAACTCCCTACCACAATCTGTGTCGTCCCACACCACTTGTCGGAGACTAGCGACATGCGCACTAGGGAATTACCTTTCCATGCGCTTGCTACTGAAGACTGGCCACCAAGTGCAGTAGTATTGTTCATGTTTTGTGCTAGAAACAGACTTGGTGAGGTACATGAGACGTGTAGACTGTGATCAGTGATCTGTGATAATACAAACGTCTATCTCTGGAGTGGTGGCATTAGTGGAAATCGTGGACTGCTGATGAATAGGATCCCATTGTGTTTAGTGATGAGCTGCGGTTCTACCACACCTTGACATTTGGCAGGGAAATGTGCATGACTTTTTCATTAATATTTATATTTATTAAAAATCTTTACCCCAGTGACTGTTAGTATGGTGCCATGCGTAGTTTCCTTTCTTTAGCATGGTCATGGACTCACTGGACTCACAGCTTATTAATGATTTTGCATGCATGACAGGAAACATTGCTTTGGAGCTGAGATGTGTCAACAGAAAATGCTATGCAGAACCACTCTTTCTGTGGCAACTGGAGGGGCAGGCAGTGACTTCGTGGAACTGAGACTGCTTGCTGTGAAGCCCCTTGTGCGAGTGGGGGTGGAGGGGGGAGGCACTACGAAATATTCAGTTTACAACCTCGGGCAGCGGAGTGGGCTGATAGTGAGTGGAGAGATGCCACAGGCTGTAGGCAAGGGCCACCTTTTCATGTTTTGTAGACTGGTTTTGTAGATGGCAATCAGCTGCTTTCGAAAATACGAGGTGTACAAAAAAGGGGCTACCCTTACAGGCAATATTTCTAGATTACAGAGGCCATCAGATGTGAGACTAACTCCATGGACACGAAGACATAGGGTCAGTTTGTTAGAATGCGACGGCATGAGCACAGAGCTGTAGCGGATGGTTTCTAACAGTAAGGTACACTTCTGCGATACGATTGGCCTAGGAAGGTGTTTTGGCGGGACTGTCTATGCTGTAGGGAAACTTCACTATTTGGCTGCAGTGCTTTGTAGTTCCGCTATTGGCATCACACCATTTAACAGGGAAAACAAGACAGAGCGTAAAACAAAGCCAGATTTAGTGACTGACACGCAGACCACGGTCAGTGACTTTCTGTTCAGGCTGTTTGTGACGTTCTGTCGATGCTGGTTGGCAGACTTCAGTCGAACTGAAGAAGGGTGCATCTTAGCTAGCGATCAGGAGATGGCGTTGCAGATATGGCGACGGGCCTGTGATTTCCCCATAGGGAGCATGATGATTTTGTGGTGAGCACTAAAAGCGGCACCAGAGAGCTAGTTCAGTCTGTTCTGACCTTGTGAGACTTGTTACACAACCGCTCATCACAGGTTCAATGTTCATGTCTTGAATGTATGTCCGATATAATTAGCCACCGAGCTTCTAGTCACTGTGATTTCAAGCAGGAAATTGTGGGATTAAATTTGACTCTCATATAGGGATCTGAGTAAACTGGGTACAAACTCTCATGTGGTAGAGTAATCAAATATTTCACTGTCTCTTGGTCATGAGTACAGTAATCAGTGTTTTAATAAAATAAAGTAGAGTCGATAAACAATGTATTGTATTTGCCAGATACCCTTCTGTCACGTTAGTTATTAAGCAAGTCTCTCACTTTAAGATCTGTACCTAGAGCCTAATATCACATAATCTCTTTGAAACTGTGTGCACGTCAATTGATAGGGTACATCTAAGGGAAGTGGCTGACCCATAGTTAGTTTCCTGGATTGTGCAGATGAAGCTGCAGGATAGGATTCTGCAACATTAGATGACTGTCATCGACAAATACTGCGGAGACATGAATGGAAATACCAATCTTCCGATGTTTTGTACGGGCACGGTAGTGCTGCTGCTGCCATCATGGTGTGGGGAGTCACAGAGTGTACTTCAGGTCATGGCTGGAACACTGACTTAATAACTTTCATTACGGGCATGTTACCCCTCAACTGACGGTATCACGGTGCCATTTTTGAACAGGACCATGCTAGTCCGCCCATGGCACATGTGTCCAAAAACTGCCTACGTGATGTTGAGGTACTACCTGGGCCAGCAAGATCAGATCTGTGTCCAATGGTACCTGCGTGGGACCAGCGTGAACGTCAACTACATCACACTGCCCGTCTCGATAATATCAAGGAGCAGTTACAATGGTTGAGGTCCACCTTTCCTCAGGAGAGGATACAACACCCTTATGACACCCTTCCCAGCCGAATCAGTGCATGCATCCAGTTCAGAGTGGGAGCAACGTTGTACTGATAAGTGAACTTGCACTATGTGGAGAGGCTAAATGTATACTTGGAAAACACGAACGAATGTGATGTTTTGTACCTAATCCAAAAGAAGAGTGAAAACGGAAATCGTCGTATGGTCCGTTACTTCACGAGACGTGTTTTCGCTGATATTGTGTTCTCGGTACACTGCTGCATGTCCCTAGACTTGATCCAGGGACCAAACGATGGAGATAGTCTTTCAGACACGCTGTAGCAGTTGACACGTGGCCTATGTGGCCTCTGGAGCTCCAATATTTAAAAGGATGTGACAAATGGTTTTTGTTACCTGCAGGTCTAGTACTTAAAAACGTAATCCTCCATTTCCGTATTTCGTCATCACAAATAAAACGTAGTGCCACAGAATTAATGGCACTTGAAACAAATACTTTTTTCCTGTTATTGTGTTAAAAACTGACATTTCTGTGATGAAAAATGTGAACTTATACTGTCACAGAAAAAATACCAGCATGCCACTGCTTATAATGCCATTTATTTACTCCTACAGAGGTCAGCCCGGTTGCGAACCGACAGGTACATCTTCAGACAGCTGTTTACGTTTAAGCATGTTTATCGTTGTTTGCATTAGTTGTTGGATAAAAAATCGGCCGAAACTAATGTAACCAATAAAAGATGTAATTATATGCTTGAACACTCGTTTAAAAGTGTAACCGTAGATTGGAAACCGGTGACAGAGCTACATGCGTAACTGTATAACATTATTTACAGTTGTTAGTTGCTGTTTCCTTCTACATCTACATCTACACTCCTGGAAATTGAAATAAGAATACCGTGAATTCATTGTCCCAGGAAGGGGAAACTTTATTGACACATTCCTGGGGTCAGATACATCACATGATCACACTGACAGAACCACAGGCACATAGACACAGGCAACAGAGCATGCACAATGTCGGCACTAGTACAGTGTATATCCACCTTTCGCAGCAATGCAGGCTGCTATTCTCCCATGGAGACGATCGTAGGGATGCTGGATGTAGTCCTGTGGAACGGCTTGCCATGCCATTTCCACCTGGCGCCTCAGTTGGACCAGCGTTCGTGCTGGACGTGCAGACCGCGTGAGACGACGCTTCATCCAGTCCCAAACATGCTCAATGGGGGAAAGATCCGGAGATCTTGCTGGCCAGGGTAGTTCACTTACACCTTCTAGAGCACGTTGGGTGGCACGGGATACATGCGGACGTGCATTGTCCTGTTGGAACAGCAAGTTCCCTTGCCGGTCTAGGAATGCTAGAACGATGGGTTCGATGACGGTTTGGATGTACCGTGCACTATTCAGTGTCCCCTCGACGATCACCAGTGGTGTACGGCCAGTGTAGGAGATCGCTCCCCACACCATGATGCCGGGTGTTAGCCCTGTGTGCCTCGGTCGTATGCAGTCCTGATTGTGGCGCTCACCTGCACGGCGCCAAACACGCATACGACCATCATTGGCACCAAGGCAGAAGCGACTCCCATCGCTGAAGACGACACGTCTCCATTCGTCCCTCCATTCACGCCTGTCGCGACACCACTGGAGGCGGGCTGCACGATGTTGGGGCGTGAGCGGAAGACGGCCTGACGGTGTGCGGGACCGTAGCCCAGCTTCATGGAGACGGTTGCGAATGGTCCTCGCCGATACCCCAGGAGCAACAGTGTCCCTAATTTGCTGGGAAGTGGCGGTGCGGTCCCCTACGGCACTGCGTAGAATCCTACGGTCTTGGCGTGCATCCGTGCGTCGCTGCGGTCCGGTCCCAGGTCGACGGGCACGTGCACCTTCCGCCGACCACTGGCGACAACATCGTTGTACTGTGGAGACCTCACGCCCCACGTGTTGAGCAATTCGGCGGTACGTCCACCCGGCCTCCCGCATGCCCACTATACGCCCTCGCTCAAAGTCCGTCAACTGCACATACGGTTCACGTCCACGCTGTCGCGGCATGCTACCAGTGTTAAAGACTGCGATGGAGCTCCGTATGCCACGGCAAACTGGCTGACACTGACGGCGGCGGTGCACAAATGCTGCGCAGCTAGCGCCATTCGACGGCCAACACCGCGGTTCCTGGTGTGTCCGCTGTGCCGTGCGTGTGATCATTGCTTGTACAGCCCTCTCGCAGTGTCCGGAGCAAGTATGGTGGGTCTGACACACCGGTGTCAATGTGTTCTTTTTTCCATTTCCAGGAGTGTATATTGATACTCTGCAAATCAAATTTAGGTGGGTAGCACACTCTATAGTAGATCTGTTACATTTTCTAAGTGTACTGCCAATAAAACCCAGTCTTTGGTTTGCCTTCCCCACAACATTTTCTGTGTGTTCATTCCAATTTAAGTTAATCGTAATTGTAATTCCATGGCATTTAGTTGAATTTACTCATGTGGATGAATCCACTCATGTGGATGACCTCACACTTTTCGTTATTTGGGGTCAATTGCTAATTTTCGCACCATACAGATATTTTTTCTAAATCGTTTCGCAATTTGTTTTGATCTTACGATAACTTTACTAGTAGACGAACGACAGAGTCATCTTTAAATAACCTAAGACGGCTGCTCAGATTGTCTCCCATATCGTTTATAAAAGTAAGGAACAGCAATGCACCTATAACACTACCTTCGGGATCGCCAGAATTCACTTGTTTTACTCGATGACTTTCCGTCGATTACTACGAACTGTGACCTCTCGGACAGGAAATCACCAATCCTGTCACATAACTGAGACGATATTCCATAAGCACGCAATTTCACTACAACCCGCTTACAGCGTTAAAAGCCTTCTGGAAATCCAGAAACACGGAATCCATTTAGATCCCTTGTCAATAGCATTCAACACTTCGTTGGATCAAGAGTTAGTTTTGTTTCACAAGAAAGATGTTTTCTCAATGCGAGTAGACTTTGTGTCAATAGGCAGTTCTCCTCGAGGTAATTCGTAATGTTTGAACACAATATATGTTCCACAATCCTGCTGCATATCGACGTTAATGAAATGGGCCTGTATTTTAATGGATTAGTCCTACGATCTTTCTTGAGTATTCGTGTGACCTGTGCAAAATTCCAATCTTTGGGTACGGTTGTATATGATGGTTAAGTATGAAGCAATTGCATCAGCATACTCTGAAAGAAACTAAATTGGTATGCAGTCTGGGCTAGAAGACATGATTTTTTAAAGTGATTTAAGTTGCTTCACTACTCCGAGGATATCTACCTCTGCGATACTCAGGCTGGCAGCTGTTCTTAATTCGAATTCTGGAATATTTACATCGTCTTCGTCGGTGTCGCAATTTCAGAAGTCTGTGTTTAGTAACTCTGCTCTGGCATCACTGTCTTCGATAGCATCTCGACTGTTATCGCGCAAAGAGGGCAATGATTGTGTTTTGCCGCTATTTTTGCCGGTGATCCCTGCATCCACGTTCTTCCCGTGTTTGGCCTGCACCCTTTTTGACGGAAGCCATTTTTGTGTTTTCCCGAGACTTTCTAACTTAAAAAACCGCCCAGTCCACACCACACAGCCCCTTTTCCCCTTGTAGCCGCCTCCTGCGTAAAGTGGACACTGACCTACTCAACGGAACCCGAAGCCCAACCACCCTATTGCGCAAGTCGAGGAATCTGCAGTCTACACGGTCGCGGAACCATCCGTGCCTCTGATTCAGAGAGTCCACTCGGCTCTGTACCAGAGGTCTGCAATCGGTTCTGTCCACTATGTTGCAAAATGGTCAGCTCTGCTTTCATATCGCAAGCGAAACTGGCAGCCTTTACAACTTCCGTTAGCGCTTCGAAACCGGAGAGAATCTCTTCCGATCCAAAGCGACACTCGTCATTGATACAGACTAGAGCCACCACCTGCAGTTGGCTGCACCCTGTGCTCTTCATGGCAACGGGAAGGAGCCATTCCACGTCTGGAATGACTCCACACGGTATGCACGGAGTGCACATTGGTTTTCTTCCACTTCTTGGTACCAATTACTTATTGGCACTTCGAATCAATCAGTTTCATGGTAGAGTATTAAGAAAGTTATTAATAAAGTATCTTTTCTAATGTATTTCATCATTTCTTTCGTTGATGCAGCCAATAACGTAATTATACACATCAAAAAAAGTTTTGCATCTCCCCGGTTCCCAGAACTCTTGAAGATATACGTTGATTGTGGTTATTGTATCACAGACACAGTCACTTTGACTGTCCAGGATTGTCACTAAACCCGCCCAAAGATGTAAACAACCATGCACGAGCAGCGCCTATTAGACGGTGGGAGTCCGACAGCCGATAAGTTCCATTCATGCCACCCGGAAGGAGGAACACGGCTCATGTTGTCTGTAGTTCAGCCATGCCAAGACCGTCAATACCGCAGCTCTATCGATTCCGCATTGTTATTTTGTGTCAGGAAGGGCTCTCAACATGGGAAGTGTCCAGACGTTTCTGAGTGAACCAAAGCGATCTTGCTCGGACATGGAGGAGATACAGAGAGACAGGAACTGTCCATGACATGCCTCGCTCATGCCGCCCAAGGGCTACTAGGCAGTGTATGAAAGCTACCTACGGATTACGGCTCGGAAGAACCGACAGCAACGCCAACATTTTGAATAATACTTTTCGTGCAGCCACAGGACGTCATGTTAGGACTGAAAGTATGCGCAATAGGCGGCATGATGCGCAACTTCACTCCCGACGTACATGGCGATGGGCCCAAAAACATGCCTAATGGACCGCTCAGGATTGGCATGACGTTCTCTTCTCTGATGAGTGTCGCATATGCCTTAAACCAGACAATCGTCGGAGACGTGTTTGGAGGCTGCCCGGCAGGCTTAATGCCTTAGACACACTGTCCAGCGAATGCATCAGGGTGGAGGTTCCCTGATGTTGTGGGGTGGCATTACGTGGGGCCGAAGTACGCCGCTGTTTGTCATGGAAGGCGCCGTAACGGCAGTACGATACATGAATGCCAAGCCCCGACCGATAGTGCAACCATATCGGCAGCATATTGGCGAGGCATTCGTCTTCATAGACGACAATTCGCGCCCACATCGTGCACATCTTGTGAACGACTTCCCTCAGGATAACGACATCGCTTGAGTTCTCGAGTAGAATGGCCTGCATTTTCTCCGGACATGAACACTGTTGAACATGCCTAGGGTAGAAGAAAAGGGGTGTTTTTGGGCGACGTGACCCACTAACGACTCTGAGGTATCTACGCTGAATCGCCGTTGAGGAGTGGGACAATCTGGACCAACAGTACCTTGATGAGCTTGTGGCTAGTATGCCACTACGAAAACAGGTATTCATCATTGCAAGAGGACGTGCTACTGGGTATTAGAGGTATCGGTGTGTACAGATGTCTGGACCACCACCTCTGAAGGTCTCGTTGTCTGGTGGTACAACATGCAATATGTGGTTTTCATGAGCAACAGAAAGAGCGGCAATGATGTTTACGTACATCTCTGTTCCAATATTCTGTAGTTACAGCGGCAACAGACTATGATTCGCTGATCTGGGATGGTACCATCAGCCTACATGACATTGCTGTGCTGGTTCTGCAAACGGCTGAGGGGAAATTTTTCCCTAGGGCTTGCAGCTCTACTGGTTAAATGATAACGCTCTCACTAGCTTCTATTCTGGAGGTAAAAGTGACGTCCAATCGGATCTCCAGGTGTGGACTTCTGAGGTGGATGTCGTCGTTAGTTGAAACAAAAAGCGGTATTCTAATGGTCAGTGTGATGTTATATCACTTAATGGGGAAATGGAAGGTTTGAAGTTAGATGTATGGGGAAATAATGAAATTCGCTAGTATGAGGGACTGGACTTCTAGGTGTAATGAATAAGAAAATAGGAATATGGGTAAGCTACTATGAATAGTATAAGGAACGCTATACCGTAGTCTAGACGGACACGAAGCTAGAACCTACACAATAGTACAACTTCATATGCCGACTACCTCCGCAGGACGGAAACAGCTAAGCAGGAATGGTTGAGAAGCAAATGAGAGGATAAAGTTGCACATACCACTAGATAACGCCAGTAGGATAATTAATGACGTCCTTGAAAAGCAGCTGCATGATTATCTGCAGCTCAGACGGAAAATCTGTACTAAGCAAAAAAGGGAAAGCTGAAAAATGGAAGGGAAATGAAATACAAGGTAGTATTATGGAAAGGAGAGGGAAAGCAGGTTAAAATGACATGGGATGTGTAATACAGCGAGAAGAATATGACTGAGCACTGAAAGAGCAAAGTCGACATACCGTCAAAAAAATGGTTCAAATGGCTCTGAGCACTATGGGACTGAACATCTATGGTAATCAGTCCCCTATAACTTAGAACTACTTAAACCTAACTAACCTAAGGACATCACACAACACCCAGTCATCACGAGGCAGAGAAAATCCCTGACCCCGCCGGGAATCAAACCCGGGGTCCTGGGCGCGGGAAGCGAGAACGCGACCTCACGACCACGCGCTGCGGACACATACCGTCAGAACTACCGACATTCTTGGAAAGTCAGCCACAACAAAACTATTCCACCTGGTGTGCAGAAGTTATGAGTGAGGCGAAATATCCTCAGGGTTATTGAAGAATATAATCATTCAAATTCCAAAGCAAGCAGGGGTTGACAGGTGTGAATGTTACTGAACTATCAGTTTAATAAGGCATGGTTGAAAAATACTGACATTAGTTATTTACAGACGAATAGAGAAATTGGTAGAAGCCAAGGAGGAGGTTCCGGAGAAATGTAGAAACACTTGAGGCAATACCGACCTACGACTTCTCTTCGAAGAAAGTTTAAGGAAAGGTGGACCTACTTTTATACCATTTACAGAGTTAGCTGTTGACAATGTTGACTGTAATGCACTCTTTGAAATTCTGAGGTAGCAAGGATAAAATACAGGGAGCGAAAGACTATTTACAGTTCGTACAGAAACGAGACGGTAGTTATAAAAGTCGAGGGGCATTGAAGGAACGCCGCGCTTCAGAAGGGAGTGAGACAGGGCTTTAGTCCATCCCTGATATTATTCAACCTGTGCGTTGAGCAAACGGTAAACTACACGAAAAAGAAATTTCGTGAAGGTATTAATGTTCAGCGAAACGATTTAAAAACGTTAAGGCAGGGCTTTAGTTCATCCCTGATGTTATTCTATCTTTGCGTTGAGCAAACAGTAAACTAAACGAAAGAGAAATCTGGAGGAGGAATTAATGTTCAGGGAGAAAGTTTAAAAACATTCACGTTTTCTAGTGACACTGGAATTCTGTCAGGGACAGCAAAGAACTAGGAAGAGCAATTGGATGGCATCGAAAATGTCTCGATCGGAGATACAAGACGAATATCTGCACAAGAAAAACAAGAGTATTGGAAGGTTGTCAGATTAAATCAGCCGATGCTGAGAGAATTAGATTAAGAAGAAACACTAGAAGTTGTGTATGAGTTGGGCTGTTTTGGCAGTAAAATGGTCGCGCAAACACGTAGAGGATATAAAATGTAGACTGACAATGGCACGAAAAGCGTTTCTGAAGAAGAGAATGTTGTTCACACCGAATGCATACTGAAGAGTCAAAGAAACTGGTACACCTGCCTGGTATTGCGTATGGCCCCCTTGAGCACGCAAAATTGTGTGATTAGTGCTGGAAGGATTTAACAACGTGAATCCTGCAGAGCTGTCCATAAATCCGTAAGATTACGACGCGTTGGAGATCTCTTCTGAACAACACGTTGCAAGGCATCCCAGATACGCTCAATAATGTTCATGCGTGGGCGAGTTTGGTGGCCAGCGAAAGTGTTTAACCGTATCGTCCTGCTGCAATTGCCCAAGTCCGTCGAAATGCCCAGTGGACATGAATGGATACAGGTGATCATACAGGATGCTTACGTACGTGTCACCTGTCAAGAGCCGTATCTACAGGTATCTGGGGATCCATAACACTCCAAATACACACGCCCCACGTCATTATAGAGAGTCCATCAGCTTGAACAGTCTCTGCTGACAAGCAGGGTCCATGGATTCACGAGATCGTCTCCATACCCGTCCACAATAGCGCGCTCGATACAATTTGAAACGAGACTCGTCCAACCAGGCAACATGTTTCAGTCATTAACACTCCAATATCGGTGTTGAAAGACCCGGGTGAGGCATAAAGCTTTGTGTCGTTCAGTCATCAAGGGTACACCATTGGGCCTTCGGATCCGAAAGCCCATATCGATGATGTTTCGTTGAATGGTTCGCACGGTAACACTTGTCAATGGCCCGGCACTGAAATCTGCAAGTGTCTGCGGAACTGTTGCATTTCTGTCACGTTGAACGATTCTCTTCAGTCGTCGTTGGTCCCATTCTTGCAGGATCTTTTTCCGGTTGCAGCGAAGCCGGAGATTTGATGTTTACCGGATTGCTAATAGTCACGGTACACTCGAGAAATGGTCGTCCGAGAAATTCGCCACTTCATCGCTACCTCTGAGATGCTGGGTCCCATTGCTCGTACGCCGACTACAGCACTACGTTCAAACTCACTTAAATCCTGATAACCTGCCATTGCAGCAGCAGAAACCGATCTAACAACTGCGCCAGACACTTGTCGACTTACGTAGTCGTTTCCGACCGCAGCGCCATATTCTGCCAGTTTACATATCTCTGCATCTGAATACGCATGTCTATACCAGTTTTTTTTAGCTCTTCGGTGTAGATTTACGTGTTAGGAAGTCTGTACCGACGGTATGTGTCTGGATTGTAATCTTCTATGGAAGGGAAACGCGGACAATAAACAGTTCTGAGCAGAAGAGAAGCTTCTAAAATGCTATGCTACAGAGTAATACTGAAGATCAGATGGATAGATCATATAAGTAAAAAGGAATTACTGAACAGAATTGGGGACAGCAAATGGATGTGCCACAACTTGCCACCTTGGAATTTCTAACGAATTTGGGATGCCGTAGATATTCGCAGGTGATGAGGCTTGTGTAGGATAGACTAGCATGGAGAGCAGCACACCCCAAATTAGTCTTCGGACTAAAGACACAACAACAACAACAACAACGACAACAAGATCTATTATGCTCACGTTTGCAGGACAGCAACCATCTGCACTAACAGTTCGATGACGTTTGCAGCAGCGTGGACTGTCAGCTCTGAGACCATGGCTGCTGTTACCCGTGACGCTGCATCACAGACCGGAGCGCCTGCAATGGTGTACTCAACGACGAACCTGGATGCACGAATGGAAAACGTCATTTTTTCGGATGAATCCAGGTTCTGTTTACGGCATCATGACGGTCGCATCCGTGTTTGGCGACATCGCGGTAAACGCACATTGGAAGCGTGTCTTCGTCATCGCCATACTAGCGTATCACCCATCGGGATGGTATGGGGTGCCATTGGTTACACGTCTCGGTCACCTCTTTTTCGCATTGACGGCACTTTGAACAGTGGACGTTACATTTCAGATGTGTTACGAACCGTGGCTCTACCCTTCGATCCCAGTGAAACCATACATTTAAGCAGTATAATGAACGACCGCATGTTGCAGGTCCTGTACGGGCCACCTGGATACAGAAAATATTCGACTGCTGCCCTGGCCAGCGCATTCTCCAGATCTCTCACCAACTGAAGACGTCTGGTCAATGGTGGCCATGCAACTGGCTCGTCACAATACGCCAGTCACTACTCTCGATGAACTGTGGTATCGTATTGAAGCTGCATGGGCAGCTGTACCTGTACACGCCATCCAAGCTGTGTTTGACTCAATGCCCAGGCGTATCGAGGCCGTTATTAATGCCAGAGGTGGTTGGTTCAAATGGCTCTGAGAACTAAGGGACTTAACATCTGAGGTCATCAGTCCCCTAGAACTTAGAACTACTTAAACCTAACTAACCTAAGGACAACACCAACATCCATGCCCGAGGTAGGATTGGAACCTGAAACCGTAGCGGTCGCGCGCTTCCAGACTGAAGCGTGTAGAACTGCTCGGGCATTCCGGCAGGCAGAGGTGGTTGTTCTGGGTACTGATTTCTCAGGATCTGTGCACCCAAATTGCTTGAAAATGTGATCACATGTCAGTTCTAGTATAAGATATTTGTCCAATGAATACCCGTTGGTCATCTGCATTTGTTCTTGGTCTAGCAATTTTAATGGCCAGTAGTGTAGGTTTATTACGAGCTGCAGGGCTTACAGAGCGATCGGCTTGTAAAGCGCGGATATATTGAAGTATTCTCCACAGGCCCGCGCACAGTGGAGGTACACAGAGAACGACGCGGGTCTTCCAGCAGGGCTGGCTGCCTCTCTGTAATTACTGGCTGGGCTTTGAGCCGATGGCGACCGGCCGATAATTGAGGTTCCCGTTGCTGGTAAGCCACAGAACTTCCCGACACCTCGGTCCCCGCTGCCCTCCGCTATCCCAAGCCCTGCTAAACTATGCTCTGACCTACTACAGTAGTCGTGGACATACACCTCACAAAATATCTGGAATGGAACAAATGTCCTTATCTCTACATCCACAGCAAGATATGCATCTACATACATACCCCGCAAGCCGCGGTATAGTGCGTGACCGAGAGTAGTTTCCACCAATAACATCGATTTCGTAATCTATCCCATTCGCGTATTGTGAGAGGGAAAAATTACAGCCTATGCGTGTCTGCATGCACCTCCTACCTCTCACCTAGAGTTATGCGGTAGTCGCTACTGAGGAGCACAGGAGTGAAATGCCCAAGGTCGAATTTAACAAACGATCAAGAACGTTCCTCCATACTGGATGTAAGTGTAAGACAAAATATGTATTTTTACTAAGGTGTACCCTTTCATAGGTCTCATGAAAACAGAAATGTTACACGTTTAAGAAAAGCGCATTATCCCCGATAAAGTTTGCAGTAAATCTGTTTGTGAAATCAATGACAGCACTCGAACAATTACTCGCACATTATTTCGGAAGGTAACCTACATTTCTCTATTTTTACATGACCACATTTACTTTTTTTTACAAGAATATCCAACAAAATAATGGAAGGGTGGATACTTGATACCTGATACATGGTTACAATTTAAACTTCACACGTGTCTTGTTTCTCATATTACGCTGATACCGGCTGCACATGTACATTGAAAAAACGGTTTGGATACATTTCCCGCGCATGTTTCACAGTCTCTAAGCATGTTATATTTTGGCAGGTCGGTCGAAATGAATATGTGGGAAACGTTTGCTGGGAAGGCAAAGACGGCAGTTTGCCTGCAAAAATTAAAAAAAAAATGAAAATACTTTAAGAAAATAAGACTTTCGTATCCATCGTTCCTTGAACATTATTTGCAGCAACATATGGTTCCCACATCATCTTTCAACCTATCTGCAAAATTCAAAACCTTTTACTTGGAATATATTGCAGCAACACCGCTAAACAGCAGTGCACAGGAAACAAACAAACGGCTTCATATTTCAAGCACAAATACGAAAGACTTACTGTCAAATAAAGCAACACTTTTCACATACAGAAAAATACGTGACAGATTTAACCGTGGATAAGGGTATAATTTGAAATTTTTGCCCACACAATGCTAAAATGTGAAATGAAACCAAAAACAGTACCACCTGTTGATGACGCGCACAAGATCATCAGACATATCTTTAGGCACATTGTGTTCACAGTAACTGAACCAGAAAGCAAAAACCTAGCAAAAGAAGTCAATAGCATTCTCTCAGAGTTGCTTCTTGTGTAGTTTTCACCTTTTTACACTTCAACACGAACCCAACAAAAGAGGAATAGCAGTCCATACTTTCCAGAAAACTAGGTCAGTCATACATTATCATCCCTTACATAAAATGCCAATTATACCTAAAGTAGAATAAGTGTCAGTAGAATGAAAAGCTATATTAGCCATACAAAAAATCCAGTGATATTTTCCTGCTATGCAGGGTGCTCCAAAGTATTTGCATCAAACGTCCAGTGCTGATATATCACGTCATGAAGAACAACTTTTGTTAGAGACGAAATGTTTGCTGAGACTTCCCGGCTACCCTAAGCTCCATTCTGCATTGGCTATGCGCCTGAGAAGTGTCAGGTCGTAAACAGTCTGCCGCATGTGTGTGCCCTCTGTGTTGCGTATAACCCAGTTATCTGCTCCATGTGAAAAAGGGTGGGTCAAGCAAAATTGAAATTTCTGATTCGCTTTTAGTCCCCTGTTTACCAGGAAATCAGTATAGCGTTGCCTACCAGTACGGCCTCTCAGGCCCGTCTTCTTTAGATTGACGTAAACTGACACTATTTTGACTGCGTACGATGTGAAAGATTTCAGAGGTATAATCACTTTTGCAATAATTTTATTTAAAGTTTACATTTTAACATACTCAGATTTTATACTGTTACTGGTGGCTTTTATTCTTATGGAAAATATGCGCAGGTTCTACAGACAATAGCAGAATGTACCGTGCATACAGGTTAGGTGCACTTATACCATGCAATTTGACTCTGTCTACCTTTGATCTCTACACATTATCCACATTTTCTATTTTTCGTAGCTGGTAGATTCACTGCCCTTCCTGGAACCGGTGCTATTAATGCACTAACTGACTTCTTTGCCCTTCTAGTTGCTTTGCGAATTGACAATGACAATCCGACGTCTCATATTTTTTGTTGATAGGTAGTATCGTCCTAATTATGTACTCATTCATTACACCTACACCCATCACATTGAAGAAAACCACCAATGACCAGCGCCTTGTTTTTGTCTTCACACTGTACCATCGATTCTTTTGGTACATGCTGTCAACGCCGCCCTTTGTAGCATTGCATGTCGTTAGAACTTCAGGCTTCTTTGCTTGTGATGATAACATCGTTGGTTGGTCATGAACAGAACTAAGGACGGTAACAACTACGTTTTTCTTAGTAACATACGAGGCTATCATCACATTTGTTTCTAAACCAAATAATGTACAGTATATTTCACACCCTTTGGGTGTAATGAAATCGGCAGGCAGATCTTTTGACAGCAAATAATGAGCTAAGGTTTTCACAACATTCTCTCCAATTGTCACGGTTATGGTTTGTTCCTCCTTCCGCAAATACACTTCAATCTTTCCATCAGTAGCGTGTTACACTATCATAAACTGCCCAACACTTTATGCCGTATCTACCAGGTTTTGATGGGATGCATAGTCGAAATGGACTGCGTCCTCGAAATGTGGCCAACTGTTCAGGCATCCCTAAGTGTAACTTCTCACATCTCAAAATCTTCTCTCATTGGTTCCAATTTGTTACTTGGCCTGTGTTCACGTCGGTTTGCTGCACTGTCAAAGTGTAAACGCTCAGAATAGCATGTAAGCGGCTGCGATACCTAATTTCATTGAACAGAGGTCAGACATTCTCATCAGTCCAAAGATGACTGATGGCTTCATTTCTTAACTTGTAAACTTCAGTCGGGGTCAGAAGACTAAGAAACGTTTTCATTTCATGTGTATCCATATCCAACTAGTCCTCGTAAACGATTCGACCTTCCTTGTTAGTCCACATACACTCTTTGTCAATGAGGGTTATACGAAAAAATTACATAAAACAAGGCTCTTTATTTACACAGATCATTATCGAATAACTTGTAGCTCCCTGGTCTTCTTCCAGTACATACTATTTGTTCTGCGTATCAGAAATTCCAGTCTGAGGAGCTGTAGCCCTCATTTTATTCCCATTACGAGAAAATAATTTCAGACTCAACAGAATTTGCACCAAACTATTCTTCTCCATCTTCGTGAAGGGATTCTTCGTGACCGTGGTATTCGTGTAGTTACTAGTTTTCAGTGACATATACCTCATCATCATCATCAATGGAAGGTTCACATTTACTAGGTGGGTTTTGGGATTCAGGAAACTGCACCAACAATTACCTTATCTTCACATGATGGTCCTCCGTAATATATTCAGTATGTGGAAGAGGCAACTGTTACGTAATAATGCACCAAAATAAAATATGTGCTTATCACATGAAGGACTGTTGAACACTAAAAGAATATCAACGCGAGTCAGCAATGGCAAATGATGTAACAGATGCTACGCAGACAGACATCTGGTTGCTGAAAAATTGCTTCTAACCACAGGACAGGAAACATGCACCAACATTTTAACACAAAGCCATACCTCAATTTTGATAATTTTTATCACTAACTTGACCAGTTAGGAATAGTTATAAGATTTCATTAATATAAATTGTATAGTTACTAACAGAAAAGATAGTAAACGTCACAGACGAGCCTCTGAGGCCCAATGGTAGATAAAGGGTTTAAATATCTTTCTGCACTTAAATACCCTCATTTTTAAGGCTTTCATGTTGAGAATCACTCTATTAATTTGCTGGTGTATGTGGTATGCAGCACATATAGTAAGTAAACCCGGCTTGCTCATAGAAATCTAGTCGTCCAGGGGCGGCGAAAGGCTGGTATCGCTAGCATGTGAACAAAAAATGAAATTGCAAATGAATAGGTAACTTTCGAGCTCCTTGCATCACTTCAAAGAAATATGTTTAACAATAAGCAGAACAAGAATAGCTGCAAAAGGAGAAAGCATATAAATTCAAATTGTATAAGACTACGGCGATACTAAGACGCCTGCACTGAAGCGACAGATGAGTAAATAAAATGAAAGATGACAGCACAATATAAATCACACAGATAGATTATTCAGATGAATGAAGTTTAATTAACTAAATGCACGTGCTGTTAACGGCAAAAGAAATGAATACGTCTACATCATATCTACACTCGGAAAATAGCCTTAAGTGTGCAGCGGAAGGTTATTCTGATTCCACCATCATTTCACCCTTTTCTCGTCCTACTAGTGAAAAGTGTTCGTCAGGAATGACTGTCGGTTTCCGATCAAATTTTTATGATTATTTTTTGTTGTCATTTAATCTGGCGACTATATTCCCTGGAAGTAATTATAAGTTTTCACTGAACTTCAGGAGACTCTGGACAGTAAGTCCTAGGTGTTACACTATTGTCGCTGTTTCCAGTGGTTTTAGACCAATATTATAATCTAATAAGTGTAGACATATTCTCCAATGTGTGTGTCTGACTCTGCATTTACTCATCACGTTCACGGACAACCGCTAGCCGTGAACCAGTCGACGATTCTTCGCTGGTGCTCTTGCATTTCACTACAGTCCACTGACGTAGCAGTCTTCATACAGATCTGCCAAGGATCTTTCGGTGGTATCCCCTCGACCAATTGTAAGCGTCGTATAGAATAACGAACCTATAAAATTCTCACTGATTACTCTTGAACTAACTTCTTTAATTGACGATTTCGTCTCATTATGTCGGAAAACTATTCTTGTTTCTGCATAGAAGTTGTAAACCGTGTCGCAAATAGGACACTAAGCTAGTATTTCGAAAACTGAAATAGGTGGTAGCAATTTGCTGAAAGAGTGACAAGTGACAGTCTACGAACGAAACTCCTTAAATACAGTCCAGAAATAGGACATTTATAAATCGAGGTAGGAAGCGATGTGCTTAAACTATGTAAAGATGGAACAGACGGAATTCTGGATCCGACCACACCACAATGTAGACCGTGCTCCACAAAAAAAAAAAAATAATAATAATAATAGACGGCAACAAATAATACACTGAACCGCCAAAGAAAGTTCTATAGGGACGTGTATTCAAATACAAAGATACATAAGGGGGGAAATATGGTGCTGCAGTCGGCAACGCCCATATAAGATAACAGGTGTCTAGCGCAGTTCTTAGATCGGTTACTGCTGCTACAATTTCGGGTTATCAAAATTTAAATGAGATTGAACGTGGCGTTACAGTCAGCGCACGAGTAATGTGACAGAGCATCTCCGAGGTAGCGATGAAGTGGGGATTTTCCCGCACGCCCAATCCACGAATGTAACGTGAATATCAGGAATTCGGTAAAATATCAAATTTCCGACATCGCTGCACCGGAAAAAGATCCTGCAAGAACGGGACCAACGACGACTGAAGAGAATCGTTCAACGTGACAGAAGTGCAACCCTTCCTCAAATTGCTTCAGATTACAGTGCTGGGCCATCAACACACGTCCGCGTTCGAACCATTCAACGAAACATCATCGATATGGGCTTTCGGAGCCGATGGCCCACTCGTGCAACCTTCATAACTGCACGACCAAAGCTTTATGCCCCACCTGGGTCGTTCAACACCGACATTGGAATCTTGATGACTGAAACATGTTGCCCGGTCGCACGAGTCTCGTTGCAAATGGTATCGAGCGGATAGACGTGGCCGGCCGGTGTGGCCGTGCGGTTCTAAGCGCGTCAGTTTGGAACCGCGTGACCGCTACGGTCGCAGGTTCGAATCCAGCCTAGGGCATGGATGTGTGTGATGTCCTTAGGTTAGTTAGGTTTAAGTAGTTCTAAGTTCTAGGGGACTGATGATCTCAGTAGTTAAGTCCCATAGTGCTCAGAGCCATTTGAACCATTTGGATGGGCGTGTACCGGTATGGAGACAACCTCATGAATGCATGGACACTGAATGTCAGCAGGGGACTGTTCAAGCTGGTGGAGGCGATGCACTGGTGTCCAGTGTGTGCAACTGGAATGACATGGGACCCCTAATACATCTAGATAGTTTCTGACAGAAGACACGCACGTAAGCAACGGTTTTAATCCATAAGCTTCTTACTTTGAAATATAATGGTGTTATTCTCTGTCAGTTCCGTATCTTTTTTAATGCTGGTCATTGTTTTTGAAGGAAGTATTTTGAGCATGATGTAATCATAACCGTAACATTAAGAGTAGAGGTATTTATCTTTTTTCTTTTACAGGACGTTTATGAGCAGAGCACCACTTAAACAGAAAAACATTTGTAATCTTTGGGAATATGTAGTTAAATTGAATTTTCTCTTAATCATGTCATAGGATTTGTGACTTAGTATCTGTAATGAAACTTTAATTATGTAGAATATAAAAAAGATCTACTGCATTTGTGCGGAATGGTAGAAGATCTTTATTAAGACCTGTGGAGTAACATGATGGGCATCATCTAGTTCACCACATGCTGATACAGTATAATGACCCTTGTTTAAGCAGATCCAGATGAGAATAGGGGCGATGTAATAAACACCCCTAAATACATCATTCCTGTGTAAGTACACCAGCCCGTAGCCTCATTGCATCAATATACACACTAAATTCAGAAATCTTGTATTCCTCTTTCATATCCAGATTTTCCCGTATTCTATCTGTAAATGTAAATGCAAATTAATCGATGTTTTTTTCAAGAATATTTGTATGTTTACTAACTACCCCGCCACGTACGCGTTGATTTCTTTACAATCCCACCCTCATGCAGATTTCTCTCCCAGCCACAGTATCTACAAAGTGAACTTCATCCAAAAATCTGCTTCACAAAATTCCCATAAACACACATCACTTGCCGAAAGAGCAACCCTCAAACTCATGGTTTGTGATGGATGTGAATTATGATGCAATGTTAGTGCGTCATAGTCAGATGTGCTGACTTTACCCATCTTATATACAGCTTTATCGTTACTGCTTCTAATAACTAACAACGATGAAACTCGTCATTAGTCTCTCCTTCGTTCACAACACGGAATAAACTCAGTGACTACAGCTCTGTAAGTTTCGTTTATACGCTAAAGATGCAGAATGGAAACAATTATTGTGGAACTAACTGCATCCAGTTGTAAACACCTATCCAAATTGCACTTTTTTATGTACGAGAGTTGGTTTGCCTATAAGAAGTTAGCAACTTCAGAAATCTGTAGTGAATTGCATAGAATGAATGACTGCTACATGGACCTGGTCGCTGATAAACGTAACTATGGCACATACATAGGAGAAACTGTCCATTACAGTGCTATTAAGCTATTGGTGGAAGCAGTAACAATCACATAACACCTACGAATAACCGTCCAGAACGACGCAAAGTGGAATGACTAAATGAGAAAGTGTAATTAATTCAAAAAAGAAGTTGCTTACAAAACGCTAGTTTGACTGATTTCTGAGTACTGCTTGTCGCCCTGAGACCCTTACCAGGTTAGATTAACATTAGATCTAACACTCATGATCCTTTAGTCGGCACGATCTCTGTGGTATATGCTGCAAGAGGGGTTGCTCCTTTTCCTGTTGTGATATCATAAGTTCACACAGGTTGTGAGTTGAGAAAATGGTACTGTTACATCATGATCGCATTTTAAGAGAATCACCATGAACAGTATGCTACGCAGACACTTAAAAATGCGTAATGTTTCTGTACTCTTAAAGTAGTTCTGCGTTGTTTGTTACCACCATGTGAGATGAAACTGTTGTACGAAGCAGTGTATAAGTAGAGATGCAACGGCAAGGCCTCCATCATTGCTCTGGAGAACTAGTAATTCATCATTCAATACATTCCGTCACTAACAAACATTACACTAAAACTACAGTTTTCGTGAATTTAGTTCATGACAGCAGTTGTGTAAATAGCAGTACTGACATGGCTACTTCCCTCAAATTGTGCTAAAGAATATGCATGGACTGTCCACTGTGTATCTTGTCAGTCCCTAGGTCTTAATAAAAATACACTTAACCGGGTCCCTTTTAAACTAATTACTTCTACATTCCTGCAACAGATGGATGAAATGTGCACTACCCTAAATATGGTATCAAAGTTATTCTATTCTCAAATTGCACGAGGAAAAAATAAGCAATAATTGCCTTAAACCACTCAGTCTTAACATATGTCCTTGTTGGTTGTCCACTATTGTTAAGAGAATGAGCGGTGGAGACGTCGAAGTACTAAATTTACTGCCGGCCGGTGTTGCCGAGCGATTCTAGGCGCTTCAGCCTGGAACCGCTCCACCGCTACGGTCGCAGGTTCGAATCCTGCCTCATGCATGGATGTGTGTGATGTCCTTAGGTTAGTTAGGGTTAAGTAGTTCTAAGTTCTAGGGGACTGATGACCTCAGATGTCAAGTCCCATAGTGCTCACAGCTATTTTGAACTAAATTTACTTTTCATTTCATATATACCACAGAGCGCTGTACGTGGTAGACGATGGTTTTTAGAGATTTTGGAGATTTTTCTGTCCCATTTGCACTGTGTGAATGTCCTCTAAAGGCTCTCATCTTATTTCGAAGGCCTATGCGGGAGACACACGATGGTGGGTATAGTGTTTTCGTGCGGCATACCCCTAATGTACGTTGCCTGAAATTAACCTGCAGAATTTTATAGCAATTGTACTGTGGAGTGGAGTAATCAGTTCGTGGATCTCATACGCTTATGTCCGAACAACTATCAGCCTGCACTGTGAAACTGACAAACGGTCACTAGTCCTGTGTGTTTTTCTTAGCTACGTCACTGCCGATTATCTTTTTAAATACGCTCTGCGTTTCTATTGGAAAACAGACTCAATATTAAAATGCACTAGTAGGTGGCTACATACTTTTCACCAGATAGCTTATCTATAATGTAGGACACACAGCACACTATCAAATATTTGAAAGAGAATGTGCTCACACAGCTGCAGTGTCCATCCGGAATGAGATATGTATACCCTACTCCAATCGAAATCCGACATAATGCGCATATTGTATTGAGTGCAATATAACTGAGGTTATCATAAAATCGAATGACTATAGTAATCAATAGTAAATCCCTGCTCCGAGACAAATCTTACATATATGTAATGCATTCATGAAAAAAGTTGTTTACAAAACACTACTGGATGACTGACACAGGAACTGAATTGTAAATTAACGTAATACATTCTGCATGCATAGGAGAAGAAATGCCATACTGCTCTATTAGCGAGCTGCTGGCAGCATGAAGTACTGCAAAACACCAGAGCGACCTAAAGTGGGGTGACTACTTAATACGTTAATGCTTTAGGTCGCTCTGGATACTTACTCCAACAGCTGCATGTCTGAGATAAATTTTAAGGAAATTTAATTTATCCACGGAAGGAGTAGTTTCCAGAACACTTCTGATGATAAAATCTCCTCATAAGATAGCTTATGGCTGACTTGAGATGCAGCCACATCAATATGAATGATCCAGTAGACAGTGACAGGTGCTCCATTTAACTCCGTCATATATCTGACACAGTGATCAAAGAACAAACTACGAAGCATTAGGGTACATACAGAGAGTCACGTTTCCCACGATCAGTACACTTGTGGAATACGAAATATAATATACAATACTATTAGAATGTACATCCCACGCTCCCCCCCCCCCCATAAAATGCACTATATAATGCCCTGTGAAATATGTATTTCGATGTAGCCTGATTGCTGACAATGCTCTTCTCTGCAGAAGGGGTGCTACGCCGGCACGCTCTAACTGTCTACAGGAAGACCTTTAGAGGACCGATGGGCGCAGGGAATGGGAGTTGAAGGTGAACGTAAACAAATGTATCGTACTGCATATAAACAGACGAAGAGACCTGTTACTGTTTCATTACTTTCTTGATGACAAATCACTAGAAGCAATAGCAGTCGTCTAATATCTGGAAGTAACTATATGGAGCTGTCTATAATGGAATGGGTAAATACGGTGAACAGTCAGTAGAGAAGACGACATGCCGAACACAATCTTATCCAAGAAAGTAGTGATGTGTAAAACATTTCTTCAACAGCTTTCTAAATACTGGTCGTTGTCAGGGATCTGGACCAGGTCCGGTTCATAGAACATTCAACGAAGATCGATGCTTTTCTTCTAATGATAGGTTAGTCAGTACAAAATGTTAAACGAAAGTCAGAGGCAGACACCACAAGAAAGGTTTGTACATCAAGATGTGGTTTACAGTTGGATAAAATGGAAGAATATGTTGTCGGCAGTATATTACCCAACTCCTACAGGGTGTTTCAAAAATGACCGGTATATCTGAAACGGCAATAAAAACTAAACGAGCAGCGATAGAAATACACCGTTTGTTGCAATATGCTTCGGACAACAGTACATTTTCAGGCGGACAAACTTTCGAAATTACAGTAGTTACAATTTTCAACAACAGATGCCGCTGCAAGTGATGTGAAAGATATAGACGACAACACAGTCTGTACGTCGTCTTTCTGCTGTAAGCGTGTGCTGTTCACAACGTGCAAGTGTGCAGTGGACAACATGGTTTATTTCTTAGAACAGAGGATTTTTCTGGTGTTGGAATTCCACCGCCTAGAACACAGTGTCGTTGCAACAAGACGAAGTTTTCAACGGAGGTTTAATGTAACCAAACGACCGAAAAGCGATACAATAAAGGATCTGTTTGAAAAATTTCAACGGACTGGGAACGTGACGGATGAACGTGCTGGAAAGGTAGGGCGACCGCATACGGCAACCACAGAGGGCAACGCGCAGCTAGTGCAGCAGGTGATCCAACAGCGGCCTCGGGTTTCCGTTCGCCGTGTTGCAGCTGCGGTCCAAATGACGCCAACGTCCACGTATCGTCTCATGCGCCAGAGTTTACACCTCTATCCATACAAAATTCAAACGCGGCAACCCCTGAGCGCCGCTACCATTACTGCACGGGAGACATTCGCTAACGATATAGTGCACAGGATTGATGACGGCGATATGCATGTGGGCAGCATTTGGCTTACTGACGAAGCTTATTTTTACCTGGACGGCTTCGTCAATAAACAGAACTGGCGCATATGGGGAACCGAAAAGCCCCATGTTGCAGTCCCATCGTCCCTGCATCCTCAAAAAGTACTGGTCTGGGCCGCCATTTCTTCCAAAGGAATCATTGGCCCATTTTTCAGATCCGAAACGATTACTGCATCACGCTGTCTGGACATTCTTCGTGAATTTGTGGCGGTACAAACTGCCTTAGACGACACTGCGAACACCTCGTGGTTTATGCAAGATGGTGCCCGGCCACATCGCACGGCCGACGTCTTTAATTTCCTGAATGAATATTTCGATGATCGTGTGATTGCTTTGGGCTATCCGAAACATACGGGAGGCGGCGTGGATTGGCCTCCCTATTCGCCAGACATGAACACCTGTGACTTCTTTCTGTGGGGACACTTGAAAGACCAGGTGTACCGCCAGAATCCAGAAACAATTGAACAGCTGAAGCAGTACATCTCATCTGCATGTGAAGCCATTCCGCCAGACACGTTGTCAAAGGTTTCGGGTTATTTCATTCAGAGACTACGCCATATTATTGCTACGCATGGTGGATATGTGGAAAATATCGTACTATAGAGTTTCCCAGACCGCAGCGCCATCTGTTGTTGACAATTGTAACTACTGTAATTTCGAAAGTTTGTCTGCCTGAAAATGTTCTGTTGTTCCAAGCATATTGCAACAAACGGTGTATTTCTATCGCTGGTCGTTTAGTTTGTATTGCCGTTTCAAATATACCGGTCATTTTTGAAACACCCTGTATATATCTATTGGAAAACGACTCCAACAAGAAATCGGAGCTAATACGGAAGTTCAGAGACATTCTTATCATGTGCTGTTCGAAAATGGTGCAGGGATAGATGTTAAAGTATGGCAGTAACGGAAGATCCGTTTTCGGAACGAAATGTAAATAACGGAATTACTTGCCAAATAACTTTTTCTCGACATTTGGCGACAACAGAACATAAGGTCAATCAACAACGGAAGGCCCAACATGCATCTTTATCAGAGACGCGTGACCTTGGCGATGGCCTTTGAGTCCCTATGTCGTTACTGGACAGGAATTTCATTACTTTTTTTTTAAACTTTGGGACAAAAGTGTATGTGTGGAGCTCTATATAGGAGAACCTTGTTTAATGTTTATTGAACATTAGGTGTGTTCAGAAAAGACTAATTATGCATGAGAGTGTTCAAAACCAGCGCATCCCTGGCTGTGACTATGACGCTGGCATTGCCATAATTATTATTTACGTATACCCGACATAGAAAACGTCAGCAGTGAGGTCTCCCTAAGTTCTCACCAGTGTAAAAACTGCTCCATCGCATGGTGAGTTTCCGGGTACCGCTTAATAGGTCAGGAGTCGACTAAACACAGGGAGCGTCTACGCGGGTAGCGAGGACGGTGTGGAAGGGACTGGGCGGTTTTTTAGGTTAGAGGCTCTCAGGAAACCACAGAAAGGGCGTTCGTCTAAAAGGGGCAGGTAAAGCATAGTAAGGTAGTTGTAGAAACGGTCGGTGCTGTGGTTGTAAATTGGCGCATCTGTGTTGGAAAAGAACCAGAGCTCCAAGCCCTAATAGAATGCACTGAAGCTCAAATAGTTATAGTTACTGAAAGTTTACTAAAGCCGAAAATGAGTTCAGTCGAAATTTCTTCAAACGACCCAACGGTGTTCAGAAAGGACAGATCAAATACAGTTGGTATAGGAGTATTTGTTGCTGTCAGAGGTAGTTTACCTTGAAGTGAAATTGAAGTAGGTAGTTCCTGCGAAGTAGAATGGGTTAGAGGTTATACTTGACATTCGGAATAAACTATTAATTGGATCGTTTTACCGACACCCCTCCCTCACCCCGAAGATTGAACAATTCAAAGAATACTTGAGTCTCATTTTAAATAGGTACCCCACTCATACAACAAAGTCGGTGGTGACTTTAATCTATCCTAGATATACTGGAAAAATTATACGTCTAAAGCCAGCGGCAGGCATAAAACGTCATCCGAAATTGTACTGAATGCTTTCTCAGAAAATTATTTTGAACAGTTAGTTCATGAGCCCACTCGAAGCATAAATGGTTGCGAAACCATCCTTGACCTCTTAGCAACAAATAATCCTGAACTGATAGGGAGTGTCATGGCGGTTACAGGGATTAGCGACCACAAGGCAGTTGCTGCTAGGCTGAATACCGTAACACCCACAACAATTTAAAAGAAACGCAAACTACACCTATTTAAGAAATCTGATAAAAATGCTCTTAACGCCTTTTTAAGAGACAGTCTCCACTCCTTCCGATCTGATCGTATGTAAGCGTAGAAAATATATGGAATTATTTCAAAGATTATCGACGGCAGTCGGGAGACATATACCACGTAAATTAATAAGTGATGGTACTGACCCCCATGGTAAACAAAACGGGTCAGATAGCTGTTGCAGGAGCAACGAAAAAAGCACACCAAATTTAAAAGAACGCAAAATCCCGAAGATTGGCCAAGTTTTATAGAAGTTGGAAGTATAGCGCACACTTCAATGCGAGATGCTTTTAATAATTTCCATAACGAAATTCTGTTTCGGAATCCAGTAGAAAAGCCAAAGAGATTCTGGTCATACTTATAAAGCACACCAGTGGCAAGACGCAATCAATACCTTCACTTCGCGATAGTAACTGTGACGTCACTGATGACGGTGAAACTAAAGCAAAGTTGTTAAACACAGTTTTCCGAAACTCGTTCACGAAAGAAAACGAAGTAAATATTCCTAAATTCCAGTCAAGAACAACTGCCAAGATGAGAAACATAGAAGTAGATATCCTCCGCGTAGCGAAGCAGCTTAAATCACTTAATAAAGGCAATTCCTCCGGTCCAGATTGTATACTAGTGAGGTTCCTTTCAGAGTATGCTGATACAATAGCTCCATATATAGCAGTTATATACAACCACACGCTCACAGAATGATCCATACCTAAAAAATGGTTCAAATGGCTCTGAGCACTATGGGACTCAACTGCTGAGGTCATTAGTCCCCTAGAACTTAGAACTAGTTAAACCTAACTAACCGAAGGACATCACAAACATCCATGCCCGAGGCAGGATTCGAACCTGCGACCGTAGCGGTCTTGCGGTTCCAGACTGCAGCGCCTTTAACCGCACGGCCACTTCGGCCGGATCCATACCTAAAGACTGGAAAACTGCTCAAGGTACACCGGCACCCAAAAAGGATAATAAGAGTAATGTCGATTTGCAGTAGGTTTTGGAACATATACTGTATTCGAACATTATGAAGTACCCTGAAGAGAACGATTAATTGACACGTAGTCAGCACGGATTCAGAAAATATCGTTCTTGCGAAACACAACTAGCTCTTTATACTCATGAAGTAATGAGTGCTACGACGGGGGATGTCAAATTGATTCCATATTGTTAGATTTCCAGAAGGTTTCGACACCGTTCCACTCATGCGTCTTCTAATCAAACTGCGTGCCTATGACATATCGCCTCGGTTGTGCGACTGCATTCCTGATTTCCTGTCAGAGAGGTGAAGGTTCGTAGTAATAGACGGAAGGTCATTGAGTAAAACAGAAGTAATATTCGGCGTTCCCCAAGGAAGTGTTAGTGGCCCTCTATTGTTCCTGATCTACATTAACAACATAGGATACAGTCTAGGTCGCCCTCTTAGATTACTTGCAGATGATGCTGTCATGTATCGTCTTGCAAAGTCAT
The DNA here is from genome assembly GCF_023898315.1 of Schistocerca nitens. NCBI lineage: Eukaryota > Metazoa > Arthropoda > Insecta > Orthoptera > Acrididae > Schistocerca > Schistocerca nitens. Next base: position 1,250,630,487 of record NC_064614.1, read on the forward strand.
CAGATGACATAAACGAATTGCAAAATAATTTAGGTAAGATATCTGTGTGGTGCGAAAAGTGAAAATTGACCATGAATAAAGAAAAGTGTGTAGTAATTCATGAGTACTAAAAGGAATCCGCTAAATTTCGATTACGCGATAAGTCACACAAACCTGAAGGCTATAAATTCAACTAAATACTTAGGAATTACAATTACAAAAAACATAAATTGGAACGATCACATAGATAATGTTGGAGGTAGAGCAAACCAAAGACTGCAATTCATTGGCAGAACACCTAGAAGGTGCAACAGGTCTACTAAAGAGACTGCTTACACCACGCTTGTCCGTCCTATACTGGAGTATTGTCGTGAAGTGTGGGATCCGCATCAGATGGGACCGACGGATAAAGTTCAAAGAAGGGCAGTTCGTTTTGCATTTTCCCGAAATAGGGGAGATACTGCTACAGACATGGTACATGAATTGGAGTTGAAATCATTAAAACAAAAGTTTTAATCGTTGCGATGGGATCTTCTCATGAAATTTCAGACACCAGTTTTCTCCTCCGATTGCGAAAATCTTCTGTTGGCACCCACCTACATAGGAGAAATGATCAACACGGTAACATAAGAGAAATCAGGGTTCACACAGAAAAAATTAAGTGCTCGTTTTTTCCGCACGCCTTTCTAGAGTGGAACCGTAGAGAGACAGCTAGAAGGTGGTTCATTGAACCCTCTCCCAGGCACTTTCTTGTGAATAGCAGAGTAATCACGTCGATGTAGATGTAGATGGACGGTGCAGCCTCGTACTCCATTGACGGCTCTTGACTCCCATTGCATCCCAATTCCAGTTGATAGAGGGCTGATGAGGTGGACAGGGTTCTTCACGTGGAACTGGATCTGTGAAAATAATATAGTAAAGATGTTACTGCCTTCATCCTGTTCTGTCCCAGTGGCAGTGACAAGTGCGGGATATTAGTACTCTTTAATGATATTGTATGTGTGTGTGTGTGTGTGTGTGAGTGTTTGTGTGTGTGTTTGTGTGTGTGTATGCGTGCGTGTGTGTGTGAGTGAATGTGTGTGTGTACTAGTACAATTCATCTAGTTCCACTATCTTAGATTTTGATTGGTTGCTTCACTTTAATATTACTCTTTGGTTATCTGTAGGTGCAGAGGAGGAGATGAGGAGGGGAGGACGGGAGGAGGGAAGGGAAGAGAGGTGTCATGGCTTGATGACGTCATTTGTTCAACGTCATTCCTCCTGTCCCTGTCTGTCAGCAATCCTACTGTCAATAACTAGTGTGGGTTGGAGTGGCCATAGCCATACTTCTTTCGGTATGCAGAAGCATCATGTATTCTCCTGCTGATCGCGAGTTACATGAAAATGAAACAGAATACAATCTTTTTGTAGTTCCTAAAAGAAACACAGTCCTACATCAGAACATAGTAAATGAAGAAAAACGTGTTATACAGACATTTAGTATGCTCTTGCAGATATGAGTGTCTCAAATCATTTTATGACATTATCTCGCCCCACCATCATCCTCTTTATACTTTATTGAACATATTGTTTAATTGTTACCTGTACAACGAGTTTGTTTTCATGAGAGGCCGTAACTTGAAATGTTAATATATACAAATTGTTCTTAGAAGGTTGATAGTTACAAATTAATATTTTCATAGATTTACATTTTCTTTCCACTACCCTTGACCTTACTTTTTATCAAGTTCTAAATTTTTGTTTTTGGTCACATTCCTAGTTAGATTATTCCCTTTCATATTCAACTGACTATTTTTTCAATCCTGTTCTAATAATGCATGTTTTTCCTTGCGTTATTAACTGTAGGAGAAACTGAAACACGAATATTACCTCGCCGTTTTGTTTTTGTCGTAATTTGTTCATATATACAGAAAGCTATGGTTTATTTAGTGAATACTATGCGGGTTGATCACAACTCAGCTTAACATTATAGTGATGATACCGTGTGAACTTGATAGGTAGTTAAAACTTCTATCAAAGAGCTGTATATTGGTGTCTAATTACAAGGACCGTTAACGTAGAGTAGATTTATCGGAGTCTCATAAAACTAAATTTCCACGGCTTTGTATTTACATCCACTTTACTAGCGACCCAACTACCTACATGTTTCATAAATATACGTGTGACAGCAGAGCTCTGTAAGTAGTCTGTTTATGTGTTTATATCTTGGCAGCGCTATAGACTGCATTAATATCACTGACAGTGGTGTGCGCCCGCAGTAAGAGACTCTGTGGCTGGTCAGACTCGCAGCTGGAAGTGTATAGCCAGCAATGATGGAAGTTGGAAGTGAGTAGTCAGCAGTGATGGAGGTTAGAGTTTAATAATTAGCAGTGTTGGAGGTTTGCAGTATTAGCGGGGTTGACGGCGTGGACGTGTGTCCGTCATGGAGATTTAATGTGGGTAATAGAATTATTGACGATTATATAATTTTTCGAACTGGTTGTCACATGATTAAGGTAAAATCTGCTAAATACAGTGTTTGCTCTGCAACAAAATCTTCCCTTTTCTAATAACATGCCTATTAGTAGTTAGAGCCTTCAGTACTTATGATCTTTTATTTAGCTGGCTGTATTGGTGCTTGCTGTATCGCTGTAGTCCGTATAATGAAGATTTTCTATGAGGTAAGTGACTTATGAAATGTATGGATTGTTGTTAGGATTCCTTCTAATTTTGTGAACTATTCACATATATTTTCGGAACAATTGTGATATGGTAAGAGCTTTGAGTGATGCATTTTCTATCGTATCATGACTTTTGAAGTATGTTTGAGGTAGATGACAGTATTGAAACGAGCAGAGAGCATTTTTTTAAAGGTTTTTAGATCATTGAAGGATGCTAAGATGATTTTAAGATTTTATTGATGTGTTATGATGATGCTATAATGACGACGTTGTGTATTGTGATGTTGAGATAAGTTTATGATCAATAAGATGCTGCTATATGAGGAACATGATTATGCTGTGTGTTTATTATGATGAAGTATTGAAGTAGTATCGATGCATATGTATATGAATAGTGAGTAAGCGCTAGCGACTCTTGTTTGTGAAAAAGAATATTGGAATCCATGAATCGTACTTTAAGAGTTATGAGAAATGTGTTTATATGTGAATGTCAGTACCACAATCCTGATGAAAATTTTTGGACACTGTTATTGATGAGATTTCGTTTCTATGCACTTCCACTGTAATTTTTCAACCTGTTGAATTTTTTATTGTATCAAACTGTCATTCTAGCTGAAACTGCTGTCGTAAATATCTTCGTAAAAAAGTGTATGTGACCTTGACGTAATGCTCTGATGCGTCCAGCTGTGCACGAGCCACCTTCAAATATACCCATTGTTGTGTGGACTTCCAGCTTTACTTGTACCACATTAGTCACTATGAAGCTCACCACACTCCCATATGTGCTCACATAGCTGTAGAAAAGAGAGGCCGTTGAACTAACTATTGACATTTCTTTGCAGAATGCACCACAAACATGACACATTATTACTTGGGAACACATGATTACACTTTGGAGCTTGTACTTTATACTACTTACTGAAGTGATGAGAAATATTCATATGTCTACACACCTGATTATGACAAGTGTCTTTCTATGAGAATTGAGAGAATTTTGTACTGACTTATGTAATGCCATATGGCTAGTGAATGATGTTTTTATGCTTTACTTTGTACATACACTCCTGGAAATGGAAAAAAGAACACATGGACACCGCTGTGTCAGACCCACCATACTTGCTCCGGACACTGCGAGAGGGCTGTACAAGCAATGATCACACGCACGGCACAGCGGACACACCAAGAACCGCGGTGTTGGCCGTCGAATGGCGCTAGCTGCGCAGCATTAGTGCACCGCCGCCGTCAGTGTCAGCCAGTTTGCCGTGGCATACGGAGCTCCATCGCAGTCTTTAACACTGGTAGCATGCCGCGACAGCGTGGACGTGAACCGTATGTGCAGTTGACGGACTTTGAGCGAGGGCGTATAGTGGGCATGCGGGAGGCCGGGTGGACGTACCGCCGAATTGCTCAACACGTGGGGCGTGAGGTCTCCACAGTACATCGATGTTGTCGCCAGTGGTCGGCGGAAGGTGCACGTGCCCGTCGACCTGGGACCGGACCGCAGCGACGCACGGATGCACGCCAAGACCGTAGGATCCTACGCAGTGCCGTAGGGGACCGCACCGCCACTTCCCAGCAAATTAGGTACACTGTTGCTCCTGGGGTATCGGCGAGGACCATTCGCAACCGTCTCCATGAAGCTGGGCTACGGTCCCGCACACCGTTAGGCCGTCTTCCGCTCACGCCCCAACATCGTGCAGCCCGCCTCCAGTGGTGTCGCGACAGGCGTGAATGGAGGGACGAATGGAGACGTGTCGTCTTCAGCGATGAGAGTCGCTTCTGCCTTGGTGCCAATGATGGTCGTATGCGTGTTTGGCGCCGTGCAGGTGAGCGCCACAATCAGGACTGCATACGACCGAGGCACACAGGGCCAACACCCGGCATCATGGTGTGGGGAGCGATCTCCTACATTGGCCGTACACCACTGGTGATCGTCGGGGGGACACTGAATAGTGCACGGTACATCCAAACCGTCATCGAACCCATCGTTCTACCATTCCTAGACCGGCAAGGGAACTTGCTGTTCCAACAGGACAATGCACGTCCGCATGTATCCCGTGCCACCCAACGTGCTCTAGAAGGTGTAAGTCAACTACCCTGGCCAGCAAGATCTCCGGATCTGTCCTCCATTGAGCATGTTTGGGACTGGATGAAGCGTCGTCTCACGCGGTCTGCACGTCCAGCACGAACGCTGGTCAAACTGAGGCGCCAGGTGGAAATGGCATGGCAAGCCGTTCCACAGGACTACATCCAGCATCTCTACGATCGTCTCCATGGGAGAATAGCAGCCTGCATTGCTGCAAAATGTGGATATACACTGTACTAGTGCCGACATTGTGCATGCACTGTTGCCTGTGTCTATGTGCCTGTGGTTCTGTCAGTGTGATCATGTGATGTATCTGACCCCAGGAACGTGTCAATAAAGTTTCCCCTTCCTGGGACAATGAATTCACGGTGTTCTTATTTCAATTTCCAGGAGTGTATTTGGTTATTTGATTCGATATATGGTTTCTAGCTGCACTGTAGCATTGGTTTTATAAAATAAAATTCCATGCATATGTTAAAATATACACTTTCTGTCAATAGATTCATCAAATAATAATTTTATGTTCCCCATTCTTACAAAAAGAGCACTTGAAAGGGAGAGATCAATAAGAAATAGCACTTTTAAGGACTAGTGATAGGAATGGCATACAATTTTTTTTTCAAGGACTTGGTAATTTTTTGGTAGAATAAGTTATTGTGGTGTACCACTCTAGTGTTAAGATGTGACATAGACATTAAGATGTGAATAGACATTTCCATTACCTCCATTGCTCTCTTTACTGCAATATTTTTTCTGCTTGTGCTTTGACATGTTTAGGTATAAGTTATTGCATTTGCTGATGCTATTTGTCAGGCATTTTCCTACTGAATTTTACTTTGTATTACTGTGCTAAGACAAATTCACCACTCATTTTACATTTGTTTGCTACATATTGCGTTTTATTAGTCATAATGTGGCATTTTCTTTGCCAACTTAGATATGCTGCTCCTTGCTTCACTACTTGCCATTTTTTGTTTTGTTTATGTTAATGGTTTTGTTGCATTGCCTTGTTCTCTAGTTTACGTATCTGAGCTCAGTAGATTGAAGTTAGTTTAAGAGGGGCTATTCTATACAAGAAAATGAGTTATGATGAGTTGGGAAGAAATGCATTGGGTAGCTATAAGAAAAGGGTTTGGCCAAAAAGTATTATATAATGAGGAACAATTATTTTGCTTGGTAGCATTTTCTTGGAAACAAATGATGAGGCAAGAAAGTTACGAAAGTATACACACAGATAAACGGGAGTTTTTTTGTAGGAACAAATGTTGAAGTAAGAGGGATAAATGAAGTTTTAGTTGCAAATGAAGTAATTTTGGTAGAAAGTTATAGAGGGATCTGTATGAAGGTTATTACTGAAAAAAAAATGAAAAAGAGATACGAAATGCTCACCACAAGAACTGCAGTACTAAACGTAACACTGAAAACAAACCCTGTCCTTTCCTTTTGTGTTATTCCGCCATGTTTGTGTGTGTGTGTGTGTGTGTGTGTGTGAGTGTGTGTGTTCTTCCTGTCTCTGTGTGTTTACCTGATAAGATAAATTTGGTAGATTTTTTCTTCTAATACTAAACTGCATTCACTATGATGAGGAGTACTGTTTCCTCAAATCTAATCTGGTTTTGCATCATATTCTTTGCTTTGGGAAGATGTTGGGACATTATTTATTGTGTTATGTTTTCTTTTAATGCTCATGTGTCAAGTTAATGTTTCGAAGAATATTCTAATTTTTTGATTTATTTGGTTGTAATTCCTATAATACCGATGTATATGTTTATCTCTATTCTTTTGCAAAATGTGTATTACTACAAATGTCATCTGTATTACCATGTTCTTGACTGTAATGACGTTTTCTGTACCTTTTTAATTGTATCCTTATGCAGCAAAATTGTAATTGTATGGACACCAGTTCTTCAAGATATGTAAATAGTAGGGATTCATTTTACTGTATACATTTGTCTGTTGGTCGTACTATATGTATAAAATGTCAGAGGTTATATCACTGTGTTAGTGCTTGCATGTGTGTTGGTAATTCAGCAAGGGACTTGTTAACAGCTTTGCTGGTTCTAAGGATATTGCAAAAAAGATTTAGTGAGTGCACAAGTGATGATTCATGGACTTGCTTCATTGTCATCAAGATTATTAAATTGTCATTGTGCACCTGCAGAGTCCCAATGGATGGCTGCATCTCTACAAGGACTACAGTGGGTCTGCACCTTTGGTGGCCCACTGCTACCATAATCTCTACAAGCACTAAGTGGGTCTACACCTTTGGTGGTCCAATGCTACCATAAACTCTATAAGGAATACTGTGGGTCTGCTCTCTGTTGAGCTACCACTTGTACCAATATTATTTAAGACTTCGACTGACTCTGCTGTGGGTCTGCCCTGTTGTGGCTCATTTCCAGTCTTCATGTTACTAGTCGGCACTGTATTTCTGCCGTGAGTACAACACTACTTCTTCAAGTCTCCATGGAGGTCCACTACTTATGTTTTCTCTTACTGCTCAGACTTTGTGCATAAAACTATAGACTACTCTTCTGATGAATGTTCAGGATTGTCTTTAGGGCAATTTTTGCTTTATTGACCAACAGTATATTACGAATTGTGTGCATCTGATCGATTTGATATTGTTAATATAAAATTTTTTAACAAATTAGTCTTGGTCTCTACCCAAAACACTCTGCAAAATTTTTGAGAGGATCAGGGGGGCTATGTAAGCAGCCTGTTTATGTGTTTGTATATTGGCAGCTTTATAGACTGCATTAGTATCACTGACAGCAGTGGGCACCCTTTGTAAGAGACGCTGTGGCTGGTCAGACTCGCAGTTGAAAATGACTAGCTAGCAGTGATGGAAGTGGGAAGCGAGTAGTCAGCAGTAATGGAGGTTAGCAGTGTTTGAGGTTTGCAGTATTATCGGAAGCGAACGGTATTGAAGTGCGTCCGTCATGGAGAATAAATGTGGGTGATGGAATTACTGACAACTATGCAATTATTCGAACTGGTTGTCACATTATTAAGGATAAATCTGCTAAACACATTGTTGGTTTCTTTACTTTGCTAACCACATGCCTATTAGTAGTTACAGCCTTCAGTAGTTAGAATCTCCTATTTAGCTGTCTGTATTCGTACTTTCTGTATCGCTGTAGTTCGTTTCATGAAGATTTTCTGTGAGGTTAGTGAGTTATGAAATGTATGGGTTATTGTTAGGATATCTTCAAATTCAGGGCCATTCTTTTGTGTTAAGTAATAGTCAGAAATCCGTTGCATTTGTATATTGTGAGCAATAAATGAATAGAAGAAGTTTGAGTTGTATTTGTCAGGGAAAATTCTGTAGGTCAATGTTGAGATGATAAAAACAAGTAAAGAGACAGTTGGTTCAGTTTCACTCAGCAGCTTAAAAACAGTGAGTAAGCATTCATCAGTTTAAGTAAAATTGTATTTAGATGTTTCAACTTGGTTCTCTGCTCTCACTGTCTATTTACGTAACGATTTAAGCGCTCGACTTTCGTAGACATGGAAATGGCCAACACGGCGTTAATTTCGCACCACCAAGAGGAATATAAAGTTCAGTCGTAACAATGTAAATCGTAAATATGGTGGTTTCATTAGATTAATACCTTAAAACGTCGGGCTGGAACTGTGGTGACAATTTTAAGGACTTCTATGTTGGTGCTTATTTATTAACCTTCGCGAGACTTTCTGGACAAGAATTATTACATCGGGAAATAGTTCGAGAACCAATAGGTGACAACGTAACTCGTTTGGTCAGGAATCAGTACTCGAACAGTTCCCCCTATGAAAAGAAATGCACACTGGCATGTGAATACTCTTCTGTGCAGTCCACCCGCCCCTCTCCCCTTCTTTCTTCGTATCCCAATACCAAATTATTACTCCCATCCCTGAAGCAGAGCTGCTAATGAAAGGTATATAAATGTGTACACTATCTGATCGCCCCATTGCAATAGTACTGGTCATTCAAACATCATACTATATGAAATTCGCACTTTTCTTGATAGTAATTACACCGCATTGAAGCATAAAATTTTATATCAGATACACCAAAACCTGAAAACACTAGCACAACTGAAAGATGACGACAGAAACCACTTACATAGGTTACAAAGGAAGTGTCTTTGTAGATGTCGTTCCAAAAGGGGACAAATAAGATGCATGACAAGTAGAAGTCTCACATTATCGTGAATGAAAATAAAGTATGGATGTGTTACGATGTATGTAATCATGTATATATTGCGTTTGTTTTGTGATACTGTGACGTAATTGTGTGAAGTTTTATAATTTCTGAATTAAACCCAATGAAAATAGTACAGGCCAGGTAGAGCAATGCCTGGTAAAGGTAGAGGTCAGGGTTTGTGTGCAAGTTCAGGAATATTTTTAAACTTGTGGGGTAGTTTAATCTCTTTAAGTTATTAGCTCTGTAAGACATATTTGTGCAGCGTTGTAGCAGTGGTAATGACAAGAAAAGAAAAGGGTAGTATACATCAGGAATACACAACACATGTGAACAATTTGAGGTAGAGATGAGTAGGGTGACAGCAAACACTTAATGGAGAACTGAGATAACACAAAATCGGATGAAGTTACGAATACTGCCGTATTTTACGGACTATAAGATGCAACAGACTATAAGACGCACCTTAATTTTCAAGCAATTTATTTTAAAAAATAACGTTCATACCATTTTTGTTATTAGATTACCAATCCAGACTAAAAAAAATTCTCCATCTATAAAACCGAAATGACATTTAAAATCCTTGAAAATCGTCATCTGAACTTTCTTCTTCTTCTTCTTCCTCTTCGTCGTCATCGTCATCCTCTTCACATTTAAGATGATATTCACTGCAATTGAGAACGCTATTTACGCCGCATTTCTGTAAAGATTTAACAATAACGTCTTCTCGCACTCTAGACCACGACTGTTTTATCCACTGACACACTTGTTTGATTGCAGGTAGTTTTACACCTCCCTTTGGCGTGAGTTCATGTTGGGATTCATCCATCATCGATTTGTTCCATTTCTCACTATTACACATTTGAAATGGTTTATTTATCGAGCCATAAAGACATTGGAATTGAGAAGGAAGTCTTCCCAGAATAACAAGAAGCTCTGTACTTCCCAGTCTCAATTTCTTTTCACAAAACTTTTCAAATGGTTACTGAACTGATCTAGCTCAGGAAGGGATTCTTTTTCAACTAAGCACCTTTCATTCTCTTTCACACACTGTTAATTCATAATTTCATACTAGCCTTGTCCATCCAGTCCTTATCATGTACGTGAACAAGATTACCTGGCGGTATTTCAGAAGGTTTTTGCATTGTTTTGCGCTTGAAAATGATCATTGGACTGAGTTTAGGACCGTCAGCACAACATGAAAGGACAACAGTGTATTGCAATTTTTCGTGTCCACTTTTTTTTATAGTTACATAGTTACAGTTTTAGCACCTTTCATGCCCACAGTTGTGTTACTCAGGGAGTTTCGTCCATATTCGCTATTTGGCTCAGTTCACACTGGATTTCTTCCGATGGTGAATAATGAAGCGATGGAAAGAAAATATTTTCTCGTCAGACACTTGTGGTATTTTCTGAGACCTTTCGGTTTTGGTTCTCATGCTAAGTCCACGAAGATTCATAAACCTTTAGTACAAACCACACTTAAATGTCTAAATTCCACTGAAGCGCGTGAGTACTTTAATCATTTATGTACTAATTCCAGTGCCATTTTGAGAGTGTCTTTAAATCCATTTCGATACGTAATCTTCTAGTTTTTGCCATTTTGCATTCATTACTCTATTTGAAAATTTTGTCTTCCTCATTCTTTCAGTTCTTTTTTACTAGCCCTCCTATCGCATATGGGCTTTTCTGTTTGTGGAACGCCGAGACGCCGCTAAGCTGCACTGTTTCCATGTTCTTCTGCACATGCTATTAATTTCAATTTGCAGCCCACAGCATATAAACACTTTGTTTTCCCATTACGAAACTAGCTACCAACAAAAATATTGTACTTCTACCGACAACACAAATCACTTTCAATTCAAGTTTACTGGCATCGTAGACTGCAATGGCGAATCACAGATTAGACAGTGTTCTGGGTTTGTGATGGCGGGGTGGGAGGGAAACAGTGTTTGCAACCGTGTGAATCCCCACGACTAGCGTTCGTCGCATCGGTGCACTGCTGATGCCAGTTGAATCCAGTTTTGCCAGATAGAGATAGGTTCCCGGCGGTATCGAATATATGGCCGTTTTTAAGACTGGCAGAATTTTAAATCAAACATTGCACATTTTTATATGGATTAGGAGTATAAAATGCACCTGAAATCTAGAGGCAATTTTGTGATGAATAAAGTGCGTCTTATAGTCCGTAACTTTACTTAAACGAATTAGTCTTAAGTTCGCATAATCAACGTAGAGAAACGTTCAGTACAAAGTCAAATATTAACAAAAAAGGACCATGGTCTTCGGGATTACACCACAGAACGTGGGGTAATTACGAATCGCGTGTGGGGTAACCACGGGCATAGTGTAATCATCACATATACCACAGGTAAATCCTCTTGGTGTAGTTTCACCACACGTGCAGTTTTCATGGGTCCATAAATTACATTTGTAGGATTTCATCCAATCTTCAGTGGGAGGGTCTTGATACTTTTCTTCACAAGTTAGGCAATAATACTCATTCGGCGCCGCGCGGGATTAGCCGAGCGGTCTGGGGCGCTACATTTATGGACTGTGCGGCTGGTCCCGGCGGAGTTTCGAGTCCTCCATCGGGCATAGGTGTGTGTGTTTGTCCTTAGGATAATTTAGGTTAAGTAGTGTATAAGCTTAGGGACTGATGAGCTTAGCAGTTAAGTCCCATAAGATTTCACACACATTTGAACATTTTTGAAACTCATTCGGCATCGCAGCTCCTTCACTGACCTCTTTCTTCTTACAGAGTACGACATTTTCTTGAACCTTCATTTTAATGTTATCATCTGCAAACGCTTGAAGCTTCTTCACACTTTTCCTACCCTTAGTGAAACGTACAGTATTTACACTTTCTTCTATCTGCTTCTAAAGGTTTTTTTGTAAGATATCTTTCAAAGGAGGACTCGTTACTACAGCTGGATGTCATATCAGATGTTTTCTTTATCATCCGAATGTGACAGTTTGGAAACATTAGGCTTAAGATTACCTGCAAGTGGAATTAATTTGTTCAAACAGTCACAGGGTTAGTGGCGTCTGATGCACATTTAATGCCAATGCTCGGCCAATACTTGTACATCAGGTGTCACTGATGCCACGTCTATGAAATATACATCAAATTCAGTTCTATGTATTGGCCACATACCAGCTGCCCAGAAGCCGTTTGTTGCTGTTTCTATATTGCTCATGCGACTGAAGGTTTTCGTGAAGAGTTCGACAGCTTCATACTGTGTATTGAGTCGATATACTGTACATTTGATGTCATGTACTAGTCGCATTCAGTGTTGTATGCAGCCTTCAGAGGTCCAAAACACGTTGCGTCCAGGGGTTGCATACGATATGAGGAAAGGATAATAATATTACTCCATACTTGCGACAAATCAGGTCGCATGCAATACTAACACGACTTGCTACCACGACTTTCACGATTGCGTAAAATAAGCACACTTGGTTCTGCAACAGTTGACTCCGCAGAGAAGGTGAAGTGCTGTAAACAATCTACGAATAAGTTCTCGTTGATCCGATCAAAATCGCAAATGCTGCTATCATATCAACATTGCTTCCACGCAATAACTGAGCATTAATTCGCTTCCTCTTAAAAATAAAAATACGGGAGGATTATACTTTCCTGAAGCCCTAAATAATAAATAAACTGCTGTTGTAATGCCTGTTTCACCACTTGTTACAATGCCCACTTGATTCTGACCTTTTGATGCTAAAACCCTTGAATTTATCTCGACAGTAGAAGTGCCTGTCTCGTCAATATTGTGAATACGACCAGCACCAAAATGGTATTTTGTTTACAAAGCTAGTAAGCTGCCGAAGAACATTTTCACTTTCGTTTCATTAATAGCTGTAACTCTGTTGATGTAAGTGGACTCAGATTTCCGTAGCGAAATATTAGCATGCTTTTTTTAAAAAAAAAAAATCGTAGAACTAGTCTTCTACTGCCTTTTGAGATGTTTTTCCAGAATAATGCTGCAAATTATTTAAATTTGAAAGCTATTTTCCGCACTATCTCTGTTGTAAACCCTTAAATTAGTTTACTGAATTTTAATATATGTTCTTGTCACTGGGTTACAATTGCTCGCGATGGGCTTGAAGAACTTCATGGACAACTCGAGTGAATGAACTGGTTGTCCAGATCGCCCGATACGTATCCCATGGAACATTTATGGGACATAACCGAGAAGTCTCTTCGTGCACAAAATCCTGCGCCGACAACTATCTACATCAGTTCACTTGATTAAGATTATGAGATTACATGTATTTAAGAAGGACGGATGGTGTGTCTTCCAGTAACACCACATACGGCCGCTTAACAATCCAAATTTTGTTCCATTTCACAAATACTGATTGACCAATTACGGTTCCAGGTGACTTCGGAATTTACAAACAAATTACGATTCAAACAGCTGAAAATGTACTACGAAAAGGAGACTTTACTACGTCTGAAAAACGAATTTCTGGTGACGAACCACTGAACAAGAACTGTAATTAGAGTTAAAATGCGGAATAGTAAATAGAAAGGCGAAGACGACGCTTCCATCGATGTGGAGCTTAATGTATAAAGCGGAAGTGAGGTAACGGCACAAAAGACTAGAACAGATCTTTGGCGACGTGCTTTGCTGTGTGACACGTGGGGTGAGAGTTGCGGTCGTTGCCCCTCGGCCTACGCACCTTTCATCCGACTGCTCCCACGGGGCAGGGACGTGTGGAGTGGAAGACACAGCACCGTAGTGACGTCACGCTGGGGCCGCTGATGCTCTTGTCTGGAGGGAAGAAGGAAGCGCCCGCGAGCCGGGCCGTGGCGACGCCGAGTGCTTCCGTTGCCGAGCAACGGCGGTAGCGGCGGCTGGGAGGCTGCCAGCGCAGCGGCGGCCGGCCTGCGCTGTGCTTCGGGGGATGTCTCGTTGTTCACACTCAACGAATATTACGTTGAGCTGTTGCGAAATGAAGGTACTGGCATAATATACTAGTTTACAATAAAAGTTTTCCCATCAGAGGCGTTATCAGAAGTAAATTACTGTGTTTTCTTTTTTCTTTATTTTTTTTAAACTTTATGGGACTTAACTGCTAAGGTCATCAGTCCCTAAGCTTACACACTACTTAACCTAAATTATCCTAAGGACAAACACACACACCGATGCCCGAGGGAGGACTCGAAACTCCGCCGGGACCAGCCGTACAGTCCAGGACTGCAGTGCCTTAGACCGCTCGGCTAATCCTGCGCACTGTGTTTTCTATTTCTGAGGTAATTCTTTGACCTCATCGAATTTTCATATTGTGTTTTTGCGGTCATGGGTCCAAATACTCTCCCTGACTTAGACCTACACTAAGTTTCATTTCCTCCAAGTTTATTCTCGAGGTTAATAATGTGTTTGTAGACAAGCATGCGGGGGCGGCGTTGACGATACACACGTCGACGAGGCATAGTGCTTCATTGCTGTTGCAGATAGAGCTCCCAGCGGAATGGTTCCGTTGGCGTGCACTGCCCGCTTATATAGGAGACGAGTGACCTTGAGAACGTAAGGCGCTGATAACGGACTAAGACTTTGCAGGCAGCGGCAGGCGGGAGATATCCCGTACGCGTGCTGTGTGAAACTAGCAGGACACGTTCCCTTTTGCGCCGGCCTGGTGCCGAGCCAAGTCCGGCGGGTTGCATCATCGACTCGCTAGGCGCTCAGTGGGCAGTGTGGCACTATGTTTTCGAATTTTTTCAAACTGTTGCATCGTTGAGCCCCCGGTTCGTGACGTACGCTCCCCGGTTGCTAAAGTCAGGGATCACACTTTATTAATAATTATAGTACAAACTAATATCTCCAGTTACAGTTACATTTTCAGCAAGTACACCAAGTCATTTCATCCATACATGAATTGTTTCATCATTACAAACTTTCCTACAGGAACAGGTATACAATGTAAAAGGCATATTACTATAAACATAACTAGGTCTCCTCTGGGTCTTCGGATCGATAGTAGTTTTTACCTTGTACCAGTCTCTTCATGCTATCTGTATAGTTGTTTTGCAATACTCGATTCGTTTTCATCCACACAAATGTTCTCAGATTAATCTGTAACTAAGCATCGTAGTCGGAACAAGAGTTGTATTTTACTGACACACAATTTTCTCGAAATCAAACAGTCCAATTAATTTACAGCTCAAAGTATTGCGAGTGATCCCAAGGTTTAATCGTCATGTTTGTTACGTAGTGTGACGCACAGGCTCAAAAGGTTCAAATGGCTCTCAGCACTATGCGACTTAACTTCTGAGGTCATCAGTCGCCTAGAACTTAGAACTACTTAAACCTAACTAACCTAAGGACATCACACACATCCATGCCCGAGGCAGGATTCGAACCTGCGACCGTAGCGGTCGCTCGGTTCCAGACTGTGGCCCCTAGAACCGCAAGGCCTGACGCACAGGTGCGATGTTGTTTACGTGACAGGTCAAAGCAGGCATGTACAGTGCGACTTTCATTGCACACACACACACACACACACAGACACACACACACACACACGCACACACACACACATACACACAGACACATTCGAAGTGGGAGAAGGAAACTAAATGAAACGTCATATGGTGACATGGCACGTGATGTTGTTCCTGTGATAGCAAAATCGAGTCAAATTTAACGAAAACTTCGCAACACGACCCCATTTATCAGCATAACGTTGCACCCCATCTAGGCTGGATGCATCCATTAATTGGGTTGGGAAGGATATTATAAAGCCGTTCAGTCCTCTCTTGAAGCAAGCTGTCCCATAACTGTTGTAAATGGTCCTTGATATACTGGTGAATTTTCACCGGGACAGAGCAGACGTCCGAATTGGACCCACACATGTTCTGTTGGCGACATATTTCGGGATTTTGCTGGAAGCAGGAGTACCTCATCATCATACAGACATTCTTGAAGTTTTCCCAGCGTACTGCATGTTCTATGAGGTTTGAAATTGCAGGCTGATCATGTTCACTTCTCGCCACAATATTTCGGCTGGGAATCGTCCAGCCATCCTCAGGCGAGTGCCCGCCACTGGAGACTGCTAGTTCACGGGATCGTCTTTCCAGCAAAAATTGGCGCGGAGACGCATACGCATTGGCGGCCGTCGCAACAGCGTCCTCTGTGCCCACTAAGGAGATGCCTATTGATAATAGCCACTTTGGGTGTTCTCTCTGTAAATCCAGGCAGTACTGCTGCAATTAACAGAACAAAGAACTGCGCTGTATGTATGCACTATACGTCAGCCAGGATTGGTATCCAAGACACAAGGCTCGCATCTCGCTACATTGATTGATTTCAGAATCTACGTTGTCCACTGTACTGGTAGCCTAATACATACCGTCAACGCACTTGTGCTATCCGCGTCGTTAACGGGATACCGTCAGACGTATGGTGCAGAGTTACGTATAGGCGAAAAGAATTGTGGGATATACCACACTATGGAAATCAGTACCAAACTGCTGGAAGAATCAATTGCGCAAACTGATTTTGATCAAAAAATTCTCTCATTTCGACACAATATTCGCTGATTTTAACGCAGAATTCGTTGATTTCGGTATTATATTTGTTGATTTTGACGCAAATTCGCCGATTTCGAAGAAAAATTCAATGATTTCGACGCAAAAGTAAAAAGAAATATCTTTATGTACATTCCAGCTATGGAATTTAGTCTGTCAAATGAAGAGGTTAACTTCGTCATTTCTTTGGCACATAAGATGCAGCTTGGAGAGAAATCTAATCAAGCATTACAGTTTACGTGTCGGAGAAAATGCAGTCCTATCCCCAAGTCCATTATCCATTTATGGGAGTAAGGATCGGATTTTAATATAAAGTATATGTGAAGATCATTATAGACAAATGGTTAGCTGTGTTTCAAATCACTAGTGACCGTGTTCAAGGAACGACACTACCAATCATCAGATACGTTTAGAGATTCTGTAGAATCATTCAAGCAGGAATACCTACCTTGTAAGCACAAATTTGAATTCTCAGACACCTTTGTTACAATTTCATATGGTAGTATTGTACTGTTATGATTGTAGTAGCCAGTCTGTAAATTAGCTCAACAACTACGCAACAATATCAACTCGATGAAAACAGCACACCAATGGTAGTGAACCTTAGGAGGATGCGTATGGTAGGGTGTATGGAAATGGGTTGAGGTGCACTCAAGTATTGGCTGGCTGTCAGTTGTAGCTGAGCAGGTAACAGTTGTGACTTCACGTCACCATATATGCCAAAATGGGATGCCATCTAGCCCTGAAAGTAGATCTGGGTTAAGTGCAGGCCGTGGTGGGGGGCATAGGTGGTAGTGGACAGTAGACGACGTGCATCTATTAACATTCCAAGCTGAATGTCATGGCATAATGACCTGTAGATTCATAAGTGTGTTGGATGATGACAGTGAAAGTGATCTGTCAGATACATGGACTGTCCATAACGCCATGCAAAGCACTGACTGCAGGCGGTCTGTTAGAGTCATTTCGTACTCGTGATCTGAGTCGATAGAACGCGGAGAGCGGCTGCTCGGCATGGGAGTACCAGTGCTGACCCAGCTGGACTCGCACACCACATGCGGAGCGTTAACGTGTGCTGTGGACTTTGCTGACATCTCTGGAGGCGGGAAGTAATGTATGGCTAGACATTTTTTAGTGACCTGTCCGCGGAGGTGGTAGAGAACTCGTCTCTCGATAGCTAGACACGAAGGCGTGAGGTGGAGCACCTGTGCAGTTACGAGGAAGGCGTTAGGAGAGGTCGCAAATTGTGTGAGTGGATGCGTGCGAGTGACAAATGTTTAAACAAATAAAATGTATTTTCGGCCGTGTATTGTTTTCTATTTGTTCACTGAGTTCCCTTCTCTATTTGTTTCTAGAACCATAATTTTCATTTTGGGTATTTATTCTGAATAATTGATGATAGAGTTTTTGACGAGCGGGAACTTTTCAATTTCTGTGCGTGTAATAACTTTAATTCTAAGTGCATACCTGTTCCATTCCTATCCTATACCACTACACCTACACTAGAGTGGCACTTGTTTGACAATCATGTAGTTTCCATCTTTGAACTGTTCAATTTCAATCTGAGAACGAGTGGTGTAATTCAGGGTTTCCCCCATTTTAAACTTAGGATAACTTTTTTTTAGTTTCTCATCTTTTTTAACACAGGGAAAGTGAACACTTCCATTTTCTTAAGAAATGTCAGCTCCTGGTTTCCAAACTAAAGATGGCATCATTGGACTTAATTCTAAACTTCGAACACATGAATTATTGCAACCTCTTAAGCTCTACCAGCATCCATAGGTCGGACATCTATTCTATACTTAGCAAAGGTGAGGTACATCTACATCTACGTGGTTACTCTGTAATTCACACTTGAGTTCCTGGGAGAGGGTTCATCGAACCATTTTCATACTACTTCCCTACCATTCCACTCTCGAACGGCGCGTGGGAGAAAGGAACACCTAACTCTTTCCGTTCGAGATCTGATACTCTTATTTTGTTATTAAGATCATTCCTCCCTACGTAGGTGGATGACAGCAAAATATTTTCGTATTCGAAAGAGAAAGTTGTTGACTGAAGTTTCGTAAATAGATCTCATCGCAAACGAAACCGACTTTTTTTCAGTCAGTGCCACCCCAAATTGCGTATCATAACAGTGACACTCTAACCCCTATTGCGCGATGACACGAAACGAGCTGCCATTCTTTGCATCTTTTCTATGTCCTCCGTCAATCCAAATTGGTAAGGATTTCTCGCTAATTTATTCTTAGGACACTTCGGCTATAAGCTACCAGTCATAGGGTTGCAAGAAAATGTTCTTGTGGTGTGCGTACTGTAAGACCTTCGGTATACACACCATCAGATTATTTGACTTGTCGCTCTAACGAAGTAGGCGAGTGTCAGCAATATGTCTCGTGGTCTTATCTTTGCGTGTTTATCTTCTGCTGTTAGGTCAGACGATAGAAATGCCACCTGCACGCTTAGAGTAGTAGATTGACGGTGACCAACTTTAAACAGAACTTGATTAATTTTCACACACATTTATTAAAATAATAGAAATCATAGACATTATGTAACTTGATTCTGGATGCTGCTTACAATTGACAATCTGAAGTTCCTTTGGTCTTGGTATGTTAATCTCATTCTCACATATCTCTGATACTTGACAAAAGTGTCTATTCATTTATCTTGATGGCTATATACGGGAATATGATAATCTTATTAGGCGCAGACTGAAACTTGACTACAGATTAATGCAGACTAATGCAGACTGGTGCAGACAAATGCAGTCTGACTAATCAGAGGTCTGTACAATCGTTATAATACCTCGCGTGTTCATGTATCATTGCGCGAGTGTGATCCGCGAGGAGAAAAGGTTCTACGTTAGCAGCAATCTCATAGGCTGCGTTACATATTAATACGCGGATCGGCGGAAGCAGAATTTGGTCCGTCTCTAAGAGAGCGCCATCTCGTAGTACGGAGACGGAAAAGCGCTGCGCCTGCGCTGTTGTGCTTAGCGGGGCGCGCTCTATTGGGGAAGTTGTGTACGCGCTAACTACGTGGAACTATGTACACAACAGTTCTACTAGTGCTAACTTGGATTTCCGAGTAATATGACAATTGAATGTCTTCGATTTCTTTAATTTCTCGCTAATTTATTCTTAGGACATGTTGTTGTTGTGGTCTTCAGTCCTGAGACTGGTTTGATGCAGCTCTCCATGCTACTCTATGCTGTGCAAGCTTCTTCATCTCCCAGTACCTACTGCAACCTACATCCTTCTGAATCTGCTTAGTGTATTGATCTCTTGGTCTCCCTCTACGATTTTTACCCTCCACGCTGCCCTCCAATGCTAAATTTGTGATCCCTTGATGCCTCAAAACATGTCCTACCAACCGATCCCTTCTTCTAGTCAAGTTGTGCCACAAACTTCTCCCCAATCCTATTCAATACCTCCTCATTAGTTACGTGATCTACCCACCTTATCTTCAGCATTCTTCTGTAGCACCACATTTCGAAAGCTTCTATTCTCTTCTTGTCCAAACTGGTTATCGTCCATGTTTCACTTCCAGACATGGCTACACTCCATACAAATACTTTCAGAAACGACTTCCTGATACTTAAATCTATACTCGATGTTACCAAATTTCTCTTCTTCAGAAACGATTTCCTTGCCATTGCCAGTCTACATTTTATTTCCTCTCTACTTCGACCATCATCAGTTATTTTACTCCCTAAATAGCAAAACTCCTTTACTACTTTAAGTGTCTCATTTCCTAATCTAATCCCCTCAGCATCACCCGATTTAATTTGATTACATTCCATAATCCTCGTTTTGCTTTTGTTGATGTTCATCTTATATCCTCCTTTCAAGACACTGTCCATTCCGTTCAACTGCTCTTCCAAGTCCTTTGCTGTCTCTGACGGTATTACAATGTCATCGGTGAACCTCAAAGTTTTTACTTCTTCTCCATGAATTTTAATACCTACTCCGAATTTTTCTTTTGTTTCCTTTACTTCTTGCTCAATATACAGATTGAATAACATCGGGGAGAGGCTACAACCCTGTCTCACTCCTTTCCCAACCACAGGACACTTGGACTATAAACTAACATAGGATTGGAGAAAAATGTTCTATCACAGTCGCGCGGTATTAGCCGAGCGGTCTTAGTTGCTGCAGTCGTGGACTGTGCGGCTGGTCCAGGCAGAGGTTCGAGTCCTCGCTCGGCCATGGGTGTGTGTGTTTGTCCTTAGGATACTTTAGGTTAAGTAGTGTGTAAGCTTAGGGACTGATGACCTTAGCAGTTAAGTCCCATAAGATTTCACACATTTTGTTCTATCACAACTGGGCTATTTTGAATTTCCTGCCATTTATTGGATCTTCCGCTATTTTATACGTAGGGTATTTTGGATATAATGTCAGAGGGGAAGTGCGAGCAATCTGGCAACATTGCCTGGTGACGTGATGGATGACGTTTTTGGAAATCTAGTGACGAGGCAGACTGCACCAACATACCCACAACCACTATTCGTGTGAAGAGCTAGGGGGAGCGATGCTGGACACTTTAAGTCGAGTCCGTGAAAAGGGCAGATCTGCCTGCGGTAACGAGCGTGATTCGATCGCAGTGGTGTCTGAGTCTGGGCGGTGACGGGCTGCTGTGATAAGGGACTTTATATTTCGACAGGTCTGAATGCGCTCCAGACTAGGATTCTTAACATTCGCCGCTTGATTTATGGAAGTGAGAACAGACAGTTCTTTGTATCCCGTATGTCAGTTTGTGACTCACCATGTTGCACTCTGAGCTATTGTGAGATGGATAACTTTTCGTCTGTTTTGGTCACGAAATAAACATAGTTTTCACGAGTCTTTGATGACTACTTAGCTTGGGGATTTTGCTACCATTCTCGTATCGCTCTCGGTGTAACTTTACTGCATTTGATACTTTCTGTCTGTATTTTAACTGAATATCGCCGCACCACTTCCCGTTTATTTGAGATATCTTTCGTGAAGAAACATGATTCAACATAATTCTCTGTCGCCTTCATCAATTACAGACATAAGAATAGAGCCCTTTCTATTAAATTATACGTTTTTCTTTCATTTTATATTTTTGTGTATTTTATTAACTCGCAATTCTAGCCAATGCATAAACTATCTGACTGCAGGATCACAGCTACGGCTTGTTATTTGAGAAAAATTTGCTGCTGAACTTGAAAGCAGACGAGCTGTTCTTTTTAACCAGAGCAGAGCACAGCCCCAGTACCTGAAGTAACTGCAGGTAAAGAGGCAACTGGTTTGCTCGTATGGGATACCATTAGGAAGAGCAGTTACTCAGCAGCAGCAACTGTCAGGTATTGTCGCAACTTTTTTGTCTTACTTCCCAAAAAATTTCAACGTATTCTCACCTCCGTAAATGAGTACACCCTACGTTAGACATTCGTTCCTTGTTTCAGTACTGCTTTAAATGCACCACTGTTAATGAAATATCACTGGTTTTTATTTATTTTTATACTGGAGTGGTATAGTTTGTGAAGTTCTTCGGCAAACAATAAAAGATAATCTTAAAATGTGTTTCGATGGAAAAGAGGTAAGATTTAAAGTAGAAATGGACAAAAATGTGGCAATCATTACACACGACACATGTCTCTTCGTTGTAACGTCACGTATGATTCTTGTTGAAGGATTCAGGATGAAAACGAGACGAGCTCCTCTTCGAGTCAATGCAGGCGCGGGAGGCGTCGACCGGCTCCCGTGTCCTCCTCTTCCATGGTTGTGTGGAGGAGCATGTGACCAGCACACCGCTCTCCCGGCCGTCTTGTCGCCTTTCCAGACCGCGGAGCCACAGCTGGTTAGTCAGGTAGCTCCTCAATTGGTTTCACGAGGCTTAGTGCATGCATTATCAGGCTTACACCAACGAAAAATCCTTGACAGTACCGGAAATCGAGACCCGATATTTCGCGTAGCAATCTGTCAGATGCAGAGGCGAATATTCCTGAGTGAAGTTAAGTAAATGTGTTGTTTTTCAACAAACGGGAGTATATGCAGGTACCGAAAGTGATTAGAAGTTTACTATCGATGTATATCCACAATGAGCTGTCTCCGGCTCTTCGTGCTTGACCTGCAATCGAACAGATATCGCCGACTTTTGTCCATAATTATTCTCTTAGAGATACACGCAGCTAACGTTCTACATCGGAAAGCACTCTCACAAGGGAACCTCCCCATCGCACCCCCCTCAGATTTAGTTATAAGTTCCACAGTGCATAGACCTTGAAAAACTGAACACAGATCAATCGAGAAAACAGGAAGAAGTTGTGTGGAACTATGAAAAAATAAGCAAAATATACAAACTGAGTAGTCCATGCACAAGATGGGCAACATCAAGGACCGACAGAACACGAGCGCTGTGGTCCCGTGGTTAGCGTGAGCAGCTGCGGAACAAGAGGTTCTTGGTTCTAGTCTTCCTTCGAGCAAAAAGATTAATTTCTTATTTTCAGTCAATTATCGATGTTCAGGCACTAACACGTAACCAACTTCGCTCTCCAAAATTCCAGGACATGTTCAGATTTGCTTGGACATATGCAGGATTTGACGGTCTACACACGGAAAAATTTGAAAACGTAAAAAACATATGTTTTGACAGAGCACAGCGAAAAGTGTGCGAATGTGAGACTTTTGGTTTAATTTGTTGCAGTTTATGTGACAAACTCTTATGTTTTCATCACTTTTTTGGGAGTAATTATCACATCCACAAGAAAACCTGAATCGGGCAACGTACAAGAATATCTTTACCCATTCGCCAAGTGTACAAGTTAGGTGGGGCGACAACATATTCCTGTCATGTGACGCACATGCCGTCACCAGTGTAGTATAGAGTATATCAGACGTGTTTTCCTGTGGAGGAATCGGTTGACCTATGACCTTGCGATCAAAAATTTTCGGTTCCCATTGGTGAGGCACGTCCTTTCATCTACTAATCGCACGGTTTTGCGGTGCGGCCGCAAAACACAGACACTAAACTTATTACAGTGAGCAGAGACGTCAATGAACGAATGGATGGATCATAACTTTGCTGAAATAAAGAAAAATTTTTCCCTTGAGGGGAGACTTGAACCAAGGACCTTTCGTTCCGCAGCTGCTCACGCTAACCACTGGACCACGGCGCTCCTTATCTTGGAAAGTCCATCATGTTGCCTATCTTCGCGTGGACTACTCAGTTTGTATATTTTGCTTATCTTTTTATAGTTCGACACAACTTCTTCCTGTTTTCTCGATTGATCTGTGTTCGGTTTTTCAAGGCCTATCCACTGTGCCAACTTACAACTAAATCTGAGGGGGGTGCGATGGGGAGGTTCCCTTGTCAGCATGAAAAGACGACCGACCTCACCGCCACGAGTTTTGTGGGCCCCACATGGTCGTTGTTCATCATCGTCTGCCAGACTAACCATTCCGTTATCTAACTCCTCAGGGGGCTGTTATTATCTCTGCTTGGCAACTGATAGTGTGTGTGCTTTCGGAAGAAGACTCTTTCACTACACCAAATCGTAGACCAGCTGATACATTCATCTCGGACTGAATGTACATATTAATTTTGTGTGACGAATTGACAACGTTCGGCCAATACACAGCACATGTCTCCGTTCTTCCAGTCGACTGAATCAACTGTGGTCTTGGCGTGGTCTACACCCGTTTTAAGATCAGGGGACACTTAGGGGCTTCCTGCGATCCACTTGATATTGTGTCCTTTCCGTCTGATTTGTGCCGTGAACATGGTAGAACGAGGTAGTCCTGTACCCTGTCGTCCATTTTCCGTTCGCGTTCTATGACAGTTTTCTGTTAATCTTTTCATGTCTCCGCACATTCCAGTCCTCGATAGTCGGTTTCGAACATTCTGGTCTCCTTTAAGGTCTCTTCCAGTGAGATAGAAATATACGTATCATCATTTTTCCCCGAGCTGTCACATCAACAATAGCAGATAAATTTATGAAAAGAATCAGTATATAATGTGATTAAATATTTGTGCTACTTTCAACTTGTAAATACACATCCAGAGTCTTTTAATGAAACGTATATTCCTACTGATGCTGATCAACAGTGAGCATATTTTTGTGAAATTAAAAATCCTTCAGAAAAATTCCATCATCTGTCTCACTCTGAGAAAATAGAACGCTTTGTCTCAGAAGCAACGGACCTTGGTTTTCTAAATCAAAGAATAAAATTCTGTTTGTTATGCATATAAGAAAAAACGTATACTGTCGCATTACATTCCTAGAAATATCAGCAACAAGCAGCTCTGTTTGCTATTACATTTCATTGTAAATCTGTATATTCCCCAACGCAAAAAATTAAATCAAAATGTGTCGTAATACGAAACAATTCGTGGCTCATATCCCAATAATCGCATTGGCCTCGATTAATTTCTGTCGTTATAAGAAAGTTAAGTTAGTATTTGCTTGTTACATACATTTAAGTATTTTTATGCGGCCATATTCCTGTACCGAACGAGTTCTTCATTTCTATAACAACTTAATTCTTGCGTTTATCTTTTTTCTCTCATCGGCTGTGATTTGTCGCATTTATCAGCGACAAGGTAATTCGCACTGTTTCTTACTGCCCATAGAGTCGACCAGACAAATACGCAGCAAAAGAAGAGCTTATATTACTGTATTCCCTCTGACATGACACAATCGATAAAAGAAGCACAATTTTACATTTCATATTTGGTTGGGAAATTCTACTTTCTGAAGCCCATTCGAGAGTCATTTGGAAAATGGGTGTCCCACATCCACGACCGAAACTTATCTCTTGAAAAGTTAAAGAATCAGGAAGAACATAATTCATACTTTAGTAAAAAACTGACACAAGCAGATGAATTGTTCTTATTTTTCGGTTAATGCCCATAGTTACTACACGAAAGTTAGAAATGAAGGAATAAATCATTAACCAATTGCTAATTATGTTAAACTTCATAAATAAGGCTGATTATATTGATAAGTCAAAACATTATGACCACTGCCTGCCGCAAGGCTGAGTGCCCCCTGGTGGCGTAACGGGCACGTGACGCAGTAAGGAAAGAATGTAAGCAGAATAGACAGGAATGGGCAGTAAGTTTAGCGAAGAAACGGGCCGCTAATTCGGAAATCCACTAATATAAGCGGTTCTGACGAAGGACACATTGTTGTGACGCTGCGGCTGGAAACAAGAATCTCTGAAATGGCTAAGCTGGTCGCCAGATTTCGTAAGCACCTAAGGAAAGTGGTTGAAGGATGGTGAAATAACGAGGAGGCCGTATGGTATTGGACGGCCACGTCACATCACAGAACGTGGAGATCGAAGAATCACCCACTGTGTAATCCAGGACAGGCGGCGACATGTGGCAGATCTGACGACATCGTAGAATGCAGGAGCGGGCACAAGTGTTTCGGAGTACACCGTTCAAAGGCCTTTGTTGAACATGGAGCTCCACATCAAACGACCCACATGTGTACCTGTGTTGACACAACGACATCGTCAGTTACGACTGCGGTGGCACAGCATCACTGAGTTCTCACATTAGATCAACAGAAACTTGTCGCCTGTCAAATAAGTCGCATTTGTTGTTATATCAGGTCGACGATTTTGTCCTTACACGCCGTCATCCAGGTGGATAGCTGTACTAAACGTGATCCGCGCCACAGATGCAAGTCTGCGAGGGCATAATTATGCTTCTGATACACTGAGTTGGACTTCCATAGGACCTCTGGTGATAATCGAAGGCATCACGACAGCAGTGAACATTATTGCGGACCGCCTGCATCGCTTCGTGCTTGAACTCTCGCCCTATGGCGATGACATTTTCCACCAGGATAACTGTCCGCGTTGCAAGCTCTGAATCGTGCTACAGTGGATTGAGGGGTATTACAGTGAACTCACATTGATTTCTTGGCCACCAAATGTTCCTCATCTGTACCCACTGGAACCAATAACGGACGCCAGCCCACAAACAACCATCTCTTAATTTCCGGGAACTGTTTGACCTGTGTGTAGACATCTCGTGCTGCAAACATCTGGAATCCTGTCAAGGACTTCTAGAATCCGCTCCATGCAGAATCTATGTTGTACTGTTTTTGAAAAGTGGAACAACACGCTGTTAAACAGTTGTCCGTAATGTTTTATCTCATCGGTGTTACAATAACGCCGGTTCAGCTCACCGACCACAGACTTAGCTTTAGCCAATTCCGTAAGGTCGTTTTGGTCTAGTCTGTGAACTGTGCAATCGGTATATTGCGCTTGCTAACTGCTACAGCCGCTTTATACTGCCGCAGTTAATCGCATATTCACTAGGTTTGCATGCTGCAAAATCTGATACAACTTGAAGACTGGCTGGTAAAGTATTGTAAGTCACTAAATTCCCTCCTGAATCTTGCTTTAGTAATGGTAACAGTGTCGTCAACAGTCTGGTTTCTGTACACTTAAGAATGTAAACGCTTATCGATATGAGTAAAGGGACTGTTAACGTTACTCACAAGTGTATCCAGGAGTCTTTTCAGCTGCGTGTTGGGGAAAACGGTAACCACGAAAGTAACCCATTTTTAGTGAGACAACATGTGATGTACAAGCACTTCTTTATTCCTCCCCCCCCCCCCCCCCGGCAAAGAAAAAAATCTATTCCCTTCTGCTGACATATTTCAAAGAAAGAAATTGTTTGGCAATGGTCGCTGGCGTAATAGGTTGCTCCTATGGTACTTGAAGCACAGACATTTCTGAACATGTCTCTATTTGCCATAAATTTCTCTATTGCTGTTGATGTAAACCTGCTATTGGTCCTGGATACGAATTCTGATCTCGACATGGATTGGTTAGTTCTCACTGGCAGAGGCTCTTGGAAGTCGTTAATATATGACGTTTACGTCAACAACTAATTGGAAATTAAATGGAAAACTTTTTTGTAACTGACTTCAGTTTGCTCCCTGACATTCAAATAGTGTATACGCAAATATTCAAGGTACGCTAGGTCACCATGAAGGTAGCTGCACAATACGTCAGATTTCCGGTGAGCCAAACATAAGCACTGTGCTCGGCAGTAGGTTCAAGTTTCCAATCACACCTCAAGATGTTACTAATATTGACGGTTTCGGAAGCCTCATACGTGATGAGACCAGCTTTTTCTCTGGCCCATTTCCAAATGGTGTTGGTCTGATCGGATAAATATGTAGAGGTAATGGTTCCCGTCAAACTGAATTTGTTATAAATAAGAATTTTCAGGTCTACCCTACACTTCCATTTAAAAGGCGGATAAGTTTCTGTAATTAAATGTAGCCCAATTGATCTCGTGTTACTGGCCAGGGAAATGAAGTGAATATTCTTACAAAATCGGCACCAGTTCCCTATCTCATATTGGAGGAGCAAAGAATACCTTAAGACATACTGGAAGAGAAAGTGATATAGAGTGACTGTCGGGTGTTACAGGATATTGTGAATGAATGTAACATAGCTCCAAATAATGTAGTTTAATAAAGTTCGACAGTGATCGTCCCCCATAGATTGTTATCAGTGACCTGTCACCTTCAGAGCGATATGTGTTGAACCATCTTTCCGTTGATCGGCCTTTGTCGTTGGTAAGAAATTGTTGAATTTGTTTCAATATTTAGCTATACAGTGATTAGACAGGCTGAATGAGTCAAGCCCTACACTATAGCTGCGGGGTGACAGTTGTAAACTGGACGGCACAGAGCCGCTGACGGCACGATTTGCCTCACATACATCCCTCACAGTGTCAAGATCGCTGCCATATGACTTTTTTTAAAGAATGGAGATGTTTACCAAACAATCTCTTTTACACTCTGTGAAGTTTCATAAATGCTGACTACTAAACTATGCCGTAATTAAATGTACCATCCCGAACCAAATTTGCTCGATTATCTCTAATGGCTTGGCTTTACAGACCATGCCTCAACAGAATGTATAGTCCCCTGCTGTCCCCTGCCAAAGCAGCGTATTTTGAACATCTTCAACAGTGAATCACCAACAATAATGTTGTGACCATCTATGTGACTTAAAAATTCATAGTTATTGTTATTTTTGTTCGAGTTATTAAAGTTAAACAGTGTAAACCCCTTTCTGCGACACCCTGTAGTCACATTTTTCACTAACATTTCTTCTTGACATGTTTCAAGTTGGCTCTTGCACCAATCTAGCGTACATGTTTCTGCCAAATATTTCTGCATTCATATATATATATATATATATAGGAAACATTCCTCACACACAAAGAAAGAAAATGTTATGTGGACACATGTCTGGAAACGCTTACTTTCCATGTTAGAGCTCATTTTATTACTTCTCTTCAAATCACAAATCACATTAATCATGGAATGGAAACACACAGCAACAGAATGTACCAGCGTGACTTCAAACACTTTGTTACAGTAAATGTTCAAAATTTCCTCCGTTACCGAGGATACATGCATCCACCCTCCGTCGCATTAAATCCGTGATGCGCTGATGCAGCTCTGGAGAATGGCGTATTGTATCACAGCCGTCCACAATACGAGCACGAAGAGTCTGTACATTTGGTACCGGGGTTGCGTAGACAAGAGCTTTCAAATGCCCCCATAAATGAAAGTCAAGAGGGTTGAGGTCAGGAGAGCGTGGAGGCCATGGAATTGGTCCGCCTCTACCAATCCATCGGTCACCGAAACTGCTGTTGAGAAGCGTACGAACACTTCGACTGAAATGTGCAGGAGCTCCATCGTGCATGAACCACATGTTGTGACGTACTTGTAAAGGCACATGTTCTAGCAGCACAGGTAGAGTATCCCGTATGAAATCATGATAACGTGCTCCATTGAGCGTAGGTGGAAGAAACTAAAATGAGCTGTAACATGGAAATTAAGCGTTTCCGGACACATGTCCGCATAACATATTTTCTTTATTTGTGTGTGAGGAATGTTTCCTGAAAATTTGGCCATACCTTTTTGTAACACCCTGTATAAAGCAGATTGTACGTTTCGGATCTCCTCCCAAACCTGGGGATCGACTTCAGATTTCAAAGAAATTTATCACACATACGGCGAACAATATGAGTATCAGTATTATGGCTTTTATAACCTCCTAGTGCTAATAAGAGGATATATTTGAGAAAAAACTGATTTTTCAGCCATAGCTGTATACACTGCCCTGTATGAGAGTGGTTTTGTTTGGGAATATTTCGATACTGTCCTGCCTTATCGACTGTCTGTGCAGCCAACTTAAACATCAGGGTTATTAAATGGTTTTCCAGCCCCCGAAGTGAGGGCTGTCGTGGACGACTTGTGTATGTGTGTAGGGATATTACCAGGCTGCCACATTTACCTGCTTTGATTGGAAGACTATGCACCAGGGGCAAAAAACTGTTATCAATCCCCTAATGTTTATGTTGCCCTTTATGGTGGACTTGTGAGAGTAGTGTTGGCCTTCTTTACTGACCAGTTTTACAGTGGCCACATGTGCAGATGGGAATTGCTAGGGAAGGGTTGTGATGGACAGAAAAAGATGTGGACAGAGAAAGATAGGTGTATATGGAGATGATAGATGCAGAAGGGGGAGGAGGAAGGGACGCTCAGATGGGGCAGAAGGGGTCGATCAGGAAACGGAAGAGGGAAGAATGAAGAGGGATAGGTTGTGCAGGAGGAGAGGGAAAGTGAGTGGCAGAAGGAGGATAGGGACAGAGGAAGGGGAAAGAGTGAGGTAGGACGAGGGGTAGGAGAAATGGAACAGGGAGAGGTGAGTAGAAGAAACTGGGGAGTTGCAATAAGTCGATGGAGATGGAAAGTGATAGGGGGTAGGAGGAGATGAACAAAGAGATAGGGGAAGGAGGAAATGGACAGATGGAGCAGGCCAAGATGGAGAGAGAGGAGGGATGGTGTAGAAATAGACGGACATAGAGCGAAGGAGAAGGACATGGAGATGTACTGATGGAGGGGGGAGGTGGAGTGGTTGGAAAGAGATTGAGAAGAAGAGATGAACAGAGATGGTGGAGGAACAGGTGGACAGAAAGAGGAGGGAGGAGCAGTAGGTGGATAGAGATGGGAGGGAAAAGGATATGGGCTATGGGAGTATGGATGAGGGTATGGTTGGTGAGTGGGCGTTGATGAGATGATTATTGGTGGGAAGGCAGAAGACATGTCGATGCACCAAGGGGGACAAGGAGAGATAAACAGGTAGAAGTTCAAGAAGATCAGCAGAGACATAGGACAGGAAAAGGCGAACAGTTTGGAGGAGGCGGGGATGTGTGTAATATATATACCAAATGCATATCCAAACGAAGTTACATGGAAAACGCTAGTAGGTATGCAAAATAGCATGTGTGTATGCATATCCAGTATCTCCTTCTAAACCTCCTAAATCACTGGATTGATTCAACCACATTTGGTACAAATGCGACTTAAAAAACGAACGTCAGGACTGTGTGCATCAAAACCTAACAGCAATAAGGGCGGAGATACAGGCAAAAATTGGTTTTGAAATATCTGCCATGTAGGCAGCCCAGCACTGCAGGTGTCATGTGTGGGTTTGCCCTCCATAACTGATCAGCTTTGCCTATATATCATGACCAGAAACAGTGGGTGGGCTCCACAGAATTACGGGAGTGTTCTGTTGAACTAGTACTGGCCTGCCTACTCGACAAACTTTTGCATAGCAGCCTCCATAACAAGGAGAAAATTGGTTTTTTCAAGCTCCTCGTACATAGCGTGCCCTGCATGACAGGTGTGGCACTGTTTTACAGTGGCTGAAAATAGTGGATAGTGAGAGAATATTAAGAATGGAGGAGAGATTGAAATTTTATGGAAGAGATAAAATTGGAGAGAGGGAGGAAGGTAGGGAAGGAATGAGAGAGGGGCAAGAGGAGACTGTTAGGAAAAGTTTGGGAGGATGAGATCGACAGAGAGATGGGGGAGGATGAGGAGATGGACAGGGAGACGGTGAGAAGAGATGGACAGTGAGTGAGGACCGAGCAGGTGAAAGAGAGAGAGAGAGAGAGAGAGAGAGAGAGAGAGAGAGAGAGAGAGAGAGAGAGGAAGGAGGAAGAGGTGGTCAGATGGTCAGAGAGGGGGCAAAGGAGGAGATGGACAAAGAGTGGGGATGGAATAGATAGAAATAGAGGAGATGTGCAAATGGACAGAGAGAAAGAGGAGGAAGTGCTGAACAGGGAGAGTGAAAGAGAGAGGGGGAAGAGGTGATTAACAGTGAGAGGAGGACGATGCTATGGCTATAGAGAAAAGGGAGAGCATAATAGCTTCGCTGTTGTTGCAGTAACTCATCAGCATTTCGAGAGTAGGACTAAGTATCAGAGGTTGATACAGAAGAGGATTCCGTAAGAGCGGAAGAATTTTCTTGAAAAGAAGAGAAACAAGAGCGAAGTGCTCCATGACAAAATTACTTTTTGTAGATCCAAAGCAGAAGACGTTGGAGTGCAGAAGCAAGTAGTATATCAGGCATCCTAGAACCAGAATCTATCACATAAAGACAGATGAAATGCACTATGAGTTACCCTGCCAGTATACCGACAGATATTCATAATTGTACAGTATCTATTCGTCTACCAGATGACACAACAAAGCAACAGAGAATATTTCAAATGCCTTTTGTCGACTAATTTTCCTATTGGTAACACAGCAACCGCTTCTTAAGCTAGTCCAGCCGTCTTCAAAAGCCAAGCAGTTCGACGTTGTCAGTGGGAGACATCGGTTTGTTTTCTACAACAAATAAAATGTATTTTGAAATGGAATTTTAGAGCGGTCCCAAATTAGTCTAGTACGACATCCATTTCATCAATATGTATTAACGGCAACAGTAAACCACGAAGAATAACCAGTACTCCAACAGCGCCTTAGACCAAACTGTTGCTACCACCATGCAACGCCGCTGCTCAGTTGGGGCTGGAGTATTAGCTATTCTTCGTGTTTCCCTGTCCCTGTTAACAGAAAACAATGAACCTAATATCACGCTAGCCTAATCTCGGACCGCTATATAGACTGAGGATGTAAAATTCTGCTTTAGATATCACTTTGTTTGTAACGTGAAGAAAATAGATGCTTTCTGTCGACACAGGGTATCGCATGAAAGACATGACGACCGGCATCTGTGTTGTGTACATAGTTCCGTGTAGTCAGCGCATACACAACTTTCCCACTAGAGCGCAACCCGCTAAGCACAACAGCGCAGGCACAGCGCTCGTCTGTCTCCGCACTACGAGATGGCGCTGCCTTAGAGACGGACCAAATTCTGCTTCCGCCGATCCGCGTATTAATATGTAGCACAGCCAATGAGATTGCTGCTAACGTAGAGCCTTTCCTCCTCGCAGATCACACTCGCGCAGTGATACCTGAACGGTCGAGGTATTATAACGAGTGTACAGACCTCCCATTACTCAGGCTGCATCAGTCTGCATTAGTCTGCACCAGTCTATAGTCAAGTTTCAGTCTGCGCCTAATAGGATTACCATATTCCTGTACATAGCCATGAAGATAAATAAATAGACACTTTTGTCAAGTATCAGAGATATGTGAGAATGAGAGTAACATACCAAGACCAAAGGAACTTCAGATTGTCAGTTGTAAACAGCATCCAGAATCAAGTTACGTAATGTCTATGCTTTCTATTATTTTAATAAATGTGTGTGAAAATTAATCAAGTTCTGTTTAAAGTTGGTCACCGTCAATCTGCTACTCTAAGCGTGCAAGTGGTATTTCTATCGTCTGACCTAACGGCAGAAGATAAACACGCCACGACAAGACCACGAGACATATTGCTGACACTCGCCTACTTCGTTAGAGCGACAAGTCAAATAATCTGATGGTGTGTGTACTGAAGGTCTTACAGTACGCACACCACAATCTGTTTGGGCTGACTGTAGCTATGCATTCCAAAAACTAAACTGCAGATATCTGCAAAACATCAGGGAAAACAACATCTCTTGCTAGGAGCCTATGTTACCATGCCTTTCCATATCCCCACAACCAGACGTTTGTATAAGCTGACTCAGTCTAATTGCAACTCATTAATATTGTAGTTTTTGCATTTTGTTAACTAGTCCGTCTTATCAGTATCTTACCAAATATTAATGCAGCTTTTTTCACATGGTGCTTCATTTCATGTAGGGCCTAAATGAATCTTCTGAAAAAACTGAGGTTAGTGTTGTTAAACAATGTGTAACGTCATAAGTATAAAACGTTAACAACGAGAGTTCCACAACAGGTCCCTGGGGCACTACAGCGTTTTTTATCTGTCTATGACACTCTCTACTACAGATAACATGCCTCGTCCTGCCATTGCACCCAAAAATTCCGTTTCACGCCCCAAGTAATTTTATTCTTCTTCGCTTATAGTGGCAGCTCTCCGTCGTGTTCCTTTCCGAGCTCCTTCTTTCATTCGTTGGTATCTTCGTCCATTTCCAATGTCTATCATTCGGAGCCGCTCTCTGCTTCTTCCTCTCATCCCTTCCACTCTTTCCTACATAAATCGTTCTTGCTGAAATATCTTACACTGTATATATTCCAGCCAAGATTTCTTCCTCTTTCTGATCACTACCAATAATCGTTTACCCCCTATTTTCTTCATTACTTCTACGTACTTAAGTCTGTCAGCCCACTTCATTTTAAGCATCCTCCTCCAAAGCCACATATCAGCATTTCTTAAATACACTCCTGGAAATGGAAAAAAGAACACATTGACACTGGTGTGTCAGACCCACCATACTTGCTCCGGACACTGCGAGAGGGCTGTACAAGCAATGATCACACGCACGGCACAGCGGACACACCAGGAACCGCGGTGTTGGCCGTCGAATGGCGCTAGCTGCGCAGCATTTGTGCACCGCCGCCGTCAGTGTCAGCCAGTTTGCCGTGGCATACGGAGCTCCATCGCAGTCTTTAACACTGGTAGCATGCCGCGACAGCGTGGACGTGAACCGTATGTGCAGTTGACGGACTTTGAGCGAGGGCGTATAGTGGGCATGCGGGAGGCCGGGTGGACGTACCGCCGAATTGCTCAACACGTGGGGCGTGAGGTCTCCACAGTACATCGATGTTGTCGCCAGTGGTCGGCGGAAGGTGCACGTGCCCGTCGACCTGGGACCGGAACGCAGCGACGCACGGATGCACGCCAAGACCGTAGGATCCTACGCAGTGCCGTAGGGGACCGCACCGCCACTTCCCAGAAAATTAGGGACACTGTTGCTCCTGGAGTATCGGCGAGGACCATTCGCAACCGTCTACATGAAGCTGGGCTACGGTCCCGCACACCGTTAGGCCGTCTTCCGCTCACGCCCCAACATCGTGCAGCCCGCCTCCAGTGGTGTCGGGACAGGCGTGAATGGAGGGACGAATGGAGACGTGTCGTCTTCAGCGATGAGAGTCGCTTCTGCCTTGGTGCCAATGATGGTCGTATGCGTGTTTGGCGCCGTGCAGGTGAGCGCCACAATCAGGACTGCATACGACCGAGGCACACAGGGTTAACACCCGGCATCATGGTGTGGGGAGCGATCTCCTACACTGGCCGTACACCACTGGTGATCGTCGAGGGGACACTGAATAATGCACGGTACATCCAAACCGTCATCGAACCCATCGTTCTACCATTCCTAGACCGGCAAGGGAACTTGCTGTTCCAACAGGACAATGCACGTCCGCATGTATCCCGTGCCACCCAACTTGCTCTAGAAGGTGTACGTCAACTACCCTGGCCAGTAAGATCTCCGGATCTGTCCCCCATTGAGATGTTTGGGACTGGATGAAGCGTCGTCTCACGCGGTCTGCACGTCCAGCACGAACGCTGGTCCAACTGAGGCGCCAGGTGGAAATGGCATGGCAAGCCGTTCCACAGGACTACATCCAGCATCTCTACGATCGTCTCCATGGGAGAATAGCAGCCTGTATTGCTGCGAAAGGTGGATATACACTGTACTAGTGCCGACATCGTGCATGCTCTGTTGCCTGTGTCTATGTGCCTGTGGTTCTGTCAGTGTGATCATGTGATGTATCTGACCCCAGGAATGTGTCAATAAAGTTTCCCCTTCCTGGGACAATGAAGTCACGGTGTTCTTATTTCAATTTCCAGGAGTGTATGCTCGTCCCTCCACTTTAACTGTTAATGACTCCCTGCTCTATAGCACTACATGTCAAACATAACATTTAGCAAATCACTTCATTGTAATGACACTTTCCAGGTACAAGAAGGATTTTAATGGTTCCATTTCGTGTATGTCTAAGAATTTGTTAACTCGCTTCTTTCTTCCGTATTCTCATCACTTTTGTCTTTCCACAATTTATCTTCATTCCACACTCTTCTCCCCTTCTTGCTGTACTCTTCAACATCTGCTGTAGCTGCTCATCTGATTCCACTAACACTGTTCGATGATCCGCGTATTTTACAGTCTTTATCCTTTCTCCTATAGTTACAGTGCCTCTTGAGCCCTCTGTGGACTTACCTATCAGTTCTTCTTCATATATATTGAACAGCTTCGGCGACAGTGAGCATCGTTGACCTATATCCCTTCCAATGCTTAATTCTTCCCTCTCCTCAAAAATGGCTCTGAGCACTATGGGACTTAACATCAATGGTCATCAGTCCCCTAGAACTTAGAACTACTTAAACATAACTAACCTAAGGACAGCACACAACACCCAGCCATCACGAGGCAGAGAAAATCCCTGACCCCGCCGGGAATCGAACCCGGGAACCCGGGTCCCTCTCCTCATTCCCTACTCTGTCACTTCCTGCTTTGTGTAAGTCTCCATTATTAACTTTCGAGCTTTCAAGTCTATACCAAGATCTTTTAAAATTGTCAGCAGTGTACTCCAGTTGATTCTACAATGCCTTCTCCCAGTCGAAGAAACAAATATACATTACCTTGTTCATTTCTATCGTTCTGTCTCCAGTCATCCTGAGGTAACATACAACATCTCTTGTTCTTTCTACACTTCTTGAACTCGAACTGATCTTTCCAAGTATTTTTCTCGAGTTTATTTTCAGATTTCCTTAAGATGATTTTTCGTACAGCCTTTGTAAGATTACTGATAGAACTAATCTTCCTATAATAATTGCATGCTTTTGCGTTGAACTTGTTACGTAAAGGTACTAGAATAGTGTTAAGTTGATATTGCGGCTAAATTCCTGTGTCACTGTGCCATAAATTCTTTTTACTACGTAGTTCTACCTGGCTGCTGAATTTGGATCTAAGATGTTCAGCGAGTCAGATGATATTCTGTCACAGACGAATGATCTCTCCTCCCAGAGCTCCTGGATAACTTTCGTTGGTATACGTTTTAGCGGTACAGCGTCAAATGCTTTTGGATGTCAAGAAATACTGCATTTACCTAACTGTCTTGATCAAAGCCAATCAGAATACTGTAGGAGGGAAGTGCTGAATCGTAACTTTCGGAACCCATACCAGTTATCACTGGGGAATCATTCTGTTTGAGATACCAAATTGCATTTAAGTTCAGAATACGTTCTAAGGTACAGAAAAAGATGGATACCAAAGTTGAACGGTGGTTTTCATTTACTTATGACGGCGTTCTTACAGTAAAGTGTGACCTTTGCTTTCTTCCAGCTACTCGGCGCGTCTTTTGTTCGAGGAATCTGCGGTAAATTTCGTCCGACTCCCTTAGCTGAGAGTTCAGCGGCGCGGAATGCCACGCCAAGGGGCCCGAGTTCGATTCCCGGATGGGGCAGGAGATTCTTTCCGCTCAGGGGCTGGGTGTTGTGTTGTCCTCATCTTAACTTCATCTCCATCTCCGGCGCGGACGTCGCTCAATGTGGCGTCAAATGCAATAAGAATCTCACCTCGGCGGCCGAACTTCCCCGAATGGGGTACTTCCGGCCCACAATGCCGTACGTTCATTTCCATTTTTGCGGTTTATTTCGGTTAGAAGATGTTTACCTGAGACGCAAATTCTATACAGATTTCCCACTGGGTCCACTTCAGCGTTTTCAGCTGAGAAGCCACCGAAACTAAAATCCTTACCACACATCTTTGCTGTGGTGCGAAAACTAAATGTCCTTAGTAGTACTTAATCTCCCTTTGTAAAATAACATTTAAATATGAAATTAACTACATCTGCTTTTACTTCGCTACCCCAAATTACTGTTGCTGTGACATTAATGAGTGTATTGACTCTACCATTGTTTTGACTGAGGAGTATTAGTCAATGCTTAAGTTACCATCTGCACTGACGTGACAAAGCTGCTACGCCACACTGCCAGCGCGTGCACTTCACAGGCCGATGCTACCTCAGCAATGACAGGGGAACAGAACCCCATAATAGAAAACGGATACTAGCCATGTTGGAAGCCCGAAACCTTGTTGAGACGTACACGAGGCCATTAAGCACGCAGCTGGGGCCGGTGGCTGACTCCCGTGTATCTCCTCCACACCCCATCCAATTCCATCTCCTGCTTCCCCTCTATCTGTCCATCCGCTTTTTCCCCTCTCTCTGTCAATCTTCTCCTCCTTCCACGTTCTGTCCATCACCTTCTTTGCCCTCTCTCTGTCCATTTCGTTCGATTCCCGGCGGGGTCAGGGATTATCACCTGCCTCGAGATGACTCAGGGTTTGTATTGTCCTCATTAATTCATCATGGTTCATGAAAGTGAGATGGAACTGAGCAAATGTTGGGAATTTGTACGGTCTCTAATAACCGTGCAGATGAGCGCCCCGCAAACCAAAGATCACCATCATCATCTGTCCATCTCCTCCTCTCCCCTTCCTCTGTCTACCTCTTCCTCTTCCCTTTTTCTGCCCGTTTCCACCTTTCTCCCTCTGTGTCCATCCACTCCTCCCCTCTGTTCAGCTCTTCCTCCCACCCTCTACCTTTCTGTCTCTTCCTCTCTCCTTTCTTTGTCCATCTCCTCCTCTCCCTTGTCTGTGTCCATCTCCTCCTTCAACCGCTCTGTCTGTCCATCTCTTTCGTTACCATCCGTACCACAATAGGAGATCGTAGGCTCTTAATCACACATTATTTCTTTCAGGACACTAACATCTGTACCAAAGTTGGCTAAAATCGACCTACGCGTTCGGGAAGAGGTTGTTACCCACGGCTTTGCTTGTGTACGCACATGTTGCATAAATTTCAAATATATGTAACATACTTCACACATATTTGTACACATAGTTCACCTGTACCTCCAGCGAGTTTCATCCTGCGCTATAGTTTTCACGCATCTCAGTGTTTATGACGTCACATCCTCTGAATTGTATGTTGTGCAATGATACAATTTTGCAGGTACATTCTGTGCTAAATGTGAACACTGTCTGGAAAGTGTTTTACGGAAGTTCGTACTAAAGAATCAATAAATTAAAACGTGATGCTTGATTGTAGCTAGGCTCAATACCGTTTCTTCCAAATCCACCAAAAACAAACGCAAAATAATTTTATTTAAAGAAGCGGATAAAGTGTCACTAGAAGCCTTCCTAAGAGACAATCTTCATTCCTTCCGAACTGACTATGCAAATGTAGACGAGATGTGGCTCAAATTCAAAGATATTGTAGCAACAGCAATTGATTCATACCTCATAAATTGGTAAGAGATGGAACTGATCCCCCATGGTACACAAAACAGGTCCGAACGCTGTTGCAGAGGCAACGGACGAAGCATGCGAAGTTCAGATGAACGCGAAATCCCGAAGATTGGCTAAAATTTACAGACACGCGAAATTTGGCACGGACTTCAATGCGAGATGCCTTTAATAGGTTCCACAACGAAACATTGTCTCTAAATTTGGTAGAAAATCGGAAGAAATTCTAGTCGTATGTAAAGTACACAACCAGCAAGACGCTGTCAATTCCTTCGCTGCGCAGTGCCGATGGTACTGTTACCGACGACTGTACCGCTAAAGCGGAGTTATTGAACGCAGTTTCCCGAAACTCCTTCACCAGGGGAGACGAATGGAATATTCCAGAATTTGAAACACGAACAGCTGCTAGCATTAGTTTCTTAGAAGTAGCAACTCAAATCGCTTGATACGGACAAGTCTTCAGGTCCATATTGTATACCGATTAGGTTCCTTTCAGATTACGCTGATACAATAGCTCCCTACTTAGCAATCATATACAACCGCTCGCTCACCGATAGCTCTGTACATACAGATTGGAAAATTGCGCAGGTCGCACCAGTGTTTAAGAAGGGTGGAGGACTAATCCATCGAACTACAGACCTATATCATTGCCGTCGGTTTGCAGTAGGGTTCTGGAGCATATACTGTATTCAAACATTATGAGTCACCTCGAAGGGAACGATCTATTGATACGTAATCAGCATGGTTTCAGAAAACATCGTTCTTGTGCAACGCAGCTAGCTCTTTATTTGCACGAAGTAATGGCCGCTATCGACAGGGGATCTGAAGTTGATTACGTATTTCTAGATTTCCGGAAAGCTTTTGACACCGTTCCTCACAAGCGACTTCTAATCAAGCTGCGGGCCTATGGGGTATCGTCTCAGATGTGCGACTGGATTCGTGATTTCCTGTCAGGAAGGTCGCAGTTCGTAGTAATAGACGGCAAATCATCGAGTAAAACTATAGTGGTATCAGGTGTTCCCCAGGGAAGCGTCCTGGGACTTCTGCTGTTCCTGATCTATATAAATGACCTGGGTGACAATTTGAGCAGATATCTTAGGTTGTTCGCAGATGATGCTGTAATTTACCGTCTAGTAAGGTCATCCGAAGACCAGTATCAGTTGCAAAGCGATTTAGAAAAGATTGCTGTATGGTGTGGCAGGTGGAAGTTGACGCTAAATAACGAAAAGTGTGAGGTGATCCACATGAGTTCCAAAAGAAATCCGTTGGAATTCGATTACTCGATAAATAGTACAATTCTCAAGGCTGTCAATTCAACTAAGTACCTGGGTGTTAAAATTACGTACAACTTCAGTTGGAAAGACTACAAAGATAATATTGTGGGGAAGGTGAGCCAAAGGTTGCGTTTAATTGGCAGGACACTTAGAAGATGCAACAAGTCCACTAAAGAGACAGCTTACACTACACTCGTTCGTCCTCTGTTAGAATATTGCTGCGCGGTGTGGGATCCTTACCAGATGGGATTGGCGGAGGACATCGAAAGGGTGCAAAAAAGGGAAGCTCATTTTGTATTATCACGTAATAGGGGAGAGAGTGTGGGAGATATGATACGCGAGTTGGGATGGAAATCATTAAAGCAAAGACGTTTTTCGTCGCGGCGAGATCTATTCACGAAATTTCAGTTACCAACTTTCTCTTCCGAATGCGAAAATATTTTGTTGAGCCCAACCTACATAGGTAGGAATCATCATCAAAATAAAATAAGAGAAATCAGAGCTCGAACAGAAAGGTTTAGGTGTTCATTTTTCCCGCGCGCTGTACGGTAGTGGAATGGTATAGAGATAGTATGATTGTGGTTCGATGAACCCTCTGCCAAGCACTTAAATGTGAATTGCAGAGTAATCATGTAAATGTAGATGTAGATACAGCGCCGGCCGGAGTGGCCGTGCGGTTCTAGGTGCTACAGTCTGGAGCCGAGCGACCGCTACGGTCGCAGGTTCG
Source organism: Schistocerca nitens (assembly GCF_023898315.1). NCBI lineage: Eukaryota > Metazoa > Arthropoda > Insecta > Orthoptera > Acrididae > Schistocerca > Schistocerca nitens. The sequence continues at coordinate 1,250,671,457 of NC_064614.1, forward strand.
AATCCTGCCTCGGGCATGGATGTGTGTGATGTCCTTAGGTTAGTTAGGTTTAAGTAGTTCTAAGTTCTAGGCGACTGATGACCTCAAAAGTTAAGTCGTATAGTGCTCAGAGCCACCTTGATACAGCAATTTTCTGCATGAACAGCGAGAATGTAGGAAGCGAAAATTTTTTTTTCTTCAGTTTGTGGAGAATGCTAGAAAGAAAATATCCCTAAGGGTTTGAAACTACGTTTATTGTTTGTTGCAAGTCATTAAGTGTCCTCGTTCTCAAATACTGATTGAATAAAATAGGAGTACTCGCTGATTGTGGGTTACACATCCTTTCATTCCCACGTCTGTTCGGTAGGTTTTTGTTACCACCATAGCGAATCTTTCCACACAGCTAATGATATATGTACTATATTAGGTTTAAATCAATCCAGTGGTTGAGGAGGAGTTGTAGAACATGCTTACACACATATACACATACATTTTTATGTGTGGATGTAGCCATTGGTAATTGTTGCAACTACATAAGTAGCATAATTAATAAATATGGACTATTTTCTGATAACTTATAACTTGAGAAACAGTTTGAGATCATGAAGGAGACCAACACAAAACTTTTACTCCGTTTGGTTGTCGACAAAATAGCATTAAAATGAAACTTTATCAATATAATTGCATTATTGAGCCAGCTGCGATGTGTTGTTCGCAATGCTGGACGATTATGAAGAATAGCTGCAGGAACACTGAAGCTGTAGGAATGGTCGTTCTAAGGTGAGCATTCAGTATGTCCCCACTGGAACATAGAGAAAATGATGTATGCGAAATAATACAAAAGAAAGCTACCATCATGGGTGAAACAGAACCCAGACAACTTCTATGGTTCGGACACTCAATAGGAGCAGGACAAGAAAAAATACTGAAGGGTATGTCTGAATACAGACCAGCAAACAGAAGTCGCACAGGAAGGCAGCAGCTTAAATGGACTCAGTAGATAGGAAGGAGTATGACCAACAAAAAGTTTATCGTTGAAAATGCACTAAATAGTCCATTATGGAGGATAGGAAGTACAGCTAAGCAACGGTACGACCCCCGCCAATATACAGTGTATAAAGAGTCTTAGGGGTGTAGGTACAGGTACTGTGATAAGTGGCACCTTAATAAGAAACCACTTCAGTAGGTTATCTACTTTTCTCCCTGTCCAACAGTCTTCCCGCAAACACATAACACGATTACCTACCTAACGTTTTGTGCTGTGTCGTAACTGCGCCACCAAGTGGTCTCCGCCTTTCAGTATAGACTTCCCACATTGAGTGCACGCATCCACACTCAATATCTGATGTGCTGATCAGGGGGGAAAAAAAAAAGCTTCAATAGCTTCCTTGTACCACACGTACTTAGGTCTAAGCAACCTAAAAGCATTATATATGTAGTGTGTTAGGGCTATGAGTACATTATTTCTATTGACGGCTGAGGACAGTAAATTGAGCAACGTTACACCAGTATTTACTGTATTTGCAGACGAATAATTATAGCTATTGTAAGTAGTCCATATTTAGTTTGCTTAGTACCTCCTGGTACACGTAGCACATGCAAGCCATTACTGCTTATGCCATTGTGTGTAAAAAATTGTGTACCGTAAAAGTGACATTATTTTCCAGTGCAAGTTCTGTCCACCCTTTGTTTCAGAGCCATACGGTAGACACTGGGATTTAATTAGCTGTGACCTTTTTACCAAGAATTAGGTTGAGATTTCCTTTGTAATTCCGTTTTTGCTCTCGCGTATTACGCATTTAGGCTTCTTTGTTATTATTTCATGTGTCTTTAGAAGCTTTAACAACATTTACATACAATTCTGCAGCATACCGTCACTTACGTGTACTCTCAAGCTAGATTTAAAATGTATGTACGAGAGTTAGAGGTGTTATTAACAGAAAGGTATTTTTTCCAGAGTGGTATGAGATATATAAACTGTTTTACCTTTGTACTGCATTATATAAACGAAAGTTCCAATCTGCAATAACACTATTATGTTTCTGAAGCTCAGATAGCTTCCTACCAAATCCGACAAGAGATAGGAGCTAAGTTATCTCCATGTTTGTAGAGTTACTTACTATCGGCCCATAGCAGATACAAAAATTTATCTAGTAAACAGAGTTTTCACAGGCATAATAGACTCCGTTTCTTATTTATTTTGTCGTGACAGGTGTGCAGGCTACAGTGTCATTATCAGATACCCATCGACGTCATACATCATTACAAATTGTAACATTGCCACAAAATACTGACACTAAGACCAAACTTACAAAGGGTCTCAATAAATCATTACTTTGGAACGTCGGGGGCTAGAGCATTGGGTTTTATTATGAAACTTATAGCGGTTCTCAAAGATTCTCCCTATTATGTCATAGTTTCACTGTGTGCCACACTCGTTGCTCATACAACATCAAGATGATATTCGACCTGCGCCCACGTACGGGTCATCATTACAGCACCAGTACTTCTGATAACTTCAGTGATTCGTGTACGAGGAATGACAAAGTCCTTGTCATTCACTGGTGCTGTATACACATGGTCCTTGACGAAACCATTAGAATGAAGTGTATTAGAGCATTGGCGCTATGCGATGGGACCATCATGACCCGTGCACCTTAAAGGAAATGTTTCATTCAACACACCCCGCAAGTTCAGGCTACGGTGCTGGAGTACACCATTATGCTGGTAGATGATGTACGGTTGCATCTATTCGTTCTGTGGTATCAGTAGCTGTTCAAGCATGTCACGATTAACATTTCCCGTTATGGGTTCTCCTGCTATGGAAAATGGGCACAATACCCTGTTGTACATTATACCACACTAAATATTAAGCTTCGGGCTGTCAAGGATGTGTTGCCGTGTGTGATATGGGTTTTTTCCTAATTAGTGCCGCTTCACATATATACAAATACGAAACGTCGCTTCATCTAGAAACCGACACATTTTCATGCTGTCATTGTCATTATATATCCAGACCAGCACGAACACGCGAATGACGATCAATTGCTTTCAGTGGTAGGACGATTAGCTCATTGTAGGCAAAAATGTGTAACTGCTCATGCAACACTTTATGGACTGTTAATTTTGCTTCCTACTGTTCGCGTGATACATGACGTAATGGCAACGTTGAAATCCACTTGCATCCAGCCAACACGTGTTAGAGACTAAGGGGGACGTAGACCTCGAGGAATATCTATGACACAGCCAATGTGATTAACGTTTCTGATCTGCCTCATTACGCTTGATTCTGCCTGTGATGGATTCCTATATTGGCTTCGACAAATTCTGTCGTAATCAAAGATTAGTCATTATATTAAGTTTTTAGTATAGTTGAGATTTTTATTAACTTATTATCTTCTCCCCTTAGTGTCTGTTTAAATAATTTTTCCACGTCTTCCATTTATGTGGCCATTCAAGAACCTCGTTCTCCGATCGTACCCATTCATTTTATTTATATTAAAAACTGGGGTGAGTTAGCGTGGCGTAAGCAGAGTTCGGAAATTGACTCTTTTTAAAAAATATATTCAGTTATGCAGGTGTGTGTTGTTGTTGATCTACTGGACACGAACTAGCAGAGACGAAGACACGTCATTAAGTGATGTATAACTCAGATGGCAAAATCTTTTGCGTTGCATAAATGGTATGCGTAACACGCAGTTTCTTTACAACAAAGTTAATGCATGAGAACTACAATGAGGATTCTAGTTTTTTTGTATTTGTTAACCGTGGTTAACACCCTCCGTTTTTTATTTTGTTGCGATTTGTGACCATCCTCCCCCTCCGAAAGTGAATTAACATAAGTTACGTTTACCCATACGTGTATTGGTCAGTTCTGATATAAATAGGAAACTTTCCAGGTAATAAGACGAGGCTCATAGTCTCGTATGTACCCCCCGGTTAAAGTAAGTAAAAGCAGTGTAGGCTTTCAAATTTCCCACCTGCGGTTGTGATGTAACTTAGCCAGTTAGTACGTTTCATTCACAACCTGGGCCTTCATTCCCTGCTACTTTAATTAATTTGCTCTAGGCTGGAATAGGTCGCCTTTAGCTTTTCAGAAAAATTCTGTGTAGAGACGCACTCAACTGTGTGTTATATGTGGCCCTATCTCGTTAACAACCAGACAGAACATGCTCAACTAAACTGCTGCAACAGCAGATGGCCGATTCAGCGCAAGAACCAACGTTGCATCCAACGTGGGAGGCGCGGGATAGTAGTCAGTGTACCAACCAAACTAAACGTTTTACAATTTGTGTTGTAGCCGAATCTTCTTAAACTAATGAATAACTTAGGAAAAGTCCCTGTATAAATTAAAGCAGCTACTATGGTCGATCGAGATCAAAATATTACTGTTGGTAGAAAAAAGTATGGATCATATTGTCATCTCACGGACTGACACCAGGTTGTACGAACACCCGAAGTCGCAATCTCTGTACTGGTTCTGGAAGCGAACGTGAGTCGCTGCTCAACAATCCAGACATTCACACTTCCACGCAGAGTGGCTACTCCACTTAATGATAGTTAGTAACAAATCTTAACGTCGTACAAATGTATATTTTGTGGATTGTAATCGTGACTACTTTGAATCCCGCACAGAGAGATACTCAGTATGAGGTGCCTGATAAATACAGTGGTCTGTAGGCAGCGTACAAAATTTGTATGGTAGCTTACCCACAATTCAATAAGAGCTGTAAATTCTTGTATTTACTTAAGTAGCCAACGGATCAGACGCCGAATGGTGAGTGGTAAGTGAGTGTTGTAGCGGCTTCACAGGGATGTTCCTGACGGCTCCTTTCTAAATAGGAAGTAAAACTATGCAACGTCTCTAAAACGTGGTGAAGCATATATTACCTTGAAGGTAATTGCTAGTGTAAATTCTACACCCTGCTCTACGTGTCTGATTGCCGCACTTTCATGTTTCAGTTGATGTAGGGTGAGGTTACAAGCTACCGAAGTAACGCTCAGTGTAACTATTGGGCGTCAGTGTCTTTCCCATTTTCCTACAGAAACATATTTGCCTGTGACATAAAATTTTACGGAAAAAAACACTGGCGTTGATTGTAGCAGAAAGTACTTTGCCACTGATGAGGAGCAATTTACGAAACATGATGAACTGTACAACTGCCTTCACAATGTGTGACACTTTAGAACCAAAACCTCGAGGCAAATTTTCTACTGGCGCAATGGAAGCTCTGGCGCTTTTCTATATATTTCTCTTTTCCTCATGGGAACAATAAAAAGGTAGGTCTACGTAAGCTGTCAACCTTTTGTGGGTAATAAGTATACACATGTGGGCAACAAACACGTTCCTTATCCGTATGACTGCTTTTAGACATACGTTCTTTTCAAAACATTACACATTTTTAGCGCTTAGAATTACTACTATTACCGTGATTAAAATATACTACTGTAAAATATTAGTACATTAGGAAAAGACATCGATTTTGATCCCTTCATGACATATACAACCTGTCATATAGTTGATGTACTGATAATGGTTCCAACGTCTTGCGCAAACATATAGCGTAGTGTTGTAGCTACCAGGATGCCGTCTGTGTCTGCTCTATAACAAGGAAATCTCACAGCCAGAAGGCTCAGTGTGGTGTGAATGTCTGAAGCAAGCAGGCAACCATGCCACAGCTGAGCGAAACTGAAAGGGGTTGTGGCCTTCCGAGTGGCTGCAAGGTCCTTCCTGAAAATTGCCACATAAGTTCGACGCGGTGCATCTACTGTGCAAAGCTGCTGGTACCAATGGTCACATGAAAATTCTCACACCTTTAGACAAAGTTCTGGACGTCCACGCAGCACAGACGTCCACCAGGATCGACAAGGTTCTGGACGTCCAGGCAGTACAGACACCCGACAGAATAGTCTATTTTGTGGGTAGCAGTTACCGCCCATACATTTAACACAGCAAAGTGGGTAGCAGTTGCCGATCGTACATTTAACACAGCAAAGATCAGAGGGCTGGTGATCCCAGATGTGTCAACACGAACTGTGACGATACTGTTATTACCAGTGGTACTATGGGCCCGCATACCTCTCGCCAGTCCTCCTCTCACGCCACGGCATGAAACATGCACGGCTCGACTTGTGCCGTCAGAACATTAACTTGGAAGATGGAACAGCGCGCCGTGGTCTTCAGCGATGAAAGTAGATTCTGCCAGCACGGAAGTGTTAGTCGTTTGCACCTATGAAATAGATGCAGTGTACTTTGTCTCGTAGAATGGATTCGTCCAAGGCACACTACCCCCACCACAGGCCTTATGGTCTGGGATGTGGTGAGCTACAGACCTCGTTCACATTTAGAGGCTCCCAGAAGGAATGGTAAGGCCGGTATTACACTATCAAATTTCTTTGTCCAATATCTTTGTCCAATATCTTTGTCAAAGGTATTTGATAGTGTAATAGGGACTTTGTCAAATGTCGTCCAATATTTGATCAAATCTAGGGCCTCGCTGTATATTTGATCAAAGAAACCGCTTGTCTTCTGTTCACTGCAATGTGACATGTTACCACATGGAGCGCTAGCATCGCTGCAGCGTTCTGTCGTCTGTAGTGTTTTTATAACCATTGCCGGTAAATACAATTGGTGTGTGCCGACAACTACAAAGTTAATAAAGATGTCTGAAGCTGATGAGGCGCTTTACAATGTGAGGCACCCTGAATACAAAAATAGATTAAGAAGATTGGAGACCTGACCTGACCTGACCTGACCTGACCTAACCTAACCTAGCATAACCCTCTCCTGTAGCAAGAAATCAGAGTGTTACAGTGAGCCTGTCTTCTGAAGATGTAGCAGTTCTTAAGTGAATATTGTGCTTTGTGATATGAGGATACACTTCATTGAGCACATACAGAAATGTACGCTCATCCATTCTTAAGTAATTGATGTACGACTTGACGTCTTCCACTGTAAGCTCACGTAACAAGTTTTGTTGAATGCTTTTATTGTGTCGTCGTAAAACCCATGGCTTCACCCAGATTAGATTAGTTTTTCGTTCCATAGATCTGTGCTGAGGAGATCCTCGTGGATGTGGAACATGTCGTTTTTTTTAAAGCTGAAATAACAATACTAATAGTATGAATAAATACAATACACCATTTGTTTCTATTAAAAATTTCGCCAATGGAGTAGGAGGAGTTGGCCAGTAGTAAGTTTTTCAGGCTCCTTTTAAACTGATCTTTATTTCTACCTAAATTTTTTATGTTTCCTGGCAAATTATTGAAGATGAGTGTTCCTGAGTAGTGGACCCCTTTTTGAACTATAGTAAGTGTTTTTAAGTCCTTGTGCAGATCATTTTTGTTCCTGGTATTGTATGTATGAACTGAGTTGTTTGTTGGAAAAAGAGATACATTATTTACGACAAATTTCATTAAGAAGTAAATATACTGAGAGGCAGTAGTTAGTATATCCACTTCTTTGAAGAGGTTTCTGTAGTACGTCCGTGAATTTACTCCACAAATAATACGTATTACACGCTTTTGTACTCTGAAAACTTTTGTTTGACTTCAAGATTTACCCCAAAATATTATCCCATATGACATTATGGAATGAAAGTAGACAAAGTATGCAAGTTTTTTCATTTTTATGTTGCCTGTGTCTGCTAACACTCGAATTGCAAATACAGATTTGCTAAGGCCTTTCTGCAGTTCTGTGGTGTGCTCCTCCCAACTGAATTTATTATCAAGTTGTAATCCCAGGACTTTTAAGACTGTCAACCTCGTATGTATGGTTCCATTTTTCCCCCACTTCATTTCCGCATGTGCACACAGTGCAATTGGGGTACGTACAACTGCTGCGGTTAATAACAAGTTGTCAGCCATCTTGAACTTTGACGAAAAATTTGATGACAGTGTAATACCCCTTCTAGCGCTACGTCAAAGATCTTTGTCAAATTTATTGGACGGAATATTGGATCACATCTTTGATCAAATCTTTGACAAAGAAATTTGATGGTGTAATACCGGCCTAACTATCTCTCGGTACGTGCCGAATGTTAGACCTATCATTTTGCCGTTCTAGCAACAGGAAAAAAAATGGCTCTGAGCACTATGGGACTTAACAGCTATGGTCATCAGTCCCCTAGAACTTAGAACTACTTAAACCTAACTAACCTAAGGACATCACACAACACCCAGTCATCACGAGGCAGAGAAAATTCCTGACCCCGCCGGGAATCGAACCCGGGAACCCGGGCGCGGGAAGCGAGAGCAACAGGAAAATGATATGTTGTACCAACAGAATGATGCTCGCCCACACTCTGCCCGTGAAACTCAACGTGCTCTGGAAGACGTGGAGCAACGTCCCTGGCCAGCACGATCTCCGTACATGTCTCCAATCGAGGATGTGTGGGATACGATGGGAGCAAAAGTGACTCGTGCGTCTCATCAACCAACAACACTTACAGAACTATTTTAACAAGTCGATCAGGCGTGGAACAACGTATCCCAGAACAGTATTCCCCTCATGTATAATTGACTGATTGCCAGAGTCAGTGCCTGAATTGCTCCTGTAGAGGCTACGCCACATACGAATATTGTCGATACCTGGTACATCAGAACCGTTAGTGTTATTGATCTATAAATTTTATCATTTCATGTACTCCACATGATCTGTTGCTACAACAAATCTTGATTGAATTGGAAACTTGTAAAAAGGGGTACAAATTTTTATCGCAACTGTGTATATATCACACCATGGGTAAATTTTTAATGCTGTCTCCTTAATACCCTGTACACTATTTAACAATAAAGGAGGTGTCATACCTGAAAGGTTTATTATACGTTCAAAAGTTACGTGCTGTATATTGTTCACTTCCTGTTTCTTGTAATTACGAGTGATAACAGCAAACTCTGATTTCCCTTGTCTCGTCAGTGAAATGATTTTCTATTTCCCGTATATTCCTTCAATAGCAATTAAATTCTTCTTTCCAGTATTAATGAATGTGTATTATGCGACGCAGATATTTAAGAAATAAATATCTTTTCCTTTTCCTTTCAATTGTAACACAGCTATGTGTACTTTCGCAGACAGATGTAACTCACGCTAATTTCTGATTGTTTGCTTATAAGATCCTTTTAAACATGCTAAAGGATATTCAAGTGGTCATCTGTCCATTGTATGAATGAAAATAATTCTGTTAACTCCACTCTGACTGCATTTTCTTCATTTTCCTCTTTCTTTTTTGCTTCACTCTTCTTCTTAATTTCTGAACTGACTGCGAATTTGGAAATACTCCGATCTGAGCGCATAAAGTAACTCTTATTTTTATCCGCAGTCCTTCTTTATACAAAACTGTGTATTTTTGTAGTATAGATATCTCTGCTTTTTATTTCCAAATTACCGGTTTCTGGAAATATTGTCCATTTTCTGATCATATGTTGTTACATAGTAACTTGTCGTGAAAGATAAGTCACTTCACTGTAACAAACCGCGCCCGAAAACCTCAAACCACACACACACACAGTGACTGACAGTTTCCTCAACGGAGGTTACTATGTGACTACAGCATACGGAATGGAGATGGGCGACATTGCCCGAACTCGTAGTTTGTAAAGTAAAAGCAGCGATCTCTATACTGAAAGAAATTACACAATTCTGTAACGCTTTCCTGTATTAGATTTTTATTGCAACTTTCTGAAAGCTTACTCTCAAAGAGCAGACAAATTATTCCCGTTTTTGTTCGGTTATATAAAAGGCTGCATTTTGACGGCGACATATACTCATGTCAGATAGTCTTATATTCTGACAGAATGTAACTTTTGCAGTGTTACTTGAAAATGGCCTAAGGCCGAAATTGCAATAGTAACAATAAATATTTTATATAGTCAACGGCGACTATGATGTCTTTTAAGAAAAAAAATATTACTATACACTGTACTACAAAGAATAATTGTATCAACTAGCTCACACCGCAATATTTACAGTCAACGAGAAACAGGGCTTAAGAAATATGTGAGATCTAGCTTATTTTGAAGGGCTGTGTGAACCTTAAAATGAGGGTATATTTGGTTATAATGATACACGTTTATATGAAAACAGATTAACTCGGGAGCCGACCGGAGTGGCCGTGCGGTTCTAGGCGCTACAGTCTGGAGCCGAGCGACCGCTACGGTCGCAGGTTCGAATCCTGCCTCGGGCATGGATGTGTGCGTTGTCCTTAGGTTAGTTAGGTTTAATTAGTTCTAAGTTCTAGGCGACTGATGACCTCAGACGTTAAGTCGTATAGTGCTCAGAGCCATTTGAACCACATTAACTCGGGTACTTACGTACGAAACATTGTAGCTTGACGTCTTGTTCAGCATCTGAACATAGTTGTAGCTCGACGTCTAGGTGAGCATTTCAACATAGTTACGACGTACAGTTTAACAGAACTTCACCGAATTACGAATTAAATAAATTACTTCATAAATATTGAAAGGGTGGACATATTTTTAAAAACCGAATAAACATTAAATATGGCTATGAGCAAATATATTTCCTTTCTAATAATCCAATTCCAAAATACGCCATATTAGTTTCATTTGATGTAACCACTCTATATACCAATGTACCTATATTACAATGTCTCGATACAAATAACTAGCGCCTCATTACGTCTAAAAGATGTGTACTTGAGAAATACTAGAACGGAGTGTCACTTAGCTACAATTACTTTGCCTTTAGTTGTAAGATCTATCATCACGCACAACCGCTTGCTAAGAGGAATAGCTCAGCAGACACTCTAGCAGAAATATTTCTCAACAACTCAGAGAATAAATTTTTTGTTGCACTGCAAGTCTATAATGGTCTTGCAGTTTGATCTGAAAGGCTACATGCGACTATAAGTTTACGCCCTGACAGCGAACACTTTAACTTGTAGGCCTCCCTCTTGTCTACCTGGCCATGCATCTGCTAAATGAACTCCGTCCTCTGAAAGAGATTGTCGTTGCTAGCGTGCATTGGAGGTTATCATTCTTATCAAAATCTAAATAAAACTTGAATGCCGAAATAATTTAATGAAATGCATGACAACCATCATTATTGTAGTCAATTATTGATGGGGAATTAATACATCAACATGGGATTAATCTTTTATAAAAATTATGGCAAATGTTTATTGATCATAAAATGGGACAAACAATACAAGTTAAGCGAGACGACAAACAAATCATGAACTGCTGGCAACACAAATAGATGCAACAAATAATTAGCCCTCCACATGGTGCCGATTAGTTTGGAAAGATTAAGGTTTGTATAATCTATTTGCTCTTGCTCAAAACATGGATAACACAATCTGAAATTATCTAAGGGTGAATAGGCTTTGATGGATTTATTCTACGCACAAGCTATACTTCGTTGTTGTAGCAGTGAACAGGGGCGAGACTGTGATTCTGTTTGTGTAACCTCTCTCTCGATGGTAGCTTAGTGATATGTGGCGCCTGTAATTCGTTATCGCGGACATAAAATATGCAGTATCGTAGGCTGCCCATCTGGTAGATGGATCGCAATTACTGTTTGACGAAATCATGGCAGATTCCAGAGTGTACCACTCCTGTTCGCCGGTCATACTATGGACCAATTTGACTCAATAATACGGCAGTGTCCGACAGAAATAAGACTGCCCTTTGCACAGCGAGTTGTCCAAGATGACTGAGGTATAAACGGTCGGTACAGCTAACACTTCACCACAGACTTCCAAGTCAAGACCAATGCCAGTGTGAAGTCATGATCAGGACACGAGTCCTAAGAGTAACCCACTCATAATAAGCGTCAAGCCCAGAATCTCCTTTCCAGACCAGAGTCTGAATCACAAGACCCAGTTGTCTTATCTCCTCCCGTTCCATTAAACCTATGTAAACTCCCCAAAAACCCTCACGCAACTGTACCAACAAGGGTTCATGCCAATCACAAAACTCCATCAGCTCCATTTCTCCCCTCTAACTCGTATGCTTCACCCACCGGCCAATCCTAATTAAAATGAATTATATTCTTTTCTTTTCTGGAGAAGTAGCCAATCTCTGACTCACAAATTCCCATGCAGAGAGGAGAAGACGTGACACTCCCGACTTGTTTTTCTCACAGTCACTTTAGGCAGCGTGGGTTGGGTTTCCATTTATGCCAAAAGTGAACAACTCATTTCTAACTGAGATCATTATCTGGACTGGCCCATCATTCAAGCAAGTCCAACCAGGGGCCTCAGAAAAAGTAAGAGAAGTACTTTTGTGTCCCACCATTTCAGAGCTACAATAAATGTTGTGTTTCGTTCTAAAATTCGTCCGAAGACCTGAGGTTTCCGAAAAATCTCGGCAGTCAGAGGGACACCACCACCTGACGGCCCCTTCAATAACGTCCAGTCCACAGGGAACATGGAAACTCGCGAATTTTGTGGCCATCACCCCTTTACACAATGAGCACTTACGACAGGGTCCAAAAGGCCTTGGCCAGGTGACCTACTTCCCTGCTGCGTCCCGGTTCCTGCTGTGGCCAGAGGTGTCTACAAATTAGAGCCTGTTAGGCAGTTTTTCCGCCCTCTTTGGTCATAAGCATTGCTCCACACGCGTGCAAGAGTTTCTTGGGACTAGCATTCTAACACCAGTTAGGGCTTCGAGATGGTCCTCCCCCTAACAGCTGCACATGGTTTCGAAGCATCAAGTGTCCACTGCAAGATTTGCTGCTAAACAATCAGACTGCCCGCTTGTTCTCAACTCCAGAAAATACTGTCAAAGGACAGCAAACACAATTATCCCACATGCATTAACAGTGTACACGCTCACAAAAATGTCTGCTGTTACTGATGACTTTCTGTCTTATCTAACAAAAATTAGGTTCAGTGTGTAATAATAACATTAATGAGTATCCTTGAGTAGGTAAATAATACATACAATAATGACAGAGAAAGGTGTATACTACAAAAGATAGGTTGATGATGTTCTAATATTGTTCAGTGAATCAGAAGCTAATATCCAAGTATACCTTGTTGCCCCTAACAACATGCACCACAAAATGAATCTGAAACACTTAAGAACCAAAGAAACTGGTACGCCTGCCCTATAACTTGTAGGGCCCCACGAGAACGCAGAATGCCGCAACATGACGTGGCATGGAGTCGACTAATGTCTGAAGTAGTGCTGGGTGGAACTGACACCTATGAATCCTGCAGGGCTGTTCACAGCCCATAAGAGTACGAGGGGGTGGAGATTTTTCTGAAGAGCACGTTGCAAAGGCATCCCAGATATACTCAATAATGTTCGTGTCTGGGGAGCTTGGTTGCCATCGGTAGTGTTTAAACTCAGAAGAGTGTTTCTGGAGCCACTCTGCAGCAATTCTGGGCTTGTGGGGTGTCACATTGTCCTGCTGGAACTGCCCCAGTCTATCGGAAGCACAATGGACATGAATGGAGGCAGCTGGTCAGAGTCGTAGACAGACGTAGCAGGGCTCCCATATCACACCAAGTGCACACGCTCCACACCATTACAGAGCTTTTATCAGCTTGAAGAGTCCTCTGCTGACATGCATTGTCCATGGATACATGACGCTGTCTCCACACCAGTACAAGTCCATGCGCACGATACAGTTTGAAACGAGACCCGTCTTACCAGGTAACATGTTTCCAGTCATCCACAGTCCAATGACGGGGTTGACGAGCCCAGTCGACTTGTAATGGTTTGTGTCGTGCAGTCATCAAGGGTACACGAGTGTTCCTTCGGCTCCGAAAGCCCATATCGGTGATGTTTCTCTGAATGGTTCGCACGCTGACACATCTTGACAGCCCAGCATTGAAATCTGCAGAAATTTGCGGAAAGGTTGCACTTCTGTCACGTTTAAAGATTCTCTTCAATCGTCTTTGTGCCCGTTCCTGCAGGGTCAGGCCGCAGCGATGTCGGAGACATTTTGTTTTACCGGAGTCCTGACTTTCACGGTACACTCGTGAAATGGTCGTACGTGGAAATCCCCACTTCATTGCTGCATCGGAAATGCTGTGTCCCATCGCTCGTGCATTGATTATAACACCACGTTCCAACTCACTTAAAGCTTGATAACCTGCCATTGTGGGAGGAGTAACCGATCTAACAATTGCGCGATACACTTGTTGTTTTGTACAGGCTTTGCCGACCGCAGCGCCGTATTCTGCCTGTTTACATGCCTCTGTACTTAAATACGCATGCCTATACCAGTTTCCTTGGCTCTTCAGTGTATTTGAGTTGGAAACGAACAGGTCCTTTTACTTTTCTTAGATCTAACCAGCAGGTGGCCATGTTATCATCCCATCCAGAAATTCCGATGGATTCAGTAAATGTGAACGAAGAATTACACATACTAAGACAAAGTGTGATTGCTAGCAGTTATAAAGAAAGGTATGGATAAAATTTAATTTAAACTGATAAAAATGGCGATTCCACGCTAAAACTAACAACCGAACACCAGAATATAACAATATAAGAAACAAGTACGTTAAGATGACATATAAAGAATAAATAACTGATAAAATCTATCATAAATTTCGAAAACCCAAATTAATATTGATATTAAAACATCCAACACATTGCAATCAAAATTATGTCATCAGACTAATGAGAAAGGTAAAGACGTTTACACTGGTTGTGGAGTATATAGATTGTAATGTAATGACAGTAATATATTCGTGAAGAAGTTAACACACGAAACAAAAGTGAATTTGTTATGCATATAAAAGAAACAAAACATAAATAACGGACGTTCTACAGAATATGAAGGTGATACATAATCTGGCAGGTAGGTCGGAAATTTAAAACGGAAAATGGATAGATTGAAGTTAGGTATAGTGGGAGTTAGTGAAGTTCGATGGCAAGAGGAACAGGACTTCTGGTCAGGGGTAACGCAAGAGCCGGTTCAATAAGAAAATAGGAATGTGTTTAAGCTACTATGAACAGCATATTGAACGAATTATCATAGGCACGATAGACATGAAGCCCACGACTACCACAATAGTACAAGTTTACCTGCCATGAGACTGAAGAAATGTATGATGAGATAAAATAAATCATTCAGATAGTTGAAGGAGACGAAAATTTAATCGTGATGGGGGAACAGAAGAAAAAATAGTAGGTGAATGTGGACCAGGGAAAAGGAGCGAAAGAGGAAGCCGCCTGGTAGAATTTTGAAAAGAAGATAATTTAATCATCGCTAACACTTGGTTTAAAAACCAAAAGATACGACTGAATCAATGTAAGAGACCTAGAGACACTGGAAGATTTCAGGTTGACTATATAACGGTAAGACAGAAATTTTGGAATAAAACTTTAAATTGTAAGGCATTTCCAGGGGCAAATATGGACTCTTACCAAGATTTATTACATATGAACTGTAGATTAAGATTGAAGAAATTGGAAGAAGGTAGGAAATTAAAGAGAGGTGGTTGATACCTACAGAGGGACGATTATACAATGGTTGACTAGAACGGGGAAACGAATATAGCGGAAAATGTATAGGAAGTTTGAAGAGACGAAGTAGTGATGGCAGAAGAGGATCAAATAGCTAAAAATCGAAGGCCTAGGAGGAATTCGTGGATAACAGAAGGGATACTGAATTTAATCGATGAAAGGAGAAAATTTAAAAATGCAGCAAATGAAGCAGGCGAAAGGGAATACAAACATTAAAAAAGAGATTGACAGGATGTGCAAAGTTGTTAAGCAGAAATGGATAGAGGACAAATGTAAGGATCTAGAGGCATATTTCACTTGGGAAAAGATAGCTACCGCCTATAGGAAGATTAAAGTGGCCTTTCGGGAAAACAGAAACAGTTGCATGAATATCAAGAGCTCAGATGGTAAACCAATCTTAAGCAAAGAAGGGAAACTGAAAGGTGGAAGGAGTATATAGAAGGTTTATACAAGAGAGATGAAGATGAAAGCAATGTCATAGAAAGGGAAGTATACGTAGATGAAGATGAGAGGGGAGATATTATACTGCGAGAATAAGTTGACAAAACTCCGAACGATCTAAGTCAAAACAAGGCCCTGGGACTATACTAAATTCCATAAGAATTACTCATGGCATTGGGAGAACCATCCATGACAAAACTCTTCCATCTGGTGCGCAAGATGTATGAGATAAGTGAAGTATCCGGTCTTTATTTTTTTTAAAAAAAAAGTAGTAATTCCAATTCCAAACAAAGCAACTGCTGACAGGTGTGAAATTTACCGAACGAATAGTGTAATAAGTCACGGCTGAAAAATACTAACACTAATTCTTTGCAGAAGAATGAAAAATGTGCTAGAAGAAAGAATGAAAGTACTGGTAGAAGCTGACCTCGGGGAAGATCAATGTCGATTCTGGAGAAATACAGGAACACGCCAAGCAATACTGACTTATCTTAGAAGGTAGATTAAGGATAGGCTAACCTACATTTATATTGTTTGTGGACTTTGAGAATGTTTTTGACAATGTTCACTAGGATATTCTCTTCGAAAATTTGCAGGTAGTAGTGGTGAAATTCTGGGAGCGAAACGCTATTTACGATTTGAACACAAACCAGAAGTCAGCTATAAGAGTCGAGGGACATGAAAGGGGAAGCAATGGTTGAGAAAGTAGTGAGACAGAGTTGTAACCTATCCCCGATGGTACTGAACATACATACTAAACAAACTGTAAAGAAAACCAAAGAAAAATCGGAGTAGGAATTAAAGTTCATGGTGAAGAAATAAAAAAAATTTGAGGTTTGCCGGTGAGGTTGTAATTCTGTCAGGGACAGCAAAGGACTTGGAGGAGCAGTTGAACGGAATAGATAATGTCTTGAAAGGAGCACATAAGATGAACATCAACAAAAGCAAATCAAGGATAATGGAACGTAGTCGAACTAAATCAGGTGATGCTAAGGGAATTAGATTAGGAAACGAGACGTTTTAAAGTACTTGATGAGTTTTGCTATTTGGACAGCAAAATAACCGATGATGGTCGACGAGGAGAGGATGAGAAATGCAGACTAGCGATGGCAAGAAAAAGCATTTCTGAAGAAGAGAAATTTGCTATCACTGATATAGATATACGCTTTAGAGAGTCTTTCCTGTAGATATTAGACAGGAGGGTAGCCAAGTATGGAAGTGAAACACTCACGATAAACAGTTTAGACAAGAAAAGAATAGAAGATTTCGAAACGGGGTGCTGCAGAAGAATGTTGAAAATTAGATTGGGCATCACATAACTAACGAGGAGGTACTGAATGGAATTGGGGAGACAGGGAATTTGTGGGAAAACTTGACAAAAGGAGGAATCGTTTGACAGGACACATTCCGAGACACCAAGGGATCACAAACTTAGTACTGGAGGGAAGTGTGGGTGGTAGGAATCGTAGAGGGAGACCAAGAGCTGCGTAGAGTAAGCAGATTCAGTAGAATGTGGGTTGCAGTAGTTATTCGGGAATAAAGAGGCTCGCACAAGACAGTGTAGCTTGTAGAGCTGCATCAAACCAGTCTTCGGACTGACAACCACAACAATAACACACAGGGAACCGAAAGGAAGAAGCTGGACCTCTCAGGGAATTTACAGATATTTATCTGGAGCAGAAAGTCACCACGTACAATACTGAATGGCCATTCAGATTCTCATCAAAATAATTTTTAAATATTTTGCCGAAATTCTATAATCCGACGCTAGTACCAGTTTCCTCTACATCACTGAGATTTTTATCTGTTCTTCATGCTTTGGTTTTGTATTGTTCTTTGGTACTTACTCATTTGAGCGGTAGCTCAAAACTATTTTCAAATGTTCATCTACACGTAGAGCTACAGCTATGTTCAAAACCTCACTTACACATTGAGCTACAATGTTTCGTACTTAAGCACTCAGCTTTATGTGTTTTCACATAAATATATTTTATTATAACGATATGTCCCTTATTTTATGGTCCACACAGCCCTACAAAATAAGCTAGACATCGTATGTTTCTCAACACCTGTTTCTCGTAGGATGTAAATATTACAGTGAACTTTAATTGATGCAATTCTTCTCTTACAGTGTAATGTAAACTCAGTGACAAAGATCATAAGATGCCTGGTAATACCCTGTAGCACGTCCTTTTACATGGTGTAATCCAGCAACTCGATGTGGCATGCATTCAAGAAGTCGTTGTAAGTCCCCTGCAGAAATATTGCGCCATGCTGCCCTTATAGCAGTCCACAATTACGAAAGTGTTTCCAGTGCTGGATATTGTGCACGAACTGACCTCCCGATTACGTCCCATAGATGTTCAATCGGATTTATGTCGGAAGATCTGTGTATCCAAATCATTCCCTCTAACTGCCCAGAATAGTCTTCAAACAAATCGCAAACAATTGCGGCCCAGTGACATGACATCGTTAATTGGTAACATGAGGTCAATGAATGGCTGAAAATGGTTTCCAATAACTGAACATAAACATTTCCATGTAATTATCGGTTCAGCAGGATCAGAGCACCTACTCCATTACCTGTAAACACAACCCTTACCATTATGGAGCCACCACCAGTTTGTAAAGAGATTTGTTGAAAACTTGTGTCCATGGCTTCGTGTGGTCTGGGGCACACTTGAACCCTTGTAACTGAAATCGGGACTCATCTGACCGGGCCACGATTTCCGGTTGTCTAGAGTCCAATCATAATAGTCACAAGCCCAGGGAAGGCGCTGCAGGCGATGTAGCGCTATTAGAAAGGTCACACACGTCGGTAGTATGCTGCGTAGCCCACTGACGCCTTGTTTCACCGCACTGTCCTTGCGTCTAGGTTCGACGTACGTTTCTGTGGTTATTTCACGCAGTGCTGCTCGTCTCTTAGCAGTGACATGTCTACGCAAACCGCAGTTGGTCTCTGAGGTTAAGTGAAGACTATCGGCCTGTGCGTTGCTCGTAGTAAGAAGTAATGCCTGAAATTTGGTATTCTCGGCATACTCTTCACACTGTGAATCTCGGAATGTTGAATTTCCTAACGATTCCCGAAACGGAATGTCCCATGCGTCTAGCTCCAACTACTATTCTGACTTTGAAGTCTGTTAATTTCGAACGTGCGATTACAATCACATAGGGGACCATTTCACAAGAATCAGTTGAGTACCTGAGTACATATGACAGTTGCGACAATGCGCTGCCCATTTATATACCATGTGTAGACGATACTACTGCCATATGTATGTGTGCTTATCTCTATCCAATGACTTTTGGCAAGCCAATGTATGATAATAATTGAGCAGTCGGGGGCATTGATGTCAGGCATTATTGACTGCCGCTACTACTGGTAGCGCAAATCGACTGCAGCTTGTCGTTGATTATCTCTGGCAGAGATCCTGAGCAGCACTGAGGGGATAGTAGAAGACAGGCAGCTGGAGAAAGTGGACCGAAGGGCATCACAGGTCGAGTTCCAGAGATAGTGGGTCACTTGGCCGCTAGCTCCATTTTTTGCCACCACTTGCTGTAACTAGCGAAGTCGCAGTTACACCAGTGAGCTGAGTAAGGAGTCCTTCTGTAAACACCCGCTGATTTGTCCGCTTTTGGTATTTCATGCTGTATGGGACTGGTTGCTGGGAGCCGCACAGGATATCTCCAGGATTATCAAATATCTGCCACTCGTGCGTCCATGGTCAGTACTTCCAAAACTTCGATACGGCCACCTCTATTGTCTGCACTTGATTGCTTACTGAAATATTTGTTTGAGCCTAATTCTCTGACCTGAGGCCCTGCTGCTTCACGTTATTTATATTTATGGTCAGTCAAAAGTTTTGCTGTATATATCATTGTGTGTGTATTGGTGATTTCTGTGTTCCACTGAGAGCTTCATTGTAGTGCATTTGTGTTGGCTGTACGCAGTGTGAAAAGATTTTCATTAGATTTTCCCATTAATACGGCCGTCGGCATTCTTGTGCTGTAGTATTCAGGGAAAGTATTTTGGAAATAAGACAGCAAAAATTTTGCAAGTTCCATGGTGATATTAAGTGTTTTTAAACAATTTACAGTTAATCTTTTATTTTACACTTTTTTTTCCTTTACCAGAAATTCCTGTATTTAATATATGTGCTAAAATTGTGTTACAGATTTCCGTGTCTAAACACCACAGAAGGAAGCATTGCTTGTAAAATCTAATTATTAAGTACCACCTCGTAAAGGTTAACTTGTCATTTTCCTTGCGTAACTGTTTCGTTGACGCAAAGTCCTTTTCCTTGTGGTTTGGCTAAATAAGTGTCATATCTTATTCTCTTTGCATTTATTACGTTTTCCTGTATCAAATTTTATTCAGCTAGATGATTTGAGAGACATTATCTGATCCACTTCTACACATTCCTGACATTTTTTTAAAATCTGGTTAAATTTTTGAATTTTGGTGGCACATTAAGAGGCCTTATGCTGACTTTCTCTCGAGAAGGTACCATTAATATTTGCTTAACTTATTCGTTTGGCCTACGTTTCGTCTACGTGGTATTTGTTAACAGCCCTACTTAGTCTTTGAGTTTCACGACCGGCTTTTCAGCGGCTCGTCGCTGCGGGGGGGCTTGTTGATGTTACACACCACCTTTTTGTTCGTTGACTGCCTTGAGGAGCATCTACGAATGCTTTAGCATGCTGGTTCACACTGCCTACTATTAAATTTAGCTATACTACTCTGTGTTCTGATCTATCAAACCTTATTCAAGGTTTTTCATAAGGTTCTACAATTTCTTTGGCATGTGCTTCTGCTGCCCATGTTATGAATTTCTGGTGGCTACGTTTTTTATAAGCTTGCTTAAGCGCAAAGTATTGTCTTGATGATTATGTTACGTAGATATTTTCAAATCATTTAACACTAATTACTGGTTTGATGCTAAACTGGATTGTACTAGTTATATGTGTTTGAGTTCCTGTGCGTTAAGAGCCTGTTTGATTTTAAAAAATTAATTAATTTTTCAAAAATTCTCTGGAGGCCTTAAGTGACTATTCGTTATATTGTCTTCAAGATATCTTCGCTGTTGCCCTTCGAGCAACTTCTCTATTATAAGGAAAGAAGTTTTTTTGCATTTTTTGCTGTTCTATATTAATTTTGGCACTATATTTTGGGGCTCGTTGAGGAAAAGTCATTTATTAAGGACGATTATTGCTGTAAGCAGCTAATTAGCCTTACCCTGCCAAGTGTAATTATTTGTTGCTACTCAATTTATTTATTCATGCTATTATGTGGTGATTAAATAAATATAACCATTCAAATACCAAAAGACGCTGCTAGTCTGGGTTCAACCATTCACGCTTTCCCTGTCCAACCTCACCCTGTGTTCAGGGATTTACACTTATTACAAATATATTGAAAACTCTTTTTTTTAAGAAAGACACCTGTCAATGCTTACTTTTAACCATCATGACCTAGACCTCAGTGTACAAAGCCTGCTTCTCCATCTTGAGACAACGATGAAAACATTGAGTATATCATAATTTATGTAAATTATATAACTTACGCTTAGTTATCATTACACGTAGGAGTACATATATGCACCAACTACCAACGTAAGTGTTGAAGACGTGTCTGGAGACGCCCCAGTTAGTGGTTGGATACCAACTTTACTGTCACATTGCATACGGCCCGACAACCACGTGTGATGGTCTAGAATTCCGTTTCTTTTCATAGAAGGATCCCTTTGGTTCCTATCTGCGGCACACTTATAGCAGAACTTATATCGACCATGTTCTACCGCCTAATAATACTACTAATTTTAAAATATTACATTTCGGTTTTTTTGAGGTGGGGGAGTTAATTTCTGGCATCTGATATAAGTATTCCTCACTGAAATTAATTTAACTTCCCAAAAGACATTTACAGTTTCTTAAGCGAGTAGTAAGTAATATTATAAAAGTTTTAATCTCTTCTACCGGGGGCAAAGGTTCTGAAATGGTGAAACGGTGCATGGAAAAATTTTACTTGCTTATTAATTGATTTGCACTTCGCCATCAAGTTTCAGATTCCCATCACATCGACGAGATCTTAGACCGACGGCACTGTTCAGACGACATTGACCTATTCAAAAATTGCGTGGTTTGCGTAACTACATTCCCCGGATACTGACATAAAAGGTCTGTAAATGAGGTCTCACGGACACTGAAATAAAAGTTTGATAAAGTAAATGCCGATTGAATACTACTAGCGTTCGGCTGTTGCCACCTCGGCAACTCTCCTCCGCTGCAGCCTGAAAAAAGTTCTAAACTGCAAATATGATAAATTGAGATGTGGCATTAATGGAAGTGGAAATTATGTTTCTAGATTCAAGCACGACTGTTACCATTAAATCAATGTGATTATTTAACCAAAAGGTACAGATACGGCACTTACATCTTATGAGACAGCAATCAGTGACAAACGAGAGAGAGCGAACGGGAGGACAGCTCCTGCTTTTATACAGTCGAAACAAATTACGGCGACTGCCTTCAACTTTCTTTACAGAGCGTCTTTTATAAGGTTTCGACACATAAATATATCTCTGGAGCATTCGTTATATGAACAGTAAGGAACACATATTTTTATATTATTTTATGACCTTTTTTCCTTAATTAACAGATTTGTTAACACAGAGAAAATTTATTCTTAATGTCTTATAGCATTAATTAAACTTCTGGGGCATATTTTATTAATTATTCAGAAAGCAACATTTCACCCCGTCTTGTTTTCCTTGTAGGCAAGCCATCTTGGCCTTAGATTTCAGCTTGATAATGCCGCCTGCACATAGAGAGAGATTCCCTTCGTTGTCCACGTGATTGCCGAACCGTAACTTGGTCAGCAAACTCACAGAATCTTTCCCAGTTGATGACGTTTAGAGCATTATGGGTAGGGCGCTCAGTCATCTCGGGGTTTTAATGATCCAACGCTCCAGTTGAACAGAATACGGCATGATACCGCTCAGGAGGACATCCAACAAACTGGAAATTTTTGGTATGTTCCTATGGCACCAAACTGCTGAAGTCATCGGTTCAAATGGTTCAAATGGCTCTGAGCACTATGGGACTCAACTGCTGTGGTCATAAGTCCCCTAGAACTTAGAACTACTTAAACCTAACTAACCTAAGGACAGCACACAACACCCAGCCATCACGAGGCAGAGAAAATCCCTGACCCCGCCGGGAATCGAACCCGGGAACCCGGGCGTGGGAAGCGAGAACGCTACCGCACGACCACGAGATGCGGGCTGCTGAAGTCATCGCTCCCTAGGCGTACACAATACTAAATCTAAGCCGGCCGTGGTGGTCCAGCGGTTCTAGGCGCTACAGTCTGGAACCGCGTGACCGATACGGTCGCTGGTTCGAATCCTGCCTCGGGCATGGGTGTGTGTGATGTCCTTAGGTTATTTAGGTTTAAGTAGTTCTAGGTTCTAGGGGACTGATGACCTCAGGAGTTAAGTCCCATGTTGCTCAGAGCCATTTCAACCATTTGAACTTAATCTAACTTAACTAACTTTCGCTGAGGACAACACACACACTCATGCCCTAGAAAGGACTCCAACCTCCGACGGGAGGAAGCCGCGAGAACCGTGGCAAGGCGCCTACCCTGCGTGGCAACCTACATCCTACAACTCTGTTGATCAACGTGTAGTGTTGGCAGAAGAGCCAACACCGTGTTGCTAGAGGAGGCCGAAATGCACGCGTTTAATTACACGCAGACTGGCGTGAGGTCTGGAACAGGACAATGTCTTGAGAATTGCAAATAAAGTACGTAGATGATGTAATACTTAACTTTAATCCATAATTGGTGTACATCGCTCTTGATGGTACAGGTTTTATAATAAGCTCAATGTAACTGGTAATGGCGCCTTGCTAGGTCGTAGCAAATGACGAAGCTGAAGGCTATGCTAACTATCGTCTCGGCAAATGAGAGCGTATTTGTCAGTGTAGCATCGGTAGCAAGGTCGGCTGTACAACTGGGGCGAGTGCTAGTAAGTCTCTCTAGGCCTGCCGTGTGGCGGCGCTCGGTCTGCAATCACTGACAGTGGCGACACGCGGGTCCGACGTATACTAATGGACCGCGGCCGATTAAAGGCTACCACCTAGCAAGTGTGGTGTCTGGCGGTGACACCACACAACGTCAAGGCGAATAACTGTTCGTGTAAGAGCCAGAGGTAGACCAACACGTTCTTGACTTTCTCAATCTGTGAAGTTCCTTCTCTTGAACTTGAACAAATCATCCAGTTTTTCTGAAACTGTAACCATGATCGCCTATAGAATTATATCGCGTTATATTGGTATTTAAGTACTGGTGCCGTAAGGAGGAGTGAATAATGTGGATTATGACGAGGTGTGTGGGTGGCGGATACTTTCGCCAACAGCAATTCACGCGTCTAAATTCGCACCTCCACAGTCTCTCGCTGCAATTACCATTGTAACATCCTAAATTGATTGGTGTACTAAAAATTCTTTGAGCAGAGCGACATTTACCTCTTCTTTCTTGATAAAGGAAATGCAGCATCCAACTCCGCGATAAGGATTGCAGCATAATACAATCATATACAATGCCGCGTGTGTTCAGAAGTTTGTACGTTTCGGTGTGTCCAGATATTACTTTCAGGATGGAGCAACATAGAAATGAAAGAAACTACCTTCCTTTCCAGGCGATATAAGGTAAAAACGTTTACACAGATATATATTGTTTTCTGACATACACGCAATACGTCCACCCGAAATTATGGAAGGCAAAAGACATAGTTGAAGAGTGAAAAATTTGATGTCTTCTTAAGAAAACACTAGAATAGAGATAAATGTTAATCTTTCGTTTTGTGTATACCTCCTGTTGGCGCGGGTATGTTTATATTGCATCTTTGCCTCACACAAGGCTAAACCAAAATGACATCTGTCACAACATCTACCGAGCCTCAGCCCTTTCTTTTTTTTTTTGCTTTTTTTTTTTTTAGAGCGTATCAAAATATCAAATCGCGTTTTCTCTAACCACAACTTTAATAATTCCCCTTAAATATTATCTGAATACAAGAAGGTGTGACTGCTACTCTTGAGACACCACATCCTCAGTTTTGGCGCGTCTCACTGTTTTGCGGTCTCACCACGAAGTCTGGAGAAAGTCCGGCACAACTTTCTCAATCCGCAGAGCAATCCCCGCAGCCGTGCGACGGCGCGTCCTGTCGCTCCGGCAGAATCACTGGCTCCCCGTCCTTCTCTATCCTGCTCCACCCTCTCCCCTCCTACTTTCGTAACGTCTTGACTGACACTGCCGCTGGCAGCCAATAAGACACCAGAAGTCTCGCTCTGCCTTCGGGGGAAAACTTTGTGCCAGTGTGACGTTAATAACGGGTTTCACCTATCGCGGAAAACGAGCAAAGCGACACGATTGGATGGCAAGTTAGAGGAGACAAAACCCTCGGGTCAAACACCGCACGCTGTACGAGCAAACTTAGTGGACCAGGAGACTTGGAAGAGGTATCTCACACCAGCAAGTGAGGTAAACACGGGCAAACTAAACCTTTGAAGCAGCAGAAAGAGGGACGTTATTGCAATTATTAATACTACATAAAATATTTTCTTCAGGGAAGCTTGTCACATTACTTTTTAGTGTAATACTATCCTCTGCTGACAACATTTCGAGGGACGCCTTCACTCACGTCCACAGAAAATTTTCTTTTCCGCTATCTTTAGTCATATTGGACGACAAAATTTTCTGTACAGGAATAAACAAGGTTTCTGCGAACAAATATCTTGCTAAACTCAGCTAGCGGGGCCGACATACTCAACGGCTTCCAGGTTGATGCCGTGATTCTCGACTTCAGCAATACTTTCTCAATTTTCTGTACACATCCATCCATACATACATACATAATAAAAGCATATTCATTATGACTAGATTCAGAACACACTACAGTGTTCTTAACGGGACGAAATCGAGAGATGTGAAAGTAACTTCGTTAGTAACCCAAATTTTTGTTGTTGTTGATGACAGGCACACCAGACGAAAAGTTTATCGCGCTCAGGGCCACAACACTAATGCTGTGTAAAGTGTTGTCTCAATAAGGCGAGGACTACAGTCTACCGGTTTTTTCAGGAGTGACATAACCAACTGAAATTTTCAGTGGGATTAATGTCAGGTCATCTAGAGGTACTGTAGTGGAGCGATGCTTGCCTCAGTATTCTTCAAAACAGAAAACGTATGCATGCAGTACAGTGAGGGAAGGAAGGGAGAAAGGGAGGGAGGGAGGCAGGAACGTCAGGGTTTAACTGCCCGGGATTAGGAGCTCATTAAGGACGGAGCACAAGATGGGAATGTTGCAAGGGTGAGAGGGAAATCAGCCATGTCTTCTTGAAGTATCGATCCCGCCGTTTGTCTGGAGCGATCTGGGTAAGTGACGGGCAACCTAATTTTCTATGGCCAGTCCCGGATCTGAATCGTCGTTCCAGCGAAAGCGAGTGTAGTGTGTTACTACTCTACCACATCGTTCGGTGCAGCGCAGTGAAGACGGGTGTTTTAATCTTGGAAGACGGAAATATGCACACGATACTCATCATAAATGTGAAAAAAATGACAGTAGGATACCTGACCGTCGAGACTGTTGAAATAAACATCCTGGTTCATGACGGCAAGTTTTCAGAAATTAGGTATCTTATGCAGTTTAAGCAACAACATTCCTTCCACCGCCTATTCGCGAATGGAACGGTGAATGGTAGGGGAGATAATAGTGGTGCGGAGAGTAGCCCTGCCACAACCTGAGTCTATATCTACAAGTATACTCCACAGGTTGTATGGTGCAGGGTACTTTGTATACAACTGCAACTTCCTGCCACAGTTCCAGGCACAAATGGTGCACGAGAAGAACATTTCCTGGCGATTGTCTGATACGTTCGAGCCTTCCTCATTCTAGCTTCATCGACTTTTAACGAGTTACATGTACGATGAAGCAATATTCTCTGACGGAAAAAATCGTATCACCAGCATTTACTGTCAGTCCCCGGTAGCTGCGTGGTCGGCGCGACAGAATGTCAATCCTAAGGGCCCGGGTTCGATTCCCGGCTGGGTCGGAGATTTTCTCCGCTCAGGAACTGGGTGTTGTCTTGACCCAATCATTATCATTTCATCCCCATCGACGCGCAAGTCACCGAAGTGGCATCAAATCGAAAGACTTGCGCCTGGTTCAAATGGCTCTGAGCACTATGGGACTTAACATCTATGGTCATCAGTCCCCTAGAACTTAGAACTACTTAAACCTAACTAGCCTAAGGACATCACACACATCCATGCCCGAGGCAGGATTCGAACCTGCGACCGTAGCAGTCGCGCGGCTCCGGACTGAGCGCCTAGAACCGCTAGACCACCACGGCCGGCCTTGCGCCTAGCGAGCAGTCTACCCGACGGGTGGCCTGGTCACACGACATTTACCAGCATTTACTTAATGTAGAGAAATAAAATTTCGCGAATGAATTTCTCTAGATAACTTATTTAAGTGCGAGATAAGCCTTGCAGATGTGAAATGCTGGTACATTAATAACAGTTGTAAACACCAGAATGTTGAACACTATCATGCAAACGTGCATGAAATGTGTTGTAAAAGTGCGAGATGATAGTTTGTGGGATGGAGTTCCATGCGTTTGGCACTTGGTATGTCAGTACAGGGCTGTTAATGATGGTTGTGGACAACGATGGAGTTGTCATGCGATAATGTTTCATGTAAGATCGATTGGAGACAGATATGGTGATCGAGCAGGTCAAGGCAACATGTAGACACTCTGTAGAGCATGTTGGGTTACAACGGCGATATGTAGAGAGCGTTATCCTGCTGGAAAACACACCGTGGAACGCATTTCATAAATGGCAGGACATCAGGTCGAATCACCAGACTAACGTACAAATTTGCAGTCAGAGAGTCCTCCTGCTGTTATACGAAATCTCGCCCCTGACCATAACCCCAGGTACAGGTCAAATGTGTCTACCACACACACAGGTTGGTTACAGACCCTGAACTGGGCTCCTTCTAAGCAACGCTGACACCATTACTGGCACTGAGGTAAAACAAGCTTGCACCAAGAAATGAGACAGACTTCCAGCTTGCCGAGCAATCAGGTCTCGGCTCACACAACAGACGCTGGTTTGGCGTCAGTGGAACGCACGCTACAGGGTCTCTTGCTCGCAGCTGTCCTGGAAGTTACCGATATGTAACAGCTCGTTGTGTCAGTGTGATGCCGAGTGCTCCTTTAGATGCCCTATGATGAGGCCAGAGCGATACACTTCACACGATGGTGTTATCGGCAACGCACGTGGCCGTTCGCAATCCGGTCTGTTTAAGACCGTACATTCTCGTGACCACCACTGCCAGTAATCATCTACAGCGGCTACATTCCTACCAGTATTTCTGCAGTATCGCAGAAGAAACATCCAGCTTCTCTCACCCCTCTTACATGTCCCCGTTCAAACAAAATTAGATGTGGTAATGGCGTCTTCGTCACCTTAAAGGCATCCTTGCCTAACATCAAGTCACCACGTTTAATCTGAAAGGTAACTAACGCTCATGCTACAGAATCTATTTAAAGCTAATCTTATTTGCTTCCTCATAGTGGCGCTACTAGCGCCAATCTTATGTGACTGGCGCGAAATTTGAACATCGTCTTTCAGATCCAGAAACATGTCTGCCAATCGTTTACGTCGCACATATAAATCTGTGGTGCCAGAGGCGAGTGGCCACCTGCTGTGTGTAGGAACTCTTCACATACGAACACTACAAAGCTGAGCAGAGGCAGAATATTTTACATTACATATATGTACAGTATGACCATTACATCCCATATTCTTTAAAGAATCGAGCTCTCATGTATAAAGCCGCTTCGAACTTCTGATTACTTTACAATGTCGTTGCGCACTTCGGGTGTAACAATATCTATTGCGCAGAGTGTGTGTTCAGTAGAGTTCTCATACACTGCCCCATGCTAACGCTGAAATTGTTTAGAGAAATAATACTGTTATAGCGTAAACAGATCCAACATTTTGAAATTGAACACAGCGTAGCAGCAATCCTCAGATATTGCGTGTGTCACACTAGCAGCACATTGAAACAAAGCTGTTATAAATGAAATGAATCCAAAAGCCTGACGTAATTGGGGGAGACATACACTACGGAGGGGGAATGGATTGAGAATGTGGAAATCATATTATCGAAAAGGGGGAGGGGGGTAGGAAGGGTGACATGGGTATTGGGGAGTGCGCGAGATGTCGTGGTGGGTTTCTACCCTCATGACGCAGTCTTAGGCTACCAAAAATGTTTTACTTCCAATATTATTAAACTAAACATTACAATTCTAAATCCCAAGCCGTTCGATGCTTCAATGGATTATTAAACTCATATATACAAATGCCATCTGACGTGTTTTCTTTTCAAGTGCCAACATCTTTATGGAGATTGCTTCAACATTAAATCCCCACACGCTTGTAATACGTGCAATGAAACTGATACCGAATGTTCCCACAAGGCTGAAGCCAAACCACCTCGTAACCGAACCGATCTCACGCTCCCCGTTAACACCGATCGACTCCAGAGACTCCATCCGTTCCTCATCAGCATATGGAGCTACTGTTCACTTCTTGTCACTAGTACCGCAGATCAGTCACCAGTCTCGACATCATCACAAAATCCAACATAATTGTCCCAACTGCTCAATCTGTACTCCACTTCAACATAACTGCTACTGCTACTCAATCCTACAATTAGGCACTCGTCATTTTTAACTGTAATCCCGCACTAGTTTTACCTACCCACTTCCCTACCTACGATTTCAGTGCCAACAACGCAGCAACAGCGAACAGCTTGTCCACTGTGATTCCTGACAATCCCGGAAACCGACTTCCCCCATACAGTTCCTTATTCATTATCCAACGAAGTCTCCTAACCTCTCCTCTCCACCCTGAATCTGATATCAACACACAACCCATTAGATTTTTTACCCTTGCACATTCACAGCCACATCCTCGTATACAGAATGTCTGCATCGATCTTATCCCCACGAAAGGCCATATCGTAAACAGGAGCATTCACATCATCTGACATACCGTGAAACAAAGCTGCCCACCATATTACCAAATACGTGACCGTCAGTACTTTTATGAAACACTGGTCGGAATGTTGTCAACAGAAATGCTAAGACCTATCCTTGGAACGGACAACAATTTGGGAACGCGCTTTATCATGGTGGTGGACTAGACCGGACAGCACTTTCCAACGCCGTCGAGATAGATTGAACGTTACAGTTTTTCAAACACTGTGCACTTCTTGTTCCAGAAAATGATAGCCATAATTTCCGCCTAGAGTAAGGAGATCCTTCGTCATTTTTTAAATCGGTTTGTCAATGTTGAATGGAACCCCTCAACTGGCTGGTGTTTTGATTATGCGTTGGTGAACTATACCGGTGTCTTATCAGCCGTAACAGTCTGAAAAACAATCGTCTCCATCTTGTCGATGGAGATCCATAAGGCTCCTCTGTTAGCCATTTTTCCTCGTTGTATCTGTCAGTAAGAAATTTCGGTTCCGATCTTGCACCGAATTTGCAATACCTGACCCTTTCTATGGGAATCCTGTAAATGGTATAGGGCCCAACGTGAGGAAAATCGTTAGCCGGAGCACAAATCATCGGTCTTGCATCAAGCAGCAAGTTTCTGCCCAACAGTGGCATGATTTAAACAATTTTCATGCTGGGCTTGGCAATCCCCGTTTCATCATGCACATTTCACTGTGTGATCATTTGTCTACTGTGCATCTCCTCATCCGTAAGCCAATCTTATGAGGTAAGCACATCTATTGGTGAATTTGAGCAGTTGCAGATTTTTGCACACAATATCAGATTACTTGACAACTGGAGAGAGCAACGCTGATGATGCATTTGTTGTTTTTCTTTCGTTCACAATAAAACGACTAATGAATTAAAATAATGACGTCTGTGGCTTCGTAAACAATCAATAAATGTCTTTCAACTTTGTCTGGCCTGACAATACTTAAATATAAGCAAACGGCTGTTACTTATCTAATACAAGTTATCTCAGTTATCAGGCGGCCGTCGTGACCGAGCGGTTCTAGGCGCTTCAGTCTGGAGCCGCGCTACTGCTACGGTCGCAGGTTCGAATCCTGCCTCGGGCAAGGATGTGTGTGATGCCCTTAGGTTAGTTCGGTTTAAGTCTAACTTCTAGGGGACTGATGACCTCCGATGGTAAGTCCCATAGTGCTCAGAGCCATTTCAACCATTTTACCTCAGTTATTCTCAAATACCCACATCGACGGACACCTCTTTACGGTCCGTCAAGTGAGATGATTTCCTTCCCCTTGCACCACCACCAGCATTCCCTGACAGAGCGGAATGCGAGTGCCGCAAGGGTGGAGAGTAAACAGAGGTGCCTGATCATTTCTTGGACTGCACTGAACCCCAACAGGTCGTAACAGCGCCCAGTCACTGACGAACGCTGTGCAGCCGACAGTGTTCTGTGTCGTTTGACTGCCGAAGCCCGACTACTAGCTTCCCACTTCAGTCGCCAGGCGTCTATCCAATCTACGTGAATGACGAACATCGCACATGAGCAGTCGCCCGTACGTTATCGCTACGCGACAGGGGTTGCTGCGCTTCCATCAGCACCTTTGATGCTATTGCAGTGCCAGCAACTACGCTACGAGAGTATTACGTCGGTAGTTGATCCGTGTAATCCAGGAGTGCGGCAAAATTAACTCGGGGGCTCGGTAGGCTCAGGAAGTTTGTCGAGCCCACTGTCGCATCTATCGCCGATGAGGTGGCCCCAACTGATGATCCCAGCGCGTTGCTTCACGGTGGTTTGTTTGGTATTCAGCTGCTGTCAGTCTGCAGTAGATGAGGTCTCCGTTTCCCTACCCTCTTTCACACCTTTGAAGCGCACTCTCTTGCGGACTTTGCGATGCTTCATCCAGTTAATTCTAATATGGATATGCATTGGCCTATAATTGACCGTGAACAGCTGACACTCGCGTGTAGTGAGTAAATGGCATTCACTTTATTAATCTCCATAGAATGAGGAGCTCGTATCTTACTAGAACACTAGAATTTTGATTAAAGGAACCGACAAAGTAACGTTATTAAAAACATGGAAGAGGAGGGCACAATGATTAATGGGCAACACTTTTGATGACGATGGTAGAATGCAAATGACTAACATGGGCAACATACATGCACTGAGTCAGTTAGCGGAAAAATGAATACTATCATCTGCTCAAAACACCGCAATTACAAACATGATTCGCTTATAAATAAATGTCCGGTGAAATATTCAGTAAAAATAACCTACCAAGCATTGAAGATGCTTAGCTACAGTGGTGGTACTTTTATTAGTAGGTGTGTAGTAATCATTACTTTCGTATTGCTTAACAATGTCTGACCACTGTCTAGAAATGTGCTTTGTACTATTATTAAAACATGACACCTTATGTCGAAACTGGCCTGCAATGATGTCATTACATTTTGCTTTGAAAAAAAAAAAAAAAAACTCTATCCTACACTTTATCAATCCCGGAAGTTACTTTCGCCACACGCGAATAAATTTATGAAATCCAGTACTTTTGTGTTGTAGGTAAATATAATTGCACAATAACTTTTTGTGTCTTCTTCTGCAACATTCCCTCCAATATCTATAGCAAAACAGCTGGCAAAGATTCTTTGGTAACACTATGATGTTTTACTCAATTATGCTAGTAATAGAAATTTTGAACGTGTTATGTTTACAACCAGCTCAAATAACTTCACAAAATGAGAAAGAAGGTCACAAATTTTTTACTATGTCGTCCAAGTATGAAGACTATTATACACTGAACTGCACCAATAAAAATTATACTTTTGCCTTTACACTGGTGGTGAGCACTCCTTATAGGTTCCTACGAGAATCGATACAGAACGATGAATCTGCAGCTTTTGAATATGGCTTAGATGTCGTAGTACTTTCCATCGTCACACTTGGTCAGCACAATACGTCTTGCAGCAATGAAATGTATGCCTAAACCAGCATTCGACAACTTCAAACTGGCCCACAAAATATATAGTCACCTCTTCTTTCTTGTATAAGAGCTGCTTAAAACCAATGCAGAATTAATAGTAGAAACTTGATCTCGTCCATCCGAGGCCTTTACAACAATTATGCTTAGTTCTACCACCACAACACAAAATGTGTGTTTACGATTTCACTCGTAGCTCTAGGCCGTCTTCCACTTTCACCTAGAGAATGATCTAGTGAGTAAGATGGCGCCAAAACACTTTCGCGGGGAAATCCCAACTGATTGCGTCTTAAAACTAAAGTTATGACCCTGCACATTTGTATTTACGTAAGTCCATGACAATAACAATCATGTAAGCAGCTTGACAAATACATATAACAACACACAAGACATTATTTAAACTGTAATGTTGAAAAATATATCTACTCGTATCGTTACAACCTGAGGCCACAAGTGTTAATCCGAGGAGTTTTCACCACTGCGAGTGGCTTAACTAATCACAAATGTAAGGTTCGGTTAATATGGTTCAAATGGCTCTGAGCACTATGGGACTTAACTTCTGAGGTCATCAGTCCCCTAGAACTTAGAACTACTTAAACCTATCTAAGCTAAGGACATAACACACATCCATGCCCGAGGCAGGATTCAAACCTGCGACCGTAGCGGTCGCACGGTTCCAGACTGTAGCGCCTAGAACCGCTCGGCCACCTCGGACGGCGTTCGGTTAATAGATTTTGGTTCGGTATTATGTGTCGGTAACAAGATATACGGTAAGGCTGTCGTGGCCGCTTGTTGACAGGTTGCCTATTGGCTTCTGTCTCGGGTTCTTCGGCTGACGTTCGTCTGATGATTTTTCTGATGTTTCTCCAGCACGAAGGGATGGCATCGTCCAAGCTTCATACTCCACTGCGAGTGGTGAAATGGAGCCCAGCTCGCCGCCGCAGACTATATGTACCTGGCGCGCCAACGTCCGAGGGCTTCTCCGCAGTCATTTCCGGTGCGGTTCTCCTCTTGCTACCTGCGACGGTCGTTCGCTGCAGCATGGAAAGCCAGGATCCGTTTACCTTCAGGTTTTCATCTTTCTTATTGAAGCTATTCCCGTGTTTTTGTATTTCTATAGCTTCGCTGAACAAGCGGCTGCCACAATTTCCGTGTCGGCGACTTTTATTACGTAGGTCGGTTCACTCAGTGCGTGCTCTGCCACCGCCGATTTCTCCACCTATCCCAACGTGCAATGTCGCTTGCGTCATTCCGACACAAACTCTTCCGCATGTGCTTGGTATGCGGTATATTCCCGGCATTTCAAGTGGATCCCCTTTCTCCTTTGACAATCTAAGACGCTCTTTGATCTTCCTTGTCGGTTTAGTAATCATCTTTATCTATTTATTTAACCTGGCAAGATTAGGGCCATGAGGCCCTCTCTTACATCTAACCGGGCATTCTACTTATTTTACATTCATATGTTTTAGTAGGCATGTTAAACTACATCTAGTACAAAAAGTAAAATAAACAATTAGAAAGGTACACCTGGAAAAATACATACATATAGAGTTTATATTCGTAGATCATAAGTACTGTTATAATTAGACATTATTGAAGAGAGATTTTATATAGGAGTGCTGGCAGCAGGGAGTATGAGGGAGACTAATGGTGAAGGGAGGAGAAGAATAGAGAGACATGATGAAACATAATTAAGGAAATATAAAGGAAAAGATGATTGCGTGGCTAATAGAGATAGATGAAGAGGAAGGCATCTCAGGAGCAAGACAGGAGACGCTAGCTTTGCTATTTGACAGATGAGAGGATTGGCCTTGTACATTAATTTTGTGGAGAACTTTATGAGGATGATAGTAAGAAATGCTTCAACTTCTTCTTGAAAGCAGCAGGAGATTGAATTTTGCGCAACCTAAGGGGCAATTTGTTCCAGAGGCGGACAGCGGCAACTGAGAAGGAGTTTGCAAAAGTTTTTGTTTTGTGAGTGGGCACAGTTAGGATACCAAATAAGAGTGACCTCGTGTTTCGATTATGATGGCATGACAGGTTTTTTATCTCTGAAGCAAGGTACTGGGGTGCTTGCGCGACGAGGAGTCGGTGAAGTAGACATAGACTGTGGTAGTCACGCAATTTGTCCGGCCGCAGCCACCCTAGCTCGGAGTATGAAGCACTAACATGATCATATCGGCGAATGTTGCAGGTGTAACGCACACAGGCATTCATGGTTAGCTCTAGCCGTCTTTTATTTTCACTACTCATGCCTTGTTGAATCACGTCACAATAGTGGAGGTTCGGTAGAACGAGTGCTTGCACGAGCTGGCGTTTCAAGTCCTGTGGAAACATGTTCCGAAACTTTTTGAGAGCATAGAGACAAGCAGACGTGTTTCGGCACACTGCGACTGTATTCTCCGCCCAGTTGAGATGCTCATCCAAAGTTACACCCAAGTTCTTCACTGTTTTCTGTTATGGTATTGGAGTACCGTCGAGCAGAATAGGAGGTAGCCGTTCGCGGAAATCTGAACTTATTAATTTCTGATGGTCTATTAAGATTACTTGCGTCTTTTTTTGCATTTAGTTTAAGCCCCAGGTTTTTCGCCCATGTCACTACTGAGGACAGATCATCATTCATCTGAGCGATTGCAGTGTTTACATCTTCAGGTCTGACGCTTAGGTCACTCCAACGCCGTGTTTGCGCAATATACGGCCGATTCTGTCCGGCACTCTGGGAATGTATGGCGGAAAGGCCGTACCCGACACATCTTTTTCTGATTTGTTACTCCGCCCAGTGTTTGGCTCCGTTACATTTCTAATACTATTTTTGGACTACCCATTGCTCGTCAGATCACTTTCCAGGTGTTGCATTTATCGTCTAAGGTCGTGCGGCTTACATATCGGTCCTGCTGGCGTTACGAGCGTGTTAACCATGCCTCTTTTCTGTCTCGGGTGGTCGTTTGATAGTTTATGCCGGTATCGGTCTGTGTGTGTCGGGTTTCGATACACCCTGTGTCCCAGGTTTTCGCCATCCCTTGTGACCACCACATCTAGAAATTGTAGTTTTTTGTCCTTTTCTACTTACATGGTAAATTTTATGTTGGCATGAAAGCGGTTTAAGTACTTAGGAGGTCACCGAGCTGTTCTTCACAGTGGGTCCACACAGCGAAATTATTATCGACGTATTTATACCACACCTTAGGTTTACAAGTCCCCAAGTCCAGTGCCTGTGCTTCGAAATGTTCCATGAAGACGTTGGCCGCCACTATAAATAGTGAAGAGCCTGCTAAAGAGGCAAAGAAACTGGTACACCTGCCTATAGCACATGGAAGTAGCAAAATACGATGTGGCATGTACATGAAAACGTCGGAAGTAGTGCTGGAAGGAATTGACACCATGAATCCTGCAGGGCTGTCCATAAACCCGTAAGAGTACGAGGGTGTGGGGATCTCTTCTGAACAGCACGTTGCAAGGCATCCCAGATATGCTCAATATGTTCATGTCTGGGGAGTTTGGTGGCCAGTGGAAGTGTTTAAACTCATAAGAGTGTTCCTGCAGCCACGCTCTAGAAATTTTGGACGTGTTGGGTGTCTCAGTGACCTGCTGGAATTGCCCAACACACAATGGACATGAATTGATGCAGGTGATTAGACAGGATGCTTACGTACGTGTCACCTGTCAGAGTCGTATCTAGAAGTATCAGGGATCTCATATCACTCCAACTGCACACGCCCCACACCAGCTTGAACAGCCCCCTGATGACACGCAGGGCCCATGGATTCATGAGGTTGTCTCAATACCCGCACACGTCCATCCATTCGATACAATTTGAAAAGATACTCATCCGACCAGGCAACATATTTCCAGTCATCAACAGTCCAATGTCTGTGTTGGCGGGCCCAGGCGTGGCGTAAAGCCTTGTGTCATGAATTCATCAAGGATACACGAGTGGGCTTTCGGCTCCGAAAAACCATATGGATGATATTTTGTTGAATCGTTTGTACTTGTTGATGGCCGAAAGTTGAAATCTGCAGCAATTTGCGGAAGGGTTCCACTTCTGTCACGTTGAACGATTCTCTCCAGTCGTCATTTGTTCAGTTCTTACAAGGTCTTTTTCCGGCAGCAGCGATGTCGGAGGTTTGGTGTTTTCCGATACTCGCGTTACTCTCATGAAATGGTCACATGGGAAAATGCCAACTTCATCGCTACCTCGGACGTTCTGTGTCCCATTGCTTGTGCGCCGACTATAACACCATGTTCAAACTCCCTTAATTGTTCATAACCTTCCATTGTAGTAGCAGTAACCAATCTAACAAGTGTGCCAGACCCTTTTATGTAGGCGTTGCCGACAGCAAAGCCGTATTCTGCCTGATTGCGTACATCTGTATTTGAATATGCATGCCTATACCAGTTTCTTTGGCGCTTCAGTGTATGTATCTGAATAGAATGTACAAAATGATGGGGCTGCTAGAGTGGGTCGTAGGCTTATTTCACCTACTAACCCATGTCCTCATCTTATAGCGTACGGTGCTCTGCGTCGTTGTACGGCGTCGCGCGCCACCAAGGGGGTAGGCAGACAACATGCCATCCGAGACGTCAAGGTAGCAGGTCTGCAAGGCATCGTTTTCAATGTATACTGCTGGGCGTTAAAATTGCTACACCACAAAGATGACGTCCTACAGACGCGAAATTTAAGCGATAGGAAGAAGATGCTTTGATATGCAAATTATTAGCTTTTCAGAGCATTCACACAAGGTTGGCGCCGTTGGTGACACCTACAACGTGCTGACATGAGGAAAGTTTCCAACCGATTTCTCACACACAAACAGCAGTTGACCGGCATTGCCTGGTGAAACGTTGTTGTGATGCCTCGTGTAAGGAGGAGAAATGCGTACCATTACGTTTCCGACTTTGATAAAGATCGGATTGAGCCAATCGCAATTGCGGTTTATCGTATCGTAACATTGGTGCTCGCGTTGGTCGAGATCCAATGACTGTTAGCAGAATATGGAATCGGTGGGTTCAGGAGGGTAATACGGAACGCCGTGCTGGATCCCAACGGCCTCGTATCACTAGCAGTCGAGGTGAAAGGCATCTTATCCCCATGGCTGTAACGGATCGT
Source organism: Schistocerca nitens (assembly GCF_023898315.1). Classification (NCBI taxonomy): domain Eukaryota; kingdom Metazoa; phylum Arthropoda; class Insecta; order Orthoptera; family Acrididae; genus Schistocerca; species Schistocerca nitens. The sequence continues at coordinate 1,250,709,503 of NC_064614.1, forward strand.
GCAGCCACGTCTCGAACCATGAGTGAACAGATGGGGACGTTTGCAGGACAACAATCATCTACACCAACAGTTCGACGACGTTTGCAGCAGCATGGACTACCAGCTCGGAGACCATGGCTGGGGTTACCCTTGACGCTGCGTGACAGACAGGAGCGCCTGCGATGGTGTACTCAACGACGAACCTGGGTGCACGAATGGCAAAACGTCAGTTTTTCGGATGAATCCAGGTTCCATTTACAGCATCATGATGGTCGCATCCGTGTTTGGCGACATCGCGGTGAACGGACATTGGAAGCGAGTTTTCGTCATCGCCATACTGGCGGATCACTCGGCGTGATGGTATGGGGTGCCATTGGTTACACATCTCTGTCACCTCTTGTTCGCACTGACGGTACTTTGAACAGTGGACGTTACATTTCAGATGTGTTACAACCCGTGGCTCTACCCTTCATTCAATTCCTGCGAAACCCTATATTTCAGCAGGATAATGCACGACCGCATGTTGCAGTCCTGTACGGGCCTTTTTGGATACAGAAAATGTTCTACTGCTGCCCCGGCCAGCACATTCTCCAGATCTCTCACCAACTGAAAACGTCTGGTCAATGGTGGCCGAGGAACTGGCTCGTCACAATACGCCAGTCACTACTCTTGATGAACTGTGGTATCGTGTTGAAGCTGCATGGGCAGCTGTACCTGTACACGCCATCCAAGCGTTGTTTGACTCAATGCCCAGGCGTTTCAATGCTTTATTATGGCCAGAGGTGGTTGTACTGGGTACTGATTTCTCAGGATCTGCGCTCCCAATCTGCGTGAAAATATAATCACATTTCTGATCTAGTATAATATACTCGTATTTGTCAAATGAATACCCGTTTATCGTCTGCATTTCATCTTGGTGTAGCAATTTTAATGGCCAGTGGTGCATTTGTGGCATCAAGGTAAATGAGAGTCTAGGGTAGTTTTTATAATCTTTACTTGGAAACAGTTACAAAAGGTGTTCGAAATAACGGCCTGCTGCTTCAGCGCACGCCGTGCGACGATACTGGAATGACTGACACTCTTTCAAACACTGCTGTGCAAAGTGGAAATTGTATTGGAGGCTGCCATAACGTGCACTATCACCTCTTCGTCTGTCTCAATGACTGTTTCATAGACAACAGACTTGCGGTTGTCCCAGAAGGAAAAGTCAGCTGGCGTCAGATCCGGGGAACGTGCAGGAAATGCCACCAGCCTACCGCGCCCTATCGAATTCTCACCAAAGAGTTCATCCAAATGCATTCTCACTGCATGTGCGAAGTGAGCAGGTGCACCATCGCGGTGGTACCACATTCAGTGTCGTACGTTGAGTGGAAAACGTTACAACTCTGGCAGAGTCTCTCGTAAAAATTTGAAGTATCTGTCTGTGTTCAGTTGGCGGAGGAACTTGTATGGACCGACGAGATAATCGCCTACTAATCCGGTCCAAATATTGACAGCGAAGGTATCTTTGGTGAGCACGAACTGAGAAGGTGGCGTGGGGATTTCATCATGCCCGCAGGTGTTGACTGTGGCTGTTGAACATAATCTCCCGTGTGAAAGATGTCGGGTTGGGTAGTCCGACTGAATGTCACACCTCCGCAAAAACCACTGGCAGAATTCAATTCGGTGTAGAAAATCGTCTGGGTTAAGGTCATGAATCTAGTGAAGGCGGGAGGTACCCAAATCATCTTCATGCTACACACTCCAAATTGTGGAATGGCTTACACCCATTTGCCGTGCAACACGCGCGAGCTTGATGAGGGTATATTTTCTAGCAGTGCTAAGGCCTTTCCTTCAGCCTCTTGGGTATGCGCTGTACGTTGACGAGCGTTTACGTCAGGTGACCACACTTGGTTTCGAAGCATAACTTAAATGAATATTCCCACTGCGAGAACGCGCCAATGGAAAGCGCACCTCAAGTGAAGCTGTCATTCGCAGGGACATGCGGCCGCAAACGTGCATGGATCTGGCACTCGACGATTCGGAAACCACCGGATGTGCAGACGTTGGGCAGCTTGAGCATTTCTGTCTGCCCACCTTAAGAACAATGCATGTCTGCCCTTTCCTCCCAAGAATAGAGATCCATTTCCTATCCGCTCCACACAGTAACAAACGCAAATGTCCCACTTTGAAGACAAATCGATGCAGGGCGAACCAGACTCCGCAATCCCGACAGGTGGTCCCCTCTTTGCAGCGCCTAGCAAACACGCGCTTTCGCAGCCAAAGCAATGCGTTCACGTCCCAGTAAGAGGCGGAAAAACCCATAGTGCTATCCCGCCTGGAATATCCGCTACTATGTCAACTACTGCGATTGCAACTACAGGTCTTAAAACTTCACCCCGACGTCTCTTTTACCTTGAGTCACAAATACATTGAAATCGTTGTCCTGCAGACCTGTTACAGTGACGCGTCGGATGGCGTGTTATCCTCTTGCGGCCCGCGACGCTGTTCAACGACGACTAGCGCCGTACGCTAAGGGATTGTCAAGAGGCCAATAGTGCATGTTTCGGTGGTTTACCTATCATTGCTAAATGTGGCTTCATCACGAAACAAGATGCATGCTGCGTCTGGAGTATCCTGTCTTAATGGTCATGTCGTAATCGTTTCCATGCAGCTCTTGGCGGAGGGAGATGTGACAGGGATGGAGCCTATGTCGATGGAGAATGTGTGGTGTCACTGCCAGACACCACACTTGCTAGGTGGTAGCTTAAATCGGCCGCGGTCCATTAGTACATGTAGGACCCGCGTGTCGCCACTGTGTGATCGCAGACCGAGCGCCACCACACGGCAGGTCTCGAGAGACGTACGAGAACTCGCCCCAGTTGTTCGACGACGTTGCTAGCGACTATACGGACGAAGCCTTTGCTCTCATTTGCCGAGAGACAGAATAGCCTTCAGCTAAGATCATGTCTACGACCTAGCAAGGCGCCATTAGCCTTAGATAGCTTGTATCAAAAGAGTCTCACTTGTATCGCCACAATCTCCAGATGTCTCATCAAGAACGATGTATACAAAGGAAGGATTAAAAGTTAAGTAGTCCAGAAGTTACGTATTTTCTTTATAGCATTCATTAAGTCTCCTGTTTCAGACCTCACTCCATCCTTCGTGAGTTAGCGCGTGCATCTTGACCGCCTCTTTCAATTAGTGTGCGTAGTGTTGGCAAGTCTGCCGACACTACAGAATGCATAGGACACTTGCCTGATACATGTTACCTCCTCGTGACAAGGCTGTTTCTGCCGTATAATTTTTGACGAGGGTTGTTTTCCAAAAGAATTTTTGAGCTGAAATAACTCAGGACATGAGCTTATTCTCCCACATTTAATCAATTCAAACGGTGAGTTATGGAGCTGAAAAACAAAATTCACTGAAAACGAAAAACGAATAAAAATAACAAGGATCAAGTATAGCAGCAGCAAGAACATTAATTTCTCTCTCTTCCGTCTTCCCTTGTTTCCTTCTGGTGTGATGTCTACGTGTTACACTATCAGTTTCACGTACCCGGTCGAAGAGATTCATATACAGGGTGGTCCATTGATAGTGACTGTGCCAAATATCTCACGAAATAAGCATCAAACGAAAAACTACAAAGAACAAAACTCATCTAGCTTAAAGGGGGAAACCAGATGGCGCTATGGTTGGACCGCTAGATGGCGCTGCCATAGGCCAAACGGATATCAACTGCGGTTTTTTTTCAGTAGGAACCCTCATTTTTATTACCTATTCGTGTAGTACCTAAAGAAATATGAATGTTTTAGTTGGGCCACTTTATTCGCTTTGTGATAGATGGCGCATGACATCCGTTGATGTTTTTTGTTGATCCTTTCAGTCACTTTTTTATTACAGAGGCCAACGAGCTCTCTGACCGAACACACTGAGCTACCGCGCCGGCGCCACTCAGCTATCGAGGCGGACAGTGAGGGAATACAACGAGGATTCCAGAGATTTGGGCAAATGGAAAAGGATGGAAGGAAAATAAGAAGGAAGACTAATTCAGGATTGCGATGTGGAATGTTTTAACCCTTTTCCAGGAAAGGAAATTAGAAAATGCCAAACATGAAACGACAAGAAACAAATTGGATGTACTCGGAATGTGTGAAGGAGATAGGGTGGTTGTGGAGAACTACAAAGTGACGACTTCCGATTGTACTATTCATGTGAAGATAAAAATGTAATGTATGGTGTTGGAATTTTGATAGGCAAAAGATTGAAGGACAAGGTTATCAAGGTTGAATATCTTAGTGGAAGAATAATGATGATGAGATTGAAAGGGGAAAAGAAAGACTTAGTTATCATCCAGGTCTATATGCCAACAAGTAATCATTCAGAAGAAGCTGTAGAAGAATGTTGTGAGACGATAGAAAACTTAGCAGAGAGAGAGAAAAGAAATGCATGCATTGTTATAATGGGTAATTGGAATGCGGTAGATGGCGAAGGACCAGAAGGAAAACCTCTGGGAAAATTTGGACTGGGAAAAATATATAAGAGAGGGCAAAGATTGTTGGAATACTGCAATGAAAATTTCATGGTAGTTGGAAATACTCTATTTGATAACAACAAAAGACGACAGTACACTTGGATATCTCGCTTTGACAACAAAAGATATCAAACTGATTACCTAATGATACAACAAAGATACTGAAACTGCCTAAAGAGTGTCAAAAGCTATCCAGGGGCAGATAATTATTCAGATCATATATTAGTCATAACTGAGGTCCTAGTTAAATTGAAAAGAACCTGAAAAGGACAGAAGAGAGAGCACATTAATTTTGAGAAACTGAAAGACAAAAGGAAATTGTGTAAAATTAGAGAATGCATATTGTGAAGTCATGAGGAAAGGACAGGAAACGGAATGCACAGAAGGAAGATAGGATCGTTTTAAAAATGGGTTAAAAAAGGCAGCTAAGAAATGCTTGGAATAAAGCAGAGGAAAAAAGTAAAGAAAGAATGGGTAACACCAGATATGATAACCAAGATGGAGGATCACAGGAAATGGAAAACTGTAAACACAGAACAAGGGAAGCATAAGTACAGGATGATAAATAATTAATTAAGAATGGAGAAAGAAAAAGCAAAGGAGAAATGGCTGACAGAAAAGTGTGACACGATAGAGAAATTAGTGAAAGAAGGAAAATATGATTTGATGTACAAAGAAGCAATGGATTTGAAATTCAGGGAAAATAGAAAAAACAATTGACTAAAGGAAGTAGAGGCAGCTGAGGGTAAAATGGTGAGTGAACCCCAAGAAATAATGAAACGATGGGAAGAATATATAGAATGGATGTATGCCGCGGACAGCCAACCAAGTGAAGAAGACCTTGGGATAGAACAAGAAGATAAAGTTGCAGTTGATGGCAAAGGATATGCAATACTAACTAGTGAGATTGAAGAATCTATGAAGGAGATGAAAAATGGAAAGGCAATGGGAATTCATGAGATTCCTGTGGAACTGTTAAAGTCATTGGAGAAAGAAGGGAAAAGGGAGTTGATTGGATTGTGTAATCAAATATACATGGCAGGAAAATGGCCGAAGGACTTTATAGAAAGTATCTTAATGCCTATGGAAAGAAAAAGAACAGCAAAAAGTGTGAGGAACATAGAACAGTGAGCCTGATATCGCATGCAGCCAAAGTCTTGCTGAGGATGCTCAACAGAAAGCTATATGGAAAGCTGAATTGCGTAATAGGAGATGAGCAACTTCGTTTCAGGCGAGGAGTGGGAACTAGAGATGCCATTGGGCTACTGACAGTGATAGGGGAGAGGTACATGGAGAAGAAAAGGAAGGTCTTTGGTGTGTTCATTGATCTTGAGAAGGATTTCGACTGTGTCAGATGGGACAAACTGATGGAAATCCTAAGGAAACATGGAGTTGACTGGTGGGATAGACGCCTAATTAGAAATTTATATGTGAACGAGAGAGCAAGAGTAAGAATAGGTGGTGTGATGAGTGAAGGAATTGAACTGGGAAGAGGTGTAAGACAAGGTTGTAGTTTATCACCCACACCGTTTAATATATATCTGGAGGAAATTATTAGTGGAAGTTTTGATGGAAGGAGAGGAGTTTGTATAGGGGGTCAGAGAGTGGAGTGTGTAAGACTTGCAGACGACATGGTTGTGATGGCAGAGAGTGCAACAGACTTGGAACAAATGTTAGATGATCTAAATACAAAATTAGAAGAATATGGAATGAAGATTAACAAGAAGAAAACGAAAAGCATGGTAATTGGAGGCAAGGGGAGAAAATGCCATATGAAAATAGGGGGAGAGGAAATAGAGCAAGTGAATAACTTCAATTACTTGGGAAGTGTAATAATGGATGATATGTATTGCTCCACAGAAATCAGGAAAAGAATTGCAATGGCAAAAGAAGGATTCAAGAGGAAACAGAAATCACTTCGTGGACCACTAGAAAAAGATCTGGAGTGTTGCACTATATGGTGCGAAGACCTGGACATTGAGGAAGGAAGATGTAAGAAGATTGGAGGCACTAGAGATGTGGATAAGGAGAAGAATGGAAAAAGTGAAATGACAAGACCTGCCATAAGGCAGAATACCATACTACTACTACCAAGAGTGTGGAAATAATGAGTGAACGGATATACAAATAATTGATAAAACTTCAAAATATTCGTGTAACATGTGCAGTTCATTAAGTGAATAGTATCTTCATATAACTGAACTATAAATAAAGTCATTAGACTTGTTTCTCTTTTAAATTTATTCACTGAAACGTTTCCATGTCAGTTTTTACTTAGTCTCAAGTTTTGGGTTTATTAATACTAATATTACTTGAAAAAGTGCACAAGAGAAGTGAAATAAATGAGTTCAGTACATGAGAGTCCAGTTTCATTATGAAATCTATTTTCAGGCACTTTCTACTTTAAATATTTCAAGGTCACTGCGACTCTCGTGTACAATTTGTGTAACAATTTCGGAGGTGAAAAAGTAACAAAAAATGTAAAAACCCTTCTAATGCGGCCTTTGCATGGCGAGGATGAACAGCAACTCTCTGCGGCAGGCAGCACTGTGTTGCACAGTCCTCTGGAAAAAAGCGAGAACTGCGCCTCAGAAACATAGCGCATTTAAAACACACGGTGAGTATAAAAGCGTGCCATGGCGCGACTATGTAAAATCAGTGCTCACAGTAAAAGCATCTGCGGCACGTAATTAAACCCCGTGGTGGATGTTCAGGAACGGATTTCTAAAGAGAGGAGCAATTACGCTGTATCGCTTTACCCCTGAGGCGGCTACGCGTTCGACGGAAAAAAAAAAAAGAATCACCGGCACAGGACTGCCGTCGGGGAACAGCGCGCGCTGTTGCCAAACTGCCCGTGTGTCCGTTGCGACGACCTTATTACAGTAGGCGCAAAATTTCCGTGGGATTTGTCCGCTGCACTGTTTTCTACTGTATGCCATTCCTCGTAGGTGACTTTTGTATGGCAGTGTGTTTCGTAGCCCGCAATCTAATTTGAACAGTATTATGGAGAATGTAACTAAAATTGTACTGTTACTCTAAGACCATTTTGTTTCTTCTTCAGTAGCGAACGATCACTCCTTAGGCAAACATTACTGGGACCCGGACAAAGGTTTTAGTAACTGTCAACACGTATTGCTTTGTGAATTACTCAGGTGGTAGGCTACATAACTACCAGAGATTTTTGATGGCTCTCGTCGCTCCGTATACCTCTGTCAACAGTTTGTTAACGTAAATAATGGCAGTTCGTTCTGCGGTTCCAAGTGGACTAGCTAGGTAATGAAATGGTATTCTGTAAATGTATAAAAAATTAGCCCCAATTTTAATTGACAGTTAACATTTTAAAGAACATACTTCTTATTATAGGAAACAGCGATATATAATTATTATAAATAAATAAATTTATGTGATCAAGACTGCTTCCAGTTTATTTCAATTAACAGCATGAAAATACTATAAATAATTTTACATGTATAAATAAATTTATACATCAATTGAAAGAAACGATGTATTAGTGAGACGATGTATTTTTAAATATTTTGTAAAGAAATATCTATTAGTTAAAATGTGTAAAGAAACCTCTGTGAAACAAAATGTAGCAGCTCCACACGTGTGTGTAACTATATAAAAAAAAAGCGGAATACGACTTTTTCACTCTCTCTCTTTTGTCCTCTTCTATCGAGATAAGCTGTGCAAGTGTCAGTTGTACGCTTTTGTTGAATAATTACGTTAATGTGATGTTAATTAGCGGTGTCTCATTTGAAGGTTCCTTCCCTTGCTATTCATGTTATATCTTACTCCTTTACGCATCTGTTTCCTCAAGTGTCAAGCTGCATCGAAGAGAAGTTGATGGCGCATAGTCTGGTGGTCACAGCCGAACACTTTTAGGGTTCATTTGCCATTTAATCCATCTGATTATAATTCGTACGTCCCTGAGATCAGCCGGCCGGAGTAGCCGTGCGGTTCTGGGCGCTACAGTCTGGAGCCGAGCGACCGCTACGGTCGCAGGTTCGTATCCTGCCTCAGGCATGTATGTGTGTGATGTCCTTAGGTTAGTTAGGTTTAATTAGTTCTAAGTTCTATGCGACTGATGACCTCAGAAGTTAAGTCACATAGTGCTCAGAGCCATTTGAACCATTTTGAACCCTGAGATCATTTTTGCCGATCTTTTTCTCTCAAATTCTGGGCAATTATGCGAACCATGTAATATTCATATCGGTCGTTGGCCTCCAGACAACGCCGTTTACCGATGCACTCACCGGTCTGATGTAATGACGATGCTGGAAGGCAGAGTTCAGCTTAATTAGAAAATGCAGTAAAATTTTTCTGTACCCTGTTTGATCATTTCAGTAGTATTGCCTCCACCAAAGCAATAAACGTTCATGTAGTGTTCTCAACCAGTAATTATCAATTATTCTATGCTCTTTAAAAGCCATGTTTACTAGCAGAGATAAAATCTATTGACATTCCATTTTAATTAATTAATTCGTGTCTATCTAACCAATAATAACATAAAACATCTTATCTCTACAGCAGGTCAGTGCAAAGGTGGGTTGAAAGTGTGGGCATACAACCTCCAAGACGACCAAGACGACCTTGCCTATAATAGACACTCTCATGGTCAACGAACGAGGTTACTAGTTGAAAAATTTTGAGTTATGGCCTTCATTCTACTGTACAAGAACGCTTCATTATTTTTCATAAGCATAATGAGGTATGTATATAAACTGTACAGCTTTCTGACTAAGACATTGGACAGGGCTATTGATAAGTACAAACATGGTTTAAGAAGACTACTGGGGGTAAAAGTACAAGATCTACAGAAGATAGAGAAACATCAGTGGGTAGAGCATGTACCCAAGCGTTTTACCACACAGCAGGTGCTCTATATGGGAAAATGTCAGTACAGCATTTTACTGAAACCACTGACAGCAGTTCCTAGAATCGCTTGTGATCTAGGCGCTTACTAATTCCGTGTGACAATATGAAGGGGATATGTTTTCCACGTGTTATGAACTGCGTGGCACCTAGTGCAACTTTGCGTGGCGCATACTACAAATCGAAGTTTCGAGAACTGCTCTGTCCACTGATATATGTCATTATTCGGCAGTTCTTGTAGTTTTCGTGTAGTCATTTCCAGGAATACTGGAGATATATCTCAATAACCTTGTATTATATGTAATGCTGTATAAAAATCACATCTATTAAGTTTGTCGTAATGTACGATAAGGGGAATACATGTCAAAGCTAGAGTCTGAAAGAGCGGTTCTAAGCGCTACAGTCTGGATCCGCGCGACCGCTACGGTCGCAGGATCGAATCCTGCCTCGGGCATGGATGTGTGTAATGTCATTTGGTTAGTTAGGTTTAAGTAGTTCTAAGTTCTAGGGGACTGATGACCTCAGAAGTTAAGTCCCATGGTGCTCAGAGCCATTTGAACCCAGCCTAGAGTCTGAAACGATTTAGGTTAAGCAAGTTTTAAGGAGTTCAGATCGTTCAAATTAGCTAAGCTTCAGACTGCTAACAACACTTACAGCTCTTTGACTTAAAATGTGGAAACACCGCGAGAAATTTATTCTTGAACATAAGTGCAGACGTTAACCAACGACGCGCTCTTGTATTTGATCGCCCGCATCTCGTGGTCGTGCGGTAGCGTTCTCGCTTCCCACGCCCGGGTTCCCGGGTTCGATTCCCGGCGGGGTCAGGGATTTTCTCTGCCTCGTGATGGCTGGGTGTTGTGTGCTGTCCTTAGGTTAGTTAGGTTTAAGTAGTTCTAAGTTCTAGGGGACTTATGACCACAGCAGTTGAGTCCCATAGTGCTCAGAGCCATTTGAACCATTTTTTTTGTATTTGATCACGAATGGCATCTACGCAATGTCCTCAACACGTTGCAAGGGTCAGTCATTGTCAGAACAGAGATCTGTACAGATTTGAGTGCGTTATGACTGAGCTAAGTGAACAGGAACATCCCGCTATGACACGTGCTTCCGAAAACAAGGTTGGCAAAGTGTTTGCCTCTCACGAGGCACCGTACCAAATATTGATGTCGCATAGAGGATACGCGGAATCATCCATTTAGTCACAATGTGGATGAAAGCGTATGACGAGTTGTCATGACAGATGGTGATTGCAGAGGACTGTGGCGTAAAATAAGAGAACGACAGCAGCAAAAGTCTTGCGAATCCTGTCAGCACCAAAAACCAAAAGGGGAATCCGATAAGACGGTAAATTTGCAGGAAGAACTGGAATTCGAAGAGAATTCATCAGTGAAGCAAATGCTCGTAGCAGAACAATGCGGTGATGAAGCCATAAAACATGGTCTATGATGCATTCGGAGAGAGTCATTTGGTTGGTTGGTTGATCTGAGGAAGGGGACCAAATAGTGAGATCATCGGTCCCATCAGATTAGGTTATGATTCGGGAGGAGATCGGTCGTACCCTTTCAAAGGAACCATCCCGGCATTTGGGTGAAGCGATTTAGGGAAATCACTGAAACGCTAAACTAGCATGGCCGGACGCGGATTTGAACCGTCGTCCTCCAGAATGTGAGTGCAGCGTGCTATTCACAGCGCCACCTCGCTCATTAATGTCGTTTGGTCGTATCAGTCTTGTTTCAGGCTGTTTCCGACTTCTGGCCGAGTTTACGTCCTAACAGTGAAACATGGCAGGTGTTCAGCGAAAATTTGGGTGTAGTATTTCATGGGCGCAAATGTTCGTCTGCAGAGTGCATTACTACAAGGATTATGTGAGTATTTTGGCTTATGAGGTCCAGACCACAGTAGAATGGTGATGGCGGCCGCTGTGGCCAAGCGGTTGTAGGCGCTTCAGTCCGGAACCGCGCTGCTGCTACGGTAGCAGGTTCGAATCCTGTCTCGTGCATGGATGTGTGTGTAGTTGATAGTTTAGGGGACTGATGACCTCAAATGTTAAGTCCCATAGTGCTTAGAGCCATTTGAACCATTTTTTAAAACGGTGATGGGCCCATGTTTACACAGCTCGCATCGTCCACGTGTGGCTTTTCTGAGAGTGAGTCTCATTTGTTGTATTTCCCCTGGCCACTACAGTCACTAAACCTCAGTATAATTAGGCCCTTGTGGTCTACGTTGAAGAGAACGGTGCGTGATCGCTATCCACATCCATCTTCGTTACCTAATCTTGCCAGTATCCTGCAGGAAGTATAGTATACGATTCCCTGCAAAACAATTCGGGGTCTGATTTGATCCATTTCGAGGCCTCTGGAAACTATGGAATGCAAATCGTTCCCCTACACCGCTTTGTTATTTCAGTTTTTAAAATAATTGAAAAGCCACGATCGCTTCAGTATCGGTTACTAGGTGACCGGTTTCAGCACTCTGAAGGTTCAATCATCGGATCTGTGAAGGTATAACATAACAGGTTTGAGGGAGGTCTTACATGAGTTAACTATATACACTCCTGGAAATTGAAATAAGAACACCGTGAATTCATTGTCCCAGGAAGGGGAAACTTTATTGACACATTCCTGGGGTCAGATACATCACATGATCACACTGACAGAAGCACAGGCACATAGACACAGGCAACAGAGCATGCACAATGTCGGCACTAGTACAGTGTATATCCACCTTTCGCAGCAATGCAGGCTGCTATTCTTCCATGGAGACGATCGTAGAGATGCTGGATGTAGTCCTGTGGAACGGCTTGCCATGCCATTTCCACCTGGCGCCTCAGTTGGACCAGCGTTCGTGCTGGCCGTGCAGACCGCGTGAGACTACGCTTCATCCAGTCCCAAACATGCTCAATGGGGGACAGATCCGGAGATCTTGGTGGCCAGGGTAGTTGACTTACACCTTCTAGAGCACGTTGGGTGGCACGGGATACATGCGGACGTGCATTGTCCTGTTGGAACAGAAAGTTCCCTTGCCGGTCTAGGAATGGTAGAACGATGGGTTCGATGACGGTTTGGATGTACCGTGCACTATTCAGTGTCCCCTCGACGATCACCAGTGGTGTACGGCCAGTGTAGGAGATCGCTCCCCACACCATGATGCCGGGTGTTGGCCCTGTGTGCCTCGGTAGTATGCAGTCCTGATTGTGGCGCTCACCTGCACGATGCCAAACACGCATACGACCATCATTGGCACCAAGGCAGAAGCGACTCTCATCGCTGAAGACGACACGTCTCCATTCGTCCCTCCATTCACGCCTGTCGCTACACCACTGGAGGCGGGCTGCACGATGTTGGGGCGTGAGCGGAAGACGGCCTAACGGTGTGCGGGACCGTAGCCCAGCTTCATGGAGACGGTTGCGAATGGTCCTCGCCGATACCCCAGGAGCAACAGTGTCCCTAATTTGCTGGGAAGTGGCGGTGCGGTCCCCTACGGCACTGCGTAGGATCCTACGGTCTTGGCGTGCATCCGTGCGTCGCTGCGGTCCGGTCCCAGGTCGACGGGCACGTGCACCTTCCGCCGACCACTGGCGACAACATCGATGTACTGTGGAGACCTCACGCCCCACGTGTTGAGCAATTCGGCGGTACGTCCACCCGGCCTCCCGCATGCCCACTATACGCCCTCGCTCAAAGTCCGTCAACTGCACATACGGTTCACGTCCACGCTGTCGCGGCATGCTACCAGTGTTAAAGACTGCGATGGAGCTCCGTATGCCACGGCAAACTGGCTGACACTGACCGTGGCGGTGCACAAATGCTGCGCAGCTAGCGCCATTCGACGGCCAACACCGCGGTTCCTGGTGTGTCCGCTGTGCCGTGCGTGTGATCATTGCTTGTACAGCCCTCTCGCAGTGTCCGGAGCAAGTATGGTGGGTTTGACACACCGGTGTCAATGTGTTCTTTTTTCCATTTCCAGGAGTGTACATTACAGTTGTTAGAGAACCACATACCTGAAACGTGGATTAACATGTATAAAACCGTAAGGACATCATGACACATGAGGTAGACCATCTGATAAAAATCATTGTCACAACCAATAAAAAATAATAAAACACTGCTCTCATGGTCGTTCATTCCATAAAATATAAAACTGAAGTCACCAGATAAAACTACCACTGCTCGCCTAACACCGGTCGGCATCGTCACTGCCCTATACCGCGCAGGCTTACCTGCTGTGATTCTAGCGGTTCACAACCGGCCACGACTCCAAGTAGCGCACACACAGTCCCACAGTATAATCACTCATTACTATTAAAACACAACTTTACTATAGCTGCTTGTCACATACTCATGCAAAGCCCACATTTGCGCATACATTTCCTGTACATACTATAATCACTATAAAGTACGTCAATTACGAAGTAAAAGCGTCTGGTGGCCGTTTGACAACCGCTAGAATCACAGCAGGTAAGCCTGCGCGAAATAGGGTAGTGTTGATGCCGACCGGTGTTAGGAGAGCAGTGGTAGTTTCGTCTGGTGACTTCAGTTTTATATTTTATGGAAAGAACGACCATGAGAGCAGTTTTTTATTATTTTTATGGGTTTTGACAATGATTTTTATCAGATGGTCTTCCTCATATGTCGTTCATACGGTTTTATAAATGTTAATCCACGTTTCAGGTATGTTGTTCTGTAATAATTGTAATGTATATAGTTTACTCATGTAAGCCCTCCCTCAAACCTGTTATGTTATACCTTCAGAGATCCGATGATGGCACCTTCAGAGTGCTGAAACTGGTCATCTAGTAACCGATATTGAAACGATCGTGGCTTTTCAATTATTTTAAAAACAGAGTGATTGCCCCACGACACACCATGTGTTCACTGATATTTTAGTGTTTCCTTATTTTTGTCCACCTTTTGTATTTATTGTCTACTTGTTCAATTCGGCCTTTCCTTACAATGACTAGGATGATCGATGAATTCAGTTTGAGACCCAAGGTGGAATGGAGTAGTGCAATCTAACATTGGATGGTTGGAAGTTCCCAAACTCTCAAACAGCAGAGTTCGTTTATAGGGTGGGAGCCGTGGACTTCCTCGTTACAGACTAACTGCACAAGTGGCATTAACGGCACAGTGTGAGTCCAGCATTAAGGGCAGCGAACAGTCCGCTCCAGGGACTCCGCGACCCACGCAGCTGCCGGCTATGGTGCAGTGGAGCTGGCGGTGGATGCGCCGACGGCCAGCTTCGCTCTCTCGCCGTGCTCCACTATAGACGTTAATGCAGACGGCGGCGTAAATCCGCAGGGCGCAACGTGCGAGGCGTCACCTCTCGCCTGGTCATTCGCTGGAACGTACCCGCAGAGTCCTCATGCCTACGGACCACGGATGGCATCTGGCCCGAGACGTCCATTCATCAGGGCCTCCGACAGTACTCGAATTTGTCTGATAAAGCGTACGGAACACGACACGGTGTGACAAAATTTAAATTTAAACAGTAACTTTAGAATGCTAGCAGTCCATGGCCCTCTCTGTGCATGATATACAACAGGCTCTAGATACCGGCTCCCAGGTTGATGCCATATTTCTCAACTTCCGAAAGGCGTTCGACTAAGTTTCGCACTCTCACTTGCTACAAAAAGTGCGTGCTTACGGTCTATCCGATGACATATGCGGTTGGTTAGAAAGTTTTCTAACAGACAGGGAGCAGTATGCCGTCCTGAACGGGGTCAGTTCAACAGAAACAAGCGTAACTTGAGGTGTGCCCCAGGGCACCGTAATAGGCCCTGTGCTTTTTACGATTTACATAACCGATCTGGTTGATGGTGATGTGTCGACAGAAGTGCCGACACAGTGTGGTTTGAGGAGACCGATATGCACGCTATAAGCTCACGCAGGATGGCGTGAGGTCTGAAACAGGATACGTAATGAATGCTATAAAGAAAAGTACGTAGCTTCTGGAATACTTAACTTTAATCCATCATTTGTATACATCGTTCTTGATGAGACATGCTTCATACGATAACTATCAATTGCTATGGCGCCTTGCTAGGTCGTAGCCATTGACTTAGCTGAAGGCTATTCTAACTATCTGCTCTGCAAATGAGCGAGGCTTCGTCAGTGTGCATCGCTAGCTAAGTCGTCCGTACAACTGGGGCGAGTGCTAGTCCGTCTCTCGAGACATGCCGTGTGGTGGCGCTCGGTCTGCGATCACTGACAGTGGCGACACGCGGGTCCGACATGTACTAATGGACCGCGGCCGATTTAAAGCTACCACCTAGCAAGTGTGGTGTCTGGCGGTGACACCACAGATGGTATTGACAGCGGCATGAGACTGTTTGCCGATGATGCTGCAGTCTACAGGAAAGTAATGTCACACGGAAGTTGTGAACAAATCAATGAGGATTTACAGAAAATAAATGCGTGGAGTAATGACTGGCAGTTATCTCTCAATATAAGTGTAACCTACTACGTAGCCGTATAACAAGGCGAAAATCCTCATTAATGTACGAGTCTTTGGAAGCGGTAACGTCCGTCAAGTATCTGGGTGTGACTATTCGAAATTATCTCAAATGGAATGATCAGATTACACAAGTAACGGGTAAGGCGAACTCTAGATTGCGGTTTATTGGTAGAATCCTGAAGCGATGCACTCCTTCAACAAACGATATAGCTTACAATACGTTAGTTCGTCCAGTCTTAGAGTATTGTTCGTCTGTATGGGACCCTTACCAGTTGGGTCTGATTCAAGGGATTGAGAAGGTCCAAATAAGAGCGGCGAGATTCGTGACTGGTACATTTAGCCATCGCGAGAGCGTAACAAATCTCATAGAAAGTTTGAAGTGGGACACACTTGCAGATAGACGACGCGCTAAACAGAAGGGGCTGCTCACTAAATTCCGAAATCCGATCTTCACCGAGGATGTAGAGCATATTTTACTACCACCAACTTTCAAATCGCGCAATGATCAGCATTCAAAGATAAGGGAATTAAGAGGTCGTACTGAGGCGTTCAGACAGTCGTTTTTCCTTCGCGCGATCTGTGAGTGGAACGGGGGGGGGGGGGGAATATGACTTTGGCGAGAATTGTGCCCTCCGCCACACACCGCTTGGTGGATAGCGGAATATATATGTAGATGTAGACCTAAAGACGTGCAGGGACCTCCTGACTGCCATCTGCTTTACATATACTATGTCAAGTTTTCGATTACTGTCTCTAGATTTTCTTGCTTATTTTTCACCATCGTAAGATTTTGATAATATTTACATTTCAAAGGCTTCTTCATTTTCAGATCCCGTTTACTTCATTCATCCTTCGTTATAGCTATAAAGGAAGAAAACTGTTATCCGAGTGTCGCATCTTCAGTTAAGAATGGGGAGTAAAGTACTGCTTTCTACAAAAAAAAGGGGGGGGTCCAGAAAACAATTTGCACTACACGCAGCGAAAGTGTTGCCATATTCGACGTCATTGTGAAGCAAAATGTCTGTCAACATATTCACAGCTTTCTGTAAGGATACACTTTGAGAAATATGAGACCTGAAAAATAATTTAGAAACCTAAAGAAATCTCCTGACAAGAGAGTTTGCTGTTAATGAAGCGATCACTTGTATCAGCTACAAATAGTGCACATGGCGGCAGAACGAGGCAAACCGTTTACCTATGCCAAGTTCATCACAGAGTGTACAACGGAAGCAGGAAAAGACTCGTGTCCTTCAAAAGCCGGTTTGTTTAGAAGTATCAGCCTTTCGGCAACTTCTCTTGTGCGGAAACCAAAAGAAACTGGAAAGTGCATGGTGCTACACGCTAGGTAGTCCTTGTGGTATTCTCTGACGCTGGATCAGTCTGCTGATATCTAGACTGCTTCAGAACTCCTCGTATTCATTCATGGTGCCTATTTAAAGTAACATAAATGTCGGTACCCGCCTGCAGTGTGCATGGAACGACAACTCGAAGAGAGATTCTCATGGAAATGTAAAAACATTTGCAAGACTATGAGCTTCAATGGAATCAGCTTTGATGTGTTAGAGTTTAAGGGGAAAATATCATGGCTGGAGTGAGTAAGGGTCTGGTGGCCCTAACCAGGATTCAGTTGAAAGATTTGCCAATTCCGGGCGCCCTGTTCATTCAGTGCTTCGCAAAACAGGAAGCGCTCTATGGAGAATGCTGAGATATTTCTACCGTACTGATAACAATCGTTTCTGCTGTGAACTTCAATCGATGACATGCACTCAACCACCTTCTTTCTCAGGCTTTCCTTGAAGAAATTTATTCCGAATTTTGTGACTTGCCGGCCGCTGTGGCCGAGCGGTTCTAGGCGCTTCAGTCCGGACACGCGCTGCTGCTACGATCACACGTTTGAATACTGCCTCGGGCGTGGATGTGTGTGATGTCCTTAGGTTACGTTTAAGTAGTTCTAAGTCTAGGGGACTGATGACCTCAGATGTTAAGTCCCATAGTGCTTAGAGCCATTTTGAACCATTCTGCAACTTGCACTATCACACAGCGGTAAGGTAGCTATGGTACAGTTTCTTTTGCTTTTGGGTGTCCGAAACGAAATAGTAGTTTTACCGACTGGAAAAGAAAACACTGATCTTCAGCTGTCAAACCCTACCTGGCTGTCATCGTTGACAATTTTGGTCGACATCACATCACATATGAACGAACTCAAGTTGAAACTTTAGGGAGAGGGTAGCCTCGTCTGTGATGTCTACAGAATAATCAAAGAATTTTGGAGAAAGTTGTCATTGTTTGAAACGCAGCGGCAAGGAGTAATCTTTTATCATTTCCACTATAATTTTGGAGAAAGTTGTCATTGTTTGAAACGCAGCGGCAAGGAGTAAACTTTTATCATGTCCACTATTTCAAAGAGATTTTTGCTACAATTCCCGAAGATGTCAGTGTCTGTTTTCTCACAAAAATTATTCGTGGTTTAAAAAAGCATACACAGACGGAAAAAAGTCGCAGCACCAAGAAAGAGTTGTGCGACATAAACTAAAGTCGGCAGACGTTGTTATAGATCCGAAAGATTATGTCTATTCAAATTTCACGCCATTCGCATGAAAGTGGCGCTAGCAGCGCCACTATGAACACGCAAGTCAGATTTGTTTAAAACACACTCTAACGGTCGTGAGTGTTAGCTCTTTTTGAGACATGGTGAACTGATGTTAATCAAGAATGTCTTTAAGGCAACAGAGTCATCATTATCAGCATATCACTGAGTTTGAACGGGGTCGTGTAACTGGGGTACAAAAATCTGGCCGATCCTTCTGTGATACTAAGAAAGACTTGGCAGGAATGTAGCCACGGTACGTGACTGCTGGCAACGGTTGTCACGGGAATGTACGGTTTCAAGATGAACGAGATACGAACGGCAGGATGATGATTCTGCAAGACTGCAGTAATACCTGGCAGAAATGTAGCCACTGTACATGATTGCTGGCACAGGTGGTCACGAAAAGGTATGGTCACAAGATGACCGAGATACGAATGGTCACGTGAAGCTACCGAGAGGGAAGACCATCGTTTTGTGGACTGGCAAGACAGCCAATCCACAAGGACGGGAGGCCGAAGGGCACGCGTTTAAGCTCACGCAGGATGGCGTGAGGTCTGGAACGGGTCAAGGTCTTATAGTAGCAAAAATAGTACGTAGCTTCTGGAATACTTAACTTTTATCCATAATTGGTGAACATCGGTCTGACGGTACATGCATCACAAGATAAATAGCAATTGATAATGGCGTCTTGCTAGGTCGTAGCAAATGACGTAGCTGAAAGCTAAGCTGACTATCGTCTCGGCAAATGAGAGCGTAATTTGTCAGTGAACCATCGCTAGCAAAGTCGGCTGTACAACTGGGGCGAGTGCTAGGAAGTCTCTCTAGACCTGCCGTGTGGCGGCGCTCGGTCTGCAATCACTGATAGTGGCGACACGCGGGTCCGACGTATACTACCGGACCGCGGCCGATTTAAAGGCTACCACCTAGCAAGTGTGGTGTCTGGCGGTGACACCAGACATCGTGTTCGGCGTATGACCCTGGCGCATCGACTGCATCTTCAGCTGCAATTTGAACAGCAGTTGGCCCCACAGTGACATAACGAGCTGTTACAAATCGGTTGTAATTGAAGAACAGCTCCGAGCCAGAGCACCTGTACCGTGCATTGTACAGCACTGACCCCAGGCCCGCCATTTGTGACTTCAGTGGTGGCATGCAGAAGGTGGAAGTCTGTTTTGCTCTCTGATGTAGGCTGTTTGTGCCTCGATGCTAGTGATGGTCATTAGGGAGGCCAGTTGAGAGCCTGCAGCCAACCTGTCTGCGTTCTAGGCACACTGGACTTACACCTGGAATTATGGTCTGGGTTGCGATTTCGTAGGCAGATCACACTCACACAGACTTAAAGACTGTACGTGAATCGGATGATTTGACCTGCGGTGCTGCCATTTCGTGAACATCATTCCAGGAGATGTTTTCCAACAGCCGGCCGGAGTGGCCGAGCGGTTCTAGGCGCTTCAGTCTGGAACCGCGCGACCGTTACTGTCGCAGGTTCGAAACCTTCCATCGCGCATGGGTGTGTGTGATGTCCTTAGGTTAGTTAGGTTTACGTAGTTCTGTGTTCTAGGGGACTGATGACCTCAGAAGTTAAGTCCCACAGTACTCAGAGCCATTTGAACCATTTAGCGTTAATCACTTAAATATGACACCTACACAAATGTATTCCCCGAATTTCATTTCTCTGCATTAATTACTTTTTGCGTGTTGCCATTTTTCTCCGTCAGTATATCTTGGAGAGGTTTTCAGATCTTGAAAAAACTAGTCACCCTTTCCAGAACGCGCTTATTGTATCGTTGATGATCTGCCAGTTGCAGCTCATTGGTTAGACAGAAAAATGCTTTTGTGAAAGACAAGCACAGGGAAGGAAAATTTCCCGAATCCTGCTGCTGATTACTCGACGCTGACTTTCCGAAAACGACGAAATTTGCAGCTGGTATGGCGTCAGTGTATGAAACAACTTCCGTTTGCGAGCAAAAATTTTCAGAGATGAACGTCGAACGAGACTGTATGGAGAATATTTCAATGCAATTCTCTTGATTGCATGCAGCAATACAAAACGAAACACTGGTGATTTATTGGAAGCCAAAAGCCGGTTTCATGAAAGTCACTAAAGTTTTCTGGTGCTTAGTTTGTGACATTCGTATATGTGCGGACTAGATCTCATGTAACTACATTTATGCTAGCGTCACATTCTTTGATAACTTCTTGGTAATGGTTCAAACGGCTCTGAGCACTATGGGACTTAACATCTATGGTCATCAGTCTCCTTGAACTTAGAACTACTTAAACCTAACTAACCTAAGGACAGCACACAACACGCAGTCATCACGAGGCAGAGAAAATCCCTGACCCCGCCGGGAATCGAACCCGGGACCCGGGCATGGGAAGCGAGAACGCTACCGCACGACCACGAGCTGCGGGTAACTTCTTGGTAAATTAATATGTTGATTGTTCTAGTTTCTTGTGCGTTGCAAGCCACTCACCCATGGTTATTCACACGGTTTGCCGAACTTATGGTCAGGCAGGAAGGAGTAAGCGCAACTTACTGAGATGCAGTATATTGTACGGGTGCGTCTCGTTCCACCGAGTTGTGAGTGAGAACTCGTCCACAAAGAAACCTTTACATAAGTGCCTGAGAAAATTCTAATAATATGGTTCAACACGTAAACGATGATATTTTCGCGAATTTACATTGTCTCGAAATCGATGCAGCTATCTATAAGCAATCCTCGAGCATTAGAACGTCACGTCGGATGATGTCCCACTTTAGAGGAGTTCTGCGCCTACACCTCCAACAACTGCTGGCAGTTAATGAGATTTGGTCTTTCTCTCGACGTCTTGCAGCGAATAAGGGTACGGCTGTTACTGTTTCTTTCAGACTCCGGGCTAGTCATACTTCAGTGGAAAGACAGTTTCATTGTAGGTCGTCTGCACGAACTCCTAGTCATACTTGGCAACATGAACAGTATGTAGAAGACTTTTAGATGTTCATCCTTGTGATTGGAGATGGGAGACTTTGGCCGTTCACTTATGTAAGAAAATGAAATACCTATAGTTGTCCGTATGATGTCATTTAATGTACAGCTACCAGTTTCGATGATGTCGCGTCCCAAACGTGGGTTTTACTTGAGATTGAGCGACACGGTTCGTAACCACAGATAAGCTGATTGGCAGTAGTGAGACGGAGACTGTTGACCCAGCTAAGAAGTTTCAATCCCTGGTGTGTAGGTAGAAAAAGGCTGGGAGATAACTGAAGCATCCTCCAGAAACGTTTAACAATCTGAAGTTTATTCAAAATACACGGAACAAATCCTAACTGCTCTGGCTGTTTCGAATGAGCGGCCAAATCTGACACAGAGACGGCGTATGACAGCCACCGTACCGTTTACTCTTCGAATGCGACCCACACGACTAACTCTGAGTCCCACAGCTGCTGCCTACCTGCTCATCAGCTCTCCCTGCAGCACCTCGCGTCAGACCAACTGACCTCTCCGTCTCGTCTCCTGTCTGCCCTTCACTGCTTACTCACTGCCCCGGAGCGTCTCTTCCCCTTCAACCCCGCCGGCTATTGCCTTGACGTAATTTGCCTCCGTATTGGCTGTCATTGTGCACTATTCTTCAATGATTCTTCAGAGGCTAGGTAGAGGGGTAGAGACGCCTCTCTGAATATGGTCACACATTGCATCTACATCTACAAGGATACTCTGCAAATCACATTTGAGAGCCTGGCAGAGGGTTCATCGAACCACCATCACAATTCTCTATTATTCCAATCTCGTACAGCGCGCGGAAAGAATGAACACCTATATCTTTCCGTACGAGCTCTGATTTCTCTTATTTTATCTTGGTGACCGTTCCGCCCTATATAAGTCGGTGTTAACAAAATATTTTTGCATTCGGAGGAGAAATTTGGTGATTGGGATTTCGTGAGAAGATTTCGTCGCAAGGAAAAACGCCTTTCTTTTAGTGATTTCCAGCCATAATCCTGTATCATTTCTGTGACACTCTCTCCCATATTTCGCGATAATACAAAACGTGCTGCCTTTCTCTGAACTTTTTCGATGTACTCCGTCAGACCCACCTGGTAAGGATCCCACACCGCGCAGCAGTTTTCTATAAGAGGACGGACAAGCGTAGTGTAGGTAGTCTCCTTAGTAGGTCCGTTACATTTTCTAAGTGTCCTGCCAATAAAACACAGCCTTTGGTTAGCCTTCCCCACAACATTTTCTATGTGTTCTCTCCAATTTAAGTTGTTGATAATTGTAATACCTAGGTATTTAGTTGAATTTACGGCTTTTAGATTGGGTTGACTTCTCGTGTAACCGAAGTTTAACGCGTTCCTTTTAGTACTCATGTGAATGACCTCACGCATTTCGTTATTTAGGGTGAACTGCCACTTTTCGCACCATTCAGATATTTTTTCTAAATCGTATTGCAGTTTGTTTTGATCTTCTGACGACTTTATTAGTCGATAAACGACAGCGTAATCTGCAAACAACCGAAGACGGCTGCTCAGATTGTCTCCCAAATATATATACTTAGATAAGGAACAGCAAAGGGCTTATAACACTACCTTGGGGGACGCCTGAAATCACTTATGTTTTACTCGATGACTTTCCGTCAATTACTACGAACTGTGACTTCTCTGACAGGAAATAGTATATCCAGACACATAACTGAGACGATATTCCATAACCACGCAATTTTACGACGAGCCGCTTGTGTGGTACAGTGTCAAAAGTCTTCCGGAAACCCAGGAATACGGAATCGATCAGAAATCCCTTGTCAATAGCACTGAGCACTTCATGTGAATAAAGAGCTAGTTGTGCTTCACATGAACGATGTCGTCTACACCCATGTTGACTGTGTGTCAATAGACCGATTCCTTCGAGGTAATTCATAATGTTCGAACACAATATATGTTATAAAATCCTGCTACATATCGACGGTACCTACATGGGCCTGTAATTTAGTGGATTACTCCTACTACCCTTCTTGAATATTGGTGTGACCTGTGCAACTTTCCAGTCTATGGGTACGGATCTTTCGTCGAGCGAACGGTTGTATATGTTTGTTAAGTATGCAGCTAATGCATCAGCATACTCCGAAAGGTTCCTAATTGGTTTACAGTCTGGACCAGAAGGCTTGCTTTTATTAAGTGATTTGAGTTGCTTCACTACTCCGAGGATATTTACTTCTACGTTACTCATGCTGGCAGCTGTTCTCGGTTCGAATTCTGGAATATTCACTTCATCTTCTTTTGTGAAGGCATTTCGGAAGGCTGTGTTTAGTAAATCTGCTTTGGAAGCACTGTCTTCGATAGTATCTCCATTGTTATCGCGCAGAGAAGGAATTGACTGTTTCTTGCCGCTAACATACTTCACATACGACCAGAATCTCTTTGGATTTTCTGCCAGGTTTCGAGACAAAGTTTGCTGTGGAAACTGTTATAGGTGTCTCGCATTGAACTCCCCGCTAAGTTTCGAGCTTCTGTAAAGGATCGCCAGTCTTGGGGATTTTGCGTCTGTTTAAATTTGGCATGTTTGTTTCGTTGTTTCTGCAACAGTTTTCTAACCAGTTTCGTGTACCAAGGAGGATCAGATCCGTCGTTTGTTAGTTTATTTGATATAAGCCTCTCAATTGCTGCCGATACTATTTCTTTAAACTGAAGCCACATCTGGTCTACACTTATATTACTAATTTGGAATGAGTGGACATTGTCTCTCAGGAAGGCGTCAAGTGAATTTTTATCTGCTTTTAGGAATAGGTATATTTTTCGCTTATTTTTTGAGGATTCTCAACGCTACGCGCCGTTCACATCCATCTGCCCAACACTACAATGGCAGACAACAATGTAAACTAGCCACAGACTGCACACATTACAGACAGTGATTTTCATACAGAGCGCTACGTAACGTTGCCAATAAGAAAACATAAACAGCCTACTTACACAATATTCAATGTCGCTACGACAACCCTGTGTTCACTAATCCCTATATCGGTTTTGATGCTGGTTATTAACTCAGGATTATTTGTTGCTTAGAGGTCAAGTGTGTTTTCACAACTGTTTACTATTCGCGTGGGCTCATGAACTAACTGCTCGAAATAATTTTCAGAGAATATGTTTAGCACAATTTCGGATGATATTTAATGAGTACCTCCAAATTAAACTTGTATTTTCGTAAACATATCGAAGGTAAATTGAAGTCACCACCAACTATTATCGTATGAGTCGGGTACGTGTTTGAAATTAAACTCAAGTTTTCGTTGAACTTTTTAGCAACTGTATCATCTGAACTGGGAGGTCCTAAGCCCTGTACTGGCTTCTCATCACGCAGTGCTGTCCCCACCAGAAGGCCCTCTCTCTTTCTCCCTCTCTCCCCATGCTCTCTCTCTAACCAGAATTGCCGTATGCCTATTAACTTTAATTCCAATCCTTATCAAGGACCCCGTTGTCAAAAGTACACAGAGCCCCCTTTGTGCCTTTACGGCTTCTAGCTTTTAGGTCGTTGTTAAACACGGCTGCCCATCAGCCTGGCATCGGCCAGCCAGCCCGCTTTCGGGTCTGTGGCTCCTCTCGCCACGCCTAAATACATTACTGTTGCCTCTTTACAGTTTCTCATTTTGTTATCAACAATGCCTTAACAATTCCCCGTTGTGTTACTAATAATGAAATTCACACTTGGGATATGACAGAGCTTCAGTGAACTATCTTCAGGCCTTAGCTGATGCCGCGAGGGTTACACCATCCGTATACACGATATGTTAGTGTCCAACATCTGTGGCCACTGACACAACGTGTATCTCTTTCATTTCATTACTGAGGATATTCAAGTTATGTCACAAAAATGCTCAACAAAACTTGTGGTTTTTCTATGAAAATCAGTGTGGAGAACACGTATTTCAAACAATGGTCAATTGGCATTAGCACAATTTTTCCTCTTCTTTTCTCCTGTGAATGCGGAAATACTTCATTGACACAAACCTTAATATGGAGAAATGATCGTCTCGATAAAGTAAAGGAAACGAGATCTCGTACTGAAAACTTTAAGTGCTCATTTTTCCGAAGCGCTGTTCGAGAATGGAATGGTAGAGAAAAACTCCTAAGGCGCTTCGACGAACCGTTTGCCGGACACTTAAGTATGAATTGCAGAGTAGCCTTATACATGTAGACGTAGTAAGGAAACTGACAACTGTTCTCAGACACACCACAGACAGTTCCTGATTGACCTTACAAAAGAGTGGACGTTCGTCAAATTATGGTTGTAACGAAAATTGTGAAGGCATTGCCAGCGTAATAATTCTTGGCAGTAATACCGCATTAGCTGGTAGATTCCAAAACCAACATGACTCGGTATTTCGGCAATCCATCTGTTCACCATCTCCTGCAGGGACGTTGCTGGTGCTACTTCTGCAGAACCCCGCTGAAAACGGTCATCGTGTATGTGTCTCCGTAGGTTACACGGCACACGTGCCACCTATCATAGTTACTGCCCCAAAGACTTGGCTTGCAGCCCATAATAGACTACCGGCGCCGACGATACCTCGCACCCGGGCTATCCATAAGCACTAGTTATATCCACACCAAAGAACCTTGTGCCTTGATGCGGAATAATACAGAGTTCTCCATGCCACTAACTGGAAACCCCCTGTCTTTATGTAACAAGTTGCCTGCCAACCTAATTCCAACTGACAGCTTATAAACACTGCCCCACTCTTTGGCAAAATATTAAGTGGCGCCGTAGCACTAGTATTTCAGTCATTACAGTGTTCCGTTATGAAATTACAATACCCTTTCAGCAGCGGTTTATAAAACAAAAGAAAGCCTTTAACTAGCACGTCCTCAATCAGAACCGATAATTTTTTTTTATATTCATAGAATCAATAATCTGTGCGTTTCTGTAGAGTTATCACTCATTTTTGTAATGTGTTGGTCTTTTACACTCCTCATATACAGTACACGCATCGTCTAAGATAATGGATGAAGCCCATTTCAGTTTTCGTAAGTACTTAACAAATTTTGGTCTCCATTGACGGTTTAATTAGCCGTGGATGTCCAGCCATATAATTCAAAAACCCGTTCCTTCTTCAGGAAACAGTTTCCTATAATTCCAATAATTGTTTTATTTTCTATTACTCTGTTCTTTCGTGGTTTATCCATTCACTTAATTCTTGATATGTCTCTCAATCACCACGATTCAAATAATTACACACCGCTATGTTGCCCTTCCGTATATTACTGTGTTTCATACATACAGATTCAGAAACATTTTCTCGCTGGATCAATGTTTTGAATCAGTTTATTTCTCTTCATACGGAATGCCTTTTTTATTTATCCATTACTTTTCTGTCTCTTAGACACTGATTTGATGATTTAAACCACCTTATTGCATTGTAGCACATCACATCTGAGGAAGTTGTAGTCATGAAGCTGTTTTATATATTTGAAAGCATCTATATGAACTCATTCAAACATGATGGGGCTTCGTCACTTCCTCTACAGCACATTCCATCTCTCCTTGCAGCAACACATGAATCCCACCTTACCCAAATTGTACAGACGAATGTACAAATTATTGTTTCCTTAGGACTTTACTTCCGGCAAACTTCTTAGAGCGCTGCTCGTTTCTGGAAAACAGTGGAAGCATTCTGCATTCGCAAAAAAGTCCTATTGTTCTTAGTATTCTGTGGAATGGCCTGTTTCTTAAACTCATCGTAATTAATGTAAAATTGCTTAGTTCATATCGTGTGTTATGTACTAATCTTGTGAGAGGTATCTGTTGATTGCTAAAAGAACATAAGTACCACCATACATTTTGTTTCAAAAACAGCTAGGAGAAAGCGAACACTAAGAAGCCATAACGTGCATAACGAAGTTCTTATTCTGTAGGGTTGCACATTAGTTGAAGAATCAACCACTTCAGTTATCTCACTGGTGAATTGTTAGTCAGAAAAATTTCAGTCTTCATTTCTCGCTTACGTATAATATTATTTCTCCTACCTGTCGTATCAAATAATAAAAACAGGAAAGTTGTGAGGTACCCTTTAGGTTCGGGCCACATGTTATTTCTTTATATTCTAATTCTACAATTTTTTTATCGCGTCTGCAGACATCTTGTAGCATTCAGTGAGTAAAGCGGTACTGCAGAATGTACACAGTTGTGAGTAAAATTTCAGTCCCCACACTGGGTGAAGAAGCCAGTGGACGGTGGTATGAGTCGCTGTGGCTTTTATTTCGATACTAGCGCTTCTGTCTCTAAAGTCACTCTGCACCTAACGACTCTAGTTTCGAAAGATCGACTATGTTTCTCTTATACCCTACGCGTATCTCTTATACTTCCACATAAATATGTACGTCCGGAGGATGGATTTTCTTGCAGCTAGTCAGTGGTATTCTTTGAGAAATCACTTATGGACTTCCTTCTAAGTAATCGTTCATCCATTATATCAATGTGCAACAGGCACATCTGCATTTTCCACACAACTGCACGTGTACCTCAAGAACCTGTCTTGTCAATGCTATTTTATGTATTAACTTATATACTGAGTGTGTTTCCATCTCTGCTTAGTCTTATCACTACCATCAGCATCGCGCAGCCCGCCGTGCTTTCCATAACAGATTAACCTCTCCCAACTGTGACCTGTTCCGCTTGACGAAGTTTCCAAACGTCCTCATTTATTTGGAATAGCTTCACTAGTCATAAATCTTTCGCAACATCGAATGTCAACACCCCACTGTATGTTGTCACATACAAACTTCCACACATCTCCACGCACTCCATTTCCTCCACCAGAATATTTTATACCTCCTTCATCTCCCAGACTTCTAAAACGTTCCTACTCATTCATTCAACTGTAATTTTTATCTTTTATTCTGAATGAAACGCAAACTCTATCTTCTCCATGCATTACCGAAATCCTGCGCACCTCCTAACACCATATATCCTATCTCTTGAAACCTGCTGTTATTGATCCCATAGTTTATTTTATATTTTTTCCTTACAAATCTTATGTATATCTCAATTTTATCGCAGAAGATGTTATAAGATAGAAATCTACGCACACCAGTACCTGCGTACAAGTTTCAGATTATCGCTGTCATCCTGATTAATACCTTTATATGGAAATTTTAATGTATAATTTCAAAGGCATCAAAACGGAAACATTGTCATTGTCCTTCGCCTTCTACGTAGAAATCGTAGCCATCTGAGTAGAAATGTAAACAATAATAGAAAATCGCGTACCAGTTAGTGACTAAATTGTTGTGATGAATTCTTCTCGGGTTATCAGCCGAGTTGTGGCGTCGTCTTGTCGCAACATTTCAAGGAGTTTCGTACCCATCATCTTCCGGCGACTTTGCCAGAAGATGATGAGTACGAAACTCATTAAACGTTGCGAAAAGACGACTTCACCACTCGGCTGATAACCCGAGAAGAATTCATCAGTGGAATACGCCGGGAAAGTTTGCAATCTCATACACTGAATTGTCGTCATAGTCTTCTGCTTAGTGTCGCTCGTCTGTCGCTCATTTCATTCTTCATAGTGTCACGAATGCTCGTCTAACTTTTTTTTTACCAAATTATTCGTAGACTACATTTGGCTGTGACCTAACATTCATCTCCGGTTTCGCCATCGTTACTGATTCCTGTCTTCTACTGCACCTCGCGGCACGCCGTTTCATTGCTATCGAAATCGCTTTCCTGTGTCAATTCGTCCAGTGACATTCCGACCCCTTTGTTTCCACAACTGTCACCAGGCTTAGAATCTTTGCAGCCATCGTTATAGGCAGTTATCCATCTCCCAGTTCCTGTTTAAATAGACAAAGGGTTTACCGTTAACCACTAATCTCAACAACTCTCGTACCGAATTCGATCCTCTGAGGCGATAATCCCAACGTCCCTCTCCAACTCCAGCCACGTTAACGACTTCATTTTGCTCCACTGCATGAACATAAGCATAAGCCACCACGGAAGAACCACGGCACAGCCATGTCAGCACAAGCAGCAGCGACGGTCTCAAGAAAGGCTGCGTAACGAGCTCTTTAATCCACCATGGCTTACCGTTAACAGAAACACCTCCTGAATGTTACCACCGGTAAGTTGTCAGTCCTAGCAGTCCATGAGTCGCCTTTGTTAGAATGAAGGAAAAGGTCTGGCCACACCTGTAGCCTGGTACACAGTCGTAACTGGCTAGAGCCTCACTTTGGCAAAGTAACCCTTTCGGTAGATAAAACTTGCTTCGATTTCCTCGGCTCAATGTCACTATCTTCACCTCGCTGCTTTGATTGATGTCTCATGTCTGGCGAGCCGTCGTCGGCTATACACAGTACCTTTTATTTTGTGTTAAACTAAATAAACATTTCATTCGCTTTTCTGACTATGCGGTTTATAATGCAAGACAACCGAAGACCACCAGGATACTTTTCAGTCGTTCTTAGCCCTTGGGACAGTCTTAGAAAATATAATCTAAGGTAAGAACATCGCAATCTTTTAAAGATTGCAGATAAAGTAGAAAGACAGAAGAATGGTCTGCAACGAAAAAAAGGTTGTAATAAATTTAAAAGATTAGGAAACACAACATAGAGTTAAGCAGTATGAGAGGCATGGCTTCCTATTACAGGTGCTGTTAAACTTATAGTTTATGGGTGAAATTAAATAAATGAAACAATATTTCGGGAATTGGATAGAAGTGCAATCGGGATAGATATCTATGCTAAGATTCGCAGACGACGGATTTCATTCCACGTTGCACGCGGCCAGTCATTCCAGCACGAGATGACTCTGCCTGTCGTCCGTCACATGGCTGATTAATTGCAGTTCCACATCGCAACAATTGCAACAAACCATGGAATTGGTGTGGAAGCGTTTCAAAACCCATTCACACTCAATGGTTGTTTTTCACTGTGATTCGTCTATTTTCCAACACTTGAATCAAGTGGTAAACGAATATTTAAAATTATTTTTAGCCATTTGGCGCAGTGAATTTAACGATTTTCATGCTTTACACGCCTCAGATATGTACTAGCTTGAACTAACCTTGTCTTATACGTCAAGGTCCAAGTGGGGCGTTCTATTGGAACAGAATAATGCACACAGTGGATAGTCTGAATTAGCTAGAAGATTATTGAATAGTTTCACAACCGGATGGTAAGTGATGACTGGGTGTTGTGTGATGTCCTTAGGTTAGTTAGGTTTAAGTAGTTCTAAGTTCTAGGGGACTGCTGACCATAGATGTTAAGTCCCATAGTGCTCAGAGCCATTTGAACCATTTGAACCGGATGGTAAGCATCCCAACCTACAAATTTCCTACTCAACCATCAAACTGAACAAGACCCGTTAATGTTTAAGAATAGTTACACGCAACATTGGCCATGTATGGAACTCAAAAAGCTCAAGTTGGTACTATATATTTTACAAAAGCCGATGCGGTCCAAAATACAGCCGGAAAATTCAGGTTTAGGAAGTGCCACCTACCAATCGGAATAAGTATCGACATGCTGTATACAGCTTTTACGAAAGTGGCATAAAGTGCCCACAAAGTTAGAAAAATACTGTTCCTGTTTGAATAATAGAGGCCTTAGATCAAAGTCAAGTCATTAGTCATACTGTATGTTTCTCTCCCTCTCTTTTACTAAGTTTTTCCGACTAGTTCTCATTTAAGTTACATGCAATGTCTGACTGTACGGTTTCATAAATCTTAGTATGTACCCCTGAATATAGCTCAATCTCCCAGTCCAAAAACCGCGACCCTGTGTTTATTCCTGGAGTAGAAGCAACAGTGTAGTGACAATGGTGTCAGCCTGAACTAACAACTATAAATAGGACATATGTAATCGATCCGTCACTTGTGAGCGGGCAGTGTTAAGTTGTGGAAGTGCGTCTTTAATGTGTCAAGTTGGCTGTGTCACAAATCACAACTGAGTAACATTTCTAAATCATGTGATCCAGAAATTCTCCAAAATGTTTTGAGTAAGAGAAAAGTGTTTGCACAGGTTGTCCCGCACACCTGGGCTCCCGAACGAAAACAATGACTCCTGGATGTATGCCGTTACTTGACTGAAATGCAAAACGGAAAAATTATTTTCAGTAAAAAAACACTCATCGCTGACGAGATTTTGTGTTATCAGTATGAACTGACCACAAAACGGCAAAGCGCAGACATGCCTATGGAAAGCTAGCACGTTAACGACCTAATCGACACTGAAGGTACCGTGACACGCGTGTTGAACAACATTTCGAAGAGAGACTTTTCTGACAGTTTCGCATGGTTGTATGAAAGTTTTTTGTGTTGTACTATGTAGAGCATGTGAAATATTAAACCAAGAATGTTAACTTTTGTCTACTGTTTTTATTAATCCAGTCTCGAAACTTTTTGGACTATAGAGGTATATTGCAAGTAGGATTGATTACATTTTGAAAATATCAGGAATCCAATATATCGATATTTAAGGAAACATCATAATCGGCCAAGGATTAATCGAGAAAGTGTTTATATAACGACATACCAGGAGAAAAATATCGACGTACCGGCCTATAAAAATATCGGCTGCTGATTGTACACTGCTGGCCACCGTAAATGCAACACCAAGAAAGACAAGAGGTAGCACAACAAAATTTATTTTGTAGATAACATGTTGACCAAGTATCAAATGATTACGTTTACAGACGTCTGTGACATGTGGTTCCTGCCAGAATCAGTAGCCAGAGTAGCCGCCATTGTTGGAGATCACCGCTGCCTTACGTCTCGGCATTGAGTCAAACAGACGTTGGATGTGTTCCTGGGGTACAGCAGCCCAAGCAGCTTCCACACGTTGCCAAAGATCATCTGGTGTGGCAGCTGGGGATGTAATCTGGGTCACTCGTTGAGCAACCATGGACCACATGTTTTCTATCGGCGAAATATCCGGAGAGCGAGCTGGCCAGGGAAGCAATTCAATCTGGTTATTGACGAAGAACCTTTGGACAATGCGTGCCACGTGAGGTCGCGCATTATCCTGTTGAAATATGGCTGTGGCCGAGCCCTGAAGGTAAGAAAGGACAACTGGCTCCAGCACCTCGGATATGTAGCGCCGGCTATTTGAAGTACCGGCAATGCGTACTAGAGGCGTGCGAGAGTAATATCCAATACCGCCCCATACCATAATACCCGGTACAAGACCAGTGTGGCGGTGCATAATGCAGCTGTCCAGCATCCTCTCCCCACGGTGTCTCCACACTCGAATCCGACCATCGTGGTGCTGCAGACAGAAGCGTGCCTCGTCAGTAAAGACAACGTCATTCCATTCTGCCGTCCACATCCGTCTGTCATCACACCATTGGCGACGGAGACGTCTGTGGTTCTGCGTCAACGGTAGACGAAGCAATGGACGTCTTGTGGACAGACCACTCTGCTGTAAACGGCGTCGAATGGTGCGCGCAGACACTGGATGATGCGTTACAGACGCAATGTGCTGTGCTATGGTTCGGGATGTCACTGAGCGATCCGTCACTGCCATGCACACAATTTGCCTATCAGCACGTGCAGTGGTGCACCGAGGTGAATGCGATCGACCACGTCGGTCCGTCGTACCCTCCTGCAGCCAACGGTCACATATCCGCATTACAGTTGTTTGGTTTCGTCCAACACGACTAGCGATTTCTCTGTATGATAATCCACAATCTCGGTAAGCCACTATCCTTCCTCTGTCGAACTCGGATACTTGATCAAAAGATGTTCGCTGTTGTCTACGAGGCATAACTGATCGTCTTGTGAAACAACCACAAGGTAAACACACGTGCCGAACGTACACTCGTCGAAATCGCCAAGCCTTAAATGGCGCTATGAGGTGGCGCCACAGGCGGGCGTGATTTGCGTCTGCGCTGAAATTCTAATCAGTTGCATATCTCATCGCTGCAAACTCATGGTGTAAATTTCTCTCGATTCGGATGCTTCCTTCAGGGTGCTGCATTTACGGTGGCCAGCAGTGTAAGTATAGTGCCGAATTTAAAACTGTACACTGAAGTAATGACTTACTATTAGATATTCCGTACATCAACAAGCTAGCAGACTGCTTATCCCCCACTGAGGAAGAAATTAAAAAAAACAACAATGCCCGTTCAACGTTGGCGATAACATTTTTCTAACATTGGTAACTGCATGTATGTGGCAAAATAAAAGGTGTCCGACGGGTCCGTTGTTCGGTTTCGTCACATATTGTCCAGAACACTTTATGTCGACTTCCTTGCTTTTTTTTCATTTTTGCCAACGCCAGTGGCTTAGTAGATGTAGTGCCAAAATTGTATGGTGAAGGTAAACTCGGCAGTTTCTGTCGGTAGCGCCAAGCGTCGATCACATTAACATTTACCTTTACTCTTCCTCGCCCACCTCAAAGATTAATCTTGTCATTTAGACTTTTGTTCGCCATTTTCAGACACTGTTTTTGATGAATGTTGATGTGAAGTAACAGCACATTGGGTGCGTTAGAAATTTTTATCGCAACTGGTGTGCAGTTTCTTCAGATCGGCAGATCGGAAATCTTGTTATTCCAGTAACCCCCCACCCAAATGCAATCGACCTTCTTATTTGTAACACCTGTACTTGCTTAACGCAGTAAAAGAGAAAGACTGGACGTGTTGAAAACTCAAAACGTACAAGAATTTCTTCAAGCAGTGAAAATAAAATTATGTTCTGCTTTAATTTCATAAGAACTGTTTGAAATTTATCGAAAATCGTGTAAAAGAGTAATACAAAACAAAAATATCGGCCCTCGGTATAATCGTTTTGTGTAGATGTATCGATATATCGGTTATCGGTGTATTGGTAAACCGCCGATAAATGTAAACGTTGCTTCGAAAAAAATATCGATATATTGAGATTTTATCAAGAGCCCTAATTGTAATATAAGGGACTGGAGGTTCCAAACAGAAGAAGGTGGGTCAGTCCACAGCAATCCACAATATGTCGGCTGCAGGTACTCTCGAACCCACTGAACGGGAGAAACTAGCTGGACAGCTAGCACATCACGGTAATCAAAGCGCTAGGGCCCGCGAGTAACCACCAAAAGTCACACGTCACAATTGTGAAGAAATCTCGCCTCACTGATCTTGGTACAAAAATTAACTAGTTGTCATAGACAGAATTCATCGAGATCTACTCTCGTGTGATGGGACAACGTAACCGTCGACTAAAGTAGGGAAGTTCCATCGCAGAGAACAAGAAAAGAAAACATTAGGGAAGAGGTGGCGCATGAGAGCTGGTCTCTGCAGGTGTTGCAGACACGCAAGTGGGTCGTTAGCGCCCCTGCCCCCTCTCGTAAGGTTAGAGGGTGCCACTCCAAATGTCATTAGGCCCCTCGATACACACCTTGTCGCTTTTAGTGGAGTTGTTATGTGCGCTGTTACAAGCTAAGTGCCCACGAGACGAATCTGTACATATCGTACCACAGCTAGTCAAGTCTCGAATGTTTTTCCTCTCTTAGACTGTTGTTGTTGTTGTTGTGGTCTTCAGTCCTGAGACTGGTTTGATGCAGCTCTCCATGCTACTCTATCCTGTGCAAGCTTCCTCATCTTCGAGTACCTACTGCAGCCTACATCCTTCTGAATCTGCATACTGTATTCATCTCTTGGCCTCCCTCTACGATTTTTACCCTCCACGCTGCCCTCCAATACTAAATTTCGGACGTATTGTAGTATTTAAGAGTTGTAGCATCGCGTTTTAGTACGTTAATAGTGTAAAATCGCGTAGTCTCCTTCCGCCGCCGAGCAATGTGTCAGCAGCGCGCAAGTAGCAGCATTACTGCATTTACTAGGCAATCTTGTATTTTAATAACCGTTTAAATTTTGTGTCGAATTGTTTGTGCTCTCTGTAGATTAGTTCAGACGTTCTTTGCACAACAGTTTTTAGCATGGATAGGGACTGCAACTGCTGTGTTCGGATGCAGGCTGAGTTGGCATCCCTTCGCTCGCAGCTTCAGGCAGTGTTGGCTTCGGTCACACAGCTTGAGGCTGTTGCCAGTGGGCATCACTGTGGGGTACGGATGGGGGTTTGTCGGGGACGGCCAGCTCGTCCCACGCATCCCCCGATTGGACTACGACTGTGGCTGCCCGTGATACTGCCCACGGCCGGCCGATGTGGCCGTGCGGTTCTAGGCGCTTCAGTCTGGAACCGCGTGACCGCTATGGTCGCAGGTTCGAATCCTGCCTCGGGCATGGATGTGTGCGATGTGCTTAGGTTAGTTAAGTTTAAGTAGTTCTAAGTTCTAGGGGACTGATGACCACAGATGTTAAGTCCCATAATGCTCAGAGCCATTTGAACAATTTTTTTGATACTGCCCACATTGAGACTGATCCCTCACCTGTGGTAGAGTGGGAGGTCGTCTCGAGGTGTGGCAGGGGGCGAAAGACATTCCGGAGGGCTGAACGGAAGGCCTCTCCAGTTTGTCTGACGAACCGGTTTCATGCTCTGTCTCAGGCTGATACTGATCTTCGGCCGGACATGGCTGCTTGTCCTGTTCCAGAGGTTGCCCCTCAGTCTGCAAGTTCTGGGCGGTCGCAGAGGGTGGGCTTAATGGTAGTTGGGAGCTCCAACGTCAGGCGTGTAATGGGGCCCCTTAGGGATATGGCAGCAAGAGAGGGGAGGAAAACCAATGTGCACTCCGTGTGCATACCTGGGGGAGTAATTCCAGATGTGGAAAGGGTCCTTCTGGATGCCATGAAGGGTACAGGGTGCACCCATCTGCAGGTGGTCGCTCATGTCGGCACCAATGATGTGTGTCGCTATGGATCGGAGGAAATCCTCTCTGGCTTCCGGCGGCTATCTGATTTGGTGAAGACTGCCAGTCTCGCTAGCGGGATGAAAGCAGAGCTCACCATCTGCAGCATCGTCGACAGGACTGACTGCGGACCTTTGGTACAGAGCCGAGTGGAGGGTCTGAATCAGAGGCTGAGACGGTTCTGCGACCGTGTGGGCTGCAGATTCCTCGACTTGCGCCATAGGGTGGTGGGGTTTCGGGTTCCGCTGGATAGGTCAGGAGTCCACTACACGCAGCAAGCGGCTACACGGGTAGCAGGGGTTGTGTGGCGTGGACTGGGCGTTTTTTTTTTTTTTTAGGTTAGATGGCCTCGGGCAAGTACAGAAAGGGCAGCAGCCTCAAAGGGTGCTGGGCAAAGTCAGGACATGCGGGGGCCAAGCAGCAATCGGTATTGTAATTGTAAACTGTCGAAGCTGCATTGGTAAAGTACCGGAACTTCAAGCGCTGATAGAAAGCACCGAAGCTGAAATCGTTATCGGTACAGAAAGCTGGCTGAAGCCAGAGATAAATTCTGCCGAAATTTTTACAAAGACACAGACGGTGTTTAGAAAGGATGGATTGCATGCAACTGGTGGTAGCGTGTTTGTCGCTGTTAGTAGTAGTTTATCCTGTAGTGAAGTAGAAGTGGATAGTTCCTGTGAATTATTATGGGTGGAGGTTACACTCAACAACCGAGCTACATTAATAGTGGGCTCCTTTTACCGACCTCCCGACTCAGCAGCATTAGTGGCAGAACAACTGAGAGAAAATTTGGAATACATTTCACATAAATTTTCTCAGCATGTTATAGTCTTAGGTAGAGATTTCAATTTACCAGATATAGACTGGGACACTCAGATGTTTAGGACGGGTGGTAGGGACAGAGCATCGAGTGACATTATACTGAGTGCACTATCCGAAAATTACCTCGAGCAATTAAACAGAGAACCGACTCGTGGAGATAACAGCTTGGACCTACTGATAACAAACAGACCCGAACTTTTCGAATCTGCAAGTGCAGAACAGGGAATCAATGATCCCAAGCCCGTTGCAGCATCCCTGAATATGGAAGTTAATAGGAATATAAAAAAGGGAGGAAGGTTTATCTGTTTAGCAAGAGTAATAGAAGGCAGATTTAAGACTACCTAACGGATCAAAACGAAAATTTCTGTTCCGACACGGACAATGTTGAGTGTTAATGTAAAAACTTCAAGACAATCGTAAAATGCGTTTTAGACAGGTACGTGCCGAGTAAAACTGTGAGGGACGGGAAAAACCCACGGTGGTTCAACAACAAAGTTAGGAAACTACTGCGAAAGCAAAGAGAGCTTCACTTCAAGTGTAAACGCAGCCAAAACCTCTCAGACAAACAGAAGCTAAACGATGTCAAAGTTAGCGTAAGGAGGGCTATGCGTGAAGCGTTCAGTGAATTCGAAAGTAAAATTCTATGTACCGACTTGACAGAAAATCCTAGGAAGTTCTGGTCTTACGTTAAATCAGTAAGTGGCTCAAAACAGCATATCCAGACACTCCGGGATGATGATGGCATTGAAA
The DNA here is from genome assembly GCF_023898315.1 of Schistocerca nitens. Classification (NCBI taxonomy): domain Eukaryota; kingdom Metazoa; phylum Arthropoda; class Insecta; order Orthoptera; family Acrididae; genus Schistocerca; species Schistocerca nitens. The sequence continues at coordinate 1,250,747,228 of NC_064614.1, forward strand.
CAGAGGATGACACGCGTAAAGCTGAAATACTAAACACCTTTTTCCAAAGCTGTTTCACAGAGGAAGACCGCACTGCAGTTCCTTCTCTAAATCCTCGCACAAAAAATGGCTGACATCGAAATAAGTGTCCAAGGAATAGAAAAGCAACTGGAATCACTCAACAGAGGAAAGTCCACTGTACCTGACGGGATACCAATTCGATTTAACACAGAGTAAGCGAAAGAACTTGTCCCGCTTCTAACAGCCGTGTACCGCAAGTCTCTAGAGGAACGGAAGGTTCCAAATGATTGGAAAAGAGCACAGGTAGTACCAGTCTTCAAGAAGGGTCGTCGAGCAGATGCGTAAAACTATAGACCTATATCTCTGACTTCGATCTGTTGTAGAATTTTAGAACATGTTTTTTGCTCGCGTATCATGTCGTATTTGGAAACCCAGAATCTACTATGTAGGAATCAACATGGATTCCGGAAACAGCGATCGTGTGAGACCCAACTCGCTTTATTTGTTCATGAGACCCAGAAAATATTAGATACAGGCTCCCAGGTAGATGCTATGTTCCTTGACTTCCGGAAGGCGTTCGATACAGTTCCGCACTGTCGCCTGATAAACAAAGTAAGAGCCTACGGAATATCAGACCAGCTGTGTGGCTGGATTGAAGAGTTTTTAGCAAACAGAACACAGCATGTTGTTATCAATGGGGAGAAGTATACAGACGTTAAAGTGGCGTGCCACAGGGGAGTGTTATGGGACCATTGCTTTTCACAATATATATAAATGACATAGTACATAGTGTCGGAAGTTCCATGCGGCTTTTCGCGGATGATGCTGTAGTATACAGAGAAGTTGCGGCATTAGAAAATTGTAGCGAAATGCAGGAAGATCTGCAGCGGATAGGCACTTGGTTCAGGGAGTGGCAACTGACCCTTAACATAGACAAATGTAATGTATTGCGAATACATTGTATCATTATATGATAGCGGAACAAACAATGGTAGCAGTTACTTCTGTAAAATATCTGGGAGTATGCGTGCGAAACGATTTGAAGTGGAATGATCATATAAAATTAATTGTTGGTAAGGTGGATGCCAGGTTGAGATTCATTGGGAGAGTCCTTAGAAAACAACAAAGGAGGTGGCTTACAAAACACTCGTTCGACCTATACTTGAGTATTGCTCATCAGTGTGGGATCCGTACCAGATCGGGTTGACGGAGGAGATAGAGAAGATCCAAAGAAGAGCGGCGCGTTTCGTCACAGGGTTATTTGGTAACCGTGATAGCGTTACGGAGATGTTTAGCAAACTCAAGTGGCAGACTCTGCAAGAGAGGCGCTCTGCATCGCGGTGTAGCTTGCTCGTCTTCAGTTTTCGAGAGGGTGTGTTTCAGGATGAGGTATCGAATATATTATTTCCCCCTACTTATACCTCCCGAGGAGATCACGAATGTAAAATTAGAGAGATTCGAGCGCGTACGGAGGCTTTCAGACACTCGTTCTTCCCGCGAACCATACGCGACTGGAACAGAAAAGGAAGGTAATACCGTGGCACGTAAAGTGCCCTCCGCCACACACCGTTGGGTGGCTTGCGGAGTATAGATGTAGATGTAGATGTAGATCCCTCGATGTCTCAGAACATGTCCTACCAACCGATCCCTTCCTCTAGTCAAGTTGTGCCACAAGCTCCTCTTCTCGCCAGTTCTATTCAATACCTCCTGACTAGTTATATGATCTACCCATCTAATCTTCAGCATTATTCTGTAGCACCACATTTCGAAAGCTTCTATTCTCTTCTTGTCTAAACTATTTATCGTCCACGTTTCACTTCCATACATGGCTACACTCCATAGAAATACTTTCAGAAACGGCTTCCTGACATTTAAAAAAATGGTGCAAATGGCTCTGAGCACTATGGGACTCAACTGCTGAGGTCATAAGTCCCCTAGAACTTAGAACTAGTTAAACCTAACTAACCTAAGGACAACACACACATCCATGCCCGAGGCAGGATTCGAACCTGCGACCGTAGCGGTCGCGCGGTTCCAGACTGTAGCGCCAGAACCGCTCGGCCACAAGCGGCCGGCGTCCTGACATTTAAACCTATACTCGATGTTAACAAATTTTTCTTCTTCAGAAACGCTTTCCTTGCCATTGCCAGTCTACATTTTATATCCTCCCTACTCCGACCATCATCAGTTATTTTGCTCCCCAAATAGCAAAACTCCTTTACTACTTTAAGTGTCTCATTTCCTAGTCTAATTCCCTCAGCATCACCCGACTTAATTCGACTACATTCCATTACACTCGTTTTGCTTTTGTTGATGTTCGTCTTATGCCCTCCTTTCAAAACACTATCCATTCCGTTCAACTGCTTTTCAAGTCCTTTGCTGTCTCTGACAGAATTACAATGTCATCGGCGAACCTCAAAGTTTTTATTTCCTCTCCATGGATTTTAATACCTACTCCGAATTTTTCTTTTGTTTCCTTTATTGCTTGCTCAATATACAGACTGAATAACGTCGGGGATAGACTACAACCCTGTCTCACTCCCTCCCCAACCAGTGCTTCCCTTTCATACCCCTCGAGTCTTATAACTGCCATCGGCCTTCTGTACAAATTGTAAATATCCTTCCGCTGCCGGTATTTTACGCCTGCCACCTTCAGAATTTGAAAGAGAGTATTCCTATCAACATTGTCAAAAGCTTTCTCTAAGTCTACAAATTCTAGAAACGTAGGTTAGCGTTTCCTTAATCTTTCTTCTTTCTAGTCTCTTAGACTAATGTTAGCTTTTTTTCTTTTAATTTTTTCCTTGTCAGCCGTCTTCTGATTGGCTCGATGCGGTGGGCCACTAATTCCTTTCCTGTGACAAGCTCCCCTTCAGAGTCACATTTGCACCCTCTGTGCTCAATTATTTTTAGCACTTATCCGAATCTCTTTCTTCCCGCCTGTTTTTATCCTGTAAAGTTCCCTCTAGAAACTTGGAACTTATTCCCTGTTTTGCTACCATATCTCCCATCAGAATGTCCCTTCTTGTCAGTGTTTTCCATGTGTTACTTTCTTCGTCGATTCTGTGGAGAACCACTTCACTCCTTATCTGATTTTGAACATCCTTATCTAGTACCACAGGCAAAACTCTTCGTTTCTGTTGTATTTCGGTATTCCCACAGTTCTTGATTCGCTACAATACAATACTACGCTCGAAACGTATTTTCTCAGAAATTTTCTTCCTCTTATTTGATACCAGCGGGCTTGGAAAATCCTCAGCGAATCCACAGCGCTAATACTGCCAATGTCAGCGTTTACTGTGACCTCTGCTTTTTCTTGTATGTCCTGCTCGTTTCGTCCGTGGTTTGTTATTTTGCTTCCAAAAGAGAGTTTCTTAACTTAGTTTACTTCATTGTTCGCAATACTGATGTTTAGCTTATCACTATTTTCATTTGTGCTACTCCTCATTACTTTCATCTTTCTTCGTTTTACTCTCTATCCATGTTCTGTACTCACTGAACTGTTCATTCCATTCTGTACATTCCGCAGTTCTGCTTTACTTCCACTGAGGGTGAATAAAAAAAAAGTGGTTCAAATGGCTCTAACATCTGAGATCATCAGTCCCCTAGACTTAGAACTACTTAAACCTATTTAATCTAAGCACATCACACACACATCCATGCCCGAGGCAGGATTCGAACCTGGGACTGCAGCAGCAGCGCGGTTCCGGACTGTAGCGCCTAGAACCGCTCGGCCACAGCGGCTGGCCAGGGCGAATCCTATCATTGATATTCCCTATGTTATATACTTCTTAATCTGAGAGCTTCTTTCTTGGTCTTCCATTATTATTTTTCCCTCTTCGTTCTTGTACAAACTGTATAATATCCATGTTACCCTTCAGACTACTCCTGCTACTCTCAGAATTCAGAATATCTTGCACCATTTTACATTCTGGAGTGCTTTTTCCATGTAGACTAGTCCTATGGACGTGTTCGATTTTATTTTTCTTCAGTCTGGCTTCAGTTCTCAAGTGGTTCAAGACTAACTCCCTTATGCCTTTTCCTTTCTGAAACACAAAATGATCGTCATCAAACAACCCACAATTTTCTTTCCCATTCCTTTGTGTGTTATGCTTATCAGCACCTTGGATGTGTGGTACCTGCGCCCTCTCCGGTCGGCCGTAATTTGAAACGCGCGCCAGCAGTAGCGGCACTGCGGCTCCACAGCCGCCACTGCGGCGTGAGGGCGTTGCCATCAACCCTCGCACCGCCGCAACTGACAAGGGAAGCTTCCCCTCAGATTTAGTGGTAAGATGGCCCAGTGGAGAGCCTGTCTATAGCTGGACTCAGATCAAGCATGAAAACAGGGAGAACGTGCTCTGAACTGTGAAAAAGGAAGAAAAGTTGAAACAGTGAATGGTCCAATACCACGATGTGCAATATCTAGGGACTGCAACATACGTTGCGTCATGCCTATGTGGTCAAAATGTTGGACTACTAAGCGGAAGATCCGTGTTTAAATTTTCTTCACACACCTTCTTTTGTTACAAAATTGTAAAGTATGTTCGGAAGATATGAATGCTTCCTCTCTACTTGCTTGCGGTGAAGAGTTGATATTTCTTCCCACGCTGCGTCTCTCGTCACCTGTGTGGTCCGGAAAGACAGAAGTGTTCTGCTGGGAATGAAAAGGTTATGCTGGCTGCTGTGAGGGACTAGAGTGGAGGCTGTCCAGACGCTGACATTGTCATAAGAGCGGGCAGACATGCCCACGGAGGATCCGAGAGAGCGCCTGGGGTGAAATTTTCCGTTAGTTCCCGGAAAGTTGGTAAACATATCTTCTGGCGGGCTATGAGCGAGGCGTGGGAACGACTTGAGTTCCCAGGCAGTTTGGCGGGCAAATTCCCGCGTTTTCTGTAAAAGAATAACTGTGATTGTCGTGCTCAGGGAATACCTCAGTGGCGTAGCGAAATCTGCGCAGAAATTGGAGCCAAGTACCTCCATTGGTGGAATTTTCCACCGGTTATCAAGTTGCTGATTGGCACGTTTAACCATGGCCACTGTGGAGAGGGTGGTAATGTTCTTTGTTCGGCTTTTATGGGTGCTCTTGGTAGAGTCTAGTCTCGCCTTTTGGTCTGAGTAGGCTACAACATTGAGCACTCGCTGCTCTTTCTCTAGACAGCCTGCCTTCGGTTGGCTGTCTAACATATTAAACGAAAATAGTACCTGTTTGACGAAGTTGCTGAAGTTTTGACTTCAGTATAACTTTCAGGGTACAGTTGGCAGTTCTGCATACAAACGGCCTATGTTGTCCGTCTTGAGCAGTTTTGGCTGAAGTTGATTTTATCAGAGTTACTGTGTGATTTCCAGGGTTAAAATCAATCACTGTACCGTCAGTGATTGTGTTGGCGAACTTTCTTCGTCTCCATCAGAGGCACATTTGAACTGCTAGGAAGTGTTCAGTCTGGAACAACCAGGCCGGGATAATTTGTATCGGGCTATACTCGCGACATTATCATCACCAGGACGGGACGTCGAAGCAACCAGCCATCGCCTCCGGTGCGCCAGTTTCTGTTCTTGCAATGAAGAAAACAGCCTGTTAATGTATGTTCACAGCACCGGCTGACTAGGGAAATTTGCTATGTGGTAATCAGAGCTCAGCAGAGAGCGCCTGTTTCTGTTCTTTATATCTCGGTTCTGTCTTGGGTTGTCATTGTCTGCGTTCTCACTACTGTTGGAGCGCAATTAATGTTGGGTTTGCTGTGTGATTTTTCTTAAGATTTGTGTTGCAAGTAATTAGCTCTGCATACCTCTTGTTCATAAATGTCACAAGCTAGTTTATGGACAACTTCACAATCACAGCAATTGTCTGTATATCAAATTATCGTATTGTAAATGTATCATGTGTTCTTCCATTTTGAATTTAGTCACAATAAATCCAATTGTTATTTTGAACAGAACTTTCATTCCATAGTTAGGTAGAGTAACCCCTTTTTTCTGTCACGAATTAATTAATCTTTCCATTGTAAAATTAATTGTTATCGGATTAAAACTATTCCAGTTGCCAAACTCTTCTCTATCCCACTTGCAGGGTCGATTACAGTCAGTTCGCATTTCTGTTTAATCCACGTCCAACAGCAAAAGTTGGAGTTAGCAAAGGGAGGCTTAGGCCATCCTTTCCGTAATGCAAATTCCAACTGCATTTACAGTTAAAAACACTGCTAACCCTAGCACCTCGCAATGGCATGTTGTATTTCATTCGCTTAATTGCTGTATCGAACTTCGCCTGCAATTCTCCGCCGACACTAATTGTATCTTCAAATGTGCTGCCATGAATTCGCTGTAGTTACTGAAAGAAGCACCAGAAATGTTATTTGGAACTTGCTGTTTGGTATGTCCACAAAATGCCAATAGAAGAAAGTAATGTGGTCACCAAAACGCAACAGGATGAGAAGAAACTAGTGAGCACAGTCAGTACGGTATTCTCAAACATTATGGCACTCTTTGTACTGGTCATAGTACGGACTCTCGGCAAAAGCAAGCAACTATGGCAGCCTTGACAACATGTCCAGCCAGCAAAAGATCTCGTCGAATTCACTTATACAGACTGGATCGAACAGCTCGGATGAGGTGATCCTACGTTGAGCCTAGGATTTTGAAGGGAGATGAAATTTTGATCTGTTTGGGTAAGCTAAATCCAAGTCTTGAACTGTTAGTGATTCTACTACCTTGGAACGTACGAGAAAATAAGTACACACTAGACAAATTGTTCCACCTCGCTGTCAAACTAAAAATGTATCCCGCGCAACGTGAGATATGCGCTTTCCTGACACGTAATCGTCTACATATGCACATGAAATAAAATTTGGCGCTGTGCAACGCGAGTGTGCTTATTTGTTCAAAGAGATCATCCAATAGTAAACTGGAAGTGTGGAGGCTGTAGGTAAAGTGAACCAAAAATTTCCTTCCGTACAACTTTTGGATTGAAACTACAAGAGGCAGTAAAACGGAAAAAAGACGGATGTGGAAAATATAAGTTAACTGTTAATTATTTCTGAAGTTAGTACTATCAGTACACTTATCCCATTCTGAGTCAATTCTTTCATGGAAAATATTTGTAGTTTCCTACGAAACTGATTGTACCGAGGCGTGCATCTCATCCTCGGAAGCAAATCGTCGGCCACCATTTTCTCTCTTCAGGACTCCAAAAATACGAATATCATATGGCGAGAGATCTTTACGCTATGGAAAAATTCTGCAGCGTAGTCGAAACAACTTTGTCAATATGTAGGCCCACTTCGGACGAAGAGAAACACGTCTGGGTGCATCATGATTCACAATCCTTTTTTTCCTTTCTGAATCATTAATCTTCTGACTCGTTTGATGCGCCCACCACGAACTCCTGTCCTGTGCTTGATCGAGTACCTTTTGCAACATTGTCTGCTGCATGAATTCCAATCTCTGTCTCCCTCTGCAGGTTTTGCCATCTACAGTTCCCTCTAGTACCGTGGAAGTCATTCCCTAATGCCCTATTATCCTGTCTCTTCTCCTTGTCAGTATTTTCTACATATTCCTTTCCTCTCCGATTATGCACAGAACCTCCTGATTCTTCATTTTATCAGTCCACCTACTTTTTGTCTGTAACACCACATCTCAGTTGCTTCGAGTCTCTTGTGTTCCGGTTTTCCCACAGTCCATGTGTCCATGTTTCACTACCATAGAATGCTGTGCTCTAAACATATATTCTCACAAATTTCTCCCTCCAATTATGGCCTATGTTTGAGTCTAGAACATTCTCTTGGATAGGAATCCCCTTTTTGCCAGTGCTAGTCTCATTTTGATGTTTTCCCTGCTCCTTCCGTCATTGCTTATTTTGCTATCTAGGTAGTATATTTCCTTAACTTCATCAACTTCGTGACCCTCAATCCTGATGTCAAATTTCCAGCTGTTCTCATTTCTGCTACTTCCCATTACTTTCGTCTTTCTTCGATTTACTCTCCCATATTCATCAGTCTGTACATTCTATTCAGCAGACCTTGTAATCCTTCACTTTCACTCAGCATAGCACTGTCATCAGCGAATCGTATCACTGATATCTTTCCACCTTGAATTTTAATTCCAATGCAGAACCTTTCTTTTATTTCCACCATTGCTTCTTGGATGCCGAAATTAAACAGTAAAGGCGTAAGATTACATCTCTCTCTTATACCATTTTTAATCACAACAATTTGCCGTCCAACCTCTTGCTTCTTGTACATATTGTATATTGCCCTTCTCTCCCTATACCTTACCACTATTTTTCTCAGAATTTCGAACATTTTGCACCATTTTACTTTGTCGAACGCTTTTCCAGGTCGAAAAATCATATGAATATATCTTGTTTTGTCTTTAGTCTTGATTCTATTATGAACTGCAACATCAGAGTTGCCTTTCTGGTGCCTTTACATTTTCCAAAGCCAAACTCATCGTCATCTAACACATGCTTAATTTTCTTTTCCATTTATCTGTATATTCCAGAATGAGATTTCCACTCTGCAGCGGAGTGTGCGCTGATATGAAACTTCCTGGCAGATTAAAACTCTGTATTATTCTTGTCAGCAACTTGGATGCATGAGCTGTTAAGCTGATTGTGCGATAATTCTCGCACTTGTCGGCTGTTTCAGTCTTCACAATTGTGTGCATAATATTTTTCCAAATGTCAGATTGTGTATCGCCATACCCATATAGTCTACACACCAACGAGAATAGTAGTTTTATTGCCACTTCCCCCAATGATTTTAGAAGTTCTGATCGAATATTACCTATCCCTTCGGCCTTTTTTTGATCTTAAGTCCTCCAAAGCTCTTTTAAATTCTGATTCTAATACTGGATGCCGTATCTCTCATAAATCAACCCCTGTTTCTTCTTCTAGCACATCAGACCAACCTTCCCCCTCATAGAAGAATGCAGTGTACTCTTTCCACCTATCAGCTCCCCCCTCTGCATTTACCAGTGGAATTCCAGTTGCATTCCCAATGTTACCAACATTGCTTTTAATTTCACCGAAGGTTATTTTGACTTTCCTATATGCTGAGTCAGTCGTTCAGACAATCATTTTTTTTCGATTTCTTCACATTTTTCATGCATCCATTTCGTCTTAGCTTCCTTGCACTTCCTATTTATTTCACTCCTCAGCGACTTCTGTTTCCGCCTACCGCAGACATTTTTCCATGACAGCGTTGACCGTGTTGTTTCACAGTGGGGTAAATGTTTTAACCCTTGTGGCAATTACGTTTGAAATAATAAACAGTTAACTTACTTCTTCCATCTGATTTTCATTCGACTGCCGCATATATAAAATCAAATACGAGTTAATAGGGCTCAATTTTCAGTTTCAAGTTCATCCCTCGTTAGACACGTGGTGACAAAGGGAAAACGTAAAAACCACGCTACTTTCAGAGCACATGCACACGACATGAACACACCCAATCAATCAGTGGTTGCTTAAACCAAAGTCTGACCCGACGAAATAACTGTCATGATAATCTGTCATATGCGATTGGGCTTTAGGGCTAAAACGAGGTGTGATTGGAAAGGTTTAAGAATGGATCCGCTACTGCTTAATGGTTTGGTGGACAGGTACACGCAGGTTGGGGAGTGAGTCATTACCTTGTCCATGAACGCCCTCTGACAGTTCGTTGTGGCAGCTGGTTGAGTGCGGGTCTGTTAGGGCTTGTTGCTAGATTCTGTCTGCGCAGAAAATTGACGTAATAACGGAGCAACGAGTTTGTGTGAAATTTCGTTTTAAAACCGGGAAATCAGCTTCTAAGACTTACGAACTATTAAAAACAGCTATTGGAGATAATTTTATGAGCCAGTCAAATGTTTTTGTCTGTTCAACTGATTTAAAAATGAACCACAGTCCGGCCGTCCTTCCACCCCAAAAACGAATGAAAATGTAATTAATGTCCGCGACTTAGTGCGCTCTGATCGTAGACTTACAATTAGGGAGATGGCTGATGAACTAAATTTAAGTTTCTATGCAGTTCAGTCAATTTTAACTGAATATCTGAACATGCGTCGTGCGTCCGCAAAATTCATTCCAAAAGTGTTGTCATGTGACCAGATATAATACCGACTTGAAGTGTGGCAAGAACTGATTAATCGAACTAAAACTCACCCAGATTTGTTAAACAGGGTATTTACAGGTGACGAATAGTGGATATATGGATACGATCCTGAAACTAACGTGCGGTCTTCGCAGTGGAAGACTCCAGGTTCACCACGACCGAAAAAGGAACGGCAAAGTCGGTCGAAGATGAAGAAATTTTTGGTGGGTGATTTTTTTCAATTCTACCGGTATTGTGCATCATGAATTTACCCCTGGAGGACAGACAATTAACCAGGAATACTATAAAAGTGTCCTTGAAAGTTTGCGCGGAAAGGTGCGGAAGAAAAGGCCTGCACTGTGGAAAGACAGGAGTTAGGCGCCACATCATGACAATGCTCCGGCTTATCGTGCCTTCCCCATCGTTGAATTTTTGAACAAATTCAAAATTCCTGTGCTTCCACAACCGCCATATTCCCCTGCGGACTTCTACCTGTTTCCTAAACTGAAATTTTCAGTGAAAGGGAACCAATTTGATTCAATTGAAGACATCGAGGCAAATACGGAGAGCATCCTTAACACACTTCTGGAGAAAAATGTCCAGGAATGTTTCCAAATATGGGAACTCCTTTGGAGTCGGTGTGTTCAGTCGTATGGGGACTATTTTGAAGGAGATGCATCACAGTAGTATGTAAGTACTACCATTGTACAATTACAAGCCCATTCTTATAACTTTCCAATGGCACCTAAGTCCTCGTGCGTACAGGAAAGTGGCTACTGGTTCTCTAATCATGACTCTGATATCAAAAGAAGGACTCGCAGCTTTGCTGTTCATCCAAAATCATACTACAAAATATTAGAGATCGCGCCTTGCGCAAAAGCATCCACACACTTCAGCACATTCAACACACAGAGGACAATTGGCGCAGCAGCAGCAGGCAGTCCCACTCCAGTCGGCGTACCGGAAGCGAGCCTATGCCCTCTGCCTACTTTTACTCGTCCGTCAACTTGAGAGCAGAACCTCTGACTTCAGCTGTTACGTTCCTCACCAAGCCTATCACAGAGGTCTAGAGCCACGCACTTCTTCAGATACAAAGTTCTTAGGCTGAATTACCAGACAATAGCTAGTGCTTTAGTGCCGAAGATGTAATCGAAATAAAACTGTAGGCACCTTTCGAAGTATGTGGTTCGCTGTCATCATCTGGACATTATGGTGAACACCCCATGGATTGACCTCATTTTGTCGTCCAATACCTGATTGTCGCTCCATGCGATCCTAATCTGTTGCTGGGGTTCTACAATGCCACGTCCCACTGGCCGCATTCACTGTGTTAGATAGCATGCTGCCGTATGACGAACTCAATTCCGTCCCTTACGTATTGGCACGGTGTTGTTCCACGTCCACGTGACACGCTGGCACTTGCTTCAACATTTCCACATTGTCTGACGTCTCTCTACGGTCGTTACGTTGACAGAAAAGAGAACGCTGCTGCACAGATGTCCGCTCAGCTTCTCGGTAATGAAAGGCACTTATTTCTGCAACACAGTCACAGAGATACTCTATATTCATTCAGGCCATAGCCGGCCGCGGTGGCCGTGCGGTTCTGGCGCTGCAGTCCGGAACCGCGGGACTGCTACGGTCGCAGGTTCGAATCCTGCCTCGGGCATGGGTGTGTGTGTGATGTCCTTAGGTTGGTTAGGTTTAAGTAGTTCTAAGTTCTAGGGGACTTATGACCTAATATGTTGAGTCCCATAGTGCTCAGAGCCATTTTTTTCAGGCCATACTCCTGTGATATCTGAGTGAAAGCTGTAAAATGACAATTTTTAAGTTCACACAGTAGCGTGAGTTTATTGGTATTTCAGCGAGAAACCGAAGAATTAACGAGTAGTAGATCATGTAATGTGTTGAAGGATATGCAGTCCAGTGCACTAATAATGCCAAAACGAAAAAAGGAAACTGATATTTTATTGTTCGTGAATTCCACAGCAGAGAAAATATGATATGCGGACTTCAAAAAAAAAAAAAAATGTCTACATGGCTCAGAGCACTATGGGACTTAACTTCTGAGGTCATCAGTCGCCTAGAACTTAGAACTAATTAAACCTAACTAACCTAACGACATCACACACATCCATGCCCGAGGCAGGATTCGAACCTGCGACCGTAGCGTTCACTCGGTTCCAGACTGTAGCGCCCAGAACCGCACGGCCACTCCGACCGGCCTATAAGGACTTCGATGTTGGGTGAAGACATTACTCAAGGGCTAGATTGCCGAGATCAGGTAACGATGTCTCGGACGTCTCTGAGGAGCGTTGTAATGTAAGATCGTTGTTATTAGTTTACGAGGTCGAGTATTGGGACAAATGAAGAGAGTATGTCTCCACAACTGCGCACATGGTGAGACAGAGGTAGGGAGGAGGAGAATGGGGTGGCGGTGAGAGGCAGCAAGAGAGTCAACGAGAGGTGTAACGTGCACCGAGAAACCTGTTTGTGAATTTGAAACAGCAGGTGCTAAAGAACACCGATTGATAGTTTTGTGCCATGATCACCATATTTATTTTACTTTTGTGTTCAACGCTAACTTGACATCAAAACCGTTATCATTAATCTAGTACTATAGCCTCATTAAACTTATTTCTTAGGTTGCTATATGTTTCTCGTAGATGTCTTGACCAATAGCACACATACTATTCATCTGTCATCGATTCTGCCACAAAGCTCATTAGACGTAAATGGAATTTATACGTTGTGTATTTACGTCAGAACCAGTAACTACCGATAAAATAACAAAATTAAAAAAGAAGGAATGACCACTGAAATTATATTAGAAAAAAATTTATAGCTATATCTCTCTGCACACCACACCGTTAACAAATTGAATTAATTTTTAAATCATAGGAGTTTCAGAAATTTTAGGTAGTGTTTTATGCTTCCAAGGTAACATCACGATGTTCGTTTGTACGGACTACTTTGACACTACATGCGTCAACTAAAGAATTTTTCTTATTCACTTTTTTACTTCTTAGCAGTGTTGTGTTGTATTTTATGGCAGTCAATTATGCTGCCAGAATAACGCGTATATATAGATTTAAATGTCGTTAAATAAAATGACAAATGTAGTTCAGAGATACATAGTAAAGAATGCTCATATACAATTTCACACGTACGTCCCCTGTTTCTTTGTTGTTCTGTATTGTAATTTTGGGGATTAATTAGCATTTTTTTTGTCTGTCTCTTTGACCAGCAAAGACGCTGTCCGGTAACGTTATCGAAAAATTGTCTACAGGTGCCAGCAGTTTGGCGTGTGAGGTAGGTGTGCAGGGATGAAATCTTATGTGGTGATTTGCAAGGTTGTAAAAAAAAAAAACGTGTGAATGTAACGGCGACTGCTGACATAAAGAACACTCAGAACTTTTAACCATCGATTTAAAGTATCTGCGAACAGAAAATGAACTTGGAGTGATTGTAACTGTTAACAGTGCGTAGTTCTCGTCGTTGCGAACGCTGCTGTAGCTGGAAGAGTGAAATCGACAGCCCATTTCTCCATCAGCATCACCAACTTGGCGAAAACTGCTGCACGACAGCTGCAATTGACGAGACCTCGCGTAAGCCATGGCTTGTGATTGGAAGCGAAGTTGAAATGGCTGCCTATAACGGCAGGCTCTCAGAACCAGTCAATGCTGGTGAAAGCACGCTAACTCAACGGAGAAACAGACGTCAAGTGAGAGGCACAAAACAGACGTTGGCTAACCGTGCGTTGCGTTTGCCTACACATATGACAAGCAGTAAAGGAAGCGAAAGAAAAAAACTGGAGTGGGAATTAAATTTCAGGGAGAAGAAGAAAAAACTTTTAGCTTTATCTATGATATCTTATTTCTAGCAGAGGGAGCAAAGGACCTGGAAGAGCAATTGAACGGAAGTGTCTCGAAAGGAGGATATACGATAAGTATCAACAAAAGCAAAACAAGGATAATGTAATCTAGTCAAATTAAATCAGCTGATCAATGCTAAGGGAATTAGATTAGGAACGAGACACCTAAAGTAGTGGATGAGCTTTGCTATTTGAGCAGCAAAATATCTGATGATGGCCGAAGTAGACAGGATATAAAATGTAGAGTGCCATTGTCAACAAATGCATTTCTGAAGAAGAGAAATTTGTTAACATAGAATACTGATTTAAGTTTTAGGAGGCCTTTTCAAAAGATATTGGCTTCGAGTGTAAACATCTATGAAAGTGAAACATGGATGACAAACAGTTTAGACAAAAAGAGAATGGAAGCTGAAGTTTTCGATGCTACTGGAGAATGTTGAAGATGAGATGGGTAGGTCACGTAACTGATGTGGAGGTATTGAATACACTTTATAAACATTTGAACAGACATGGGGCGTCCCAAGACGAATGATTAATATTCAGTTATATGAGAGAAAGTATCATTTCAAGCAAAAAAATCTAGTAAACGTGAGCTTCGAAATGCATACCTCATGAGCAATGAGCACTTAATCATCTCCGATACTGTGAAACACATGCCTCCTAGTGCAAGCTCTTTGATTTCCAGCTTTCCAAATTTTGAGAGGTGGTAGCATGGAACAAAAAAGAAAAAAAGAAAAAGGAAGAAAATAGTACGGTAAACGTAGGCTCCAAAGTAATTGCAGTGAATCATGAACTGTGGAAAAATCGGGAACGAAGAGATTTCAAGCATTTGAGATGTGGTACTATAGAGGGATATTAAAAATTAGGAATGAAGATGTCCTCCGCAGAATCGGTTGAGAATGGTTCGTATGGAGAACACTAGCAAGTAAATAGAACACGATAACAGGACATAGGAATGATACTAGAGGCAGTCATACAGGGTGGAAGCTGTAAGGGAAGACAGAGGTCGGAATACAACCAATATATAACTGAGGATATATGGTGCAGCAGGCCGCTGTGGCCGAGAGGTTCTAGACGCTTCAGTCCGGAACCGCGCTGCTGCTACGGTCGCAGATTCCTGCCTCGGGCATTGTTGTTTGTGATATTCTTGGTTTAGACAGATTTAAGAAGTTCTAAGTCTAGGGGACTGATGGCCTCAGACGTTAAGTCCCATTGTGCTTAGAGCCATTTGAACCATTTGATATATGGTGCAAGTGCTACACTGGGACGAACTGTTTGGGCAGGAGAAGAACTAGAGGCAGGCTGCGTCAAACCAATCGGACGATTAAAAACAGAAACAGCAGGGATAGTAAATGGACTAGGTGGTGTATTAGGTCTTGAACTATGACTGCAGGGAAAAATTTTGCTCATTCCATATTCTCCTTCTGTAGAAGCGAAAGGCAGTTCAGATCTACGTCGAATTGTGAAAGTTGTAATATAGGAAGAAAGAACAGAACAATTTAAGCGAACAGACAAACAAAAGGAATATTACAATATAGTATGACAGTAAAATTGTAATAAAGAGTCTATAAAAGTGCTCCCACCACCACCCTCCTACCCTCCAACCTCCCGCCACCCATGTTCTCTTTTTACGTGCTGCGGACACTTTATTTTAGGTTATTGATTTCATCCATTATGTAAGAACCATTCAATGTAGTCAATCTTAGCTACTTCACAGCCATATAATATGGTCGTAGTTTATCATATGAATATGCTGCGCGTCCTGGTTCCACAAACGAATATGTCTGAAAAATTACAGATAGCATTCCATTTTTTACATGCACAAGAATGGAAAAGAATTATGTACCCATTTCAAAACAGTTTCTTACCACACGTAAGAATAGACATTTGGACTTACAGGAACACGCTACATCAAACACAATACTAACAAATTAACATAAGGAAAAGAGATCTTATGTAACTCTGGATTCAGAAACATCTTGTTTTGGAGGGCGGGCTACCACAGCCAAACTTCGACATTTTTTCAAAGAAAATTGCGTACTGGCTGTATCAATGATTTTCATAATTCTGTGACCGGTTTAGCACCACTTATCGGTGCATCCTCATTCAATATACGCTATTTATAGCATAGTAACGTTGAACATTGTCCTGAAGCCACTCCCCACCATCCACGTCCAATATACCGTCATCTGGTGAAAGCGGTAGTTAAAATTTTAAAATCTTTTCAAAAAATTTTTAAATGATGGGAGCGGCAATGACCGTGCAAGCTGAGAGGAGCCGCGCGGCAGCAGACGCGGCCTGACTGACTGGCTGAAACCCGGAAAGCGTATACAGGGTGTTACAAAAAGGTACGGCCAAACTTTCAGGAAACATTCCTCACACACAAAGAAAGAAAATATGTTATGTGGACATGTGTCCGTAAACGCTTACTTTCCATGTTAGAGCTCATTGTATTACTTCTCTTCAAATCACATTAATCATGGAATGGAAACACACAGCAACAGAACGTACCAGCGTGACTTCAAACACTTTGTTACAGGAAATGTTCAAAATGTCCTCTGTTAGCGAGGATACATGCATCCACCCTCCGTCGCATGGAATCCCTGATGCGCTGAAGCAGCCCTGGAGAATGGCTTATTGTATCACAGCCGTCCACAATACGAGCACGAAGAGTTTCTACATTTGGTACCGGGGTTGCGTAGACAAGAGCTTTCAAATGCCCTCATAAATGAAAGTCAAGAGGGTTGAGGTCAGGAGAGCGTGGAGGCCATGGAATTGGTCCGCCTTTACCAATCCATCGGTCACCGAGAAGCGTACGAACACTTCGACTGAAATGTGCAGGAGCTCCATCGTG
This sequence comes from Schistocerca nitens, assembly GCF_023898315.1. Lineage (NCBI taxonomy): Eukaryota > Metazoa > Arthropoda > Insecta > Orthoptera > Acrididae > Schistocerca > Schistocerca nitens. The sequence goes on from NC_064614.1 coordinate 1,250,764,014, forward strand.
CATGAACCACATGTTGTGTCGTACTTGTAAAGGCACATGTTCTAGCAGCACAGGTAGAGTATCCCGTATGAAATCATGATAACGTGCTCCAATGAGCTTAGGTTGAAGAACATGTGGCCCAATCAAGACATCACCATAAATGCCTGCCGAAACGTTGATGTGTGTGTTGATGACGTGATTGCACAATTGCGTACGGATTCTCGTCAGCCCACACGTGTTGATTGTGAAAATTTAGAATTTGATCACGTTGGAATGAAGCCTCATCCGTAATGAGAACATCTGAACTGAAATGACGATTGACACATTGTTGGATGAATCATTCGCAGATGTGTACCCGTGGAGGCCAATCAGCTGCTGATAGTGCCTGCACACGCTGTGCATGGTACGGAAACAACTGGTTCTCCCGTATAACTCTCCATACAGTGACGTGCTCAACGTTGCCTTGTACAGCAGCTACTTCTCTGACGCTGACATTAGGGTTATCGTCAACTGCACGAAGAATTGCCTCGTTCATTGCAGGTGTCCTCGTCGTTCTAGGTCTTTCCCAGTCGCGAGTCACAGGCTGGAATGTTCCGTGCTCCCTAAGACGCCGATCAATTGCTTCGAACGTCTTCCTGTCGGGACACCTTCGTTCTGGAAATCTGTCTCGATACAAACGTACCGCGCCACGGCTATTTCCCCGTGCTAATCCATACATCAAATGGGCATTTGCCAACTCCGCATTTGTAAACATTGCACTGACTGCAAAACCACGTTCGTGATGAACACTAACCTGTTAATGCTACGTACTGATGTGCTTGATGCTAGCACCGTAGAGTAATGAGTCGCATGTCAACACAAGCACCGAATTCAACATTACCTTCCTTCAATAGGGCCAACTGGTGGTGAATCGAGGAAGTACAGTACATACTGACGAAACTAAAATGAGCTCTAACATGGAAATTAAGCGTTTCCGGATACATGTTCACATAACATCTTTTCTTTATTTGTGTGTGAGAAATGTTTCCTGAAAGTTTGGCCGTACCTTTTTGTAACACACTGTATAAGTGGTGCTTAACCGGTCGCAGATTTAATAAAAATATATTCAGAAAACCAGAAAGCAGTGTACGACTGTGAAAAAGAAAGTCTTCCGAGACCAGTCTGCCTCTTGAAACAAGAAACATGTATACTGCGCGCTTTCACAGCCACATACGTTCTGTCATGACGCAGTGTAAAACACTTCGGACACCGCATTAAAGGGAACCGCACACACACTCTTTGCATTGGCGGCGCATCTGGTCTACAGCGGCAGTCGTTGGCTTGCCTGCTGTTGATGTGGTGAGGAGGGAGGGGGATGGAGTGGCGTGTGATGTACTGCTGGCTCCTCCCTCCCCTCAACTTTGGCGTCCCACTGAGCTGGCGACTCAGTCAGCAAACCCATCTGCTGTTTCTCTTATTTTGTTTATGAAACTTTCATTCTGTATATACTGACGGAAGAAAAATCTCGCAACACCAAGGAGTTGTGCGACATAAACGAAGGTTGGTAGACGTGTTTCTACATCTGAAAAATGATGTCTCTTCAGATTTCGCACCAGTCGTATAAGGGTGACCCCAGTAGCGCCACTGTGAACGTGCAAATCAGGTTTGCCTTAATAACACGTGGCAACTATCCTGAGCGTTAGTTACTTTTGAGAGTGGGCGTGGTGAGTTGATGTTACTCAAGAATGCCTTTAAGGCGACAACGACGTCCTTATCAACAACCAACTGAGCCTGAATCGAGTCGTGTATTATGACTATGAGACGCTCCTGCGATACTGCAGAACAGCTTGACAGGAATGCAACCACTGTAGTTGACTGTTGGCAACAGTGGTCACAAGAATGTACAGTCGCGAGAACACTAGGCCCATGACGGCCACATGGTAAATCATGTCGAACTTGGCACCCGACTTTCGAGAAATGTACACTTTATTCCGAGTTCTTAATAGGTATGCCACAGTTCTGTAGTTCTCTGTACAAAATTTAAATAGTTCTGAAGAATTTCGAGCAGAAAACAATAGTACTTGGGAATATTTTAATCTTGTTACAAAAATGAATGGCCAAATCTGTGAAAGAAATAATAACCACAGTTCTGAATAGCTCCCCAAAAGTTCTACAGAAAAGGACATTTCTCGTGTGCTGGTAATAGTTTATGAGACAACAGCAATAATTAGGGACCTACTTCCGTAGGCACGTGAAGTTGGCACCCGACTTCTGAGAAACACACATTTTTCTCAGAGTTATTAGTATACATGTTGTAGTTCCACAGTTCTCTGTATAAATTGGTAACAGTTTTGTAGTATTTAGCAAAAAAAATTATGATCACGTTTCTGAATAGCTGACTAGCTATGACGTCGGCACCCGATTTTCGAGAAATACTCATCTTCTTCTTTCTCTTAGATTCCTTTCAAGATATTCTATGATTCTAGAGTTATCTGTACAAATTATGAATAGTTCTGTAGAACTTGGCGGAAAAATTATGATCACTTTCTGAGTAGCTGACTAACTTTGAAGTTGGCACCCGATTTTCAAGAAATATAAATTTCTACAGTTCTTTATAGATATGCTAAAGTTCTAGAGTTCTCTGAATAAATTTAGAATAGATTTATAGAGTGTCGAGAAAAAAAAAATTATGATCACGTTTCATACAGCATCACAGAGATGTAGAAATGTAAATAAAAAGTGTATTTGATTGCCTAATAGATCACCAGAAGGCTTTTGATAGAGTAAAGAAACGACAAATTGATGGAGATTTTGAGAAATATTTGAATGGAGGAAAGAGATCTGCGAATCATCAAGAACCTCTACAGGAATCAAACAGAAGTGTTGGGTATTGATGGAGAACGCACTGAAGCAGTCAAAATTCTCAAGGTAGTAAGACAGGGACGTATCTTGTCATTCGTACTATTTAATATATGTACTCAGAATTAATATTCAGAGAATCCCTGGAAGAAGTAGAAGAAGGAATTGTGATAAATGTAATAAGAGTAAACAAAAGTCGATATTCTGATGATACTATTGCATTTGCTGACAATATTCAAGCGTTACAGTTATTAATGGAAAGTATTGTAAGAGGTAGCAGTCAGTATGGGCTTGAAACAAATTCCACAAAGACAAAATTAATGGTCGTTAAGTTAGGAAAGTATTACAGGAGTAAACTTAGTCATACATAAAGAACTGTAGCAAGGGTAAAACAATATACATACCTTGGAACCATTGTAAATGAAAACTGGGATAGCTCGCAAGAACTCAAGTTTCGCATCGGGAAAGCAAGAAGCGTGTTTCAGAAAATCTGTGCTGTCTTCAAAAGCCATACCCTAACTCTAAGAACAAAAATCTGACTTTTGCAGTGCTTTGTACATTCTCTCCTGATATATGGGGTAAATATATGGACCTTAAATAAAAACACGGAGAAGACGCTGGAGGTCTTTTTAGGAGGATTCTTAGAATATGTTGGACCCAGAGAATGACAAACGTAGAAGTTTTGAAAAGAATGAACACAACATTTAAATTAATCACGGCATTGAAATGCTGAAAGTTTCAATGTCTGGGACATATTATGCGTAATGCAAATATATATCATTAACCACAAAAAATACTTGAAGACAAAATCAACAGCAAAAGAGGTCATGCAAGAAAACGAATATCTTGGTTTGACAACCTTAGATGCTGGTTCAGTATGTCTTTAACAGAATGTTGCTACCAATAACAGAAGAGTAACATACATGATAGCCAGCATCCGAACACGATAAACACCGAAAGAAGTAGAAGTTGAGAAAAGTTGACGATGACATATGCGTCATACGAAACTTCTTTAGGATTGGTGAAATAAGATAATCTTCTTTCTGACGGGAGAAATATTGTTGTACTCGGTCTCCAAATGCTTGCACGCCATGTTGGTAATAAGGGTATTGAAATGAATGCGAAATAACTGCTATATTAAGACAGCCAGTGACGAGACGAAACGATGAACTCTCTCAGGACGTACCTCAGCAGCTGGAAGACCTTGTCCATTCGGGACTTTCTTCTCTCCAGATTTGGATGGACAATCGGATATAAGCGATGTTGCTCAGTATATCATTTTTTATAACTGGGATTGGCGCTAATTTTAATGTCTTCGAAGATTTTACCAGTCTGGAGGCATTGAATGCTAAAATGATAGGATCATTTCAAATCATCGTGTACTAAAATACTACTGCGTTACACACCAAGAGACACTGTGTGGAAGAATCTTAAAACATTTATGGCATAGGTTCTGAAATACGTAAATAAACCTAGAGCTCCGGCGTTAACTACAGAAGAATTCTGAGGGTGCTGCGAATTGCTGGATTTGGAGTATGATGAACATGTCCTTTATTGTGAGAAGGCATATTTCCAAAGAAAAGCTTCTGAATACGTTTTGATACATGGAAAATTCTGTTTTTAATTTTTAAAACAGAAAATTACACTACCTGAAAAATGAACCCTGCGATATGACAACAAGCAACTGGATTTGGGATTTTAGTTGAAGTTACCTGCCATGTCAAAGCCTAAATTTAAAACTAGAAGGCAAAAGCATCAGTCCATTTAAAATTATGTTAAAACTGATCATCTCTCAATTATAAAATGAGGATTTGAGTCAATTGCCACACCTGAAAGAACAAAGAGTATAGCTTGCTCATAACAGCAGTTTTAATCATGTTATTTCGTAAAACGTAAATATTGCAAAGCTTATTTGGAACCCATTGTCATAAGTTTTAAACCCACGTTTAGTTAGTGAACAAAATATAATGCATATTTCTAGTGACACTGAAATTGGGATGATTAGTTCACAAGCAATTTCATTGTTAAAATGAAATCTGATTATCTTTTCTTACATTGAAATCATCCTGCGATAATTATTTTCTACCAGTCATTGCGCAGTGAACATTTGGTAGGCTAAGAAGATATGCATGTAGTTACATAAGCCAATGTCTCTTTGAGACAACATACAGGTCAATGCAACGCTTTGCATCCGTGACATTTATTGAAGGCGAAACAACGTTACGGGTAAAAGAATCAGATTAATGTTATGCAATGTTCCTGAGCTGTAACACAGGTTGTTTAAACACATTAATTAAATAATTGAAAATGTTGATTAAGCTTACAAACAACCTTTATTTTAGGCTGTTAAGCATCGGCTGCGACTCCTAGTAGAGCAGACACAACAGAGAACTCCAACTTCTCTGTCTCTCTCACTCTCTCTCTCTCTCTCTCTCTCTCTCTCTCTCACACACACACACGCGCGCACACACACACTTCGCATCCAGAAATCTAGCCCAGAGTTATCTCCAGCAAATGACACTCTCCCGCAGCTGTAGCACCACGAAAGCACTCACCTTTTCATCGAAGAGATGATTTCCGAATACTGATGATAGGTGCGCCATTAAGCGTGTGTCTTTAGGGCTGACGCAAGTTAACTGATTTAACTGTATGAGTTCGTTGTTCTTTTACCGCCGATAAGCGAATAAGATCTGTTGTCGGAACTGTCATCTAGAGTCCAGTGCGATTTTGAAGATTTTCCTTTGTGAGAATGGGTCCCTCGTTATTGCAACGGAAGAATGAAGGTGCAAATTTGTTTGAATTGTACGACGCATCTCAACTCCTCAGTGAAAAAAAATAGCACATGTCTTATTAAGTGTTTGAAAATTCCAGTATTTACCGAATACTGAAGGAACAGGAATTTGTGAAAGCACTTTATAGACATAGCTATCTTCAATTCCGGCACTTAATGGCAACAAATGATATCAAATTATATTAAAGTTACTGTAATAAAACATAATAAATACACGAAAAAATGGTAACTACAGTTAGACTCCCAGTGTTTTCAGAAGACGGATGCATAGCGACAGTCGACATAATGTGTGCCGACCTGTCTCTAGATGCACCGATCACAACCGGGGCAACGATTTTTTGCCTCCGTACGAAAAGCTATTATGTTAGGGAAGTCGATCTCAGGCCATCGCAATCACAAACGATTACCGTCACAAATTTGTGATAAAACTCTTGGGGTGCTATCCAGAACTGTTGTCGGAACTGTCATCTGGAATCCAGTGTGCTATTCTCCCATGGAGACGATCGTAGAGATGCTGGATGTAGTCCTGTGGAACGGCTTGCCATGCCATTTCCACCTGGCGCCTCAGTTGGACCAGCGTTCGTGCTGGACCTGCAGACCGCGTGAGACGACGCTTCATCCAGTCCCAAACATGCTCAATGGGGGACAGATCCGGAGATCTTGCTGGCCCGGGTAGTTGACTTACACCTTCCAGAGCACGTTGGGTGGCACGGGATACATGCGGACGTGCATTGTCCTGTTGGAACAGCAAGTTCCCTTGCCGGTCTAGGAATGGTAGAACGATGGGTTCAATGACGGTTTGGATGTACCGTGCACTATTCAGTGTCCCCTCGACGATCACCAGTGGTGTACGGTCAGTGTAGGAGATCGCTCCCCACACCATGATGCCGGGTGTTGGCCCTGTGTGCCTCGGTCGTATGCAGTCCTGATTGTGGCGCTCACCTGCACGGCGCCAAACACGCATACGACCATCATTGGCACCAAGGCAGAAGCAACTCTCATCGCTGAAGACGACACGTCTCCATTCGTCCCTCCATTCACGCCTGTCGCGACACCACTGGAGGCGGGCTGCACGATGTTGGGGCGTGAGCGGAAGACGGCCTAACGGTGTGCGGGACCGTAGCCCAGCTTCATGGAGACGGTTGCGAATGGTCCTCGCCAATACCCCAGGAGCAACAGCGTCCCTAATTTGCTGGGAAGTGGCGGTGCGCTCCCCTACGGCACTGCGTAGGATCCTACGGTCTTGGCGTGCATCGGTGCGTCGCTGCGGTCCGATCCCAGGTCGACGGGCACGTGCACCTTCCGCCGACCACTGGCGACAACATCGATGTACTGTGGAGACCTCACGCCCCACGTGTTGAGCAATTCGGCGGTACGTCCACCCGGCCTCCCGCATGCCCACTATACGCCCACGCTCAAAGTCCGTCAACTGCACATACAGTTCACGTCCACGCTGTCGCGGCATGCTACCAGTGTTAAAGATTGCGATGGAGCTCCGTATGCCACGGCAAACTGGCTGACACTGACGGCGGCGGTGCACAAATGCTGCGCAGCTAGCGCCATTCGACGGCCAACACCGCGGTTCCTGGTGTGTCCGCTGTGCCGTGCGTGTGATCATTGCTTGTACAGCCCTCTCGCAGTGTCCGGAGCAAGTATGGTGGGTCTGACACACCGGTGCAATGTGTTCTTTTTTCCATTTCCAGGAGTGTATCATTAACCTGGTCAAAAAAATGTCGTTAACCTTTTCTGTAGGGGGCGATTCAGAATTGTAGTTATTATGTTTTTCCCAAATTTGGAATTTCATTCTTACAAGACTAAAATTTTCCGAAGTATTATTGGTTTCTTCACGAAATTCTATAGAACTGTTTAAATTTTGTACAGAGAACTCTAGAACCATGGCATACCTACGACAAACTCTGAAACAAAAGTATATTTGTCGAAAGTGGGGTGTCAACTTCTCCAGACCGACGTGGCAGAGCCGCCGAGAGGGAACACCGCTGTGTTGGGCTTTATGGCTCTGTCGTATCTTACTGAATCTGCAGCAGAAACCGGAGCAGCAGTCGGCCCCAAAATCAAACAACAATGATGTCCTAACCAGACGCCCTGTAGCGTGCGTCCCACTGACCCCAAACCAACGCCATTTCCGACGTCAGCGGTGTCAAACACGGTCTCGTTGCAGAGTAGGGTGGAGGCGTGTTGTGTTTTACGATGGAAACTGGAGCTGCCTCTGAGCCAGTGATAGCATTGTGTGTTAGTTAGAAGGAGGCCAGTTAAGAGACTGCAACCAACCTGTCTGCATGCTAGACACACTGGTCCTGGAGTGTGTCCTGGAGTGTGTCCTGGAGTGTGTCCTGGGATGCGTTTCCATATGACAGGAGCCGCACTCTCGTTGTTATCTGCTTGACTGCAAATTTGTACGTCAATCTGGTGATTCGTCCTGTTGTGCTGCCACTCATCAACAGCATTTCAGGGGATGTTTTCCAACAGGATAATACACGTCCTCGTACAGTTGTTGTAATCCAAAATTCTCCACAGATTGTCCACATGTTGCCCTGCAATGCTCGATCTTTAATTTGTCTCCAGTCGAGCACATATGGGACCTCATCGGACTACAGCTCCAGCGTCATACACAACTAGCATTAAACGGCCTATACTGACCGAACCGTTGCAACAGGTATGGAACTCTATGCCACGAAGTGATATCAGCCACCTGTACAACCAAAATGCATGTACGATTGCATGCTTGCATTAAACATTCTGGCGGTTACACCAGTTATTAATATACGAACATTTCACATCTGTAACATCGTTTTTCGACATTACACTACTGGCCATTAAAATTTCTACGCCACGACGATGACGTGCTACAGACGCGAAATTTAACCAACAGGAAGAAGATGCTGTGATATGCAAATGATTAGCTTTTCAGAGCATTCACAGAAGGTTGGCGCCGGTGGTGACACCTACAACGTGCTGACATGAGCAAAGTTTCCAACCGATTTCTCATACACAAACAGCAGTTGACCGGCGTTGCCTGCTGAAACGTTGTGATGACTCGTGTAAGGAGAAGAAATGCGTACCATCACGTTTTCGACTTTGATAAAGGTCGGATTGTAGCCTATCGCGTTTGCGGTTTATCGTATCGCGACATTGATGCTCGCGTTGGTCGAGATCCAATGACTGTAAGCAAAATATGGAATCGGTGGGTTCAGGAGGGTAATACGAACGCTGGATCCCAACGGCCTCGTATCACTAGCAGTCGTGATGACAGGCATCTTATCCGCATGGCCGTAACGGATCGTGCAGCCACGTCTCGATCCCTGAGTCAACAGATGGGGACGTTTGCAAGAAAACAACCATCTGCACGAACAGTTCGACGACGTTTGCAGCAGCATGGACTATCATCTCGGAGACCATCGTTGCGGTTACCCTTGACGGTGTATCACAGACAGGAGCGCCTGCGATTGTGTACTCAACGACGAACCTGGGTGCACGAATGGCAAAACGTAATTTTTTTCGGATGAATTCAGGTTCTGTTTACAGCATCATGATGGTCGCATCCGTGTTTGGCGACATCACGGTGAACGCACATTGGAAGCGTGTACTTGTCATCGCCATACTGGCGTATCACCCGGCGTGATGGTATGGGGTGCCATTGGTTACACGTCTCGGTCACCTCTTGTTCGCATTGACTGCACTTTGAACAGTGGACGTTACATTTCAGATGTGTTAGGACCTGTGGCTCTACCCTTCTTTCGATCCCTGTGAAACCCTAGATTTCAGCAGGATAATGCACGACCGCATGTTGCATGTCCTGTACGGGCCTTTCTGGGTACAGAAAATGTTCGACTGTTGCTCTGCCCAGCACATTTTCCGGATCTCTCACCCATTGAAAACGTCTAGCCAATGTTAGCCGAGCAACTGGCTCGTCACAATACGCCAGTCACTACTCTTGATGAACTGTGGTATCGTGTTCAAGCTGCATGGGCAGCTGTACCTGTACACGCCATCCAAGCTCTGTTTGACTTAATGCCCAGGCGTATGAAGGCCGTTATTACGATTAGAGGTGGTTGTTCTGGGTACTGATTTCTCAGGATCTATGCACCCAAATTGTGTGAAAATGTAATCACATGTTAGTTCTAGTATAATATATTTGTCCAATGAATACCCGTTTATCTGCATTTCTACTTTGTGTAGCAATTTTAATGGCCAGTAGTGTGTATTAAAGATTGATCTTATAATGTTAATGACTTAAATATGTCATTTAGACAATTGCATATCAGAAATTTCATTTTTGTACATTAATTTTATCCTTTTCCTGTTCTGTTACAGAAATCGTTCAACATGTCTTCAAATGTTTTCTCTTTTTCACCGTAATGTGTTCGTTTGAACCAATCTAGATCAGATACAGTCTGCGAAGCTGTCTTTCTCGTGATATTTGATAATGTTGTTGACGAAATTAACGTTAACTACATAACTGTATTATTTGTAATATCTGGAGAAAATTTTGCTTCCGGAAATAAAACACGAAGTAGTCATATATATTTGTCCAGTTAATAGAGAAATACTCATCATAACCTATTTTCAACTTTCCATATAGCCGCTACAAATGAGTCTCTGAAGCATGTTGTCAGTGAAGTTACATTTTTGGCACAAATGATAAGCACATATTGGAATCCGATATAGCCTTTCATTTGTGGTCTTGGTACTGTTGACAGCCTTATCCAACCTGTTTTAGTTTTACTTGTGTGTATCCTGATATTTATGTTTTACCATACTGCTTCTCTTTAAAATTGGGATAATTCTCTTAGATCCCATTGTTTCTACATATCCCTGGTCATCTCTCCAATTGTTAGGTTCAGGTCTCTTTTATTTTATTTCGAGTCAAAAACATTACAACAATATTTACAATATACACAATATAACAAATCAGGTCAAATCATAAAAGAACAAACTAAACGGTATTAGCCCAAAATTGTGCAACGGCAGCAGCATTGTCTGAAACATCAACAAGCTCTTGTGTGGAACATGATACAGGACATCTAGGACAGTTAATTAAATGTTTGGTTGTCTGTTCTTCTCCGCAGTCACACAAGGTGGAAGATTCCTTCATAAAGCCCCATTTAAACAGATTGTCCTTAGTTCGTCCGACGCCACTCCTGAGCCGATTTAGAGACTTCCACACTGTCCAGACTTGATTTCCACCAGGAGGAAGGGTCTCAGAAGGAGTCATCCAATCATTACTGTCAGATTTTGCTGTCCACTGAGATAGTCTGGCTGCTCCAGTCCGACCGGTGAGGGGTGTAGTAGTTCTCATGAAGCTCCTCCTAGATTTGAGTCTACTAATTGGTGGCTGGTATCCATGTAGCAGGTGATCGGTGTTATGATCTGCTTTATGTCTCTCAAGTTTGGCTGCGACTTCACGCCTTATGTCTGGAGGAGCAATACCTGCTAGTTTATGGAGTTTATCAATAGGTGTAGCTTTGAGGCATCCCGTTACTGTCCTGCAGGTTTCGTTCAGGGCCACATCAACCTGCTTTGCATGAGATGACTTGTACCATACAGGACATGCGTATTCAGCTGCGGAATAACACAAGGCCAAGGCTGATGTTCTTAGTAGTTTGGGATCTGCACCCCAAACGCTGCCAGTGAGCTTCCGCAGGATGTTGTTACGAGCAGCAACTTTCTGCTTAGTGTTAGTGCAGTGTTTTCTGTAGGTCAACGTTCGATCTAAGGTGACACCCAGATATTTGGGGTAGAAACAATGTTCAAGCTCTTGATCTTCCCAAAACACTGTAAGTTTTCTATAGGCCTCTCGATTGCGTAGGTGGAAGGCACAAACTTGAGTTTTAGCAGGGTTCGGTCTTAAGTTATTGACTCTGTAGTACTCAGATAGGTCCTTGAGAGCAACAGTAAGCTGGTTTTCTACTGTGTCAAAATCTCTGGCTTGCGTGACTAAGGCAAGATCATCTGCATAGATGAAACTCTTTGTAAGAGAAGGTTGAGGCTGGTCATTTGTAAATATATTGAACAATATGGGGGAAAGGACACTACCCTGAGGCAAGCCATTCCTTTGACTTCTCCATCTACTCTTTCTTCCTTGGAACTCCACATAGAATCGCCGGTTTTCCAAAAGTGTCTGCACAGTTCTGGTGAAATTAATGTCTCTAGTGATGTAGTAGACTTTGTGCAATAATTGTCGATGTTGAATGGTGTCATATGCTGCTGTGAGATCCACGAAGACAGCCCCGGAAATGTATCCTTTTTCATATCCCTCTTCAATATGTTCAGTCAGATTAAGGACTTGTGCTGTACAATTCTTTCCAGGTCGGAAACCTGCTTGTTGAGGTATGAGTTGTTTTTCAACAATGGGAGTGAGTCTATTTAGCAACATTCTTTCATAGATTTTATACAAATGGCAAAGGAGCGAAATCGGTCGGTAGTTCTTGGGATCAGCTGCACCCTTTCCAGGTTTTAGTAAGGGAATAACTTTAGTTTTCCTCCAGATGGCAGGGATCTGTTTCCGCTTCAGACAACCATTATAGAATTGCAGAAGCCATCTTTCCGTGATGGGACCAAAATGTTTAATTTGCTCAATCATTAGGTCGTCTAGACCAGGCGCTTTACCATTTTTGCATTTCTGAATTGCGGTTCTGAGTTCTTGTAAGATGAAGTCATTTGATAGATGGTTGTTTTCACGTTCAGGTTCTCTTTTGAGTTTTGTTCTATCTTTAGAACAATTGAACCTTCCATTCTGAACTAGATGATGAGCAATTTGATCTGGTGCAATGTTTGCATGGCCATGATTGTGGACAGGGTCGTTGTTCAGGCGTCGCAGCAACTGCCAGGCTTTCTGACTGCTTTTAGACATATCAAGGTTCTCGAGTAACTCTATCCATCGTTCTTTTTTGGATTTGGCTAAGGCTGAGGATAAATTTTGGCCAGCAGTTAAGGTTTCAATGCTGTAAGGATTATCATTGAAAAGTTGGATATAGTTATGTAGATGCTTCACGGATTCTTCTGTCAAGCCAGGTATGTAGTTAACTCGACAGCCTCTGGGAGTTGAGAGTCTTGAGCATCTTTTCACGGCTTCTACAAACTCATCGTAGTTGGAAACTGAGGGTTCTATGCGTGAAACTTCTGAGTCAAGGAGATCAGCAAACTTCTGCCAGTCTGCTTTCTTGAAATTGTATCGCCTTCGGAATGATGTGATTCTAGGAGTAATGGCTGCAAACACTTGGCAGCCTATGGGGCGGTGTTGAGTATTTGGTATCGGATTTAGAACAGTTTTTCTGCATTGGTGAGCTATGTTCTCGCTAACAAAAATTAAGTCGGGGTTATACCCACGTTTCCAACGCCCACTGTTAAAAGATGGTGGGAGTTTATTATCATGGACAAGATTAAGATGGTTGGTATCAGCCCAAGTCAAAACTGCTTCACCATTACTGTCGTCCTCAACATAACCCCAAACACTGCTATGACTATTGAAATCTCCAACAATAAAGTGAGCTTGTTGATTGGTGTAGTTGTCTGTAGGTGAAAATTGGAAATCTGCTCCTGGGGGTTTGTAAATTGACGACACAATACAACCATTCAGTTCTACAGACAGTATTTCAATATTGTTGAATTCTGTAAGTGAGGTAGAGAGAACAGCTATATCGTTCCTCACAAAGATAGCACTGCCATATTGTCTATGGGGTCGCTCAACTGCCAGTTTCATCCCAAGGATTTTTGGTCTTCTCATGGTGTCATCTCGATGGGTTTCTTGTATACATAAAATATCACACCTAGGTTCCTTGGCAATATGTTGCAGGAGTTCTTCTTTGGCAACAGACAATCCTTCTATGTTGATTGATACAATCACAAGGTGAGGTCTTGTATTCTCGTGTTGTAAATAACTTATCTCTGTATAGCTTTCAGCTTTTGTCCTTATACTTGTCGTTTCTTTATTAGGAGTATTTTAGCTTCGATCTCTTTTGTTTCTTGTAAGGAGGCATCCACTCTATTATCCTGATTGTACAAGCCCTTTAAATGTTTATAATTAAATTTCATAATATTCTTAGTGTCTCTGAATTAACTTGGTGTAACTCATGAGAGTGTTTTGCAAGCGTGGTTTGATGACCTTGGTCCACTAGTCCTACTCAGAATTAAACCTGCTTTGGCTTAGTAATTTTCCTGCCACTCCAGTCCGACATCCTCTTTCAGTTTTATGTCTTTCAATAAGGAAATATTGACTCCTGTATTTTTATTGCCTCTTTTGGTGACTTTAATGTATCAATAACCGCAAAATAATCCCAAAAATAGGCTGGAGTGACATAATTTATGTATTCAGGATGATCTTTTCTATCTTGTCTGATACATATATTCTGTCTACAAGACTACAAGTACTTTGTGTGATATAGGTACATTTGACTCTCAGAAAATTTTGTAATTACGAAGTGTTCTTCAGAGAAAAATTTGTGACTACTTCATGGAATTCTTTAGAGTATTCGTAATTTCGCCTTTGGTCCTTCTCATGGATGACACTGTTGAAATCTCTAGTTATCAGCAAACTCAAAGGGCTCTTTCTTAGTAAACAAATAATGTCCTCCTTGAAAAATTTGGCTCAATGTGCTTTCATTGAGTGCATGATGAAGCACACAAGCTTTCAACTTTAAGACAATACATTCGAAAATTGGCACCCCTTCCAGCTGTTCAATTTCCAGAACTGGTATTCCTTCTGTGCAGAGATCAGCCGATCCATTCTGTTTTTCTGTAGCTATATTGATATATTCGCCATAATCTGGAATATTAAAAGGAAAGATATTTACTTCTTGCAGCAGGATAACATCAGTTCTGGAGTCGTACAGACATTCTTTTGAAGCTGAAGTCTGTGTAAATCCTGTTAATGTTTAAACTTGTAAAAGTATGGTATATCGTTGCAGCAAATAGGGAATTTCATACACATAAGTAATTGTGTAAGTAAGAGAATAGAAGCTTTCGAAATGTGGTGCTACAGAAGAATGCTGAAGATAAGGTGGGTAGATGATGTAACTAATGAGGAGGTATTGAATAGGATTGGGGAGAAGAGAAGTTTGTGGCACAACTTGACTAGAAGAAGGGATCGGTTGGTAGGACATGTTTTGAGGCATCAAGGGATCACAAATTTAGCATTGGAGGGCAGCGTGGAGGGTAAAAATCGTAGAGGGAGACCAAGAGATGAATACACTAAGCAGATTCAGAAGGATGTAGGTTGCAGTAGGTACTGGGAGATGAAGAAGCTTGCACAGGATAGAGTAGCATGGAGAGCTGCATCAAACCAGTCTCAGGACTGAAGACCACAACAACAAAAGTAATTGGTAAATGGAGGAAAAGAAAGAGTGCGGCAAAATAACAAGAGGAACACTACGCATTTTAGAATCTAATGACAACGTGAGTTGTTCCCTTGTGACTACTCGAAATGTTTCAGTATTCTATCCAGGCTGTGTCTCCGTATTCTCCTTTTTCCTGATCGACATCTGTCTCTGCTTCATAGTCTCCCTAGACATAATTTTGACCCAATTCCGTGGATTTGGTTTCGCAATGATCCTCCGATTGAGGAGAATCGCTCTGCAGTCCTGTCTACGTGTGTGTGTTCTCCGTTGTCAGCCATCCTTCTACCGGTTCGAACTCTCTTCGATGTTGCTCTACCTTTTCCTTTTTCTATCGCTGATCTCGGTTTTCTCAGTTTTACCTTACTGCAGGAGACGTCTTTTCCACCTGATATGCATTCCTCATCCTTTTTTATATTTTTTCACGCCTCGTCCGCCAATTGCTTGGGAGATTCAGTTAGTTGATCTTATCCAGGGAACGAAAGGATACGCTTGAAGTTCGAATCTATGGGTACTGGGATGATGAACAGCTCAATAGGTAGTTCAGTTGAAGAGGAATTGACGTCCCTAAGAAGGGCAGTCGAAGAAGTTGGAAAGAAAAGCATGGGTACTAGGAAGGTAACTGCAATGAAACCATGGGCAACGGAAGAAATACTTTAGCTGATCCAAGAAAGAGGTAAACACAAAAACGACAGAAGGAAGTACAAAACCGTTCAGGAAAATTCAGGAATAGTGAAATAGAAATCAGTTGGGAATGAAATAAATAGAAAATGCAGGGAAGCTAAGGCGAAATGGCTACATGAAAAATGTGAAGAAATCGAAAAAGGAATCACTGTCGGAAGCATTGACTCAGCATACAGAATAGTCAATGCAACCTTCGGGGAAATTAAAAGCAAGGGCTGGAACATTAAGAGTGCAATTGCAATTCCACTATTAAATGCACAAGAGAGAGCGAATAGGTGGAAGGCGTACAATGAAGGCCTCCATGACGAGGACGATTTATCTGATGACGTGACATAACAAGAAACAGGAGTCGATAGGGAAGAGATACGGGACCTAGTATTAGAATTAGAATTTAAAAGAACTTTGAAAGACTTAGGATCAAATACGAGAGAAGGAACGGATAACATTACACCGGAATTTCTAAAGTAATTGTTGGTATTGGCAACGAAACGACTATTCGTGTTGGTGTGTAGAGTATATGAGACTGGTGATATTAAATCATATTTTTAGAAAAACATCGTCTTCACAGTTCAGACATTTGCAAAAGCAGAGAAGTGCGAGAACTGTCGCACAACGAGCTTAACAGCTCATGCATACAGCCGCCCGGCTGCCTTGCAGTCGCTCGTGTTCTGTTGGCTGCTGTAGCTACAAAATCCTGCCTGCTTAGTGCGCTGCCTGCAATCAACTGTCATTGTTTTATTGGCTGCCGCAGCTTGGCTGCCTTAGTGCGTTGCCGGCCTTACTGCAGCAGTCTCTACTCTCGAATCATGGAGTGAATTTAGCACGCCTCGAGCGTTGGCGGTTACCTGCTGCTGCGTATTGGTCGTTAACAGCTGCCTCCGCCACCGCCTGCGGCTAGCGATCAAATGCGTCCCGGTCAACACCTGCAGCTGCTACTGTGTAAAAGTTACGTACGTGCTCGCCACGTGCCCACGGCTGTCCGCCTAGCCTACGGGGAACTGAGGCGCGGTACTAGGACAGCATTTGCGCTTGTAATTGCAAATTGCAAATTTGAGCAAGTTCTCAATTGGCCGCGATAAAATAGCAGCTCACGGCGACCGCAAACGTTAATGAACGTTTCAGCAAAGGCGTGTATACACCAACGAACGCCAGACAATGGATTTAGACGAACGTTTGTCACCAATGCATTGGCGCTCGGCTTCTCATTCACAGCAAACGAAGGGCGTGGGGCCAAAGCATTCGGCCAGGTGGAATCTTTGTGACGTTCACGGCGAAAAGATGTCAATTAACCACAATTTTCTTTTCCAAATTGTGTATATAACTTTCTAATAGCAGAGTTATTTCCCTCCACGCGTCTAGTCTTTTCTCCTTGTTTTTATAATCGCAGTTCGTAGGACCCCATAAACATTCCCGTCCACGATAGAACGCTCAGCTTTAATGCTCTCTCCATATTCCACTTTGTACTCTAGCATTTCTCAACATAATAAACACACACCCATAGCGGGAGCAGACATTGCCTTCAGGAGAAACAGCGGTTGTTCAAATTAAGTTTTTCAGGACAGTCACTGGTCGCAGTCAGTACGTTTTACTGACTGAATTCGCTCTTTAATTTAACATCCAACTACTGTACTTTAAAACGTAAATTCCAGATTTTCTGATGATGCTCTTGTTAAAGAGTGAAACCGCCAATAAGAAATAGGAAGTGCGACTTGTGGCTATGTTGATAAACCTAGATGCACACCCATTCTATGAACACAAGAAATGCCAAGCTGAACCGACGAACATCCATGCTAATAAAGGGTTCCCAACGCCAAACTACCGCCAGCAGACCGAACTTCAACGAAAGATTTGCCGGTCGTACACAGCAGACAAGTCTCAGCCAACGAAGGTTTTGACTATGAAAGGTGGCTACACTGAGCCACAGCGCCAGAGATCGCGCTAGAGAGTATTGTTCCGCCGCCTCCACTGGCAGTGATTATTGAGATGTCGTAGTGGGCAGTGGTTGTTGAGAACTCGTAGTAGTCAGTGCTTGTTAAGAACTCGTAGCAGAGAGTGTTTGTTGAGATGTGCTAGTAGGGAGTGCTTGCTGAGATGTGATACTGAAAAGTTCTTGTTGAGATGTGGTAATAGCGAGTCGGTGTGGAGATATATTGTAATGATTAGAGTGATTTTGGTCAATATATGAAGGTAACGAAACTTGATTTATTTTTCATTATTTAATGTCGTAAATAATGCTTCATTACAGGTTCAGTCAACAAAGCATCTAGCTTGTGTTCTTGTATTAGAGTGTAATCCTGGTTTTCTTGCGCAATTGTAGTATTTCTATTTTCTTTAATTACTTCAGTATAAATGATATTTGAAATTTCTTGTCTTATTGAAGAAGAACCGTGCCAGATGTGTACGTTGAGTCATACTTCCACACACAGAACAGTGACACCTGTGTTTTGGTTTCATAGGTTTTATAGTTGCTGGGGACTTAATTAATTAATTGTGTTAACGAAAATTTTCATTTCGTCCTTTGTTGTTGTTCTATGCAGTCAGATAGCGTAAAAATACTAGTCAGGGCCAACCGTTTACGAGACATTGCGTAATCGGACAAACAGCTACGAAAAAATTAAAATTATTTTCATTTTATTTTAATTAAGCCCCCATGCAACTATCGTTCGTTGACCTTGTTTGGCCTAGTGTATACGTACCTTACATAACTCAAGAACGCTCAGGTTCACGAAAAAAACATTTCTGACAAAAGACAGATATATTTCCACAACATGCCCCTCAGTGAATTATATTTTTTCCGCCATCCAAGTTTTTATTTCAACAGGTCTCGGCTTAATGAGCTTCCAGTCAGACAAAAGCATTACGGTATCCCATCGTTCGTAATTCATTTTAGTCAAGTCAAAATACCTGAACTATACTGAGGTAACAAAAGGCATGACATACCACTTAATAACATGTCGGACGTGCTATTTCCGAGCGTAATTCACCAACCCGACATAGCATGGACCCAACAAGTCGTCCATAGTAGGGAAAGTGTTGGTGGTGTAGTATTTCTTGCATGAACTGAACTCTCCCTTATGTCCAATAAATGTTCTATGGGATTCATGCCGAGCTATCATTGTGGCCAAATCATTTTCCCGAAATGTCCAGAATGTTCTTCAAACAAGTCGCAAACAATTGTTGTCCAGTGACGTGGCGTACTGTCATCCATAAGAATTCCGTCGTTGTTTAGGAACATGAAGTTCACGCATGGCTGCAAATGGTCCATAAGTAAACCAACGTAACCATTTCGAAACAATGAGCGCTTCAGTTCGACCTGAGGACCCAGTCCATTCCATGTAAACAGAGCACACACCATTATGAAGGCACCACTAGCTTGCTCAGTGCCTTGTTGAGAACCTGAGTCTATGGTTCAAATGGTTCAAATGGCTCTGAGCACTATGGGACTCAACTGCTGAGGTCATTAGTCCCCTAGAACTTAGAACTAGTTAAACCTAACTAACCTAAGGACATCACAAACATCCATGCCCGAGGCAGGATTCGAACCTGCGACCGTAGCGGTCCTGCGGTTCCAGACTGCAGCACCTTTAACCGCACGGCCACTTCGGCCGGCTGAGTCTATGGGTTCGTGGGATTTGCACCATGCTCTAACTCTACCATCAGCTCTTACAAACTGAGTCGCGACTCGTCTGATCAGTCCACGATTTCCCAGTCGTCTGCGGTCTTACCGATATGGTTACGAGCCCAGGACAGTGGCTGCAAGCAATGTCGTGCTGTTGGCGAAGTCACTGCTGCCATTGCAGCACTCGAGTTGGTCGTCTGCTGCCACATGGCATGAACGCCACATTTCACCGCACTGTCCTAAATGGTGCGCACTGTTTTGTGCGGTTGCTTGTCTGTTTGCACTGACTAATCTACACAAACTTCGCTGCTCTCGGTCGTTAAGTGAAGCCTGTCGACCACTCTGTTGTCCCTGATGAGGGTTAATTAAGGAAATTTTGTATTTTTGGTACGCTCTTCTTGACAATGTGGATCTCCGAATATTGAGGTCCCAACGATTTTCAAATGGAATGTTCCACGTGTCTAGCTCTTGCAACCATTACGCGTTCAGTGTCTATTAACTCCTGTCGTGGGGAAATCTTTTTACATGAATCACCTTAATGAAAATGACAGTTCCGCCAGTGCAGCGCCTTTTTATACCTTCCATTGGCGATACTAACGCCACCTGTATACGTGTCTATCGCTATGCTATTGCCCTCAAAATCGCCACACCCTTAACGTAGTAGTCGCAGAGCCTACCGATATCGTCGAACGCAGCGCAGCACTGCCACCATTCATCCATCTCATCTCGCACCGCCAATTGGGAGCACCTTGTCTCTGGTCCTGGCTGTGTTAGTGTGTTCACTCTACAGTATCCGCTTCCTCTTGGTAAGACCTGCCAGATGTGGAAACCTGCCCAAAACCACCCTTCCCGGAACGTAATACCTAAATATTCTACTCAGGGTGAAACTACTACCTTTCCTTCCACCCCGCCACATTTGACATCACCAAACTTGTGCAGATGTTAAAGAACAGGAGGTGATCTTCATAAACAATAGCGGGATGAGAGTTGCATACTGACTAATACTAAACCATCACACAGGCTGCATCTAAATGCTCTCATTCAGCCGCGACAGAGCTATTCGTTGCATACTAACAGCACATCTAATATAAATTTAAATGCTAGAAGTCTTTTGTGACTGTGTATGGATTGTAGCACATAATGTTCTGAATGGATAGAACTAGCGGGATAAAGAGAGAGCTGGCACATTTTGCATTGCTGCCAAATTTATTTAATATGGCGGATTTCTCTGGTGTGGTCCCCCTACCTCCTGTCCATTGGGTGTATGTGTGACAACATCGCGTTTTGATGTCACCAACCGCACTTCTTCCCCTTACACCACTATCCCTCCTCTCCCCCACTTCCCTTCCCCTTCCCCTTCCCCCCTGCTCCCCCCTCCCCCCATTTCCCTAATCCCCCACTTGTGAAATGGAGGGAAAAAGACCCAGTCTGTCTTGTTGATCTGCCAGACTGGGAGGATCTCTTGACAAGGAATAGGCAGTAGATTCGTGCAGAATATTGTTATATACTTAAACATTCATTTTATTAACTAATTAAATTAGTAGAAAATGCTGGGCTGTGGTTCTCTTTAAACATTTATTTTATTAATGAAATAAATTCGTAGGAAATGCTGGGCTGTGTTCTCTTTATTTGGGCAAAATAGTTAACACTTATGACGTCAGAGCACGGATGGGGAGTTGCCACAAATATAAAAAACGATGGAAAAAAGTCCATTTTCAAGACCCTATCAAATTGAATGTTTGACAATTTACAACATAGGTATATACTCTGAAAGATCTAAGTCAAATAGGTCACTTAAAACGGTCACCACCACCTTACGATCATTCTTCTTTGTGATAAAACATATAAGGCGTCTTCAGTGTTTCAGAATCACACCCACATACATTTTGCCAATCAAGTAATTAAATTTCGAAAAAGAAACACTCATCACAAACAGATCACAGTGCTAAGTACCAGGTGATCAAAAAGTCAGTATAAATTTGAAAACTGAACAAATCACGGAACAACGTAGATAGAGAGGTACAAATTGACACACATGCTTGGAATTGCATGGGGTTTTATTATAACCAAAAAAATACAAAACCTCAAAAAGTGTCCGACAGATGGCGCTTCATCTGATAAGAATAGCAATAATTAGCATAAAAAAGTAAGACAAAGCAAAGATGATGTTCTGTACAGGAAATACTCAATATGTCCACCATCGTTCCTCAACAATAGCTGTCGTCGAGGAACAATGTTGTGAACAGCACTGTAAAGCATGTCCGGAGTTATGGCGAGGCGTTGGCGTCGGATGTCGTCTTTCAGCACCCCTAGAGATGGCGGTCGATCACGATATACTTGCGACTTCAGGTAACCCCAAAGTCAATAATCGCACGGACTGAGGTCTGGTGACCTGGGAGGCCAAGCATGACGAAAGTGGCGGTTGAGCACACGATCATCACCAAACGACGCGCGCAAGAGATCTGTCGGACATTTTGTGAATTTTGTTTTGTTTTTGGTTATAATAAATCCCCATGTCATTCCAAGCATGTGTGTTAATTTTTACCTCTCTATCTACATTATTCCGTGGTTTATTAAGTTTTCAAATTTATACTAACGTGAATTCTTTACAGACGAATGGAAAAACTGGTAGAAGCCGACCTCGGGGAAGATCAGTTTGGATTCCGTAGAAATGTTGGAACACATAAGGCAATACTGACCTCACGACTTATCTTAGAAGAAAGATTAAGAAAACGCAAACCTACGTTTCTAGCATTTGTAGACTTAGAGAAAGCTTTTGACAATGTTAAGTGGAATACTCTCTTTCAAATTCTGAAGGTGGCAGGGGTAAAATACAGGGAGCGAAAGGCTATTTACAATTTGTACAGAAACCAGATGGCAGTTATAAGAGTCGAGGGGCATGAAAGGGAAGCAGTGGTTGGGAAAGGAGTGAGACAGGGTTGTAGCCTCTCCCCGATGTTATTCAATCTGTCTATTGAGCAAGCAGTAAAGGAAACAAAAGAAACATCGGAGTAGGTATTAAAATTCATGGAGAAGTAAAAACTTTGAGGATCGCCGATGACATTGTAATTCTGTCAGAGACAGCAAAGGACTTGGAAGAGCAGTTGAATGGAATGGACAGTGTCTTGAAAGGAGGATATAAGATGAACATCAACAAAAGCAAAACGAGAATAATGGAATGTAGTCAAATTAAATCGGGTGATGCTGAGGGAATTACATTAGGAAATGAGACACTTAAAGTAGTAAAGGAGTTTTGCTATTTACGGAGTAAAATAACTGATAGTGGTCGAAGTAGAGAAGATATGAAATGTAGACTGGCAATCGCAAGGAAAGCGTTTCTCAAGAAGAGAAATTTGTTAACATCGAGTATAGATTTAAGTGTCAGGAAGTCGTTTCTGAAAGTATTTGTATGTAGTGTAGCCATGTATGGAAGTGAAACATGGACGATAACTAGTTTGGACAAGAAGAGAATAGAAGCTTTCGAAATGTGGTGCTACAGAAGAATGCGGAAGATAAGGTGGGCAGATCACGTAACTAATGAGGAGGTATTGAATAGAATTGGGGATAAGAGGAGTTTGTGGCACAACTTGACTGGAAGAAGGGATAGGTTGGTAGGGCATGTTTTAAGGCATCAAGGGATCACAAATGTAGCATTGGAGGGCACCGTGGAGGGTAAAAATCGTAGAGGGAGACCAAGAGATGAATACACTAAGCAGATTCAGAAGGATGTAGGTTGCAGTAGGTACTGGGAGATGAAGAAGCTTGCACAGGACAGAGTAGCATGGAGAGCTGCATCAAACCAGTCTCAGGACTGAAGACCACAACAACAACAACAACAACTGACTTTTTGATCACCCGGTATATCCAAGGTCTTGAGTGCACTGATATTTGAGAACACAAGCATTACGCTCCATGCACTGCCTGAGTCACCGCCACCATCAAGTTTCCACCTTATGCTAAACATACCTGGAGTGAAAACACCTTCCGATACATATACTAGCGCCGGCCGAAGTGGCCGTGCGGTTAAAGGCGCTGCAGTCTGGAACCGCAAGACCGCTACGGTCGCAGGTTCGAATCCTGCCTCGGGCATGGATGTTTGTGATGTCCTTAGGTTAGTTAGGTTTAACTAGTTCTAAGTTCTAGGGGACTAATGACCTCAGCAGTTGAGTCCCATAGTGCTCAGAGCCATTTGAACCATTTTTTGAACATATACTAGCGATTACGAAACGTGCGTCGTCCGCCGACTGCAGCAGTGCTGGAAACCGCGGCCACACTGGCCTGGAGGCGACGACAGGCCCTCATGCACATCAGCCATGCCAGTAGTTGCTCACCTATCTCTCTATATTCACATGCTGGCCACAGCGGGGGCTGGAGAGACTGTCACCGTGACCACCCAGCCATCAACCAATGAATTTCCCTAGGGGGGGGGGGGGGGGGAAGGCGAGGAATAATCGGAAAACATGCAAAACACGCGTCCACTTGTTCGTCGCTCAACCATCGTACTGGTTAATTCACTGTTTAGTCACCAAGTGGGCGTCGCGAACCTTCCTGCTTTTGCGGTCAGTAGGTCGGAGCATTTTTTTGTACCTGTCGGTTGGGAGAGGCTAAGCCACGGCTCCCAGTCACCTGAAGGCTCGTGAACACTACTGCCTCTGGCTGCGGAATAGGCGTTGCAATCCCCTATTATCCCCTAGCACGCTGTGTGACAAGCAGGCATCGCTTGGATGTACAGCTATAACGGCAGTTCCACTTGTGACATAAACATCCGACGACAAAACATTCACTTTTCCCAGTCCAAAACTGGGATGTTGTTGACCATACAAATCATTTTGTTATGCGAAATGTAGATTCTTCCCTTTTATGCTGGTTATTTTCCAGAGCAGCAGAAATCGGAGCATACATGCGTTTTCACATCGCTAAAGTATCGTTCATTGTTGTTAAAAATCCTGTACAGTAGCATATCACAGGCTATATTTCCTAAAAGTGTTCTCTGATCAGGTAAAGAGATGTGTTCTTATTAGCTTAATATCTGGTATGTCTTGTATAGCAGGACTAGAAAACTATGACGGAGCGATAAGAGCACAGGATGCCTCCTCATTTTCGAAATCTCTTAAGGTAGCCAAATGCTACATCACCTATGAAGTCTCTTAAGGTAGCCTAATAGCAGCACGGAGGTGTAAGAATCAAGTTAACAGTAAGTACCACCCTGTCTGCGTGGGGGACTGATATTTCGTTGGATGATTACGCTGTGTCAAAAAACTCCTCGTGATGACTGGGTGTTGTGTGATGTCCTTAGGTTAGTTAGGTTGAAGTAGTTCTAAGTTCTAGGGGACTGATGACCATAGATGTTAAGTCCCATAGTCTTCAGAGCCATTTGAAACATTTTTTGAAAAAACTCCTGATCATCGTTCCAGCTCGCGAGTCGTATCCGTGATAGTCCCGCCATAGCTTGCACCTGCTCGGCTGCACTGATTGACTAACTAATTAAATTCACCATGAGAGTCCCTTTGTGTGGTGATGATGTTGATATCTGGATCGTGGGGCGCACAACTGCGCGGTCATGACCGCCTGTACAAAGTCCCAATGTTTTCACAGTCCAATTTTTTTGCAAAGTCTCGTCGAGTCACTGTCACGAATGATGATGATGAAATGACGAGGACAACACAAACACCCAGTCCCTGTGCAGAGATAATCCCCAACCCGGTCGGAAATCGAACATGGAACCTCGTGATCCAGAGGCAGCAACGCTAACCACAAGACCACGAGCTGCGGACCCTTTGTATGGGGAGTAACTGCTTCCTGTAGTTTGATTTCTGTGGGCTTCTCACTTTCTGCGATATCAAAATGGTTGGTAACTGTCGTCATCATCATCATCATCATCATCATCATCATCAGCCAAATCAATCATTAGATGATGTGGCCTCTTCGAATCGTGGATTCAGGTAGGCTTTCAGAAGTCTTCTCCAAGTGGGACGGTATTGGGCAGTTCTCTGCCAGGTGTTACCAGCGATCTTCTTGATGTCTTTGTCCCATCTGTCTGGTGGTCTTCCTCTAGGCCTCCGGTGCTCTCTAGGACTCCACTCCTGTACTAGCTTCGTCTATCTGTTGTCTTTTCTTCTTGCAACGTGGCCAGCCCACTGCCATTTCAAGGAACCTACTCTCTCTAAGATGTCATTAACCTTCGTCACAGACTGGACGTCATCTGCCCTTTTCCTGTCCTTTCTTGTATAGCCCAGCATTGATCTCTCCACGGCTCTCTGTGCTGTCCTAAGTTTCCCTTTTGTGAATGAGTTCAGTGTCCATGTCTCGCAGCCATACGTCATCACAGGAAGAATGCATTGATCAAATACTGCTTTCTTCAGATTTACTGGCATTTTTGATCTGAATACTTTTGAATTCTTCCCAAATGCTTGCCAGCCAAGCTTGATGCGTCGATAGATTTCTGGTCTTCTGTCTCCCTTCATATTTATAATCTGGCCAAGGTAGAAATATTCACTGACCTCTTCTAGTAGACTGTCCTTGACTTTCACATCTTCAGCTGGGACCCATTTGTTGGATATTACTTTTGTTTTGGAAAGGTTAATGTTCAAGCCAACCAGCTGATATTCCGACGCAAGATCTGTAACTAAGTTTTGGAGCTCTGCGAAGTCTTTGACCAGTAAGGCAATATCATCAGCAAATCTCAAGTTGGTAAGCCTTCTTCCATTAATTCTAATTCCCTTACGTTCCCAGCTCAGCTTTGACATAGCCATTTCCAATACAGCAGATAACAGTTTTTGGGAGATGGGATCGCCTTGCTTGACACCCCTCATTATGCGGAATTCTTGAGTTGATTCGCCGGTGTTAACATAAGCTGAAGAATTCTCGTAGATTTTCCTGAGCACTTCAATGTATGCTGCTCCCACTCCTTGGTCACTCAAAGTTTGTAGGACAGCTACATGGCTAACGGAGTCAAATGCCTTTTCAAAGTCAACAAAGGCAATGCAGAGAGGCAGTTGGTATTCATTCGCTCTGCTTATCACTTCACTAACGGTCAGAATGTGGTCAATAGTGCTAAAATTGCTTCGGAATCCAGCTTGTTCTATAGGTTGGGCTGAGTCTAGGGTGGAACTAATTCGGTTTAACAAGATCTCTGTGAAAATTTGGTACAAAATTGAGAGCAAGCTGATAGGACGGTAGTTTTTAATATTGTGAATACTGTCGTCATATAACTGAAGATATCCAGTGCTATTTACGTTATGTCAGTCAGTTACCTTCTGGGTGTAAGTCACGCAGAATTCCACTACGCTGTTCCCAGAGTAATACTGCTGATACCTGTCGAACTATGGCGCCAGTAAGATGCTTTACTCTCTTCTCCACCCCAATCACACCTCCGTCCTCGTGCCTGCCACTGCCACGGGTTGCATGCAAACAGCTGCCATCACCGCTACCAGGCACTGAGCCTCCAAACGCACGTCGGCGCTGTACTGCTGATGGCCGATAAGTAACACTCCCCGTGCAGGAAAGCTGTTAATGATTCCAGACTTGGTAAGGTTGTCCTAGTCTTATGAGAATGACTGGGTGCCGAAATGCCACTGAGGTAAATACCAAGATGTTGAACAATATCCTTCCATCTAGCCCATCTGCAAAACAAAACATTCTGAGATGTGTTTGAGAAACATTCTGGAAGGGCTGACCCCGTGAACAATAGCAAAATACTTGTCTGCCGACCTGGGTTTGCCTCTGAATACAGCCCTGTAGAAGCGTTCCTATTGACTCCAACCAAAGTAGTGGGTGGATGCTTCCAAATCTAAAATGGGAATCGCTGGAGGAAAGGCGACGTTCTTATCAAACAACACTATTGAGGAAATTCAGAGTCCCAACAGTTGAAGCTGACTTTATAAGCCTTCTACTGGCACCACGGGACCACGGATATCACGAAAATTAGCCCTCATTTTTTTTTTTTTTTTTTTTTTTTGGTCATCAGTCTGCTGACTGGCTTGATGCGGCCCGCCACGAATTCCTTTATTCCTTTCCTGTGCTAACCTCTTCATCTCAGAGTAGCACTTGCAACCTACGTCCTCAATTATTTGCTTGACGTATTCCACTCCCTGTCTTCCTCTACATTTTTGGCCCTCTACAGCTCCCTCTAGTACCATGGAAGTCATTCCCTCATGTCTTAGCGGATGTCCTATCATCCTGTCCCTTCTCCTTATCAGTGTTTTCCACATATTCCTTTCCTCTCCGATTCTCCGTAGAACCTTATCAGTCCACCTAATTTTCAACATTCGTCTATAGCACCTCATCTCAAATGCTTCGATTCTCTTCTGTTCCGGTTTTCCCACAGTCCATGTTTCACTAGCATACAATGCTGTACTAAAGGCGTACATCCACAGAAATTTCTTCCTCAAATTAAGGCCGGTATTTGATATTAGTAAACTTCTCTTGGCCAGAAATGCCTTTTTTGCCATAGCGAGTCTGCTTTTGATGTCCTCCTTGCTCCGTCCGTCATTGGTTATTTTACTGCCTAGGTAGCAGAATTCCTTAACTTCATTGACTTTGTGACCATCAATCCTGATGTTAAGTTTCTCGCTGTTCTCATTTCTACTACTTCTCATTACCTCCGATTTACTCTCAAACCATACTGTGCACTCATTAGACCATTCCGTTCAGCAGATCATTTAATTCTTCTTCACTTTCACTCAGGATAGCAATGTCATCAGCGAATCGTATCATTGATATCCTTTCACCTTGTATTTTAATTCCACTCCGGAACCTTTCTTTTATTTCCATCATTGCTTCCTCGATGTACAGATGCAAGAGTAGGGGCGAGAGGCTACAGCCTTGACTTACACCCTTCTTAATACGAGCACTTCGTTCTTGATCGTCCACTCTTATTATTCCCTCTTGGTTGTTGTACGTATTGTATATGACCCGACTCTCCCTATAGCTTACCCCTACTTTTTTCAGAATCTCGAACAGCTTGCACCATTTTATATTGTCGAACGCTTTTTCCAGGTCGACAAATCCTATGAAAGTGTCTTGATTTTTATTTAGCCTTGCTTCCATAATTAGCCGTAACGTCAGAATTGCCTCTCTCGTCCCTTTACTTTTCCTAAAGCCAAACTGATCGTCACCTAGCGCATTCTCAATTTTCTTTTCCATTCTTCTGTATATTATTCTTGTAAGCAGCTTCGATGCATGAGCTGTTAAGCTGATTGTACGATTATTCTCGCACTTGTCAGCTCTTGCCGTCTTCGGAATTGTGTGGATGATGCTTTTCCGAAAGTCAGATGGTATATCGCCAGACTCATATATTCTACACACCAACGTGAATAGCCGTTTTGTTGCCACTTCCCCCAATGATTTTAGAAATTCTGATGGAATGTTACGTATCTCTTCTGCCTTATTTGACCGTAAGTCCTCCAAGGCACTTTTAAATTCAGATTCTAATACTGGATCCCCTATCTCTTCTAAATCGACTCCTGTTTCTTCTTCTATCACATCAGACAAATCTTCACCCTCATAGAGGCTTTCAATGTATTCTTTCCACCTATCTGCTCTCTCCTCTGCATTTAACAGTGGAATTTCCGTTGCACTCTTATTGCTACCACCGTTGCTTTTAATGTCACCAAAGGTTGTTTTGACTTTCCTGTATGCTGAGTCTGTCCTTCCGACAATCATATCTTTTTCGATGGCTTCATATTTTTCCTGAAGCCATTTCGTCTTAGCTTCCCTGCACTTCCTATTTATTTCATTCCTCAGCGACTTGTATTTCTGTATTCCTGATTTTCCCGGAACATGTTTGTATTTCCTCCTTTCATCAATCAACTGAAGTATTTCTTCTGTTACCCATGGTTTCTGATGTGTCGGCAGCTGGGCCAACACCTTGTAGATAGAGGTGGCTTAAAAGGCACGCTAGACTAACGCAGACGGGCGTGAAGTACTGGAACAGGATACGTAATTAATGCTATGAAGAAAAGTACGTAGCTGGTATAATACTTATCTTTAATCAATCATTGTGGTACATCGCACAAAGGAGACTTTAATTACAATCACTGTAAGGCTAATGACGCCTTGCTAGTTCGTAGCCATTAACTTAGCTGAAGGCTATTCTGTCTCTCGGCTAATGAGAGAGAAAGGCTTCGTACGTCTAGTCGCTAGCTCTGTCGTCCGTACAACTGGGCTGAGTTCGAGTCAGTCTCTCGAGACCTGCCTTGTGGTGGCGCTAGGTTTGCGATCACACAGTGGCGACACGCGGGTCCGACATGTACTACAGGACCGCGGCCGATTTAAGCTACCACCTAGCACGTGTGGTGTCTGGCTGTGACACCACAGTTTCTTCGCAGCTACCTTCTTTGTACCTATGTTTTCCTTACCAACTTCTGTGATGGCCCTTTTTAGAGATGTCCATTCCTCTTCAACTGTACTGCCTACTGCGCTATTCCTTATTGCTGTATCTATAGCGTTAGAGAGCTTCAAACGTATCTCGTCATTCCTTAGTACTTTCGTATCCCACTTCTTTGCGTATTGATTCTTCCTGACTAATGTCTTGAACTTCAGCCTAGTCTTCATCACTACTATATTGTGATCTGAGTCTATATCTGCTCCTGAGTACGCCTTACAATCCAGTATCTGATTTCGGAATCTCTGTCTGACCATGATGTAATCTAATTGAAATCTTCCCGTATCTCCCGCCCTTTTCCAAGTATACCTGCTCCTCTTGTGATTCTTGAACAGGGTATTCGCTATTACCAGCTGAAACTTGTTACAGAACTCAGTTAGTCTTTCTCCTCTTTCATTCCTTGTCCCAAGCCCATATTCTCCTGTAACCTTTTCTTCTACTCCTTCCCCTACAACTGCATTCCAGTCGCCCATGACTATTAGATTTTCGTCCCCCATTACATACTGCATTACTCTTTCAATATCCTCATACACTTTCTCTATCTGTTCACCTTCAACTTGCGACGTCGGCATGTATACCTGAACTATCGTTGTCGGTGTTGGTCTGCTGTCGATTGTGATTAGAACAACCCGGCCACTGAGATGTTCACAGTAACACACCCTCATACGGAGCTGTATACACTCCTGGAAATTGAAATAAGAACACCGTGAATTCATTGTCCCAGGAAGGGGAAACTTTATTGACACATTCCTGGGGTCAGATACATCACATGATCACACTGACAGAACCACAGGCACATAGACACAGGCAACAGAGCATGCACAATGTCGGCACTAGTACAGTGTATATCCACCTTTCGCAGCAATGCAGGCTGCTATTCTCCCATGGAGACAATCGTAGAGATGCTGGATGTAGTCCTGTGGAACGGCTTGCCATGCCATTTCCACCTGGCGCCTCAGTTGGACCAGCGTTCGTGCTGGACGCGCAGACCGCGTGAGACGACGCTTCATCAAGTCCCAAACATGCTCAATGGGGGACAGATCCGGAGATCTTGCTGGCCAGGGTAGTTGACTTACACCTTCTAGAGCACGTTGGGTGGCACGGAATACATGCGGACGTGCATTGTCCTGCTGGAACAGCAAGTCCCTTGCCGGTCTAGGAATGGTAGAACGATGGGTTCGATGACGGTTTGGATGTACCGTGCACTATTCAGTGTCCCCTCGACGATCACCAGTGGTGTACGGCCAGTGTAGGAGATCGCTCCCCACACCATGATGCCGGGTGTTGGCCCTGTGTGCCTCGGTCGTATGCAGTCCTGATTGTGGCGCTCACCTGCACGGCGCCAAACACGCATACGACCATCATTGGCACCAAGGCAGAAGCGACTCTCATCGCTGAAGACGACACGTCTCCATTCGTCCCTCCATTCACGCCTGTCGCGACACCACTGGAGGCGGGCTGCACGATGTTGGGGCGTGAGCGGAAGACGGCCTAACGGTGTGCGGGACCGTAACCCAGCTTCATGGAGACGGTTGCGAATGGTCCTCGCCGATACCGCAGGAGCAACAGTGTCCCTAATTTGCTGGGAAGTGGCGGTGCGGTCCCCTACGGCACTGCGTAGGATCCTACGGTCTTGGCGTGCATCCGTGCGTCGCTGCGGTCCGGTCCCAGGTCGACGGGCACGTGCACCTTCCGCCGACCACTGGCGACAACATCGATGTACTGTGGAGACCTCACGCCCCACGTGTTGAGCAATTCGGCGGTACGTCCACCCGGCCTCCCGCATGCCCACTATACGCCCTCGCTCAAAGTCCGTCAACTGCACATACGGTTCACGTCCACGCTGTCGCGGCATGCTACCAGTGTTAAAGACTGCGATGGAGCTCCGTATGCCACGGCAAACTGGCTGACGCTGACGGCGGCGGTGCACAAATGCTGCGCAGCTAGCGCCATTCGACGGCCAACACCGCGGTTCCTGGTGTGTCCGCTGTGCCGTGCGTGTGATCATTGCTTGTACAGCCCTCTCGCAGTGTCCGGAGCAAGTATGGTGGGTCTGACACACCGGTGTCAATGTGTTCTTTTTTCCATTTCCAGGAGTGTAGATAGTCCACGTTTCCATCGCTCAATTTCCAATTGGCACAATGGGCTGCAGAGTATAAATACAGAGTAGATGAAAATTGAGTGTTCCTATTAAGACCTCGCTCCATCAATTTAGAGGCACACAAAACTTCTGCTGCTTATTGTCTCTCGGTAAAAGTCTTTTTATTAGCACCTAATTTTCACTTGGGGAAAGGCATGAGTGTGGTTATAAGACACTTAGAAGAAGTGGTATCTAGCTCACTTTTCAACTCCCCTTTCGTCAGAGTATCTCTTACCTGCCATAGTCTCACGAATCTTCCAGTCTTCGATAGATAGCATTTGAATCCACAAGATTTCGACGAGTATGAGATATCCTCCGCCAAGTCACAGACCCACGCTAATTATCTACAAATTCCATCGCGTTCCGACAGCATTGTTCCATTAGTTAGAAAGCTGTCTAGAGCTTCACCCGTCATCGACTAGGTAGAGGGAGGTAGCAACACAGAGAATCGAGAAAAATAGCACTCTAACGTATAGAAGGAAAGTCACAATGATGCTGAGTATGTGTGGACGGCACAAAGAAATTCAGAAGCATAACATCTACAACTCATCGATATCGAATGATTGTCTGTAAATACCCCGTACGTGTCCTAATCTTCGTAACCTTGTTATTATGATTACTACGCAAGATATACGACAGCGTAGTGGTTTCTGAGTCTTCGATGATATCATAGCGTCTCGTGAGAAACACATCACCTTCTTTCTCCATAAAATGAATGTAACAGTGAAACAGAGCTTCCAATAACCTATCCATTATATCGTTATGGGTGCAACAGCCTCACAACTCCACGTCTAATTCAGAGCTACTGTAAGACTACGAGGAGATTTGGGCCCTAATCGCAGCATTCCTCACTTTTTACCCCCACGTGCCGTTAGATAGTGCACCGACCATGGTATTGTATTCCGTCTAAAGGAGAGTATATCGACATGGATATTACGCATATGCATAGAGCTAGTTATTTATTTAGAGGCAATCCCAGTACTAACACCACAACTAGCTATCATACGCCAAAAGCCAGTTAACTGACAAATACAAGCCAGACAAAATCAATGCGAAAATTTTCCTCCGGCAACAGCAATCATCGCAGTTCCTCGATCCGAATTTTAGTGCAACAGTCTCAGGTGACATGTCAAAGGGATTTGCGGTCACTCGCCACCCAGCCCTTCACATATTTGAGGGCTGATGATACCAGACTTTAAAATAGATGTTGTGGCAGAGACGGGGGTACAGGTGTTGCGTGGGTGGAGCAGAGAGTCAAGTATGACGCTACAGCCATAGACTGACAGATCTCTGCAGAATTAGTTCAGGATCAGCCTTCGCTCTGGCAAAAACGTCCCCTGGAAAACAACCATTTGGGTACGCGTCCACCTACTGAGGCCCGTAACCAGATGTAGAAGGCGTCGCCTGCTGCTGCGGCGTGGGCTGGTCCAGCTCCATCGGTGGGACGAGAGGAGGCGGAGGCTCCGTCTCCTTGAGGCCGTCCCGCGGTGTCGTGACGACAACCTCCGGCGGCTGCTCTGACCGCGCTGTCCTCGCGGGAAGAGATACAGAAGGAACACCGAGCACATGAGAGTGGCGAATTTGATTGTGATGTCGGCGCTGCAATCCGTCTGGGTCGGAAATGAGATAGATAAATGCGCCAAGTCGACGAAGGATCTCGCGTCGCGCCCATTGTCAGCTGCCGCTTAAAACTCTGTAAAAGACAATATCATGCGACGCCAAGCGGTATCTGCGGCCTTCCTTCGTTGCTAGATAGTGAGGATGGTGGAGTGGATGGAGCTGCGTCCAATGGTGGCTGCCGTGTAGTAATTCCGCCGGCGATAGGAAACGAGAAACATTTGCAATGCTTGATCCCTGATATGTACGGTTCGAAGTTTGGCCATCTGCTGCTTGAAGGTTTGAAAAAACGTTCCGCTTCGCCGTTTGACTGTGGATGAAACGGTGTACTAGTTAGACGCTGTATGCCAGAAGCGAGGGCCGTTGTCCGACACTATGACTTCAAGCAAATCTTCGAGGCAAAAAAATGGACCACAACACCTGGACTGTACTACATAATGTTTTCGAGTGTGGATGCGAGGCACTGGGTTCTGCTAATAACTCGTCACCAAATGTTGAATCCTGCCTACTCGTCAAATGTGAGGTGTTTGGAAAACCAGCTTTCTCGGATCGCTAGACAGCATTGAAACAAATCGTGTTAATGAGTTTACCGTCGTTGAGTGTTCAAGTTGTTGTTGGTAAGTCTTCGAAGGAAGCTCGCGAATAACGGATTCATGATATCCAGACACTGATAGCTCTAGTATGCCGATATATCTGGAGATCTGTATATCAAGTGCATATAGAGCCTGAAGATGACATTCTGAAATGCCGAAACGGGGTGCCAAAATAAAATAAAATAACTTCTCAAATACTTACGGCTGTGGGGCGAGCTTCAGTGATAAATATGCTTTATTTAGTAAATAGTCCATCCAACCCTTTGTTTTCCATCGTGACCAAACCCAGGGTAGAAAAATCCCTAATCATTTTCGTACTAATTACTGCGTACAGAGATCATTCTCTCTTAGAGATAATATATAACCGTCATCCGCTACTGCGAACACAGTCACTGAGTAGTGCCTTTGCTTCCCACTCTCGCTACACAGTTTTTACACACAAACACACGGTATAGAAAAAATATATTATAAGCTGACTGTGAAAGAATAGTAAGTATTCAGTTATTACTGCTGAAGCGGTATACACTTCGTCTGGTACAATGCCATAATTAAAACGAAATCTGGCTTACCAAGTATTATCGCCATGTCAAGAAAAAACAGTTTTGTGGCATTACTGTTGTGGTGTCACCGCTAGACACCACACTTGCTAGGTGGTAACTTAAATCGGCCGCGGTCCTGTAGTACATGTCGGACCCGCGTGTCGCCACTGTGTATTCGCAAACGTAGCGCCACCACAGGGCAGGTCACAAGACACGGACTTCACCTCAGCCCCAGTTGTACGGACGACATAGCTTGCGACTAGACCTACCAAGTATTCCTCTCATTTGCCGAGAGACAGATTAAATAGCCTTCAGCTAGTCCATCGCTACTACCTAGCAAGGCGCCATGTGTATCATTGCTAATTGCTTACTACTATGCAAGAGATGTATTTCAACAAGAACAAGACTACATTAAAGTTAAGTATATTAAAATCTCTCTTCTTTTCTTTATAGTTTTCATCCAGTCTCCTGTTTCAGAATTTACGCCCGTCTGCGTTAGTTTCGCGTGCACCTAGCCACTCATTGTGTCGAGACCTTAGGGAATCGACACAACAATATTTTGGCGACGAGGATGGGATTCTTCGTCCACAGGTATTTGCAAGTACGCATCTGCTAGGTCCAACTTTGAAAAATATTTTCCCGGGCACAGTTTGTCAAAAAGATCTTCCGGGCGGGGCAAAGGAAAAGTAGCAGTCACAAGTTGCGGATTCACAGTTGCCTTGAAGTCCACACAAAGTCTCAGTTTTCCGGAAGGTTTTGGCAAAATGACTAAGGGTGAGGCCCAGAGAGAAGCCTGCACACGTTCAATGACACCTTGAGATTCTAATTCGGCTAATGTCCTTGCGACCTCATCACGCAATGCGTGGGGAACATTGCGCGCTCTGAAAAATTTTGGTTGCGCGTTATCTTTCAGTTCCAAATGCGCTTCATAGTTCTTAGCGCAACCAAGGCCCGCAATTCCTGTCCGCAGAATTTCAGTCGTTCTGCAAGGCCAATGGTATTCAACATCTGACATCCGCGCCGTTTTCGCCTCAGTCAAACGGTGCCGCTGAACGATTGGTCCGGACTTTCAAGTCACAGATGTTGAAGTTGAAAGAGTCGCATTCTCGGGAGGACGCTTTGTTGCTCTTTTTGTCTTCATATCGCTCTCAGCCCCGCGATGGTCGCTCGCCGGCTGAATTGCTCCATGGTCGTCCTCATCGAACTCTGATGTCTTTGTTGCATCCGCCACATCAGGTTCCTGTGCAGCGGCAGAGACCTGCTTTTGCTCCTGGCGACGTTGTCTATTATCGCAACTATCGCGGTTCACAGCGTTGGCTCGCAGGGCGCATTCTTCGCTGCCTCGGCCGCGCGATGTATTTGGTTTTGGGGGCCTCTGGTGAGGTGCGTCGGCATCTCAATCAGCTGCGCCTCTGTCGTCGCCTGGGTTCTGCCGCTCCCCGTCTGCTTTCAGCGACGGAGCCGTCAGGTCAGCGCCCTGGGGACCCATCTACTGGCTCGCCTCATCCCCAGGTGTTACCGACGATGCCTTCCATTTTGCCTCATGGCGTCGCGCCGCCGCAGCCGCCGCCGGCGCCGCCAGCAGCGGACGCTTCGCTGCAGCCGCCTCGCGCCTCCCTGGGTCACGCGCCGCCGCTTGCTTCCCGTGACCAGCCGTCCTCCGCCATGGACCTCTTGCCCGCTCCGGACCAGATGTCGTCTTCGCCCGTCGGGTGCTCCGACCACATGGAGGTCGACCCCGCGGCTCCTCTTATATCATTCCGTGCGCAAACACCTCATGTTGACGTGCACCCTGGACTAGGTTTGCAGGCGTTTCCTAGCTCCCCTCGGACCGAATGGCCGGGTGCGGGTGGCACAGCCTCGCCTGTTGTTAGGCTCCCCACCTCATCGCATACGTCAACATGGGGTCCTCCCCACGGCGGGCGGAAGCCTTATCTCCCGACCGTTCGCCGATTTGCGGGGGAGGAATGTGGTGTCACCGCTAGACACCACACTTGCTAGGTGGTAACTTAAATCGGCCGCGGTCCTGTAGTACATGTCGGACCCGCGTGTCGCCACTGTGTATTCGCAAACGTAGCGCCACCACAGGGCAGGTCACAAGACACGGACTTCACCTCAGCCCCAGTTGTACGGACGACATAGCTTGCGACTAGACCTACCAAGTATTCCTCTCATTTGCCGAGAGACAGATTAAATAGCCTTCAGCTAGTCCATCGCTACTACCTAGCAAGGCGCCATGTGTATCATTGCTAATTGCTTACTACTATGCAAGAGATGTATTTCAACAAGAACAAGACTACATTAAAGTTAAGTATATTAAAATCTCTCTTCTTTTCTTTATAGTTTTCATCCAGTCTCCTGTTTCAGAATTTACGCCCGTCTGCGTTAGTTTCGCGTGCACCTAGCCACTCATTGTGTCGAGACCTTAGGGAATCGACACAACAACTGTGCCTTGGCAAAGCAAGAAACGCCAGTTGAAATATTCGACGTGGGAAACATTGATCAATAGACCCGTGACATTAACGCGACGTAACAGCAGCATTGCAGTATAATACTCCTTGTAGCACTGACAAGGGAACCTCCCCATCGCGCCCTCCTCAGATTTAGTTATAGGTTGGCATAGTGGATAGGCCTTGAAAAACTGAGCACAAATCAATCGAGAAAACAGGAAGAAGTTGTGTGGAACTATGAAAAAGCGAAATATACAAACTGAGTAGACCATGTGCAAGATACGCAACATCAAGGGTAGTGTGAGCTCAGGAGCGCCGTGGTCCTGTGGTTAGCGTGAACAGCTGCGGAACGTGAGGTCCCTCGTTTAAGTCTTCCCTCGAGTGAAAAGTTTACTTTTATCATTTTCGCAAAGTTACGATCTGTCCGTTCGTTCATTGACGTCTCTGTTCACTGTAATAAGTTTAGTGTCTGTGTTTTGCGACCGCACCGCAGAACCGTGCGATTTGTAGACGAAAAGACGTGCCTCTCCAATGAAGTCGCGAGCTATATTTGCTGGATTCATATTTCCCACGGAATACATCTCACGTATTAAATGCACTCTCGTCCAAAGTAGCGAACAGTCAACCGCCAGCCAGGGAGCCTCGTTAGCAGGAATACTCTCTCTTCCGTGCGCTGTAGTCGACTGACGTCGTTTGTTTCGATGTTTGTTTAGGTGTAGCGTCCCCATACCACGGCGCAGTTACCTCGCATCGGACGGACGGACGGACAGATAATAACTGTCTGAAAATAAAAAATTAAACTTTTCACTCGAGAGAAAACTTGAACCAAGGACTTCTCATTCCGCAGCTGCTCACGCTAACCACGGTACCACGGCGCCCCTGACTTCACATTGTCCGTGATGTTGCTTATCTTGCACATGGACTACTCAGTTTGTATATTTTGCTTATTATTTTCATAGTTCCACACAACTTCTTCTTGTTTTCTCGATTGATTTGTGTTCAGTTTATCAAGGCCTATCCACTGTGCAAACTTATAACTAAGTCTGAGGGGGGTGCGATTGGGAGGTTCCCTTGTGAGTAACACTTAAGAGCTGAGTATATTTCGAAATTAGGTACGCGAATGTAGGGAAATATCTTTTATTGTTATTTCGTGGAACATGTACTGTACGCTGAGGTACTATTTGAATTGACGAAGTCTCACAAGTAGTCATGGACTGTAATAACTGTAGATTTGGCCGCACGGAGTAGCCGCGCAGTTGGAGGGGCCACGTCATGGATTGCGCGGCCCCTCCCGCCGGAGGTTCGAGGCCTCCCTCGGGCATGGGTGTGTGTGTTGATCTTAGCATAAGTTAGTTTAAATAGTGTGAAAGTTTAGGGACCGATGATCTCAGCAGAGTGGACCCATGTAAGAACATTTTTTCACGCAAGGGGGTAGCAGCACAGGAAAGGAACAGCAACTACGGACACACTGGCATTCGAAATACTCTTCAAACAAAAACTGTTAACAGTCTCTGCAATTTTCATTATGGTTGCGTCCACAGGGAACGTGTGAACTCAAGACCAGTTATCTCCAGTCACTATCTACAGTACATCACTAACCGGCTTATTACCCAGTTGGTGGGTGCCTGTCTACCAGCTACTACGGGAAACGAAAATTTGACTACCAGTACTTCACGTAATAATTCAAAATGTTGCCATAATCCGCTCATTATGAGCTACACTGATCAGCCAGATCATTATAACCATCCACCTACTACCGATATAAACCCGAGCAGGCAATAGCGGCGCCACCTGCCCGAGAATTACTGCTAGTCTGACACACGAGCTTTCCATGTAATATCAGTGAGCGTGCTGTCAGAGAGTGGAATGGGGTGGTGCACAATCTGTTGTGTCTAGACAAGACAGCCTAGACACAATGAGAGGAAGCCTAAAGGCACGCGCTTAAACTCACGCAGGCTGGCGTGAGGTCTGAAACAGGATACGTAATGAATGCTATAAAGAAAAGTACGTAGCTTCTGGAATACTTAACTTTAATCCACATTTGTAGAACATCGCTCTTGATGATACATTAATAGAATCTCAATATCAATTGAATACGGCGCCTTGCTAGGTCGTAGCAATTGTAGCTGAAGGCTATGCTAACTA
The DNA here is from genome assembly GCF_023898315.1 of Schistocerca nitens. Taxonomy (NCBI): domain Eukaryota; kingdom Metazoa; phylum Arthropoda; class Insecta; order Orthoptera; family Acrididae; genus Schistocerca; species Schistocerca nitens. The sequence goes on from NC_064614.1 coordinate 1,250,803,143, forward strand.
TCGTCTCAGCAAATGAGAGCGTATTTGTCAGTGAACCATTGCTATGAACGTCGGCTGTACAACTGTGGCGAGTGCCAGAACGTCTCTCTAGACCTGCCGTGTGGCGGCGCTCGGTCTGCTATCACTGACAGTGGCGACACGCGGGTCCGACGTATACTACCGGACCGCGGCCGATTTAAAAGCTACCACCTAGCAAGTGTGGTGTCTGGCGGTGACACCACACAATCTACCGGAGTTTGACCGAGGACAGAAGTTGGTGGACCGGAGGCTCGGCACGTGCGTTTCTGAAACTGTAAGACTTGTCGGGTGTTCGACGAGCGCTGTGGTGAGTGTATTGAAGACGTGGCGAAAACGAGGTGAAAACACGTCCAGAGGTCGTGGGATTGGGCGGCCAACCCTCATAACAGATATCGGATGTCGTAGGCTGGTCAGACCGCTTAAACCAGGACAGGCGGTGAACTGTGGTGGAACTAACACCAGACATTAATGCTGGGCAGAGTACAGGTGTGTTTGAACACATAGTGCACCATCCAGTCCTAACTACAGGCCTCCGTGGCCGACGACTCATCCATATGCCAATGTTAACACCACGACATTGGCAACTACGACTGATACGGCCACGTGACTATCAGCAATAGACGTTGGCGCTGTGACAGAGCGTTGCATGGTCTGAGGAATCCCGATACCTTGTTCATCATGCCCATGGCATGGCGCTAATCCTTAGTCTTCCAGGGGAACTGCTAATTGTGATTGTGTGTTGAAAATGGCTCAGAGAACACATATTAATGACGTTATGGGGGTAGAATACTAGGGCGACTGGAGGCTGGTCAAACACAACAGGTCGTAGCACGGGCCCTCCGTGTGCCACAAAGGGTCATCCCAAGATTATGGCAACGATTCAAGCAGACAGGAAACATGTCCAGGCGCTACAGTAAGGAACGTCCACAGTGTACAACACCACAAGAAGACCGATATTTCACCATCAGTGCCCACAGACGGCCATGGAGTACTGCAGGTAGCCTCCCTCGGGACCTTACAGCAGCGACTGGAACAGTTGTCTCCAGACACACAGTCTACAGACGATTGAACAGACATGGCTTATTCATCCGGAGACCTTCAAGGTGCATTCCACTGACCCAGGTCACACGAGAGCCCATAAAGCCTGGTGTCAAGAACACAGTACATGGTAATTGGAACAGTGGTCCCAGGCTATGTTCACAGACGAGTCCAGGTATAGTCTGAACAGTGATTCTCGCCGGGTTTTCATCCGGCGTGAACCAGGAACCAGATACCAACTCCTTAATGTCCTTGAAAAGGACCTGTATGGAGATCGTGGTTTAATGGTGTGGGGTGGGATTATGATTGGTGCACGTACACCCCTGCATGTCTTTGGTGGAGGAACTGTAACAGGTCAGGTGTATCGGGACGTCATTTTGCACCAGTATGTCCGCCTTTTCAGGGGTGCAGTGGGTCCCACCTTCCTCATGATGGATGATAACACATGGCCCCACCGAGCTGCCATCGTGTAGGATTGCCTTCAAACAGAAGATATCAGGCGAATGGAGTGGCCCGCCTGTTCTCAGGTTCTAAACCCCATCGAGCACGTCTGGGATGTTCTCAGTCGACGTATCACTGCATGTCTTCAAACCCCTACGACATTTCAGAAGCTCCGACAGGCACTGGTGCAAGAATGGGAGGCTATACCCCAGCAGCTGCTCGACCACCAAATTCAGAGTATACCAACCCGTTGTGCGGCCTGTGTAAGTGTGAATGGTGATCATATCCCATATTGATGTCGGGGAACATGCGCAGGGAACAGTGGCGTTTTGTAGCACAAGTGTTTCGGGACGGTTTTCTCAATTTATCAGCAATATCATGGACTTACAAATATTGAGTCGTGTGTGTTCCCCATGTGCTTATGCTATTAGCACCAGTTTTGTTAGTGCCACGTTGTGTGGCACCACATTCTGCAATGTGGCTCCATTATGCTCCGGGGAACATTCGCGTCGGCATCCAAGGCTCGTACAAGGCACCGTGAGAGCCAAGGAGTAGCTAACACTGGTTGAACACCACATATACCCCTTCATGACGTTCATGTTTCCCGACGGCATCGGCAGATTTCAACAAGAGAATGCGCCATTTAACCAGGCCAGGAGTGTGATGGAGAGGTTCGAGGAACAAATTGGTGACTTCCATTTGGTGTGCTGACCCCCCAACTCGCCAGATCTGAAACCGATACGACTGGGATGTGATTGAAGGTAACATCCGAGCTCATCGCCCCCTTCCTCGGAATTAACAGTAATTAGGCACTTGCGTGCATAGACGTGGTGACAACTCCTTCCAGCGACCAACCAAGGGCTCATTGTTTCCATTCCACGAAGCGTCACCGCAGTTATCTGTACCAAAGGTGGACATACCCTATCCGCTTACCATACTATATTCACTACATATTTTGCAGACACTGCCATATACACCACTTGAAATATCCACAAAATTACATCGTTGAACGACATATTTTTCAGGAGGTATAATGTCATGAGCACTGGGATGCCTGAAAATCAGCATTTTTTAAATTTTTTTTATGGAGTAAAGTAGCCAAAAGTTTGAAGCTACACTCCTGGAAATTGAAATAAGAACACCGTGAATTCATTGTCCCAGGAAGGGGAAACTTTATTGACACATTGCTGGGGTCAGATAAATCACATGATCACACTGACAGAACCACAGGCACATAGACACAGGCAACAGAGTATGCACAATGTCGGCACTAGTACAGTGTATATCCACCTTTCGCAGCAATGCAGGCTGCTATTCTCCCATGGAGACGATCGTAGAGATGCTGGATGTAGTCCTGTGGAACGGCTTGCCATGCCATTTCCACCTGGCGCCTCAGTTGGACCAGCGTTCGTGCTGGACGTGCAGACCGCGTGAGACGACGCTTCATCCAGTCCCAAACATGCTCAATGGGGGACAGATCCGGAGATCTTGCTGGCCAGGGTAGTTGACTTACACCTTCTAGAGCACGTTGGGTGGCACGGGATACATGCGGACGTGCATTGTCCTGTTGGAACAGCAAGTTCCCTTGCCGGTCTAGGAATGGTAGAACGATGGGTTCGATGACGGTTTGGATGTACCGTGCACTATTCAGTGTCCCCTCGACGATCACCAGTGGTGTACGGCCAGTGTAGGAGATCGCTCCCCACACCATGATGCCGGGTGTTGGCCCTGTGTGCCTCGGTCGTATGCAGTCCTGATTGTGGCGCTCACCTGCACGGCGCCAAACACGCATACGACCATCATTGGCACCAAGGCAGAAGCGACTCTCATCGCTGAAGACGACACGTCTCCATTCGTCCCTCCATTCACGCCCGTCGCGACACCACTGGAGGCGGGCTGCACGATGTTGGGGCGTGAGCGGAAGACGGCCTAACGGTGTGCGGGACCGTAGCCCAGCTTCATGGAGACGGTTGAGAATGGTCCTCGCCGATACCCCAGGAGCAACAGTGTCCCTAATTTGCTGGGAAGTGGCGGTGCGGTCCCCTACGGCACTGCGTAGGGTCCTACGGTCTTGGCGTGCATCCGTGCGTCGCTGCGGTCCGGTCCCAGGTCGACGGGCACGTGCACCTTCCGCCGACCACTGTCGACAACATCGATGTACTGTGGAGACCTCACGCCCCACGTGTTGAGCAATTCGGCGGTACGTCCACCCGGCCTCCCGCATGCCCACTATACGCCCTCGCTCAAAGTCCGTCAACTGCACATACGGTTCACGTCCACGCTGTCGCGGCATGCTACCAGTGTTAAAGACTGCGATGGAGCTCCGTATGCCACGGCAAACTGGCTGACACTGACGGCGGCGGTGCACAAATGCTGCGCAGCTAGCGCCATTCGACGGCCAACACCGCGGTTCCTGGTGTGTCCGCTGTGCCGTGCGTGTGATCATTGCTTGTACAGCCCTCTCGCAGTGTCCGGAGCAAGTATGGTGGGTCTGACACACCGGTGTCAATGTGTTCTTTTTTCCATTTCCAGGAGTGTATTTCAATTGGTTTATATACAATGGATGTTTGTTTCATACCTAGGGAACACTGGTCACTATGTCATAACCTCAGTGTCTTTGTGGATACAACTTACGTTTCTCGGCAGGGACGGATCTGTGACTTCAAATGTACGAGAGGACTGGGAAGTGGTATCAGTTGCAGTCGCATTAATCGACAAGGGAATGATCCAGAACCAGTGTCATGACGTCAAGTGGACTGTATCGAAACAACTTTGGACTGGACCAAAACAGCCTTGCAGGATCGCTTTGATGGCTTGTGTTTACATCCACAATGATAGCTGGGCGCAATAGTGTGGCCGAAGGTATATTTTCATGCTTGCCACTTCTCATACCTTTGGAGGTAATGGACGGGTAGGTGGTTTTTTCTACAGCGTTACATCTCCATTGACTCCAAACACTGTGTGATGACCTACATCACCATATAGTAATCACGTTCTCTTTCTCCTTTCTTCAGTATAGCGTAAATGGATAAACGATATTTCGAAATATTTAGTTTAACTGCATTTCATGTGGACAGATCTCTGATGTTGCCTGATAACCTATTGTACAGCATTACGCACGAAGTATTGTCATCATTCAAATTCAGTCAGTTGTCATTTCTGAATTGTTTCATTTAATATTCATGAAGTTCTCTCGCATACGAATGGCCTTTTAATTTCTAACACTCACACAGATGCACTGCGGAATTATTCGTCACCGGTATACCTTTCTAACCCTTCCTTTCAACGTTTATCGCAGAAATACCAACTGAGACACGGAGAACCACCTGTGTCGTTCAGTAATAGCAGAGCCAGACCGACGGGTGATAGCAATCTGTCCCACACTTCAACTACATGCCTCATTCACATTCCTGTGAGGGCCCCGGGTCGTACACAGAGACATCTTTAGTCTGCTCCAAGGGTCTCACTGAAACGGACGTCACAGCTAAGTGATTAAGGCACAACTGTTTCGTTGTCATACTTAAAATTCTGCAGCCTCTGCTCCAGTTTATCCGCTTCACTGTAGATCTGTCTACTTTGAATGACACAAAGATTCAGCGGGAGCAATGAAGTTCGGTTATGACATGACATCATCATAACCTGTTCATTTCTACTGTATAAGGTCCAAAATAAACGAATTATTGAGTTCCGTAGAACTTCATGATGAACAGATTCGTAGAGCAAAGTTGCAATTTATGGCATGAGCCGTAAAAAGTTTCCGAGAAGAGTAACTCAGAGTGTTCATTCTTAAAGACTGAGTCCGAAATTAGGGAACCGAAACTGAGTTCGTCTATTCTCTTCCTCTAAAATTCCAAGTAATGACGTAATAGGCCACCTCACATGTAATGAAAAAGGATGAACATACAAAAACTGTAATGTAAACTGTCAAACAGATATCCTACCCTTTCACTGCGTTGTTTTACGATTTGTAAAAAAAGTAATTACGTATATTTATTATCACAAGAATAAGTTCGATAATTTTTTAATGTTATTTTCACTGTGTTATTTAACAGTTCCATTTAATATCTTTTCTACTTAGTTTCTGTAACTCGGTTATATGTACAGTGTGGTCTATTGATAGTGACCGGGCCAAATATCTTACGAAATAAGCGTCAAACAAAAAAACTACAAGGAACGAAACTTGTCTAGCTTGAAGGGGGAAACCAGATGGCGCTATGGTTGGCCCGCTAGATAGCGCTGTCATAGGTCAAACGGATATCATCTGCGTTTTTTTAAAATAGGAAGCCCCATTTTTTATTACATATTCGTGTAGTACGTAAAGAAATATGAATATTTTAGTTGGACCACCTTTTTCAGTTTGTGATAGATGGCGCTGTAATAGTCACAAACGTATAAGTACGTGGTATCACGTAATATTCCGCCAGTGCGGACGGTATTTGCTTCGTGATACATTACCCGTGTTAAAATGGACCGTTTACCAATTGCGGAAAAGATCGATATCGTGTTGATGTGTGGCTATTGTGATCAAAATTCCCAGCGGGCGTGTCCTGTGTATGCTGCTCGGTATCCTGGACGACATCATCCAAATGTCCGGACCGTTCGCCGAATAGTTACGTTATTTAAGGAAAGAGGAAGTGTTCAGCCACATGTGAAACGTCAACCACGACCTGCAACAAATGATGATGCCAAAGTAGGTGTTTTAGCTGCTGTCGCGGTTAATCCGCACATCGGTAGCAGACAAATTGTGCGAGAATCGGGAATCTCAAAAACGTAGGTGTTGAGTATGCTACATCAACATCGATTGCACCCGTACCATATTTCTGTGCACCAGGAATTGCATGGCGACGAGTTTGAACGTCGTATACAGTTCTGCCCCTGGGCAGAAGAGAAATTACGGGACGATGACAGCTTTTTTGCACGCGATCTATGTAGCGACGAAGCATCATTCACCAACAAGGGTAACGTAAACCGGCAAAATATGCATTATTGGGCAACGGAAAATCCTCGATGGCTGCGAAAACATCAGCGACACTGGCAGGTTATTGTATGGTGCGGCTTTATGGGAGGAGGGATAATTGGCCCCAATTTTATCGATGACAATCTAAATGGTGCAATGTATGCTGATTTCCTACGTAATGTTCTACCGATGTTACTGCAAGGTGTTTCACTGCATGACAGAATGGCGATGTACTTCCAACATGATGGATGTCCGGCACATAGCTCGCGTGCGGCAGAAGCGGTATTGAATAGCATATTTCATGACAAGTGTATTGGTCGTCGAAGCACCATACCATTGCCTGCACGTTCACCGGATCTGACGTCCCCGGATTTCTTCCTGTGGGGAAAGCTGAAGGATATTTGATATCGTGATCCACCGACAACGCCCGACAACATGCGTCAGCGCATTGTCAATGCATGTGCGAACATTACGGAAGGCGAACTACTCGCTGTTGAGAGGAATGTCGTTACACGTATTGCCAAATGCAGTGAAGTTGACGGGCATCGTTTTGGGCATTTATTGCATTAATGTGGTAATTACAGGTAATCAACCTGTAACAGCATGCGTTCTCAAAACTGATAAGTTCACAAAGGTACATGTAACACATTGCAACAACCGAAATAAAATGTTCAAACGTACCTACGTTCTGTATTTTAATTTAAAAATCCTACTTGTTACCAACTGTTCGTCAAAATTGTGAGCCGCATGTCTGTGACTATTACAGCGCTATCTACCACAAAGCGAAAAAAGTGGTCCAACTAAAACATTCATGTTTGTTTACGTACTACACGAATATGTAATAAAAATTGGGGTTTCTATTTTTAAAAAACGCAGTTGAAACCCAATTGACCTATGGCAGCGCCATGTAGCCGGCCAACCATAGCACCATCTGGTTTCCCCCTTCAAGCTAGACAAGTTCCGTCCTTTGTAGTTTTTCGTTTCACGCTTATTTCGTGAGATATTTAGCCCGGTCACGAACAATGGACCATCCTGTATATTGTGGAATACTGTATCCGTGTCGATGACCGCTATTCGTTCTGAATAAAAGTCCAATAAAAAAACTGAGCACATGCATAACTTTAAATGCTACGGACTACAGGTCTTTTAATCCAGATTTGAGGAAATTGGCGTCACCGCAGTGTTTCACTAAATCACACATCTTTCTTGGCAACTACATAATAACCATGTAAGGGACAAGGTGGAGTGCTGATATTGTGGCCCCCCACATCCATGTAGGGGCATAATATTCTAAATAAGGGGAATTGAAGTAATAGAAGGGCCACGGAAACGTTTCCCAACATTATTGTTTCATTAGGGCCCTACTAAAATAATCAAAACTGAATCCTAAATGTTATTACGTTTGGTCGTATTAGCCCTCCTAATACCGTGGGGTTTATAATGACCCCAGGCCGTAATTTTCTGTAAAATATACCTTATTTCCTATTCCTAAAAGTTATGAAAAATTCGGACTTTTCCTGAATTAAGTAATGGGTTCGTAATATATTAATATAACTTTTTGAAATTATTTAATTTTGCAGAAAATCAAGAGGGAACCACTGAATACCATTGGGGTTAAATGCGACCCCATTTCCCTCTTGCTGTATTATTACCCAATAATGATGCATTTAATCCGTAACTGTTGCTGTATTTCCTTTGTTTTATTCTTGTAAATATTGTTGTAACGTGTGATTGTTGCCAATACTTTATAAGCCGACAGTTATTTGTTCCATACAAGTGGAGACTACTATTGTGTGTGTTGCATTTAGTGGAAAATGTCACGTCACCTTTCCGAAGACGAAGTGCCTGAAATATTACTGCAGAATAATCCTCTATCTGGAGAATCAAATAGTGTTATCAGCGATATAGTTTCCGATGTCTCTGGTAGCGATGGAGAAATTGACGTCTTAGAAGAGAATATTCCTGAATCAGACGGAAGTTCAGAAGAAGATTTGGACAGCGCAGATGTCCAGCCTGAACAAGAAGTAACACACATTTCTGACTGTTATATGTAAGTGCACATTGTATTTTTGTAAATGTGCGTTAGGGTCTAGCGCCATGATATACCCTTTGTACTTTTAATTTTTTTTTTAATTTTGTGTAGGTCTAAAAACAAAAGAACTGTGGCACAAACACCAGCTGATAAGAGCTTGTGGAAGAGAAGAGAGATGGAACATAATGCAAGTAAAGCCAGGTCCAACAAAATTCGCAGTGAAAAATGTAGACTCCATAGTATCAGCTTGTCAGTGGTTTCTTAGGAGAAACGTTGTTGATGGAATTGTAAAGTGGACTGACAAAGAGGGTAGTCCTGTTTACGGTAGTAAATGGAAACCAGTAGATGCCATTGAACTGAAGTGCATTATCATTGTCTTGATCCTAGCAGGTTCTTACAAGGCCCATAATGAAGCAGTTACACATCTGTGGAACAAAGAGAATGGTAGACCCATCTTTAGTGAAGCAATGGCTGGAAGTCGCTTTACGCAAATTTCAAGGTGCATCCTATTTGATGACGCACATGTCAGACGTCACAACCGCCTTTGACAAGCTGGCTCCCATTAGAGAAATATTTGAAATGTGGGTATAAACATTTCAAGGAGCATATGTTCCTCACAGCAACGTAACAATTTATGAACAACTTGTGGCATTTCGTGGTAGATGTCCTTTTCTGTAATATGTTCCTTCAAATCCAGGAAAATATGTGTTGAAATTATGGGCTGTATGTGACAGTGCAACGTCTTACGTTCTCAGTCTCCAAGTTAAACTGGTCGACAAGAAAATGAATCTCGTGAAGTTGGTCAAAGGAAGAGAGTTGCTTTAGATATGATGAAAGGTTTAGAAAACAGTGGCAGAAATGGCACAACTGACAATTTTTTCAGTAGCCATAGTTTGGCGAGAGAACTTCCGAAAATCAGTCTCTCACTCGTAGGAACAATTAGAAAAAATAAAGGAGAACTGCCACAAGCTTTCACTCAGACCAAAGGTCGAGTCAAATGTTCATCTATTTTTGGATTCCCAAGAGCACGCTTCAATTGTTTCATATTGTCCGAAAAAGGAAAAAATTGTAACTTTTCTCAGTACAATGCATTCAAGGAAGGAACTGGAAGATCGTGAAGAATGCAAGCCAGTAATGGTTCTGGATTGTAATAAAATCAGGAGTATATACCATGGACAGGCTGGTTAGAACGTACACTACAAAGAGGATGAGCAGAAGATGGCCAATGGTATTATTTTACAACATGATTGATATCAGTGCACTGAATGCATTTATCATATGGCTACATCTTACACCAGACTGGGCAAAAGGACTAACTACAAGAGACGGGCATTTCTCATACAATTAGGAAAGCAGCTCGTCGGAAGAAAGCCAGACAAAATTATTTCCCCAGTACTTCCATCAACAGTGCAGACAAAAAAAAGAGGAAGGTGTCCGTTTTGTAACAGGTCTGAGGATAGAAAATTCACCGATAAATGTTCAAAATGCGGATGTTCTGTGTGACAAAACCACTCTGCAATTTATTGCTGGAAGTGTAATGCGTCATGCGTAATACGTCATAAATGTCAATTCGGAATAATGTTTGTAGTTTCATTAGAATCGTTTCTAAATCTTACGGAAACACATAATTTGAAAAAATATGCATTTTAATTTATTGTGATGTCACTGACATCATGTTTTAGATTGTGGAAAAAATATTTCATTCTACCATTATTAAAACTATCCTTAATAAAAAATAAATTCCGTTGGGGTCACTATAGACCCCAATGGTACTCAGCGTAACAAAAAATACTCGGTATTAGAAGGGTTGGGTAACGTTTGGTCGTATTATGTATGAAAAATTAGAAGGTACTGCTAATAGTGTCTTGTGTAGATACAACAGTTCAGCTTTTACTTTGCCATAATGGTTGAGTTGTTCTCTCCTTTTTTTAGCCTGACATGACCAAGCAATTTAGCTGCAAAAGAAATCTGCTGATACGCCATTTAGATAGCCCATAAAAATTTGCACAGCAAACTGAAATTTCTCCTGGCAGCGAATCGGAACTCATGGGAAAGAAGACAAATCGAACCAGTTTGTTCGTCCTCACGTTATTAAATTGACGCCGCCATTAAAGTAAGTGCGACAGGAAATCGTTTTGCCTTTCCGGCACAAAAGTGATTAAGTGATCGAGAGCACTGCAATAGTCAGCGTGACATTTATTGAGAGAATAATGGCTCCGCGCTTCTCTCTTTTTCGTCTAAAGCGGGAATCCTTTCGCGATAAATTAATTCAACATGGAAAGCTTCAAGGCAGGAGAAGAATATTCAAGGTATAGTCAATTTAAAGGACACAGAGGAGAAAAATTCCTATTATGGGAACGACTATTTACAGCGGAGAGAGCACTCTTTTTTTTTTTTTTTTAAAAAAAAGGCTTTTTCTTTTCTTCATTCTCCACTCCGAGGAGTAGACCGGACTTTTCTTAGATCCGAACCATTGTAGAGTTGCAATTCGTTTCAAACGATTACCCAGCGTCCGCAGCCCATGGTCGTGCGGTAGCGTTCACGCTTCCCACGCCCGGGTACCCGTGTTCGATTCCCGGCGGGGTCCAGGATTTTCTCTGCCTCGTGATGACTGGGTGTTCTGTGGTGTCCTTAGGTTAGTTAGGTTTAAGTAGTTCTAAGTTCTAGGGGACTGATGACCAAAGATGTTAGGTCCCATAGTGCTCAGAGCCATTTCAACCATTTTGATTACCCAGCTATCTGCTAGTAGGACAGAACGGTTTCCGTATGGGGAATATTAGTAAATTGTAGGATATTTCCAGTTCCGGTATTTACCTGACGCAGGCGGGAAACCTTCCGAAAGCCTTGTTCAGGCTGGCGGATTGAAACTATTTTAATTTATTTATGTGTTAATGTTGCCCATTACTCTAGACGCAGCTGAATTTTGTGAATATATAAATGTTTGTATGTGAATGTTCGAGTGTACGAATTGTGTGCGTGATGATACACACAATGGCACGTCTTTTCTTCACATGAAAAACATAGACATCGGGAGAGAGAGAAAACGAAGACAGAGGTAACTGAGCGGAATTAACATGTATTATTCATGCTGTGACGGTAATGGGCTCTTTAGGTAGCAGCACAAGTGTTTTATCAATCTATCTTTTGTTCTACAGCTATCAAGAAATGTTAATTAACGATCAATCGTGGAAAGTATTTATGGTTTTCTCAGTGAAACTTTCCTGAATGCCTCTTTCCCATTTTGATATACACAAATCGTAGATCTCTTTCTGACTTTCACCTCTGTGGGAGTTTCTTGAAAGCGAGAGAGTTGCATCTCTCTCTCTCTCTCTCTCTCTCTGTGTGTGTGTGTGTGTGTGTGTGTGTTTGTGTGTGTGCGCGTGTGTGTGTATGTTTGGTACGGGAGCTGTTGGATTTGCATCTGGATTTGCTTTCGATCTGAAGCAAGCTAGAATGCCGTAGAAGTTCATTAGCTACAACATTGCACTAACGGGTTTTATTTCAAGAGACTAACTAAAATTGCCGGCCGCTGGTGGCCGAGCGGTTCTGGCGCTACAGTCTGGAACCGCGCGACCGCTACGGTCGCAGGTTCGAATCCTGCCTCGGGCATGGATGTGTGTGTTGTCCCTAGGTTAGTTAGGTTTAAGTAGTTCTAAGTTCTGGGGGACTTATGACCTCAGCAGTTGAGTCCCATAGTGCTCAGAGCCATTTTAACCATTTTTGAACTAAAATTAATGTACCAAAGTCACGGGCAAGCTGGTCCTATTTGAAGATTTCCGTGTGTGACACTAAAATGTCGATGCTGGATACTGTATGTATGTAAATACTACAGAACATTATACACAGATTGGCATGGTTATCAGAATGTGTAGTACCATTTGCGTTTCTTTGTTTTATAGCACTTCATAGTGATGCACTGTAGTACCGAAACTTGTTGTGGTAAACATATCACAAATTTTCGACAAGTAGTGCGTAATATTCTCAGGGCCACATAAGGTCTGGTTGGTAGTACTGTAGGCCCTCTTCGAGCAGACGTACTTAGCTTGCCGCAGTCTCTACCTGTTACAGTGGTCAGGGACGTACAGAACACTCAGTCATTCTGCAAATCGGCGGAAATTGATTTTGTTTTTGGCATGATATATATGTGAAGGGTCTCCCAAATTCAGTGTTGAAATCACACACCCACTCAAGAGACAGTGTGGCATGGACCAAACAGATAAACATAAATCGTAGAAAAAGCATTCATCTTCATATGCGGAAAAAATTTCGTACTCTACGTTTAGGAACATTCATCTCCATTCGAAGTCCATAAAAAATTTTACCCTGCAGTAAATACCTTGCAAGGTACTGCACTAAAGCTTGAATTCTACTAAGACAAGCCTGTGGCAAGGAATGTACTTAAGCCCTGAAAGTATGAAAGGGAGAGTCTAAGTAACGTATTTATCTCACGGGCCAATATAAATTTTCTGACTGGAATCTGACTATTCGTCCATTAGGTTTTTCACGTGCAATAGTTATAACTATTCTTCTTTACTTTTACTAAAGCAGGTTACCTTTCCGCCATCATCTTCTCGACCTGTATACCAGTGCAGGGTGTGATATTTTTACAGCTGTATGTACAAAATGAAATGGATCAGTGGCTGCCGTAATGAAACAATACGATTCACAAGGTATGTGCTATTATGTTTCCCCCATCCTGCATACAGTGAAGTTATAGAAGCTATATCTAGCAGCCAATGGCCAACGCCGATCGCACTTGTACCATAACCGAATGGCTCACCTTGCATGTGCTGAGATTTCAAGATGACGGTTATTTCTCAATCTACCATGTATTCATTTTAACAGATTTATGTCTAAATAATTTATGAAAAACGCTGGTGGTGTGTATTTTGCCAAGCTGGATCTTGAAGAAGCCTATTTGAAAATTTCTTTGCCCGGAGAAAGAAAGAGATTTATGGTGATAACCGTTCCATATTGTCTCTACCATTGCAAAAATTACACTGCGTAACAGCCAGCGCACCGAGGTTGTTCCAGCAGTATTCAGAACGATTAATTTGGAACGCTCCGAACGCTATGATCTTCCTTGACGACAGTCTGCTCAGATACAACTCCTCAAAAACTCTTACTTTATTTCAAATCTGTTTTCAGAATTCTACAGACGGAAAATCTGAAATGCGATAGGGACAAATGCATCTTCTTTCCAATGGCAATACTTCAAAAATGGTTCAAATGGCTCTGAGCACTATGGGACTCAACTGCTGTGGTCATAAGTCCCCTAGAACTTAGAACTACTTAAACCTAACTAACCTAAGGACATCACACACATCCATGCCCGAGGCAGGATTCGAACCTGCGACCGTAGCGGTCTTGCGGTTCCAGACTGCAGCGCCTTTAACCGCACGGCCACTTCGGCCGGCAATGGCAATACTTAACGACACATATTGTCTCCTAAACCGTGTGAAGATGACGCCGCAACACACTGATGCCTCCCAAGAACGTCAAGCAATTACGTCACCTATGGGCACAAATAAATTACTATCGGAAGTTTCTCCCTGATGTGCCGGCCGCTATGGTCGAGCGGTTCTAGGCGCTTCAGTCCGCAACCGGGCGGCTGCTACGGTCGCTGGTTCGAATCCTGCTTCGGGCATGGACGTGTGTGATGTCCTTATGTTAGTTAGGTTTAAATAGTTCTAAGTTCTAGGGGACTGAAGACCTCAGATGCTAAATCCCAAAGTGCTTAGAGCCATTTGAACCATTTTTTTTCTCCCTGATGTAGCTTCTATAGTTTGAAAAGCATCGCAGAATTTGTTACATACAGGTACCAAAATGGTGCCAAAATAGGAAATGGAGATGTGCATTTAACAAAGTAAAACAATGTTACGTTGAAACCAAATGTAACTTATGGTTCGAGCAGTATGCTCACAATTGCCGCCGATGCTTCAGACTACGGCATAGGTACCTCGCATCAACGTCATGGTTTTGAAAGAGTATCGCGTTCGCTTGGAAGACTGACGGTTACACAAAGGAATTACTACAGTCAGATCGAGAAGGAGGCTCTCGCAATTATATTTCCAGTCAAGAAATTTTAAGACCACGTTTACGGATGGAAATTTGTCTTCCACACGAACATGAGCTTTCTTTGGGGGCAAGGGGGGGGGGTCAATATTTTTCTACACGAATAGTTCAACATCTGCAGGGCACGGCGCTGCTTCTGTACAAAGTCCATGAAATTATATTCTGGTCCACTGCACAACATGCGAACGCAGGTTCGTTTTCAAGTTCGCCAATAGGGCAAAACTAAAAGTGTGACTCATGAGCTGATGTTTCTTTTTCAACAGATTTCAGTAGTGAAGACTATTGTGTCTATGAATCCTGCATATTCGGTTCGCTAGACAAACAATCGAACAACTCGTATCGGTTCAAATGGCTCTGAGCGCTATAGTACTTAACATCTGAGGTTATCAGTCCACTAGAACTTAGAACTACTTAAACCTAATTAACCTAAGGACATCACACAGATCCATGCCCGAGGCAGGATTCGAACCTGCGATCGTAGCGGTCGCACGGTTCCAGACTGTAGCGCTTAGAACCGCTCGGCCACTCCGGCCGGCCTACTCGTATTAATGAGTTTTATTACAACAAGTACAAATACTTTATCTGAGACATCTTGTAGCCCTTTATACGAGATCATCCACAAGAGCAATTACACAGATGTGTCGCAAGCAAAGGGCGACGTACAAAATGAGACTTTTTCAGAATAGACAAACACAACTAACACTTTTGGTCCTAGTGACCGCTACTAACAACAGTTTGTCACCGCTACTGCAGTGACTGCTGATCTCTAACTGTGCTTCGTAGAGACTGCTAAAGAAGAGGCTACGGCGCGCCGGCTGACGAAGTGGCTGACGTTGAAGCTGTTATCGAAGTGAATGCCACCAGCCGGCGTGGTGGTTATGGCGTCTTCATGTAGGGGCCGCTGCTGTCGCGCTGTCGTCCTGGAGGGAGGTCGGTCAGCGTGCGATTGGCTGCCCTCTTCTCATAGCCTTCTCTACTCTTTCGTTCCCGACTGGCGTGTCGGCGCTGACTTTACACCGTAACAAAGACACTAGAGAAAATTTCCCAGTCATCTCAAATTTAATGACCAAACATGTGCCTGAAGTTCAAGTTTTGTACAAGACTGGATTGTACATACAAAGATAGTAGCCAAATGATGAGAGGCTACTTAATCAGTCAGAGATTAAATCATACAGGAATAAGAGGCGTCGACTTACTATGTACAAAGTGCACTTTCGGTGTACAATGCTGTAACTCTGGTACATTCAGAACCAGGCAAAAACAAGCTTTTTTTCCTGTGGCACATGAATTGAAGAGACTGCAGACACTACATCAATGCCATTGGCGTATAATTCGTGGCATACGCATCGACAGAGAGAAATGCTTCTGCAAAAACATTGACAAATAGATTAAAATCATTCTCTCTAAATGAGGCTTACTGTCAAAACGCCCAGTCTGAATAACCTCGGAAATATTTTTCGTCGGCACACACACACACCGAGCGAGGTGGCGCAGTGGTTAGCACACTGGACTCGCATTCGGGAGGACGACGGTTCAATCCCGTCTCTGGGCCATCCTGATTTAGGTTTTCCGCGATTTCCCTAAATCGTTTCAGGCAAATGCCGGGATGGTTCCTTTGAAAGGGCACGGCCGATTTCCTTCCCAATCCTTCCCTAACCCGAGCTTGCACTCCGTCTCTAATGACCTCGTTGTCGACGGGACGTTAAACACTAACCACCACCATCGTCGCCACAAGTATTAGAACCCTGATCACGCCAACATATTGCTTTTAGAGGACCGTTTCTCTGTATCAACTGGCTCATCCTCATCGATTCTTCTTCCAAATTTCCATTTGTGATACAAATATGATCGACTTCTTCAACAAAGTTTCTTCAGACGTCGTCTTATGTCTTCCCTATTGCAGGTCCGCCAAAATCTGTTGTCACTGACAACGTCAAACAGTATTCGTCTCATGAACTTAAACTATTTCGTGAAACGAAAGGCATTTCACACTTAACGGATCGTACCGTTTTATCCTGAGGCGACTGCACTCGCTGAAATATTCGTACGAGCATTCTAGTCGCACGTGTCGAAGCTGATTCAACAGTACAACAAAGACAATGCTTTACTGATTAGTACAGAGCCAGCTCACATGATGAACCACCTGCAGTGGAGAAACGCCGTGGAAGACCGCATCGAACATTAACATGACTTTTACAGCCACTCGTGGTTACGCATGCCGAACCTGGACACTGATGGAAATAAAACCTTTTTTAACAGACTGATTTTGTACTCATTTCATTGTACAATAATGGGCAACAGAACGTGGGTACCAAGCACAGCCATAGAGCCGCTCCGTAATGTCCTGTTTAAAGTTAGCTGTTCAATTGATTGTGCATTGGAAGTCAAATCGGGCCTCACCACACTCATGCATATTTAGGCAGAATTTCTATACCAGGTGCATTCAAGTTCTAAGGCCTCCGATTTTTTTTTTTCTAATTAACTACTCACCCGAAATTGATGAAACTGGCGTTACTTCTCGACGTAATCGCCCAGCAGACATACACATTTTTCACAATGCTGACGCCATGACTCCATGGCAGCAGCGAAGGCTTCTTTAGGGGTCTGTTTTGACCACTGGAAAATCGCTGAGGCAATAGCAGCACGGCTGGTGAATGTGCGGCCACGGAGAGTGTTTTTCATTGTTGGAAAAAGCCAAAAGTCACTAGGAGCCAGGTCAGGTGATTAGGGAGCATGAGGAATCACTTCAAAGTTGTTATCACGAAGAAACTGTTGCGTAACGTTAGCTCAATGTGCGGGTGCGTTGTCTTGGTGCAACAGCACACACGCAGCCCTTCCCGGACGTTTTTGTTGCAGTGCAGGAAGGAATTTGTTCTTCAAAACATTTTCGTAGGACGCACCTGTTATCGTAGTGCCCTTTGGAACGCAATGGATAAGGATTACGCCCTCGCTGTCCCAGAACATGGACACCATCATTTTTTCAGCACTGGTGGTTACCCGAAATTTTTTTGGTGGCAGTGAATCTGTGTGCTTCCATTGAGCTGACTGGCGCTTTGTTTCTGGATTGAAAAATGGCATCCACGTCTCATCCATTGTCACAACCGACGAAAAGAAAGTCCCATTCATGCTGTCGTTGCGCGTCAACATTGCTTGGCAACATGCCACACGGGCAGCCATGTGGTCGTCCATCAGCATTCATGGCACCCACCTTGATGACACTTTTCGCATTTTCAGGTCATCATGGTGTGCACAGAACCCACAGAAATGCCAACTCTGGAGGCGATCTGTTCAACAGTCATTCGGCGATTCCCCAAAACAATTCTCTCCACTTTCTCGATCATGTCGTCAGACCGGCTTGTGCGAGCCCGAGGTTGTTTCGGTTTGTTGTCACACGATGTTCTGCCTTCATTAAACTGTCGCACCCACGAACGCACTTTCGACACATCCATAACTCCATCACCATATGTCTCCTTCAACTGTCGATGAATTTCAGTTGGTTTCACACCACGCAAATTCAGAAAACGAATGATTGCACGCTGTTCAAGTAAGGAAAACGTCGCCATTTTAAGTATTTAAAACAGTTCTCATTCTCACCGCTGGCGGTAAAATTCCATCTGCCGTACGGTGCTGCCATCTCTGGGACGAATTTACAATGAATGCGGCCTCATTTTAAAACAATGTGCATGTTTCTATCTCTTTCCAGTCCGGAGAAAAAAAAAATCGGAGGCCTTAGAACTTGAATGCACCTCGTATTATTGATTTTTTACAAAATCAGAAGACCTGTGTGCAGCCGACCACCTGAGGGACCTTCTGATGCAGCCGGTAGCCACCCCCACCTTGGCCTGCCGCAGCGGGGCTACATTGTGTCCAGCCAGCGGTGAAATGGTGAATTGGAGTGGGGCGTCCTACCTCAGTAGAGTGATGCAGCCCACTCAGCTGGTGTTTGGCGGCCATGCAGCATGTCTTGCGTCTGTTTGCATCATATTAAGATATATAGGGAATGACTCACTCACTTTCGTGCTACTACTATAATTCTTTATTTCAATATCTGTGATTACCAGGGACTGCTCTCTGTGATAATGCAATGCCTTTAACTGCCGTTTGAAAATTAAGACACGTAATTACAAGAATCTATCCACAGTAAACATTTTCTGCAATTGGTACTATTGACACAAACACTCGTACAACATGTACACTGAAGTGCAAAAGGAACCGGTATAGGCTTGCGTGCTCAAATACAGAGGTATGTAAACAGGCAGAACACGGCACTGCGGTCGACAACGCCTCTATAAGACAACAAGCGTCTGGCGCAGTTCTTACATCTGTTACTCCTGCTACAATGGCACATTATCAAGATTTAAGTGAATCTGAACGTGGTGTTGTAGTCAGCGCAAGAGCCATGGGACACAGTATCTCCGAGGCAGTGATGAAGTGGAAATTTTCCCGTACGACCATTTCACCAGTGTACTGTGGACATCAGGAATCCGGCAAAACATCAGATCTCTGACTTCGCTGCTGTCGGGACCGACGACGACTTAAAAGAATTGTTCAAAGTGACAGAAGCGCAACCCATCGCCAAATTGCTGCAGATATCAATGCTGGACCATCAACAAGTGTGAGCGTGCAAACCGTTCAACGAAACATCATCGATATGGGTTTTTGGAGCCGACAGCCCACTCGTATACCCTTGATGAATGCACGACAAAAAGCTTTACGTCTCGCCCGGGGCAGTCAACAGCGGTTGCCTGATCGGACGACTCTCGTCTCAAAATGTATGGAGTGGATGGACGTGTGCGGGTATGACGACAACCACATGAACCCTGCATGTGAGCAGGGGACTGTTCAAGCTGGTGGAGGCTCTGTAACGGTACGGGGCGTGTGCAGCTGGAGTGCTACAGGAGTCCTTATACGTCTAGATAAGACTCTGACAAGTGATAAGGACGTAAGCATCCTGTGATGATCACCTGCATCCACTCATGTCCATTGTGAATTCCGACGGACTTGGGCCATTCCAGCAGGACAATGCGACACCCCATACGCCCAGAATTGCTACAGAGTGGCTCCAGGAAACCTTTCTGAGTTTAAACCCTTCAGCTAGCCACCGAACTCCCAAGACACGCTTACTGAGCATATCTGCGATACCTTGCAAGGTGCTGTTCAGAACTGATTTCCACCCACTCGTACTCTTACGGATTTACGGACAGCCCTGCAGTATTCATTGAGTCACTTCCCCTCAGTTCCCGCCAGCACTACTTCAGATATTAGTCGAGTCCATGCCATGTCCTGTTACGGCACTTCTGCGTGCTCCCGGGGCCCTACACGATATTAGGCAGGTGTGCCGGTTTCTTTGGCTCTCCAGTAATTAATAGATACAGTAAATCACTGAAACTAAATACAAGCTGGGATTACAAGGAAACTTGCAGTTCCCCTTGATTTCACTTTTTTTTTTTTCATTGATGTGCCTTGTAGTCAAAGATCTGTCTTTCATGATTTTCGTTAGTAAAATGAACGCATCAAGTTCTGTAATCTCACACGTCATTCAGTTAAACGAACGACCAGTGAAAATCTATCACTGGTATTCACTACTGTAATAACAACTGAAAATTTGAAAATTTATTTTAATGTTCAGTTGGTCGGATTCTTTCTCCCGAAACTAAGGACACCGTTTACGTACAGATTCTTAGACAAGTAAAACCACGACTTTTGAACTGCAGGTTTATTGAAACTGAAATACGGAAAGTAACATGCTCACAAACTAATTTCTGAGCAGCAATTTTCTGTACTACGAAACAAATATCAGTGTTCGCTGAATGGAACCGCCTGGCTGTTAAAATCACTCTTCTGTCTCAAGAAACAAAGAAAAAGAATAACGCTTTAGGCACCACGAATTTTTGTGGGAAAACAAGAACTGCACTATTTAAATGAAGCACTCTTGAAAATTACACAGTTTCTATGGAATAAACCTGACCAAACAGAAGTTATCCAGAACCAGTAGGTCATTAACATTTTCGTTGACAATTAGCCCTACTTGGCTAAAATTTCTGTCTGAAGACGCACTTGTTGCAGGGATTATTAGCGTAGATAGAGCTAATCTGTAGGGCCTTGGAAACTTTTTTTAACGTAATCTGCACCATATCAGCAACAGCTGGATCCTCATTTTCAGAGTAACCTGTTGCTATGTAACGTGAAATTTCATCTTCTTTACTGCTGCTCCTCTTGAAAGAGTCATCTACATCATCTATTCAATTGCCAAACCGACTTTTGTTTGGTTCCATAGGGGACAAATCACCTTCTTTGGCTGAAACTGAAAAAAACACGTATAACGTACGAAAGGGTACACACTTCTTGTGTTGTGGTTGTTTGCAGCAACCAGATATGTAAAGAATTTTCAACATGAGGAAAAATGGGAAAAAATAAGAGCAAAAAGCACGGAGAAGTATATATTTACTTCAACTAAAGGGAGTACGTCACAATAACACACTGACAGCGCAACTTAGAGTTACCATCCTTTAATGCACCAGACATTCTGTACACATCACTGTGCACATCCTGTCCTTCTTCTGGCTCCAGAATCTTCAAATTTCGAATGTTGGGACACAAAAATGCTGCGACAAGACGTTCGTCACGAATCTCTATTTTCTCTTCCACGAAAGATTCTGTCCTTCGCTCAGAGACTGTGATTTCTGCCTGCAGTATAAAGTAGACTTTAAGACGAAACTTTTTTCACCTGCATAAATGCTTGTTAACAAGCAAGGAGAAGGAAAATATACCAACAACTCTAGTTCCAATGATGTTGACGGTATTGTTTCTGGAACAGAGCAGTCGGTAAGGTCATCAGTCCCCTAAAACTTCGAACTACTTAAACCTGACTAACCTAAGGACATCACACACATCCATGCCCGAGACAGGATTCGAACCTGCGACCGCAGCGGCCACACGGTTCCTGACTGTAGCGCCTAGAAACGCTCGGCCACTCCGGCCGGCTACGTGATCTACCCATCTAATCTTCAGCATTCTCCTGTAGCACAACATTTCAGAAGCTTCTACTCTCTGCTTGTCTAAACTGTTTATCGTCCGTTTCAGATCCATACGTGGCTATACTCCATACATATACTTTCAGGAACGACTTCCTGACATTTTAATCTATTATACTCGATGTTAACAAATTTCTTTTACTTATAAATGCTTTTCCTCCCAATGCTACTCTATATTTTATATCCTCCCTTCTTCGACCTTCATCTGTTATTTTGCTTGCCAAATAGAAAAACTCATCTACTACTTTAAGTGTCTCATTTCCTAATCTAATTCTTTCAGCATTACCTGATTTATTTCGACTACACACCATTATTCCTCTTTTGCTTTTGATGATGTTCGTCTTACCCCCCCCCCCCCCCTTTCAAGACACTGGCCATTCCGTTCAGCTGCTCTCCCAACTCCTTTGCTGTCTCCGTCACAATTACAATGTCATCGGCAAACCGCAAAGTTTTTATTTCTTCTCCCTGGACTTTAATTGTCACTCCAAATGTTTCTTTCGTTTTCTTAACTGCGTGCTCAATATACAGATTGAATAACATCGGTGATAGGCTGCAAGCCTGTCTCACCCACTGATTCCCTATTGTGTCCCTCGACTCGTATAACTGCCATCTGGTTTCTGTACAAATTGCAAACAGCCTTTTGCTCCCTGTATTTTACCCATGCCACCTTTAGAATTTGAATGAGAGTATTGTAGTCAACATTGTCAAAAGCTTTCTCTATATCTACAGACCTATCTTCTGTGAGAAGTCATAAGGTCAGCATTACCTCACGTGTTACTACGTTTCTCTGGAATCCAAACTGATCTTGCCCGAGGTCGGCTTTTACCAGTCTTGAAGTCTGCGGGTGTTTCTCCTGTGTCATACAACTTGCTCATCCGATGGAAGATTAATGCCATGGCTGGCTCTGTAACGGAATGTTGTCTACTCCGGGTCCTTGTATCGGCTTAGATCTTCACGCAGTATCAAATCTCCCATTTCATCTTCGTCTACATCCTCTTCCATATTCATTACATTGCCCTCAAGTATAAGCCCCTTGTGCAGACCCTCTGTATACTCCTTCCACCTTCCTTCTTCTTCTTTGCGTAGGACTGGTTTTCCATCTGAGCTCTTGACATTAATAGAGATGGTTCTCTCCTCACCAAAGGTCTCTTTTATTTTCCTGTAGGCGGCATCTATCTTATCCCTGTTGACATATGCTTCTACAACCTTACATTTGTCCTCTAGCTATCCATTTATAGCCATTTTATACATTCTGCCGATTTCAATTTTTATATTTTTGTATTCCCTTTACCCCGCTTCATTTATTGCATTTTTATATTTTCTCGTTTCATCGATTAAATTCAATATCTCTTGAGTTACCCAAGGATTTCTACAAGCCCTCGCCCTTTTAACCTACTTGATCCTCTGCTGTCTTCACTATTTCATCTTTCAAAGCTAATCTTCTTCCTCCACTGTATTCCTTACCCTGTCCTTGTGAATCGTTCCCTAACGCTCGCTCTGAAACTCTCTGCAATCTATGTTTTTCTTCAGTTTGTCCAGGTCCCACCTCCTTAAATACCTGCCTTTTCGCAGTTTCATCAGTTTTAATTTGCAATTCAAAATCAATAAATTGTGGTCACAGTCCACATCTGCTCCTGAAAATATCATACAGTTTAAAACATGTTTCCGAAATCTCTGTTTCACCATTATGTAATCAGTCTAAAACCGGTGTCTCCAGGTGTCTTCCACGTAAACAGCCTTCTTTCATGGTCCTTAAACCAAGTGTTAGCTACGATTAAATTGTGCTCTGGGTAAAATTCTGCCAGGCGTCTTCCTCTTTCAATTCCCTTCTCCCAATCCATATTCTCCTACTACTTTTCCTTCTCTTCCGTTTCCTAGTATCGAATTCCAGTCTCCCATGAATATTAAGTTTTCGTCTACCTTAACAATTTCTTTTATCTCATCATACATTTTCTCAATCTCCTCCTCATCTGTGGAGCTAGTTTGCATATAAACTTGTTCTACTGTGATGGGTGTGGACGTCTTGACTGCAATGATGTTTTCACTATGCTCTTCATAGTACCTTAGCGGCGTTTCTATTTTTTATTCGACATGAAATCTTCTCCTGCAGTCCCCTTTTTGACTTTGTATTTAGAACCCTGTTTTCACGTGGCCAGAAGTCTTGTTACTCCTGCCACAAAAACTTCTCCAATTCCCACTATATCTAACTTTAACCTATCCATTTTCCTTTTTAAATTTTCTAACCTACCTACCCGAGTAAGGGATCTGACCTCTCACGCTCTGATCAGTAGAACGCCAGTTTTGTTTCTCCTGATAACGACGTCGTCCTGAGTAGTCCTCACCCGGAGATCCATATGGGGGACTATTTTACCTCCGGAATATTTTACCCAAGAGGATGCCATGATCATTTAACCATACAGTAAAGCTACACGTCCTCGGGAAAAATTAGGTCTGTGGTTTCCTCTTGCTTTCAGCCGATCGAAGTACCACCACAGCAAGGCTGTTTTGGTTGATTTTACAAGGCCAGATCATTCAATAATCCAGACTGTTGCCCCTGAAACTACTGAAAAGTCTGCTGTCCCTCTTAAGGAGCCACACGATTGTCTGTCTGTTAACAGATAGCATTTCTTTCTATTTGCAGCTACGCTCAGGCTTTCTGTATCGCTGAGGCATGCAAGCCTCCCCACCAACGGAAAGGTCCATGGTTCATGGGGAGAGGCATCTCGCAGCACCTGACCAAAATAAAATGAAGTGTTGGGTGCTTCTTTGCTTGAAGCTCATATATATGATGTCTCGAACCTTTGAGAGGAAATGAACGAAAGCTGTAGCAAGTTCCGAATTCCAGTCTTCTAATCGATGCACTTCACATTGTTGTGATAATATGACTGTGATCTTGTCAATGGTGTTTTCCACACACTGTCATCTCAACAACGGTGTCCAGTGGATATCTATCATGGAATTTACCGTTTTGGTGAGTATTCAAAGCCGCTGTTTTGTGTAATTTACGATACTCCTAGAGGTTGTTATTAATATAAAAGTTTGTGGCGCAAATTCTTTGTGAAATTTATCTTCATGTAACTCGTGTCTTAGCACGGTTGCGATGCGGTGTGCAATACAGGGGAGTACCTTCCACGGCGAAACCGTCGTCGTCGTGCTAGCCGCCTGGTCTGTTACAAAATATTGCACCTTCTAAATCTGCGACATAAATGTCGTAACTTGTAGCTCAGACAAAGTTTCCTTTCGAATATTAAGACCAGATTTAGCATTTTCAGTAAGAAATTCCGCCGTGCATAAAACGTGCGATTTAATCTGCATTTCGGGAGTCATATAGTGACCAACAATGGTAACATATTCAGTTTTAGTATATTTATCAGACCATTTATTCAAAGGTACATGCACTTGTTGTTAAGCAACTTTTTGTTTCCCATTGGACATCTGCTTTGATTTTTTTCAGCTGCCTCAGAAATATTCCGTAAAACCCTTGACGGATGAGAAGGAAGTCGTTAACATTTACCAGGCCATCTCATTTTGCATACTGCGCACCTGTGTCTAAAAGATGATGACTTAAGTTCCTGAACACTTCACCGTTAACCATGTTGCAGGAACGTAGGTCCTGGGTGCAGACTCTACGCAACTACTACCAACAGTAGATTTTGTTCTTGAAGATACTGATGCGGTGTTTCCATGTCTCAAAAGCTTAACAAATTTGTGCCTAATTAGCATTGACATCGATGACCCATTTTTGAAGCTATAAGTAAAATCACATGATCGTCACCGCACTAAAGCAACATATCCGTCGGATTGCATGCAGTGTACAACCGAAATATATTTCTATACTGTTGACAACTCATTCTCCCTTGAATGAACAACAAATTCCTTTTATGTAACTTTTCCTTCACAGTTTCCTTGGTAAGAACACCCAATGGCGCTGGTAACGCAGACACAGTTGTGGAAGGTGACGTTGCCAACTGCAGTCGACACGCAGCACAAAACGTTTCCGAAAACTCCATAATGCACATGCGGGTTGCCAGTTACATTTACACCAAGGTGTCTGGCAGCGCAAGTGTCTGGAGCGCGTGGCAAGTGCTGCGGCATGCGCCAAAGGCGGGAGTTGCAATTGGCTCCCTACTTTGGATGCAACGAACAAATTCTAATGGGGCAGCAACTGCCTGACTGAGGCATCGTAATTGTTGTCATGTGCTACGCCACGTGGCTGCCAGATGATAGTCGCTTGCTCCACTTTCGGCTAGAGATGGGGGATCCGCTCCTGAACTGATTCATAGAGTTGAATCTTTCAAAGGAGTGAACAATCAGTTATTCAGAAAGAAAGAACGGTAGCTCCAAACGTTTCCCACAGCAGAGAGAGAGAGAGAGAGAGAGAGAGAGAGACGGAGCATATCAGCGGAGCGTCTGCTGGTCAGAGCACACTGCACGCCACACAACACAGCCAGCGCCGGCCTCTGCCCTGCTTCTGCCTCCATTGTGCAGTCCCCCATTGGATTTTGTGTTTCACATATGCCGTGCCGTCTCTGTGCTTCCTCTGCCATGTGCAGTGTCTGGAGCAGCTTAACTTAGCATCGCAATCCGTCGGCGATCGTTTCAGTCGCACATCCTGCCCTCTGGGCGGTTGATGCGAGCAACAAGACAGAGAGCCTTCTAGCAGAGAACATAAGAACTACTTGCAACAACATTCTCGCAAAAGAATGGACGATTTGTCTCGGAGCGGGTGACTGGTGGCCGTTCACCACTCCCCCCACCCTCGGAACTCGGCCGCTCAACGCTCACCCCACTGCTCTCGACTCTAGCCAGAGCGTTGAGCAAAGCAACTCAGGTGTCACTCTGGTCTCTGCGGTCTCAGCTCACGCAATAATACAGCTCGCGGCTCGACCTGCTTGACTCAGCACCTCTGCATCGGAGTTCGTCTCTACTGGATATTGTTCTTCGTAGTAATACCGCTATGCATATTACATTATTATGTTATGTATACATAATTTGTTTTTATTTTATTTTTATTTGTTTAAACTGATCAGATTAGGTTCCTGACGACTACTCTTACTATAGGATTTTTATTACGGACACTCGAATTTACGCTTTAATTACGAGCGAGCCGATAAACGTATCGTAAAATGTGATACACCAATATTTTCCTTGTTTTATTCTGCATAAGGCTATATGCAGTCTTACAGTCAAATTTATATATATATATATATATATATATATATATATATATATATATATATATATATATATATATATATCTTATTATGGTACGGATTTTGCGATTTTAGGCGTCTTCAGAAGGAAACGTTCACTTTAGAAATATATGGCTTGCGATGTATTTGTATGAGGTTAATGAAATTTTAATACATTATAGCCAAATATATTGTTAATTTAAATCTCAAGTTACAACATTTTCCGATCACCCAAAAAATCACGATAGTGCAAAATAAATCAATAATCAAAAACTTTTGTCATATCGTGGAAATTTCAATAAACAATACAAAATTCTTACTCATTATCTCTGTTACTTCAAAATAGGATCAAATAAGATCAAAATACGGGTATAGTACTGGAATAAACCAAGTTTAAAGGGCAATGTGCCTTCCATTTATTTTCTATTGTGAATGAGTGGTGAGTCATGAAAAAGAGCTAGTTCATTTCAGGTAGTGATCAGTTCTGGTCCGATCTTTGAAAAGAACAGTTTTGCCCATCTCTACTTTCGGCACGCGCCCGCCTATGCTAGTGACACTCAATAAAAGTCTCCTTTCCTTTTGCGATTGTCTCTGCCCTGGAAAATGATAAACGATCCTGAATTCAACATTCATGTTATTGGTCGTGTGGAGAAATATCCACGTTACGCTATCTGACGTTTTCCCGTTGTATTTCTAACATGAAGAATTCTCGGGTGTCTCTTGCGTAACGTCGTAATATCTCTAAGATTTTTCGAGAAACAGACCCGTTGCCATTTACAATTGGTCCCTGCAGCAGTCATCAGAGGTCACCTGGAGATGGTGACGAGTCTGTTTATCGAAATATCGTGGTGAAATTACGGCGACCCAGCCAGACACCCGAGACTTATACAGGTTAAATATCCACGTATTTATGATCATAGCGGTGCTGAAGAAAACAACATGAACGGTCAAGACAGGGGAATGCAGAAGGCTTGGAAGTAGAATATCTGAGATGAGTGTACGAAAACAATTTAATGAAATAAATGTAGAACTAAAGAGAAATACATACTATTCTATCTATAAACCATGTCTGCGAATATTTTTACTGAGAGGCCCGGTGGAATTTAGGTCCTTTCGGTACTTGGCTACTTGCACGCTCTCTTCTGCTAAGACAATCCTCCAGCCGGGTTAAGAAAGAAACTACAGAGCCTGTTTCTCAACTCGATAGCACGCTGTTTCCTGGATATTAATGTGAGTTCTGAATGGGGTGGTTTCTATAATCATGAAAACGTGGTAATATCTACTCTAGAGTGAACAGATGTCCCGTACTTTGCTGAATGGTCCTTTGTGTAGCTTAAATAACCGGTTGTCCAGACATAATAAATACGGTACGTATATTGACCCATATTCATTTACCGCCCCGAATACTTTGAAATACGATGTTTCTAAGCAACGTGTAGCACATTTAAGTGGTGAATAAATGTAGTCATACGCAAAGAATAAAGAAAATACACTCTTTCATTAATATAAACTGAAAGTGGAACGATTTCTGAAGTTACTTCATTGGTCCTATGTAGTGATTTCACATGGCGAGCAGTTTTTCACTTCCGCTTTCTTTGTGAATTGCCTATTGCTTCAGGCCATCGCATTTATGGTTTTCTTACGTTACTTGATCTCATGTGTTGCAAACTTTTAACAGAAATGCCAAAAAAGTGTGCATTTTCTGATAAAATAAAAGCTGGGGTTCTATTCCTGAAATTACAACACAAAGTGAGAAATTAGTTTGCACATACGCAGAAAAACTTTTTCAATCGACAGTGGAGGTCTATCTGATGTGCATCACATGAATATTTAAACACAAATCAAGGATGTAGCCGAAGGGGTGGACCAAGGGCATCCAGACCCGCCCCCCCCCCCCATGAGCAAAGTGAAATTAGAATAAAAACTTCGTCACAAAGTATGATGTCTTTTGTTACAAAACGTGAGTACAATGCCATTATAAATCACGTAGGGAAAAGTCTTGCTGATGAGTATGGTCTGCTAGTTTTTCTGAAATCGACGTAACAATTTATTGAGATCGAAAGACTGCACTTGAGGAAGCCGTTCAAGAAGAAATTTACCCTTTGGAGAAGAAAATGTGTATTCACAATAGTAAAAGTGTTCGCCTCATACGAGCTGTGTGAAATTTGTAGGAAACTAAAATACGCGAAGTAAGTTTCAGTTAGCCGGCCGGGGTGGCCGAGCGGTTCTAGGCGCTACAGTGTGGAACCGCGCGACCGCTACGGTCGCAGGTTCGAGTCCTGCCACGTGCATGGGTGTGTGTGATGTCCTTAGGTTAGTTAGGTTTAAGTAGTTCTAAGTTCTAGGGGACAGATGACCTTAGAAGTTAAGACCCATAGTGCTCAGAGCCATTTGAACCATTTTTTTAAATTTCAGTTATGGTGCTGCAGAGAAAGTATGTTCTACCAGAAATACAGTATCGAGTGAAAAAAGAATAGGCTTAGTGTGGAAACAATTAAGAAAATAACTATAACTAAGATTCATTTTCAGGATACTTCACCTGTTATTTTGCGTAAAATTATGGTCGAAAATATCAGACTTCGAAAAGACACACACTCTTTCGCAAAATTTACCAAAAACGATTTTTTTCCAGAAACTTCCCGCAGCAAAATTTTCAGCCTCGTTGTGTGAAGTATTGTGTTTGGACGTGACAAAAAAACAAACACAATAAAAGATTTACTCGATTAGTAATGCAAGTAATGCTGATTTTTTTTTAGTACGAGTTTCAACAATAATCTATATAGTTCTTGCAGAAAACAAATATTTAAAAACAAATCAAGGATCAAGCTGAAGGGGGACACCAAGGGGGTAAGGGGGTCCAGACGCCCCCCCCCCCCCCCCCCCCCCCCGTGATCCGAGTGAAATTACACGCGACCTGGCTGCCATGTACGGAAATTGATAGGTATTATGAAATTCAATCATATGAGGAAAAAGGAATACACACTACTGGTAGTCAGCAAGGCCAACGATTGATTTAATCTGTCTATACATCCATAGTACTGTGGTCTACAACCCATCCCTGTCTTCGCCAAGACAGCTGTTGGCCTTCCTTGAGCACAGCTGTTGTTTTGTTAGGCAGTTTAGTTCTTACTTGGAGTTCAGTTTAATGTAATTGCTACCGTTTATTGTTTTTGTGCTGTTGCGACAGTTTCTGATTATTGATACGTTTGTAACAATGAAGAAGAGGAAAAATGATTTTGATGCGCCTGCTAACGTTATGGTAAATTAAAGATATGTAGCCCACGCACTATTTCGGAGCTTAATTACCTATCTATCTATCTATTTCTAGCAGCACTGTAGTCGTTATTTGGCTTTGTCAGAACTTTGGAGCTGGAATATTTCGGTATTTCACAAGGCAGTGGAACGGTAAATACCATTACAAGTGCTATTAAATTACAATCAGCGTATAAAAATACACTTGGATTTGTCCGTGTGGCCTAAAAATCACGCTGATCAACAAAAATACCACTCAAATGGCGATGGTTGCATTTCTTTAAAATACTTGCTCAACATTCTATTATTAGTAGCCAAAATGACACGTATCACCCAATTCGGTCATACGGACGGTACTCAATTATGAAAAGCATTTGCGATACGGAAAATGTTCACACGCTTTTGTGCATGGATTGATTTGCGTGTATATAGTTGTTAATGTAATTTCTGCTCACAAAGAAAGAGCTGAATATGGGCTTAAGAGGTAGATTCAAATGATTTTTAAGTGAAACCGGAATGCGAACAGTCGCTAAAATTTGGCGAGATTTCTTTCTTTCCTCACGGAGAGGCAAGGGAACTTTTACGCTCAATTTTGTAACCCAGCGACACATCACCCTAATTACATACATGTTAGTTGCATATGGAACAAAGTAATCCAGAGTAATACACTAGTTAACCGTCAAAAATGAAAAGACAAATTAGTGTGTTTAGTACAGAATATGTTTTATAGTTACTTTAACTTTGGCGTACTCCCTGACATTTCTTAACATACAATCATGGGGAGGGAGCATGTATAGGGCTACCTTCCAGTGGTATGTGTATCTCAGTTCTACACTTCTGCCTTAATGCCTTAATTCAGCTCACAAAAGCACCCATTGAACACACGAAGTCTGTTAAGAGTCAGCAATCTTGGTGGACACTTTATTTATAAATTTTCGTGTGGAACATATGTCATAAAACTCTCATTAGTGCTTCTGGCTTATTGCCATCATCGGATCACTAAACCAGGTACAAATACTATCATGGAATAATCTGCACACGTCTGTAATGGAAGTAGTAAAACACTAGTTTTACTGAGATGAATGAATACTCAGTCAAATAAAACAGTTTCAGTTCAAAGAAGGAAAACATGTTCCAAACGAGAGAAAGATTTCACTTGAAGAAGGAATGAGTAATTCAGTGAATATTCAACTACAACGGCCTCCATCAGTAGTTTCAACGAGTTCCTCTGACAGACTGGTATCAGTCAAAAGAATGAATTATCAATTCAACCCAAACTACAACCGAGTGAGTCCATTGTTTTCTAACAATCGACTGAACTGATATACATTCGGTTATTCCTATTACTAAATGCGCCACGTTGCTTTTCCCTCCGTGTTGGTGATCGCGCCGCCTAAGAATGTAGCACAGCAGAGCCACGGTATCAAGGAACATTCTGCACCATGTGTTCCGACAACAACGCTCAGCCCGGCGGGCGGACCATTTGTCCCATTCTGAAAGATCCATACCAAAAACAGCGAGAGGCCACCATCACGTTTGCATAACAATTTGTCTTGCACCTCTCAGTTCCTAGTAGCAGCTTCCAGATGTCGCTCACAAATTCGGACCTCTTTCTGCTTGTACACCTCGTTTGTCTGCACATCATACTTGTCCACCTATAGCGTGGACAGCCACCAAAGCGAGCGCTGCCAAACATGGCCGACATTGCTTCAGCCTCTTATTGGCAGACATGAAAATTATTCCGGCGACAGGCAGAAAACATGAATCTTTGCAGACACTCATGCAGTCCCAAATCAGCAGATGATTCAGTTCTTTGCCCGCAGAGAGCTCAGTACATCACCGTTAAGACTACGCAGTCGCTACTTATGGGGAACTATGATCATTAACACAGTGGCTTCGCATTATTGTCAGATATAGTGAAAATATCACAGACTGCCAGGAGATAGCATAATGATTTAGATATCATTTACAATCGCACCAAAACGTATTGGCACACGTGCATAGTTATCGTTGCTGGTTACAAACGCCTCACCTTCCGGTACACAGCACATGTACGTGATACCTCATATACCAGACATTACAACTCTGTCCACAGTGCCTACCATTAACAAAGAAATGCAGTGATAAGAGCAAACATGTGTATCCTCACCACACAAAAAGTATTGGCATAGAGCGTGGCTTCTCGGTGTATTGCTGGGTTTTCAGGTACCGGAACGCCATCTGCTGACGCAATAGACACTGCGTGTTGTTGACGGCCCAGTCGCTAGTACGTTGCTGTACTGCGCGACAGTGGTCAGCATGGGGCCGAGGAAGAAGGAACATTCAGTGGCGTTGCGTGAGACAGTGGTATTGCTCCATTCACAAGGGAGAAGCTATCGACAAATCGGAGCAAAGGTGTATGTTAGCTACACCACGGTACGAGCCATCCTTCATAAATATAAAGAGACTGGAACAACACTGAATAAATGTCGTCGTGGACGTCCAAAAGTGCTTACAACCCGAGAGCGTCGTCGTATCATCGCACTTGCTCGGAAGGAACCTGATACGAGTGCAGCAACTATTCCTGAGGTTGTTCAGACAACGTCCGACAAGACGGTTAGTGTTCAAACTATACGAAATGTATTGAATGAGACTGACATGCATGGACGTTCTTCCAGGAAAAAGCCATACATATCGGAAATTAACCGACAGAAACGCTCGCAGTTTGCCAAGCCGATGGAGTTTTGGAACACTGTGATATTTAGCGACGAATGTGTTCGGATTTGATGCAAGAAAGAAAGTTTGGCGCAAGAGGAATACATACCTCAACATCAAACACATGCATCTCACAGTCAAACACGGTGGGGGCGGTATCATGGTCTGGGGCTGTATGGCGGCGTCCGGCGTTCGAAATCTACCTGTAATCCACGGTACAATGTATCATATGAGATACATCGACGTGTTGCGAGGTAATTTGCACGCTAGTGCAGAGACTTAGGGCCTTACTGGTGTGTTTCATTTCCAGCAAGACAACGACCCAAAACATACCGCCATGAAAACCCGGCAGTGGTTACTGCACAATGGTCCTCACTGAGAACCTGTGGGCTCATCTTGACACACAAGTCAGAAAAAGGCGTCCGTCCAGTAAAAAAGACCTGGAGAAAGTGCTCCTGGAGGAATGGTCGAAAATTACCCCTGATATCACCCGGAATTTAATAAAAAGCATTCCTAGGCGTTCACGTGCTGTTATAGATGCTAAAGGGATGCACACTAGCTATTAGAAAGTGAACATCAATGAAGAAAACGAACACTCTGTCCGATTCAAGCGCGTGTGCCAATACTTCTTTTTAGTGCAGAAGAGCGATGTTTATTTTCATAAAACTGTTTGTTACTTTACGGACAGGTGATTTGGACATATTTGTAACATATGTAATGTAAGGTGGCACGTGTCTGGGTTCTGTTCTGAAATATATGTTTCGTTTAGCCTACAACCACTAAAATGTAACTTTGCCAATACTTTTTGGTGCGATTGCAGATATTACGACGAACGGTAAAAAATAAATAAATAATAAATGTTATGTGTTATTTATTATTCTGTCGCTACCTTTCTCTTGTAGTACTTGGTATCAGACAATTGTGTAATAATAATAGCATACCAAGGATGTCAATTAAGGAACATTAGCAAGAAAACCACTTTCTGCTACCATGCCTGTCTGGGCTGAATTAATTGTCTCTTTCAGTTACTGCATTCAAAAAAGTCGTTAAATTGCGAACCAATTTTGTAAGACAACAACAAAAATACATACAACAAAGAAATTATCCGGAAGTTGGTAAGTGGGATGCGCTTTTCCAGAGAAAAAAATGACTGCAATTGCAGAAATACTGAGTGATTTACTCAAGACAAAGAGCACGACAGACTGAGTAAGTCAACAGTGTGATGCGTCATCTCTGGCACATGCGCGAGCAGTTATTCGGCTGGGCAGTGAGTAATAGAGTCGTTGGGGGTTCTCCTGAGGGATATCGTGCCAAATTCTGTCCGACTGGATCGTTTGATTCGCCAAAATACCGAGCTGGTAGGTAGGTGGGTGGGGGGCGGGGTGGGGGGGCGCTTGTCCTTAACGCTCTAAATTTTCTCAACTCGGGAGAGATCCGGTATCCTTTTGGCCAAGGTGGGGTTTTGCAAGCATGAAGACAAACAGTAGGAACTCTCCCCGTGTGCGGGAGGGCATTGTCTTACTGAAATATAAGCCCAGCATGGCTTCTCAAGTAGGGCGACAAAACAGGACGTAGAATATCGACGAACCGCTGTGCTGTAACGGTACTGCGGATGACAACTAGAGGGGTCCTGTTATTATGGCACCCCGGACCACCACTCCGAGTTGTTTGGCCAAATGGACGGATACAATGAGATTGCTACCCCACTGCTCTCCGGTCCATCTCCAGACACGTCTTCTGGCTGGAATCTAACTGACTGACGTAGAACTGTTTTCAATAATGGCTCATCGGTTGAAATTAAGTCCCAATGACCTACAGCCGCGAGCGATGGCCAGGGGTGCCATTTTGTTTCTTAGTGGGACCCCTTTTGTCGTCATCCTTGCAGCACAGCGGTACGGCGACAATGTTCTGCACCTCGTTATGTTGCCCTTCGGGGTAAGCCACCCTGGGTTTACATTTCAGCACGGTAATGCCCTTCAGCATACGACAAGAGTTTCTGCTTCATATCTTCGTTCTTGCCAGACCCTATCTTGTACAGCAAGGCCCTTGGATATCTGCCCACTTGAGCACGTTTTGAGCTTTTTGGGCGGGTCTCCCCATCTCGGGATTTTGACGATCCAGTGCGATAACTGGACATAATCTCGCACGACATCCCTCAGGACGACATTCAACAACTCTGTCGATCAGCGCCAAACCGAATAAGTGCGTGCAAAATTACCAGAGGTGGAACAATGCGTTAATGAATAGCTCAATTTCTGTAGCTCTTTCTCTTGAACAAATTAACCAACTTTCCTGAACCTGTAATCACTTGTTTGACATACGATATCAATCATGCAAACCGATGTCGTCCCATTCGTATAATTCCTTCGTGGAGCTTCGTTTCTCTGTCACAGAGTGTATTCTTACTTATAAATACTAAAATTTTCAGACATATTATGTATCCATTCATCCAGAATTACCACAGAAGATACTTTATAAACAAAATCATAACTATTCTGGTGAAAAATGCTCTTTAATTATTTTCAGTATGCTTGAGACCCAAAAACCACTTATTTTTGGTTATAACATGATGAGGAAGATTTTCGTGCAAACAAACATCATTTCTTGATCAGTTTCATGCAAACAAACATAATTTCTTGATCAGTTTACAAGTACCATATACAAAAATATTCTCTGAGAAGGAACATATGCTGATGATGACGATGCCCATTCCATTAATGTCACTTCGTAACTAGGAACGTGATTAATTCAGGAACTGTGTGACGCCGACAAACTGGTTCCAATCAGGACAATGGTATTCTGCATCTTGGCAGAGATTGTTACGTCTCCGATTTTAATGAGGTGCTGTGTACATTAACATAAACCTTAACAATGGAGTTGCTACACCACATGTGGTACATACTTTACCGAAAACTTACTTGTATTATTTATGAGTTTTGGAGATTATAGAACTATTGTAATTTCGTTCATAATTTCACCAATGTTTCGTACATGATAGTAATAATCACTAAATAAATTAATCATGATAATGACGTTTAGTCTGAGAAAGAGTGTTTAGTTTATTGTCAGTTTATTCTAGAATTATAACAACTTACTTTTTACATGCGCTCGGATGCAAATTACCAACCATACACTTTGAATTTTTTACAGTATCTGAAGAAAAATATTTATTATAAATTATCATTTGAGTGAATTTACATCAAGAGCGAATCTATCACCACTGTTTAGATATAAATGGAAATGTGAGAATATTGCTTGAGAACATAAAATGACACAGTCTCACAGTAAGACTGTTAATTCACGGAATCTTTATATCATACTGCTGAAGCTGCGTTTTTAATGGATAAACGACAGTGTGGATGCTCAGGTACTGAGTATAGTTTATACTATTCCTTATGATAAATATTTGTTCATTACCACCTACTTTCCTTGACTAGAGTAATAAATAAGTGGAAGATTTTGCCCCACACAAAATTCTTTAGAAAGTAGTGGATTATTCTGAACGACTATTATTTACTCTTGAATACTGTATTCATAATTTATAATTTGTTCTTACGGAAGAGTACCTTTGCGTAGTACAGTAGAGCTCCAATTACCCGAACTCCACCTTTCCGAATCGCTGATTACGCGAACTGCAAAATAATGGATGATGGGTCACCGTTGCGAGGTGGCTGGTCCGGCCCACCCATTTTTTTTAAATCCATTTTGTTAGTTACTGTTCGTTCTATGTGTTCGGGGCGGACGTACCATGACGCTTGTCTAAGTTCATCAGTGAACCATTTGCGCAGTTCTTTTTTATCACACAGGGCAGCTAACAAGGGGAGGCCGCCAATTGTGAAATTCAGATTCGATTCATACTGCGCATAATAAAAGCTCATGGCCAGAGGTGTAATGTGGCAAAGCACCAAGATGCACTTCTCAGCCGCTGTCGAGAAAATCGACAGTTAAAACAAACCGTTGCGGTGAAATACTCTCTACGATTAATAACCTTCTACAGCGTCGTGGTGCAGCGGTAAGCGCTCGAGCTTGTAATCCGAAGGTCGCCAGATCGAATCTCACGCTATGCAACCTTTTTTTTAGTATTTGTTTTTTGTATATATATATATATATATATATATATATATATATATATATATATATATATATATAATTCCCGGCAATCAGTTTCAACAATTATGCATATAATAAGCTGTTGAGAGTCGTTTGTCGTGGAAAAACTGGCGACTTCGAACATCATTATGTTTTCCGTAAACAAAGTTGTATTTCACAAATGTTATTAATTGTCTTCATAATGTTAACCACGTATAGTTAACGGAAGACGTAGAAACGATATTCCGAAACGAATACGTATAGCGCAAGTCAAACGTTCGAATTAGAATAGAGACCCCACGAACACAAATTTGCTGTGGCAGGTATGAAATATAAACTACGTTACTCGCACGTTACACTTGAAGAACAGACGTTGAATGGGCCGAAACGAGCCGCCGCATAACTAGCGTAGTTGCCTGCTAACTTCGAAAGAAGATAGATGCGGTCCCTAGCGCAACTTATAACATCGTCGAAAATCAGTGCGGACGGGAGAGCTTTGGTACACCCTGTGGTGTCACCGCTAGACACCACACTTACTAGGTGGTAACTTAAATCGGCCGCGGTCCTGTAGTACATGTCGGACCCGCGTGTCGCCACTGTGGGATCGCAAACCTAGCGCCACCACAAGGCAGGTCTCGAGAGACTGAGGAGACCTCGTCCCCAGTTGTACGGACAACATAGCTAGCGATTGGACGTGCTAAGCCTTGCTCTCATTTGCCTAGAGATAGACAGTAGAATAGCCCTCTGCTAAGTTAAATGGCGACCACCTAGCAAGGCGCCATTTGTATCAGTGCCTATAGCTTACTAATATTCAAGAGAGATGTATTCCAAGGACTAATTAAAAGTTAAGTAACAAGCATCTACGTACTTTTCTTCTTATTCATTTATAAGTTCTCATGTTCCAGACTTCACGCCCGTCTGCGTTAGCCTTGCGTGCCCTATCGGCTACAGCATTGTGTCTAGGCTGTATGGTCTAGACACAACACACCCTGTTAAACAAACGGAAAAATGGAGGCGGTACAATTGGAGAGCGATCCGCCTTCACCAACACGCATAAGCAATTCATTTATAGTATATATATATATATATATATATATATATATATATATATATATATATATATATATATATATATATATATGAATTAAAAAAACTAACTACAAAAAAAATTGCATGGCGCGAGATTCGATCCGGCGACCTCTGGATTACGAACCCGAGCGCTTACCGCTGCGCCACGACGCTACAGAAAAATTATTAATCGTAGAGAGTATTTCACCGCAACGGTTCTTTTAACTGTCGATTTTGTCGAAAACGGCTGAGAAGTGCATCTTGGTGCTTTGCCACATTACACCTCTGGCCATGAGCTTTTATTATGCGCAGTATGAATCGAATCTGAATTTCACAATTGGCGGCCTCCCCTTGTAAGTTGCTCTCACTGAACACATTGAGCTACCGTGCCTGCACTGTTAAAAAGTGTTCCATTTGATTGCTAGCCGGTCTCTGTGGCGTGGATCTGCTGACTATACGCGCTGATTTGCATGTGAGTGCGTTTCGTCATTCACCATTGCTTCCAAAAGAAAACGTGTTGCGGATGAACTAAAAATAATAGAGCAATCAGATAAAGGAGTTGTTGGTAAACAGTTGTGTAGTGGACTGTTAAGGCAGCCAGTCCACAGTGAAGTAGCCGAAAGGGCACGCGTCAACTCACGCCGTCTGGCGTTAAGTCTGGAACAGGATTCGTAATGAATGTGATAAAGAAAAGAACGTAGCTACTAGAACACTTAACTTCTATATCGTCCTTTTGTATACAGCATTCTTGATGATACAAGTGAGACTATCTTGAGATACATGCAATGGTACAAATGGCGCCTTGCTAGGTCGTAGCCATTAACTTAGCTGAAGGCTATTCTAACTGTCTCTCGGCAAATGAGAGAAAGGCTTCGTCAGTGTAGTCGCTAGCAACGTCGTCGTACAACTGGGCGAGTGCTAGTCAGTCTCTCGAGACCTGCCGTGTGGTGGCGCTCGATCTGCGATCCTGACAGTGGCGACACGCGGGTACTAATGGACCGCGGCCGATTTAAGCTACCACCTAGCTAGTGTGGTGTCTAGCGGTGACACCACAAGTTGACTGAGATCTACGGTTCTTGACAAGTAACGATGTCAGACATTAAAAGGAGTAAAGCAACAGTTTCCAACTTCGTGATCAGTGCTTGAAAACGAAGATGGAAGTTCGTCAAGAAAAACAATGAAGGTAACAAAAAAGAAAAATTTAGAAGATGCCGTTTTCAAGTGGTTCTTGCAGTGAAACCCAATTTCGTGTCCGATTCTTTATGAAAAAGTTAATATCTTAGATCAGAACTTGATTGTCCATCATTTAAAGCAAGTAATGGGTGGCTAAGAAGATTTTAAGTTCAGGCACGGTATCAGAGAATTTGATTTAAGTGGTGAGAAGTTATCAGCTGACTTTAAAGATGCAGAAGATTTCATTGAAAAATTTATGCATCAGACACTTATGATCCTGAGTTTCGGCACAACGATGATAAAATCGGTCTTGTTTGAAAAACTCTGTCTAAACCAACTTAAGCGTCTAAAAGGAAGTGTAGTGCTCCAGTACATAAAGTTAGGAAAGACCGTATTACGGTGCGTACCTGTGCGAACTCTACGGGAAGCCATAATATAACACTTCCGTTTGTGGTGTTTTTTTTTAATTATATTTTGGTTAGATTATTATTCTTTTGTGAAGATTCAGAAATCTGTTGTGAGTTTTGCACCACTTCTTGCGGGAAGAGCAAAGAATTTTCAAAAATCTTAAGTACTGTATGTCATATTTTCGATGTCACATGAAATCGTTTGCAGAAGGCGTGGCGTTCTCAAGATCAAGAGCAGTGTTCGTATTGCCATTTAATTTATTTGTGTCGTGATCATGTTCGATCACGACCGGATATGAGACATAGCAACTACGAACAGAGAAACCTAAGGGACGAGACAGAGCTTGAAATTTTCTTTGCTACACTACACCACACATTAAAAGAAGTTGGATTTAAATCACAAACAAGGTAAATAGCAATGCGCCTTCTGCCTTAACTACGACGTTTGCCGACATGCAGTCGGTCGCTGGTAGCTGTATGAAAACTATAAAAACACCGTTATTTCTGTTGCTATTAACAGGAGATGGATAGCATAGAAATACTTTAAGTAAGAAGCAGGCACTACTGCATTTGAGAGCACAACAAGTTATTTAGTTACCTTAGTCAGTATTGCTAACAAAAGGTTTCGTACAATCTCTATTTTCTATCTTTCTGGCTGTTTCCTTAAATAAAGTCCTTTAACATCTTCGATATTTCATCTTAGATGCACACATAAATTCTTACATAGCACTGAACAATAGTAATATTTTATAATAACTAATTAGTGATTGCGGACGACGTCATATACTCGTCCGCAGTCTTTAAAAAATGTCACAACTATGTTAACAGAAGAGGATTACAGTTCTTCAGCTGCCAAAAAGTAAGAAACACAAAATATCTCTATCGATACGTATTATGAACAATTCGTATTCCGCGCCGTGGCGCGTAAGTTAGGCCTATTCTATGAAATATGAGGTGGATGCTGCTCAGCGACGATCTAAGAAATTTTTACACAGATGGCTTTTATGAACCTGCATGGTTAGATTATCGAATGTAAGTTTATTTAAGCTATCGAAACAGATACTAATATTACATGTTGATAGGGAAGTTACAAACTCCAAGAGCATTTCAAAACGTGAGAAAGCTGCCCCTCTTTTGTAAAAAGCAACCCAAGGCTTGGATGACTGCAGCACCGTTTACCGAGTGGTACCACGAAATTTTCATCTCTGAAGAGGAAAAGGAACCAAAAATCTCTTGGAAAAGAAGGCAGTAAAGTGCTTTTGATTGTTGATAGTGCATCAACTCATCCCACTGGAAAATATTTGAAAGGAGGGAATGGCCAGTTTACAACAATCTTTTTACAGCCAAACGTCAAAAGCTGAATCAGTTAGTTATCGGAACCATGAAACGTCATTACAGAATACAACATTTAAGGAAACTTTTGGTAGAGAGCGAAGACGAAAAAGGTGTGTTGGGAACTACGAAAAAATTAAATTGAAAGACTGCGTTTCCATGGTGGCGGAAACGTGGAGCTTGGTTTAGGCAGTCACATTAAAACGTGTGTGGAACAAGTGTGAAGGCTTATCAACTGAAGAAGGGAAGGAACAGGAGAAAAAGGAAAAAGAAGTTCCAGGAAAGGAAATGGAAGACGAAGATTACGTGTCACTTAAGGAATTGAGAAACATTCTTTTGAAAATTCCTGGAGGTTCAGAAGTTAGTGCTGAGCATAAAGCAGAATGGTTGGTGTGCGATTCGTCAGATCCTTAGTTTCAGATTCTAAATCATCGTTATTAACTTATTGAAAGTGTCACTTATTGAAAGTGTCACATAAGATAATATTAATGTCAACGTTGAAGCAGAGACGGGACCATCAGGTAGTTAAGCGTCTGCCGGCCTTGAAACTGCGTTGAAGTGGATGGAGCTTCAGCCCGAGTGCTTCCAGATGCAACCTCACTGTCGAGCGGATGCGCGACCTGGCTGCCCGAAAACGGATGAAAGCTGTCAAACAGCTGGCTTTGACCTAAAGGTTCAGCATGCAATGATTTTCAGCACCTGGACAATACAGTTCGCCTTATAACATGTACATAAAAGTGTTGCATTGTCATTTTAATTAATTAAAACCTCTTTTTCTTTAAAAATTTTTTTCGTCCCAATTTCAACATACAGTACTGTACTTACAGTTCGAAATTACTGTAATTAAAATACATAAACCCTTCTTTCAAAAGAATGGTTCAAATGGCTCTGAGCACTATGGGACTTAACAGCTGAGGTCATCAGTCCCATAGAACTTAGAACTACTTGAACCTGACTAACCTAAGGACATCACACACATCCATGCCCGAGGCAGGATTCGAACCT
Source organism: Schistocerca nitens (assembly GCF_023898315.1). Taxonomy (NCBI): domain Eukaryota; kingdom Metazoa; phylum Arthropoda; class Insecta; order Orthoptera; family Acrididae; genus Schistocerca; species Schistocerca nitens. The sequence continues at coordinate 1,250,844,950 of NC_064614.1, forward strand.
GCGACCGTAGCAGTCGCGCGGCTCCGGACTGAAGCGCCTAGAACCGCTCAGCCACCGCGGCCGGCAAAACCCTTCTTTCAAAAAACATCTAATCATCGGAATTTTTGATTATCCAAATGTGTCTGATCCCAATTAATTCGGATAGTTGGAGTTCTACTGTAATTAATATGCATATAATTGTAAATATTCGTCGACAGTTATCAGTGAGTGTGTAATCTCCAATCGCATAACGCAATTTAAGGAAGCTCTATTATATGGAAACGTATTAAAATATAGAACAGCTTTTCCTCTTCAGTGTCTGCGGAAGCATGTCGGTTTCTGTATGCTCACATCATGTCAGCAATAATTATCATACGGTCCTATCTGTCGGCAAATAATTTCTCTATAGACTTTGGGCGACTGTTGATTTGCGCTTTGTTAGAGTCAGCTTTTGTATTTCCAAGTAGTATTAATAGGCTCGTCTGTTAATATGAACAACGATTACACATTCATTTGTGGTGACAAATGTACTTGTTAACATCAATTGCACCCAATATTAATTCCGCCTCCTGATATTGCTGTTAGCTTATTGAATTTCCGGGAGAATCCAATCGATAGCGAAACAAGCCACTGTCACCGCAGCCCGAAATGAAATTTCATGAAATCTAAAAGAGGAGAGCGGAATAAAGTTCAAAATCGCTCACAGTTGATATTAAAGCGTTATTCGGTACCTCATTTAATCACGCGTTACTATTATTTTGGAAAGCGCTGTATGATTGAACTCATTTTAGAGCAAACGACAGTGGGGCTACATAATCCGTGATAATTTACATTCAGACAGAGCGTTTTGTCAGTCATAAAACTACGCAATGAGGCGTTAGAGTCTGCTTGTGTCAGAGTAGCCTTCCAATTTGCGATGGATACATGACTTTAATGATTGATACTAAGATCAGCTACAACAGAATGATGAAACACCCATTCTAAGGACTCATTATGGAAATTAACTTCTGTTACAGACAAAATGTACGCATTACTCCCTGGCACCATTTCAATGAAATAGCGTGGTCTTTTAACCAGGTGTGCAACATACTACCTAACTTAGTATTTACTGAGTTAGGTAGTATGCTAAAGTGATTTTCAACAACAATAAAGTCTCTAGTAGGAGTTACGTAATACGCTAGAGTGATTTTCAACAAAAATACTGTCTCTAACAGGAGAAAAATATTTTAAAGGTGAATCAGAAACTTGAATCTTTCTGGGCCTAATGCCTTCCATCGTAACACCGGTTCGTCTCAGATCACCGAAGCTAAGCGCTGTCGGGCTGGCTTGGATGGGTCACCATCCAGTCTATCGAGCGCTGTTAGCAAGCGGGTTGCACTCATCATCTGTGAGGCCAGCTGAGGACCTATTTGACTAACAAACAGCTGTTCCGGTCTCGTAAAATGACAAACGGCCGGGAGAGCGGTGCGCTGGCCAAATGCGCATCCATATCCGCATCCAGCGACGCCTGTGGGTGAGGATGACACGGCGGCCGGTCGGTGCCATTGGGCCTACATGGCGTTGGGCCTCCATGGAGTTTAGTTTAGTTTACTGCCTTCATGCAGAGCAAATGTCAAGATGGTAGGCAACAATTAACTCATACGAACGAATCAGAATGTCCATATCCCGTTGTCGTTCACGGGCATCATCAGACTTAAGCGATGCCTGATGTCCGCGGCAACTGACAGGAAACGTTTTGTCTGTAACAAAAGTCGTTGACCATTATGTCACTGAAAATAATTTCATTTTCATCTAGAAGTTGATATTTCTCCTCTTATCCGCAGTCACCTATCTAGCAACGGGCTAAAAGGTTTTAGAAACGTTGAATTGAAATTTATTTATCAGCGCAAGAAGATACATTTTGGAAACAACCATGCATAGCAATTTAGTCTTTTAATAGCACACTATAATTTTTTGAAGGGCTGAAGCGTCTTAGCTGCAAAACAGGCTTTATTATTTTACATTTCGCCAATAATGCGTCTCACCTTGTTCAAGGCATTTTCCGAATCGTGTTATTTACAAAATATAAAATAATAAATCCTGTTTTGCAGCAAAAACATTTATCACCGTTTCGTCAATCACACAACCATGAACTGGAAAAATTCCGCATTATAATTCTTTGAAGGGGCTCCGGAAAGGCTCAAAATCATGAAAAGTTCAATTTTTACTTTTTTGCGTTTTCTGAATCTGCAGACTATTACCTTTTAATAGATATATAATTTATTCAATTCCGAAGACTACAACTATTTTTAAATTTTTTTTGAAATGTGTTCTACATGGGCGTGACCCACTGTGGCGCTGTTAAACTGCTGTCAAATGGTGTTATTATTAACGTCCGTGTTCATCAGGTACATTTTAGTGATGTGAGATAAAGTATGGGTTGTGGCTAACCTGTGATGGTTCAATATATATCGCTGGTGTGATTGTCGATTGTTTCATGTTTATTTACTCTGTCGTTATCTCGAAAATATTCGTAATTAATTCTGTTTCTTGAGTCTCTGTTTTGTTGAAGTATAATAATGAGTAAAAGTAAAGTTATTAGAAATCCTCTGAAGGCTTTTAAGAAAAGGAGAAATGTTGGAATGCCAAAGGTAGGTGTTATTACTGTAAACAATAAAAACGATAACCAAGTGAGTGAACCTAACCTCTCAAGTACACCTGCCCATAGCAGTCAAAGTGAGAAAGAAAATACTTCACAGAAGAAGCTTGGTTCAATGAGTGCAACTATGAATGTTTTATGGGCGAATCGGATGTGAATGAAATATTTGATATGTCGGTTCTCAAAGGAATTTTTTCAAACTGTGTAAGATGTATTCATTGTAGTGAAGTTGGTCTGGAACTCTCCATAATAAAGCACGTAGGACTTGTTAGTGAAATACAACTGAAATGTGATAAGTGTTCATACATGACCACCTTTTGGAACAGTGTTGCAGTAACTGCAACTGAAGAAAATGGTTGCAAAATCTACGAACACAACATTAGATTTTTTATTCCTTGCGTTCAGTTGGTAAGGGTGCTACTGCAGGTGCAATTTTCTGTGGCATCATGAATCTTCCAAATCCCCCAACCAAGTTTACGACCTATAATAAATTAATAGGGTCTAAAGTAGAAGATGTCTGTATAGAATCTATGAAGAACGCTGTGGAAAAGGCAGTAATGGAAAATAATGGTAACAGAGATTTGACTGCAGCGTTCGATGGTACCTGGCATAAACGGGGACACGCATCTCTTCATGGTGTAGTATCTGCCACCAGTATGTATAAAGGGAAAGTTTTAGATGTAGCAGTAATATCAAAGTATTGTAGATGTCCACAAAAATATAAAGGTACACATGAAAATAATTGCAAAGCTAACTATAGTGGCAGTAGTGGAGGAATGGAAGTGGCTGGTGTTGCCAGTATATTCCAGCGTTCTGAGGCGTGTGATAAAGTGCGATATGTTAATTACCTTGGTGACGGTGATTCTAAAAGTTTCAAACATGTTCAAGGACTGAAGCCCTATGGTGATGATGTTGTAGTGCAGAAATTTGAGTGTATTGGACACGTACAGAAGCGAATGGGAACAAGACTGCGGCGACTGAAAGCTTCGTACATAAAACAAAACTCAGTGATGGTAAAGGGTTGGATGGGAAGGGAAGGTTAACTGACAGGTGTAACTGACAAAATACAGAACTATTATGGAATGGCTATTAGGCAAAATACACAAAGTGTCGACGAAATGAAGGAGGCTGTTTGGGCTCTTTTTTTTCATACTTCTTCAACCGATGAAAATCCCCAACACAGCTTGTGTCCCAAAGAAGAAGACAGTTGGTGTAAATATAACAAAGGATGGCTAACTGGTAAAGTGTACACTCATAAGCATAGAATGAGATTTTCACTCTGCAGCGGAGTGTGCGCTGATATGAAACTTCCTGGCAGATTAAAACTGTGTGCCCGACCGAGACTCGAACTCGGGACCTTTGCCTTTCGCGGGCAAGTGCTCTATCATCTGAGCTACCGAAGCACGACTCACGCCCGGCCTCACAGCTTTACTTCTGCCAGTATCTCGTCTCCCACCTTCCAAACTTTACAGAAGCTCTCCTGCGAACCTCGCAGAACTAGCACTCCTGAAAGAAAGGATATTGCGGAGACATGGCTTAGCCACAGCCTGGGGGATGTTTCCAGAATGAGATTTTCACTCTGCAGCGGAGTGTGCGCTGATATGAAACTTCCTGGCAGATTAAAACTGTGTGCCCAACCGAGACTCGAACTCGGGACCTTTGCCTTTCGCGGGCAAGTGCTCTACCATCTGAGCTACCGAAGCACGACTCACGCCCGGCCTCACAGCTTTACTTCTGCCAGTATCTCGTCTCCTACCTTCTAAACTTTACAGAAGTTTAAAAGGTAGGAGACGAGGTACTGGCAGAAGTAAAGCTGTGGGTACCGGGCGTGAGTCGTGCTTCGGTAGCTCAGATGGTAGAGCACTTGCCCGCGAAAGGCAAAGGTCCCGAGCTCGAGTCTCGGTCGGGCACACAGTTTTAATCTGCCAGGAAGTTTCACTCATAAGCATAGTCTGCCTCATGCAATAATGGAGGTGATAAACCCTATTTTTAGAGACTTAGCAGCACCTGAACTGTTGAAAAACTGTATTCACGGAAAAACTCAAAACCCCAATGAAAGTGTAAATAGTGTTATATGGTCGAGAATCCCCAAGACTGTATTTGTTGGAATAGAAACACTTCACTTTGGTGTGTATGATGCTGTTGCGACTTTCAATGATGGCAACATTGTAAGGTGCAAGGTATTTAGAAATATGGGAATGAAGATAGGTTCTAACATGGTACGAGCGATGCTTCCTTTAGACAAGGAACGCCTTCGGGCTGCAGACAGGGCTGTAAAGAGTCTAGAAATACAAGCAAGAGTAAACAGGAGGAGGAACAAGAGGAAGCTTGAGGAGGAGTTTGCAGAGGATGAAGATAATCCATCCTATGGACCTGGAATGCACTAAACAGTTAATCCAATCTTTTTCACTCGATTCCCAAAACATTTATTTTCTCATACTAATTACATGTTTTCTAAGGATCTTCCAAACATATTTGTTTCAAACTTTCAGTAAATGTTACACAGTACCTTCTGCATAATTTAACAAAGCCCTTTTCCAAAAAACTGTATATTTTTGAATATATAAATAAAAAATTGCAAAAAAAATGTTGTGAATTTTCATTACAATTGAAAAAAAAATCATTTTTAATAACTGAACTAAAATTTTGTAAAATCCCTGTGTTAAGTTGTAGCCCATATTCCAATAAATAATCTATAAAAAGTTCAACTTCCTACCTCAAATACTTTGTGAGGAAAGATGTAATTTATAAGCGTTATTTTAACATTGCAAGTATAGGGCGTTCCGGAGCCCCTTAAAGAAATGTGTTTCAAGCGCATAAGCTCGCAGGATGCGACAAGACAACCGAATCGGTTAAAGTAGTACCCATGCTAAAAATTTCCAGTCTCTGACGGCCTCAGTGTATCAGCTACAATCGGATTTAGATCCACTTAGGGCGAATTTATGCCCAGTCAAGTGACCATCTTTGTCAGAGGAACTTTTTCCTGGCTCACAACTCACATGTCAGATACTGCTGTGACGGAATTATAGTATACAAACCTCCATTGGGGAAGTAGGACTGAGCCAGCAGTGTGTACTGATGCTATTAACATAAGAAAGCCATCTCCCCGCTTAATATGTTCACATATGAATTATTGTCTCCCTTGAGTTAGAGTGAAACCACAAAACCGCAGAAAAATACAATACACACACCGCAGAAACTCATACAAGTCTGAAATCAGTACGTAAAAGATATCAAATTTTTCAATGAGTATGCTAAAATGGACTCACTCCCTTGCTATTAATATGCTAAAAATTACTCGCTCCCTTCTCAAAAACGTATTCGCTTTCAGAGTCAAAAATGGTTCAAATGGCTCTGAGCACTATGGGACTCAACTGCTGACGTCATTAGTCCCCTAGAACTTAGAACTAGTTAAACCTAACTAACCTAAGGACATCACAAACATCCATGCCCGAGGCAGGATTCGAACCTGCGACCGTAGCGGTCGCGCGGTTCCAGACTGAAGCGCTTAGAACCGCTCGGCCACTACGGCCGGCGTACATTTATTAACGTCACCGTCAGCTGCTAGTGTTCGCATTATGCTCTAACACAGGGCTTAACAACTGGCTGGTTTTGATCGCGAGTACTCGCGTTTGCTCAGGCACGTGCTCGCGAGCAGCTGCAAGGTCGCGTAGTACGGTGGGAGGGGAGGGAGGGGAAATGCGAGCGCACATTTGAATAGGGCCGGAGCGTGCCTATTGAATTCTCGCCGACTGTGTAACGTTTAAAGTACTACGATCAGCTCTTAACAGTCACTTCGCTGGTTAAGAATCATGTGAAGTCGCCGTTGTGTAACCCCAACCATACTTTCGCAGTTCAACCCCCATTTGGAGGAATTTTATCTGTTTACTGAAAAAGATGGTGTTGCAAAATGTTTAGTATGTCACAACACGCTGAATTCTTTTACGAAATTTAATTTGCAGCGACATTATATGTCGTACCACGCGAAAGACTACGGACGTGCAAAATGTGATTGACCAGACCGTGCACAGGAAGTTATTAAACATAAAAGGAAGCTATCCGAAGAAGATCTGGACGACGAAGAAAAATCAACTGAGGCAGCTCTCAGAGTGGGTTACAAAATTGCTTTGCTTTTAGCAAAATCCCTGCGCCCCTTAACTGATGGCGATTTAATAAAAGAATGTTTGGTAGTTGCAGCGGAACATTTGTGTCCATCTCAAGTTGAACAGTTTCGGATTTTGCCATTATCTAACATGACCATTATGCGTCGCATACAGGACATGGCAGGCGATGTCCAGAGCCAGCTTGCAAATATCTGTTAAGATTTTATAGCGTATTCTCCAGCTCTGGACGAAAGTGTTGATATCACTGGAACAGCGCAGCTTGCCATATTTATTAGAGGTGTTAACAGAGACCTTCAGGTGAGGGAGGAGCTCCTCGATGTAGTAGCCATGAAGAACACTACAACCGGAGGTGATATTTTAAGTAGTGTTGAAGAAAGTGTTGAAAATATAGGATTGTCGTGGAGTTCTTTAGTTTCAGTGTCTACAGATGGTAGAGGCATACACTAAGCTAATAAAATTATGTGGCACGTGTACATTCTCCTTTATTTGTTTCATTTGTCGCAGTAATAATTCGTGAGTGATATCCCTGCAGCTGGCCGCGGATTACATCGAGTGGCGGCAGCTGTTGTGTACCCCACGTGACTCTCCCCACTCTCCGCTCTGGTCCGGTAGTGGGGGTAGCGTGCTCGCGCTGCTCCGTGCTCGCGGCTTGCTGCTCACAGCTTGCTCCGCGAGCACGTATGTTGTGAAGCCCTGCTCTAACATCAATGAGTCTCTTAGCAATTCGAAACAATACGGCACTATCCTATACGAAACAGTGCTACCTGCACTGTCCTCAGCTACGATCATATCTTTTTTGTCATGTACAAAAAACACCAACAGTGACGATGCGGAAAACTGATTTAGAGATTCACCAGACTGTATTGCTATTATTGACACGGTGCCCCATTATAGGCTATTAACGAAGGTACGAACATTCGCTATAAGTTCACAGATACGTGAGTGGCTCAAAGACTTCTTAAGTAATAGAACCCAGTATGTTGTCTTCGACGGCGAGTGTTCATCAGAGACAAAGGAATCGTCAGGTGTGCCCCAGGGAAGTGTGATAAGTCCGCCGTTGTTCTCTGTATATGAAGTGATTTGCCAGACAGGATGGACAGCAATCTGCTCTTATTTGCTGCTGGCATTGTAATGTGAGGTAAGGTGTCGAGATGAAGCCACAGTAGGATGATACAAGACGACGTGGACAAAATTTCCAGTTGGTGTGACGAATTGCAGCTAGTTTTACATGTAGAGAAATGTAAGTTAATGCGATTTATTAGGAAGAACGAAACTGTAATGTTCAGATACAGTGATGTTTGTGTCCGCATGACACAGTCAAGTTGTTTGAATACACTCCTGGAAATGGAAAAAAGAACACATTGACACCGGTGTGTCAGACCCACCATACTTGCTCCGGACACTGCGAGAGGGCTGTGCAAGCAATGATCACACGCACGGCACAGCGGACACACCAGGACCCGCGGTGGTGGCCGTCGAATGGCGCTAGCTGCGCAGCATTTGTGCACCGCCGCCGTCAGTGTCAGCCAGTTTGCCGTGGCATACGGAGCTCCATCGCAGTCTTTAACACTGGTAGCATGCCGCGACAGCGTGGACGTGAACCGTATGTGCAGTTGACGGACTTTGAGCGAGGGCGTATAGTGGGCATGCGGGAGGCCGGGTGGACGTACCGCCGAATTGCTCAACACGTGGGGCGTGAGGTCTCCACAGTACATCGATGTTGTCGCCAGTGGTCGGCGGAAGGTGCACGTGCCCGTCGACCTGGGACCGGACCGCAGCGACGCATGGATGCACGCCAAGACCGTAGGATCCTACGCAGTGCCGTAGGGGACCGCACCGCCACTTCCCAGTAAATTAGGGACACTGTTGCTCCTGGGGTATCGGCGAGGACCATTCGCAACCGTCTCCATGAAGCTGGGCTACGGTCCCGCACACCGTTAGGCCGTCTTCCGCTCACGCCCCAACATCGTGCAGCCCGCCTCCAGTGGTGTCGCGACAGACGTGAATGGAGGGACGAATGGAGACGTGTCGTCTTCAGCGATGAGAGTCGCTTCTGCCTTGGTGCCAATGATGGTCGTATGCGTGTTTGGCGCCGTGCAGGTGAGCGCCACAATCAGAACTGCATACGACCGAGGCACACAGGGCCAACACCCGGCATCATGGTGTGGGGAGCGATCTCCTACACTGGCCGTACACCACTGGTGATCGTCGATGGGACACTGAATAGTGCACGGTGCATCCAAACCGTCATCGAACCCATCGTTCTACCATTCCTAGACCGGCAAGGGAACTTGCTGTTCCAACAGGACAATGCACGTCCGCATGTATCCCGTGCCACCCAACGTGCTCTAGAAGGTGTAAGTCAACTACCCTGGCCAGCAAGATCTCCGGATCTGTCCCCCATTGAGCATGTTTGGGACTGGATGAAGCGTCGTCTCACGCGGTCTGCACGTCCAGCACGAACGCTGGTCCAACTGAGGCGCCAGGTGGAAATGGCATGGCAAGCCGTTCCACAGGACTACATGAAGCATCTCTACGATCGTCTCCATGGGAGAACAGCAGCCTGCATTGCTGCGAAAGGTGGATATACACTGTACTAGTGCCGACATTGTGCATGCTCTGTTGCCTGTGTCTATGTGCCTGTGGTTCTGTCAGTGTGATCATGTGATGTATCTGACCCCAGGAATGTGTCAATAAAGTTTCCCCTTCCTGGGACAATGAATTCACGGTGTTCTTATTTCAATTTCCAGGAGTGTATCTGGGCGTAACGTAGTAAAGCGATACGAGGTGGAACGAGCATGTGAGAACTGTGGTATGGAAGGCAATTGGTCGACTTCGGTCTATTTGTAGAATTTTAGGAAAGAGTGGTTCACCTGTGAAGGAGATCGCACACAGGACACTGACGCGATTTCTAGAGTACTGCTAAAGTGTTTCGGATCCGCTCCAGGTCGGCACGAAGGAAGACATCGAAGCAGTTCAGAGGCGGGAAATAGATTCACTACCAGTACATTCGAACCACACCTTAGTGTTACGGAGATGCTTCGGGAACTAAAATGGGAATCCGTGAAGGGAAGGCGATGTTCTTTTCAAGGAAAACTATTGAGAAAATTTAGAGTACCAACAGCTGAAGTTGACTTTACAAGATTTCTACTCACACAAAGGGACCACGGATATAAGATTCGGGAAATTAGGGCTCATACGGAGGAATATAGATAGCCCTTTCCCCCGCGTTCTGATGACCTCAGGTGTTAAGTCTCACAGTGCTCAGAGTCATTTGAAGCGTTTGAACCCTCGTTTTGTTTTTGCGACTGGAACAGGAAAGGAAATGACAAGTAGTGGAATAGGGTACCCTCGGCCACGCACCTTGTGGAGTGTCTATCAAGATGTAGATGTGGATGTACTGACTGCAAACGATTCTCTGAATATTTCTTCGTAAGAATTCAACCCGACCGCTTACCTGTTCGGATGTTCCGTATGGACATATACTTTTAATAACAAATGACTCAAAATTATATCGGAAGCTTTCTGGATATCAAGAAAAATGGAATCGACGGAAGCTTCACTGTCTACTGACTATTCACTCTCGCGACTGAACAAAGTGAGCGAGCGTTCACACGCTCGGTGTCTACGAAAACTGTGCTGACCAAGGCAGTGTAGTTGAATAGGAAAGTTTGGACTTTTAACTTGCCAACAGATCGTTTACCTCAGGAATAATTCGTCTCACGAAATACATTAGATTCTTGGGAAAAAATGTCTAATGCGACCACCTCCATAACCGAAGGGTTAGTGCAACTGCCTTCGTGGCTAATGACCCGGGTTCCATTCCTCGTGCCCTTTCGGATTTGTTGTGTCTCGGTGGTAAAGAGCCAGATTACTAATACAAACGACTCTTAGGTCACTCTCAAGTATTTCATCAGTCACTTATCACTTCTTTCCCCCATGGTGGTATTTATTGATGTGAAAAGGACCAAGCTGCACTATCGTTTGGAGTCCAGGTTAAAATGTAGGTCCCCATGTAACTGGTTGAATAGCACAGTTCAAAGTGCGGAGGAAGGCAACGGCATACCACCTTCAACAGGAGCACGCCTAGTGCTGCAGAGCGGTGCTTTTTCAGGCTCTGTGCAAACACATTTTTCTTGTACCATACTCCGTGTTCTACTCTCTGACTTGACCACATTCCTTACTCCACCTTCCGAGGTATCGTTATTTGCTGTTGATATTACACTACTGGTCATTACAATTGCTGCACCACGAAGATGACTTGCTGCAGACGCGAAATTTAACCGACAGAAACAAGATGCTGTGATATGCAAATGATTAGCTTTTCAAAGCATTCACACAAGGTTGGTTGGCGCCGGTGGCGACACCTACAAGGTGCTGATGTGAGGAAAGTTTCCAACCGATTTCTCATATACAAACAGCAGTTGACCGGCGTTGCCTGCTGAGACGTTGTTGTGATGCCTCGTGTAAGGAGGAGAAATGCGTACCATCACGTTTCCGACTTTGATAAAGGTCGGATTGTAGCCTATCGCGATTGCGGTTTATCGAATCGCGACATTGCCGCTCGCGTTGATCGAAATCCAATGACTGTTAGCAGAGTATGGAATCGGTGGGTTCAGGAGGGTAATACGGAACGCCGTGCTCGATCCCAACAGTCTCGTATCACTAGCAGTCGAGATGACAGGCATCTTATCCGCATGGCTGTAACGAATCGTGCAGCCTCGTCTCGATCCCTGAGTCAACAGATGGGGACATTTGCAAGACAACATCCATCTGCACGAACAGTTCGACGACGTTTGCAGCAGCATGGGGTATCATCTCGGACATCATGGCTGCGGTTACCCTTGACGCTGCATCACAGACAGGAGCGCCCCGCGATGGTGTCCTTAACGACGAACTTGGGTGCACGAATGGCAAAACATAATTTTTTCGGATGAATCCAGGTTCTGTTTACAGCATCATGATGGTCGTATCCGTGTTTGGCGACATCGCGGTGAACGCACATTGGAAGCGTGTATTTGTCATACTGGCGTATCACCCGGCGTGATGGTATGGGGTGCCATTAGTTACACGTGTCGGTCACCTCTTGTTCCCATTGACGGCACTTTGAACAGTGGACGTTACATTTCAGATGTGTTACAAGCTGTGGCTATACCCTTCATTCGATCCCTGCAAAACCCTAAATTTCAGCAGAATAATGCACGACCGCATGTTGCAGGTCCAGTACGGGCCTTTCTGGATGCAGAAAATGTTTGGCTGGTGCCCTGGCCAGCACATCCTCCAGATTTCTCACCATTTGAAAACGTCTGGTCAATGGTGGTCGAGCAACTGGCTCGTCACAATACGCCAGTCACTACTCTTGATGAACTGTGGTGTGTTGAAGCTGCATGGGCAGCTGTACCTGTACACGCCATCCAAGCCCTGTTTGACTCAATGCCCAGGAGTATCAAGGCCGTTATTACGTCCAGAGGTGGTTGTTCTGGATACTGATTTCTCAGGATCGATGCACCCAAATTGCGTGAAAATGTAATCACATGTCAGTTCCAGTATATTTGTCCAATGAATACCCGTTTATCATCTGCATTTCTTCTTGGTGTAGCAATTTTAATGGCCAGTAGTGTAGATAGGTGCATAAATTCATAGGGTATTTGTTTTGCATGCCGGTATTTCGGTTCCTATTGGTTTATTTATGGATTGTCATTTTTATTAGTGATTCACTGTTGCAATTTAAGTTTACATATAACTAATGAGGAAGTATTGAATAGGATTGAGGAGACGAGGAGTTTGTGGCACAAATTGACTAGAAGAAGGGATCGGTTGGTAGGACATGTTCTGAGGCATCGAGGGATCACCAGTTTGGTATTGGAGGGCAGCGTGGAGGGTAAAAATCGTAGAGGGAGACCAAGAGATGAATGCACTAAAGAGATTCAGAAGGATGTAGGTTGCAGTAGGTACTGGGAGATGAAGAAGCTTGCACAGGAAAGAGTAGCATGGAGGGCTGCATCAAACCAGTCTCAGGACAACAATGTCATTTTATGATTTGACATAACAAGTGGAGCTGTGGTCGCTAGAAAATGGAGTGTCAAGTGCATAAATTGGAACATCTACGATATAGTCTTCTGTTTCAGTGCAACAGATGGGTTACAGGAGTGGAGGCAGCCCGAAGTATCTACCCTCTATATAATGCCACTGGACAGATCTCGGCAAGAAAATGGCTTTCTCACTTTAAGGAGGATTATTTTGACATTAGCGACCCTCCACTTTCAGGAAGATCTTGGCGGTTTGATGAAGATCGTTTAAATGCGTTAATCCACTGTGGTCGACGTCAGTGTACCCAGAACTTGCAAATGTGGCGAACAATGATCATCGCACCATCGTGCCACATTTACCATCAAAAATCACAAAATCACCGGGTAGTCATACGTACATCTCAGCTTGCTCCTCATCATTTGGCTAGTGAACAACACCGACCGTTCCTCTTCTGTATCCTTACTGGCGAATAAAGGAACGTTTGAGCTGAAACAAAGCAGGAACTCCCCATGTAATAACCTGTGCGCATGCTCAAAAGACTATGTTATGCATATGGTGGAACAGCGACTGTTTGGTGTACTACCAGTTGCTTCCCTGACGTGTAAACAACACTGCTAACATTTAGTGGTAACAACTGACGCAGACCAAGAACAACGACCAGGAAGACTGCCTGAAGTGATGCTACCCCATGGTAATGCCCGCTCGAATTCTGCCAAAGTGACAAAACCCACTGCACAGGAGCTGGGTTTGGAAGTCATTCCGTCCCCACCCTATTCACCTGACCTTGCACCCTTAGATTTTCACCTTCTCCGCTCTCTGTCGGACAACCTTCAAGGAATTATCTTTCCGGATGAAAATGCGCTCCAAACATGGCTCGATGACTTACTCGCCTCAAAGCCACATGATTTCTACAGAAACGGAATCGAAAAGTTCTCCCAGGATTGGCAGCCTGTTGTAGATAGTGAAGGAGAATATATATTGATTATTAAAATCTCTGTTATGTGTACCTCTTCTGTTTATTTGCAAAAAAATGGCTCTGAGCACTATGAGACTTAACATCTGTGGTCATCAGTCCCCTAGAACTTAGAACTATTTAAACCTAACTAACATAAGGACATCACACACATCCATGCCCGAGGCAGGATTCGAACCTGCGACCGTAGCGGTTACGCGGTTCCAGACTGAAGCGCCTAGAACCGCAAGGCAACACCGGCCGGCGTTTATTTGCAACTCACGAAAGAAACGCTGCGAACGTATGGACCCACCCAATACTTCGGCAACAAGTAGTTAAATCCTCACTCGTAAATTCTGTGGTTTATTTCCCACATTTTCGTTGTACCTTTAAGCACTGAGAAAAGTTGCACATCAGTGCAAATGCATATTATATGAAACGCGTACTGTGCCTGCAAATAAACAGGTTTAATTAACAAGTGGATTTCGTATTGACCCACATGCTTATAAGATTTCATGTACACTGATGAGCCAGAACATTATGAACAACGCCCTACTGTCGATATAGATTTGTCCAGGCGATAGCAGCGGGCACCTGGCGAGGATTGGCTGTGAGTCAAACACACGCAAGGTGCACGTAGTATCAATGAGTATGCTTTCCGTGTGAGGAATGGGTAAGACGTGCAGTCTATCTGAGTCTGACCGATGGCAGATTGTGATGGCCCGACGGCTGGGCAGAGCAGTTCGGAAACTGCACTTGTTGTCGGGTGTTCGAGGAGTGTGGTGGTGAGTGTCTTCTACATGTGGCGGAACCAAGATGAAACCACGTGCCGAGGTCGTGGGGTTGGGCAGCCATCCTTCATTACAAATGCCGGACGTCGTAGTCTGGGCAAACTGCTAAAACAGGTCAGGCGGTGAACAGTGCCGCAACTAACAACAGATTTTAATGGTGGGCAGAGTTGTTGTTGTGGTTGTTGTTGTGGTCTTCAGTCCTCAGACTGGTTTGATGCAGCTCTCCATGCTACTCTATCCTGCGCAAGCTTCTTCATCTCCCAGTACCTACTGCAACCTACATCCTTCTGAATCTGCTTAGTGTATTCATCTCTTGGTCTCCCTCTACGATTTTTACCCTCCACGCTGCCCTCCAATGCTAAATTTGTGATCCCTTGATGCCTCAAAACATGTCCTACCAACCGATCCCTTCTACTAGTCAAGTTGTGCCACAAACTTCTCTTCTCCCCAATTCTATTCAATACCTCCTCATTAGTTACGTGATCTACCCACCTTATCTTCAGCATTCTTCTGTAGCACCACATTTGGAAAGCTTCTATTCTCTTCTTGTCCAAACTATTTATCGTCCATGTTTCACTTCCATACATGGCTACACTCCATACAAATACTTTCAGAAACGACCTCCTGACACTTAAATCTATACTCGATGTCAACAAATTTCTCTTCTTCAGAAACGATTTCCTTGCCATTGCCAGTCTACTTTTATATCCTCTCTACTTCGACCATCATCAGTTATTTTACTCCCTAATTAGCAAAACTCCTTTACTACTTTAAGTGTCTCTTTTCCTAATCTAATCCCCTCAGCATCACCCGATTTAATCTGACTACATCCCATTATCCTCGTTTTGCTTTTGTTGATGTTCATCTTATATCCTCCTTTCAAGACACTGTCCATTCCGTTCAACTGCTCTTCCAAGTCCTTTGCTGTCTCTGACAGAATTACAATGTTATCGGCGAACCTCAAAGCTTTTATTTCTTCTCCATGGATTTTAATACCTACTCCGAATTTTTCTTTTGTTTCCTTTACTGCTTGCTCAATATACAGATTGAATAACATCGGGGAGAGGCTACAACCCTGTCTGACTACCTTCCCAACCACTGCTTCCCTTACATGCCCCTCAACTCTTATAACTGCCATCTGGTTTCTGTACAAATTGTAAATAGCCTTACGCTCCCTGTATTTTACCCCTGCCACCTTCAGAATTTCATAGAGAGTATTCCAGTTAACGTTGTCAAAAGCTTTCTCTAAGTCTACAAATGCTAGAAACGTAGGTTTGCCTTTTCTTAATCTTTCTTCTAAGATAAGTCGTAAGGTTAGTATTGCCTCACTTGTTCCAACATTTCTACGGAATCCAAACTGATCTTCCCCGAGGTCCGCTTCTACCAGTTTTTCCATTCGTCTGTAAAGAATTCTCGTTAGTATTTTGCAGCTGTGACTTATTAAACTGATAGTTCGGTAATTTTCACATCTGTCAACACCTGCTTTCTTTGGGATTGGAATTATTATATTCTTCTTGAAGTCTGTGGGTATTTCGCCTGTCTCATAAATTTTGCTCACCAGATGGTAGAGTTTTGTCATGACTGGCTCTGCCAAGGCCATCAGTAGTTCTAATGGAATGTTGTCTACTCCCGGGGCCTTGTTTCGACTCAGGTCTTTCAGTGCTCTGTCAAACTCTTCACGCAGTATCGTATCTCCCATTTCATCTTCATCTACATCCCCTTCCTTTTCCATAATACTGTCCTCAAGTACATCGCCCTTGTATAAACCCTCTATATACTCCTTCCACCTTTCTGCGTTCCCTTCTTTGCTGAGAACTGGGTTGCCATCTGAGCTCTTGATACTCATACAAGTGGTTCTCTTCTCTCCAAACGTCTCTTTAATTTTCCTGTAGGCAGTATCTATCTTACCCCTAGTGAGACAAGCCTCTACATCCTTACATTTGCCCTCTAGCCAACCCAGCTTAGCCATTTTGCACTTCCTGTCGATCTCATTTTTGAGACGTTTGTATTCCTTTTTCCCTGCTTGATTTACTGCATTTTTATATTTTCTCCTTTCATCAATTAAATTCAATATTTCTTCTGTTACCCAAGGATTTCTATTAGCCCTCGTCTTTTTACCTATTTGATCCTCTGCTGCCTTCACTACTGGGCAGAGTACAGATGTGTTGAAGCATATAGTGCACCGAACGCTCATAACGGTGAGCCTCTGCAGCCGAAGAATCACCGATGTGCCAATGTTTACACCACGACATCGCTAACTACGACTGAAATGAGCACGTGACCATCGGCACCGGACGTTGGTGCAGTTGAGGAGCGGTGATTTGCCTGATGAACCCCGATACCTTGTACATGTGCCGATGGGAAGGAGCGAATCCATCGTCTTCCAGAGTAACAGCTGCTTGACATCTGTATTACGTGGCGGAGATAAGCTGGCGACGGTCCCATTGTGCTCTGGGGAACATTCACGTGGGCAACCACGACTCCAGTGGAGCTCGTGCATCATGTCGGCCAAGGTGTATCGTAATCTGGTTGCAGATCAAATACACCCCTTCCTGACAATCATGTTTCCCGACGACTGTGGCACTTTTCAACAAGGCCGTGATCGTGATGAATGGAATCGAGGAACACATTGGCGAGATTCAATTGATGTGCTGGCCCCTGAACTCGCCAGATCTGAACCCAATCGAGCACATGTGGAATTTGATTGAATGTGGTATGGGAGCTCATCATCGCCCTGCCTGGGATTTACAGGTATTTGGTGACTTGTACATGCAGATGTGGTGGAAACTCCTTCCATCCATCTACCACGGCTACATTGCTTTCAGGCTACACCATGTCACCGCTGTTATTCATGTCAACGGTGAACACACCGGCAGTTAGGCATTCAGTGAATGGATTACACATGTTATGTGATGGTCGCAATCTTTCGATTTAACAGAAAGAAATTTCTTCTGAAGACCAGATCGATAGATATTACTTATTTCACGATGACCCGTTTCGACAGCGGCTTCTGTAGGATAATGGCAAATGATATACCATTTTCCTGCCCCATCTGTAACCGACTTCTTGTGGTGTACTTAGGCCACTTACGCGACTGTGAAATGAATATTGTACACTCTGGGTATGTAAATATGTAAGCTAGGTAAACAGTGTATTCGCAGGCCAGTATAAGTCCTTGTTTTACCCGAAACTGACTTTTTTTGTAGTGCAGTCAGATTTCCTTTCAGCAGATAACATGCACTTCGTTGGCTTACCAAGTTTCTCCTTAACAGAATTTTTTGTTGTGCACGAGACGGCGTTGTTGGCAGTTGACATGGAAGACTGGAGATCATGATGGTAAGATAGACGTGGACGAACTGTGACAAAAAGACCTCTTACCTCCATGAAATGGTTATTTATGCCTCTGAAGGTAAGATCATTGGTATCGCTACAGGCCTTTTCTTATCCTGTATAATCATAGACCTTTTTGCTCAATTCGGCAAGATTTTCAGAAACCGTAACTTAGGATGCATCCTTGGGGTTTTATACCTGCTTAGTTTGCTAAATACATCAAGATTTTCACAAATAGTATCTTAGGGTTTATCCTTGGGGTTTCACACCGGTTTATTGTTAGCTGAATACTTTTGTGAGGAACGTTCCCTTTTTTTAAATTGGTTTTATACACATACGTTTACTCTACCTAATTCGCAAATGTTATTTTATTCCAGGCACATTCAATATTAGGCCTATGTAGAGGTAGATGGATTTATACTCCACTGTTTTTAAGAGGAGAGTACATTGATAATGAAAGAGATTTGACTTGGCTTGGACTCAGAAATGGTCATATTACCTCTCCCTGTCTTAGCTGGTACTGGCCCTGATGGATACACACATTAAATGATTGCGCTTGTACACGACTGATACAGGGTGTTTCAAAAATGACCGGTATATTTGAAACGGCAATAAAAACTAAACGAGCAGCGATAGAAATACACCGTTTGTTGCAATATGCTTGGGACAACAGTACATTTTCAGGCAGACAAACTTTCGAAATTACAGTAGTTACAATTTTCAACAACAGATGGCGCTGCGGTCTGGGAAACTCTATAGTACGATATTTTCCACATATCCACCATGCGTAGCAATAATATGGCGTAGTCTCTGAATGAAATTACCCGAAACCTTTGACAACGTGTCTGGCGGAATGGCTTCACATGCAGATAAAGATGTACTGCTTCAGCTGTTCAATTGTTTCTGGATTCTGGCGGTACACCTGGTCTTTCAAGTGTCCCCACAGAAAGAAGTCACAGGGGTTCATGTCTGGCGAATAGGGAGGCCAATCCACGCCGCCTCCTGTATGTTTCGGATAGCCCAAAGCAATCACACGATCATCGAAATATTCATTCAGGAAATTAAAGACGTCGGCCGTGCGATGTGGCCGGGCACCATCTTGCATAAACCACGAGGTGTTCGCAGTGTCGTCTAAGGCAGTTTGTACCGCCACAAATTCACGAAGAATGTCCAGATAGAGTGATGCAGTAATCGTTTCAGATCTGAAAAATGGGCCAGTGATTCCTCTGGAAGAAATGGCGGCCCAGACCAGTACTTTTTGAGGATGCAGGGACGATGGGACTGCAACATGGGGCTTTTCGGTTCCCCACATGCGCCAGTTCTGTTTATTGACGAAGCTGCCCAGGTAAAAATAAGCTTCGTCAGTAAACCAAATGCTGCCCACATGCATATCGCCGTCATCAATCCTGTGCACTATATCGTTAGCGAATGTCTCTCGTGCAGCAATGGTAGCGGCGCTGAGGGGTTGCCGCGTTTGAATTTTGTATGGATAGAGGTATAAACTCTGCCGCATGAGACGATACGTGGACGTTGGCGTCATTTGGACCGCAGCTGCAACACGGCGAACGGAAACCCGAGGCCGCTGTTGGATCACCTGCTGCACTAGCTGCGCGTTGCCCTCTGTGGTTGCCGTACGCGGTCGCCCTACCTTTCCAGCACGTTCATCCGTCACGTTCCCAGTCCGTTGAAATTTTTCAAACAGATCCTTTATTGTATCGCTTTTCGGTCCTTTGGTTACATTAAAACTCCGTTGAAAACTTCGTCTTGTTGCAACAACACTGTGTTCTAGGCGGTGGAATTCCAACACCAGAAAAATCCTCTGTTCTGAGGAATAAACCATGTTATCTACAGCACACTTGCACGATGTGAACAGCACACGCTTACAGCAGAAAGACGACGTACAGAATGGCGCACCCACAGACTGCGTTGTCTTCTATATCTTTCACATCACTTGCAGCGCCATCTGTTGTTGAAAATTGTAACTACTGTAATTTCGAAAGTTTGTCCGCCTGAAAATGTACTGTTGTCCCAAGCATATTGCAACAAACAGTGTATTTCTATCGCTGCTCGTTTAGTTTTTATTGCCGTTTCAAATATACCGGTTATTTTTGAAACACCCTGTATATACTTTTGCTTTGTTTCATCTTATAGCGGATGTGGTGCTCAATAATTTTATTTATTTTCTAATGGGATAGTGGGTCTTCGTATTGTGGTCATAAACCTGTTTCCTGTACTAACATTTTTTCTTGGACATACAGATGTTATAATTTTTTTATTATTTACACAGTTGTCACTGCATTGCCTAAGGTCATATGCTTTCTTGGCAATTATGATTTCTTATGATAAGCTTTATTTAATATATGACAAAACATTTTCTGCAGATTAGGCGTGTTATACATTTGCAACCATTCGTGGACTTCATGTTCCCAAACAGCGATGGAAATGTCACCAGGCCGCAACTGTTTACGATTCATTTGGAGAATATTCTAGACATTTCCAGATAATGATCTGGCTACTCCAATGGCACATTTATGGGATATAATCGGAAGATGAATTCGTGAAAAAATTATTCACCATCAATACGTCCGCAACTCTAAGCGCAATAGGAATATGCTACAGAGGATTCCGAATGGCTTGTGTGGTCTGCGGGGCGAGTGTACTTGCTGTTAGAGACAGAAATGTAAAGGCAGCAATAACCCTTCTGAGACACCAGAGAACTATATTCCTGACCGTGACTGGTGCGTTCCGAGCCACACCGACTGGAAAGCTCCTGATGGATGGTAGGAACACCACCACTGGACCTAGCCGTGTATAGTTTTTGGCCAAGAAGGCTAAATATGTTGAGGTGGAGGAGATACTGGAGAAAGACCTACGTCGAAGAAGGAAAGAGAGGCATTGTAAAGGCGTATCATCAGCCTCTTCTTTAAATACACAATATCCTTAGAAAAATTGAATATCCTGCAGGAATTTATATAGAGTTGTACCTAATTTTTATGTCCTTTATTTGTTTAATGGCTTTATGTATATGAACATCTTGAGAGAAACGTTGTATAAACTGATAATGTTATTGGTTCAATGTAATTATATGTAACTTCTATGTATCCTTGGGGGCTTTGACCAGACAGCAAACAGTTTATCTGTCTACTATAAAAAACAGCATGGAAACAACATTTGGATATTAGTAGTCTACAGCCAGGCTAAGGCGTACTAAGATCGATGGATATGGTAGCCTGATTATTAGTGAGAATTTAGTTATTTGTTACAAGACAGAACAGTTTTTAGCAGCGATGGAAAGTGTAGAAGCTTGAAAGATTCCACGAGTCGTGTGCTGAGACAGTTCACGCAGTAATTTACGGGGATCATCTGGAAAGTGACTGCCTCGCTACTGTTGCAATAACATACCAATATTTCGAAAAGATAATGTCACATAAGAGGATTTTACAAGTGGTGAAGAGTCTTGAAGAGAAGAAGAATTACAACAGAGATCTTTTTCAAGATCATTGCACATCATGTTATTTAACAAAACGAGGTTGAAGATATGGCATAAAGTGACACATAACAATATATATCATTTACCTTAGATTCACTTTAACTTTTAAAAGTGAATCAGAATAGCTTTTGTTGTTCTAAGCTTTAAGCGTCATTTTATATTGTGATATACTAAGTCTGTAGAGTTTTGCAAATTAACATGCCATCAACATTTTTAACAGTCAGCGTTTAGTCATTATACATTTTTAACAGTCAGCATTTAGTCATTATTTGGATCATCTGGAAAGTGACTGCCTCACTACTGTTGCAATAACATACCAATATTTCGAAAAGATAATATCACATAAGAGGATTTTACAAGTGGTGAAGAGTCTTGAAGAGAAGAAGAATTACAACAGAGATCTTTTTCAAGATCATTGCACATCATGTTATTTAACAAAACGAGGTTGAAGATATGGCATAAAGTGACACATAACAATATATATCATTTACCTTAGATTCACTTTAACTTTTAAAAGTGAATCAGAATAGCTTTTGTTGTTCTAAGCTTTAAGCGTCATTTTATATTGTGATATACTAAGTCTGTAGAGTTTTGCAAATTAGCATGCCATCAACATTTTTAACAGTCAGCGTTTAGTCATTATTCACTGCACTGAGTATCTTTTACACTGTGATGAGGTAAGTGTGTTTATGTTTTGCCCGTTCATACACAATCTACATGTGTGGATTGTCAGCATTTAGTCATTATTTTTGATCTGCATATTTTCTGAAATACCGAGCACCAAATCCTCATCAGTAATGCACATCTTCACACTAGCTCCTTGCATAGCACTACACTAATTGTAATTGACATTTGATCTCATTGCAGTTTCAATAACAAACAGCTATCTTATGTGTAATCATTGCAGTAGACCATGTGTTATACACATTTACATCTATGTATGTATATATTAGTACTCCTTATTTGTAAGAGTGCATGTGGGTGTTTTCCTTTCTCTATCTCTTATCGGAGTAGCAAGAAAGATAGTCACAAGACGATTCATACGAGTGTTTATTCAGATCTGAAATATCATACTTTAAGTTTAATCTGTAGAAAGAGCCGTGGTACTGGGAATTAATTTTGGTTACTAAGGTGTTGTTGTGCCCACGTTCCGCACTAACATGATAAGTATTTGCTACAGTACGATCAACTTATTAAAGATACGTCAACACACTAAAGACACCTGCGAATGTGGAGCAATCAGTGCCCCGAAAAGTTTCCACGAAGAGTGAGCCAATAGACAACGAGCCGCACCGAAGCACAACGTCGTTCCGGAAGCATTGAGGACATCAGCCTCGGGACGACCCAGGAACCCAAAGACCCATCTCTGTCTCTCCCTCCCTCTCTCTCTCTCTCTCTCTGTCTCTGACTCTGTCTGGCTCCCTAAAACTTTACACCTTGGCTGGCATGGCAGGAGAGCCCATGTAAAAAAAGAACAAGTTTTGCTTCTGACACAAAGTACAGTATAGTGCAGGGAAGTTATGTGTAATTTAGCGTAATGAAGGATGATAACTATGGAATAACCTGGTGTAGTACAGCTGTACAATAGTATTTGACTTCTGGATTCTAAATGGGTATACATCGTGATGTATAAATAATAATAAAGTACAGGGTGATTCAAAAAGAATACCACAACTTTAAAAATGTGTATTTAATGAAAGAAACATAATATAACCTTCTGTTATACATCATTACAAAGAGTATTTAAAAAGGTTTTTTTCACTCAAAAACAAGTTCAGAGATGTTCAATATGGCCCCCTCCAGACACTCGAGCAATATCAACCCGATACTCCAACTCGTTCCACACTCTCTGTAGCATATCAGGCGTAACAGTTTGGATAGCTGCTGTTATTTCTCGTTTCAAATCATCAATGGTGGCTGGGAGAGGTGGTCGAAACACCATATCCTTAACATACCCCCATAAGAAAAAATCGCAGGGGGTAAGATCAGGGCTTCTTGGAGGCCAGTGATGAAGTGCTCTGTCACGGGCTGCCTGGCGGCCGATCCATCGCCTCGGGTAGTTGACGTTCAGGTAGTTACGGACAGATAAGTGCCAATGTGGTGGCGCTCCATCCTGCTGAAATATGAATTGTTGTGCTTCTTGTTCGAGCTGAGGGAACAGCCAATTCTCTAACATCTCCAGATACTGTAGTCCAGTTACAGTAGCACCTTCGAAGTAAAAGGGACCAAAAACTTTATTGGCTGAAATGGCACAGAAAACGTTCACCTTAGGCGAGTCACGTTCATACTGAGTTGTTTCCCGCGGATTCTCAGTGCCCCATATACAGACATTGTGACGGTTGACTTTCCCGTTAGTGTGGAAAGTTGCTTCATCACTAAACACAATCTTTGAAACGAAAGATTCATCTGTTTCCATTTGAGCAAGGATAAAATCACAGAAATCGATTCATTTAATCTTATCAGCTGCAGACAGTGTTTGAACCAATTTCAGACGATAAGGTTTCATAACTAACCTTTTTCGTAGAACCCTCCATACAGTTGATTGTGGAATTTGCAGCTCTCTGCTAGCTCTGCGAGTCGATTTTCCTGGGCTGCGAACAAATGCTTGCTGGATGCGTGCTACATTTTCATCACTCGTTCTCGGTCGTCCAGAACTTTTCCCTTTGCACAAACACCCATTCTCTGTAAACTGTTTATACTAACGTTTAATACACCACCTATCAGGAGGTTTAACACCATACTTCGTTCGAAATGCACGCTGAACAACTGTCGTCGAATCACTTCTGCCGTACTCAATAACACAAAAAGCTTTCTGTTGAGCGGTCGCCATCTTAGCATCAACTGACGCTAACGCCTAGTCAACAGCGCCTCAAGCGAACAAATGTACAACTAAATGAAACTTTATAGATCCCTTAATTCGCCGACAGATAGTGCTTAGCTCTGCCTTTTGTCGTTGCAGAGTTTTCAATTCCTAAAGTTGTGGTATTCTTTTTGAACCACCCTGTATGTTAATAAAGTATGTAAACATTATTCCATTATCTTTTCTTCCTTTAACACGTAACTACTCTCATTCAGTCCTTCACTGTTTGTCTCGTTGCTTTACTACGCTAAACTATATGATGATGAGGTAGAGTAATAAATCGGAAAAGTTATTATAATTAACTATGTCGTGTCACCATATCCTACACACTTTCGACTGGCGACAGGTCGGGTGATGTGGCTGGCCAGTGCAAAACGCTGACATCGTTTGATACCAAGAAGGCAAGTGTTCGTGCAGCAAAACGTGGTCGGGCATTATCTTCTTGAAAAATGGCGTGTGGGCTGTTGTTCCCAGAAAAGGGTGTGACTAGTGGCCACAGGATTTCATTCATGCACGTCACACTCATCCCATTGCCCTAGACACGCGCGAACTATCATTTGTTATTGTATTCAACAGCACAACCCATGTCCTTGAGCTGGCGCTGTGTGTCACGTGCGAAAGCAGTCACTCTATTGTCACTCCCCCTGTCTACTGCGAATCAAAATGCGGCCATCATTTCTAAACAAAGAGAGCTTGAATTTGTCCGAAAACACTATCTGATGTTATTCCTGTATCAAGTGACGTCGTTTCATACACTGTTTCCGTCTAGGATGTTTCTATAGTTTCGTCAAAGGAAGGCAGACAAGTGAACGAGCGCACGTATACCATGCCATAAATTACGGCGACGGACTGTCACCCCACATAGTGTACGATGTGTTCCACTGTTCCACTGTAACGCCAGAGCCAAGGAGGACGCAGATCTGTCTTGCAGTGCCATTCGGGTGAGGTATCGATCTTAGCGGAAGGGTGGGGGAGTGAGGTGGGGGGGGGGGTCTGGATGGTGCGACCTATGTGTCCTATGGCCTTTCGTGAACCAATTCTGCACACACCTGTTGCAATGCCGAAATACATCCTGCCACACAAGCATCAATTTCCCAAATGGATGCATCACATTTTCTCATGCCAATAATGCGCCATTTTTGAAACTGTTTTGACGGTACGGTTCGCGCATACGCCTGCGAGGCATCCAGCATGTCTGCTCAAGTTTCACTGTTCCACTGGTTTCGGTTTAACAGCGATAATGAGAGCCGCAGGCAAATTTTACCGTTAGGTGGTGGTGTGCCGCGATATCGATGTTGACCTTGCACCCGCGAGCAGACATGCTTCAAATGTTAAACATTTCTGCAGAACACACCAATGTACATGTCCTGTTAATATCAACGTTCTATCTCTAGTCGTTCAGGGTTTTATGTTTTTTCTGAAGTATGTGTGTGTGTGTGTGTGTGTGTGTGTGTGTGTGTGTGTGTGTGCGTGTGTGTGTGTGTGTACGTGTGTGTGTGTTTCTTCGACATCTCCTAAACTAATAGAACAATTTCAACCAAACCTGGAACACATATCCCTTATGGTCCATCAACAATCGCTGTTTGGCTAAGAATCACCTGCCTATCACAGTTAAGAATGTATGAGGCCGCAAGTAATGAAATGCTTGAAAACTGCTGCATCGATCGTTACGTTTAAATATACTACTTCTGTGTTGATAACTCTATTCATAATAAATTTCTAAGACAGTATCCACGTAAGCCGCTAAAGGCACCTCTATAATTATGTCCTTGTTCATGCATGGTTCAGGAGATATTACGTCATAAACACCGAGACGCATGAAAAACTACCGAACTGTGCATCACCTTTAACTTTCCTTTGCTAGGAACTCTATTCGAAGCAAATTCGCAGAAATTATCCACATATGCTTCTAAATGTTGGTACAGAATCATATTATTGTATGGCATGTAGTTCAAGAGACATAACGTCATAAATACTGATATGTGCGAAAGAATGCCGCATCATGCATGAAGTTCAAATACATTTATTCTTAGATTGAAATTTTCACTCTAGAGCGGAGTGAGCGCTGATATGAAACTTCCTGGCGGATTAAAACTGTGTGCCCGACCGAGACTTGAACTCGGGACCTTTGCCTTTCGCGGGCAAGTGCTCTATCGGAGGACACATGGTAGAGCACTTGCCCGCGAAAGGCAAAGGTCCCGAGTTCAAGTCTCGGTCCGGCACACAGTTTTGATGTGCCAGGATCTTTCGCATTTATTCTTTATTGCTACGATGCCGCTGCAGTCGAGTGAACTTAAGGAAATGCTTGATATCTGGCAGTGTTTTTGACAGCTTTCGACTGCGAAGCGCAAACGGCTGTAGACCAACACAAAAGCCGTCTTTAGAGCTATGAAGTGGCGTTGCCATAAAGTCGTTTAAAAAACCGCGTTCAATACACGCGAAGCAGCTGTGCACAGCGTACAGAAACTGCCTCATAATACAAAGGATTTTCACGAAAATGTGGAATTGAACTTTCTTTATATTACACTGCAAAAACCATTCGTTTTTTGTTTTCGTTTCTTATAAAAAATTGGAAAAATTTATGCCTGAAATTGCGTGGTATGTAGGGTAGTAAATGAACAAATATCGGAGTGAGGACATACCTCCTTATGAAACGAATTTTCCTGGAGCTACGTAATACTTTTCCCTCGACTCCACGTGCCGCATACAGACGGTTATTGGAAGTCGCAGACGCTCCCCTAGGGAACCCGAAGACATCGCTGAGTGGGTTGCGCGCGGCAGCTCGTCTGCCTAATGAAACATCTTCTGCTGTCCCGCGCAGGGACTCGGCGCCAGAACGAAGCATTCGGGGTCCATCGGGAGACTGCGAGAACACTAGCGTAGGGCAGATTACTAGGCAGCGAGGATCGCCGTCCCAGCTCCATTAGCAACCCGGAAAAGGTTCTGGGCGCCGCTGAAATATCTGCCGCCGCTCAATACGAGATTCCATTTCCTAAGGACGAGCGCTGCGAGTCTGCCATCTGTCTCCACATAAACCTCCAACTCATCTAGAACTAGACCTACATAACAACTGTATTACATCTCCCTCTATTGTGCGTGGTGTTACACACCATCTAGAAGCAGGCATAGAAAACAACTGTCGAAAATTGTGCTCTACTTATGTTTAGTTTTCCACACAACTCCCAAGGATAAACTTACGTTATTGTATTTGTGGCGTCCAGGATTTCAGATTCATGACTTTATAAGCCGCCTAAGGTGATCATGATTGGTTGAATGATAGACAAAGAAATGTGCAATGAATCGCAGACGCTCCCCTAGGGAACCCGAAGACATCGCTGAGTGGGTTGCGCGCGGCAGCTCGTCTGCCTAATGAAACATCTTCTGCTGTCCCGCGCAGGGACTCGGCGCCAGAACGAAGCACTCGGGGTCCGTCGGGAGACTGCGAGAACACTAGCGTAGGGCGGATTACTAGGCAGTTTCTGTACGCTGTGCACAGCTGCTTCGCGTGTATTGAACGCGGTTTTTTAAACGACTTTATGGCAACGCCACTTCATAGCTCTAAAGACGGCTTTTGTTTTGGTCTACAGCCGTTTGCGCTTCGCAGTCGAAAGCTGTCAAAAACACTGCCAGATATAATTACCCTCCAGCACCAAATAAGAACACGAATTTTCCTGTTTTAAGAACCCTAGGATGATAAGGATTTCAAGAATGAAATGACTTTAAATGAAATCATCAGTTAGTGTGAAAGTCATCAGACTTGAAACTGAACAGCCGGCCGAAGTGGCCGTGCGGTTAAAGGCGCTGCAGTCTGGAACCGCAAGACCGCTACGGTCGCAGGTTCGAATCCTGCCTCGGGCATGGATGTTTGTGATGTCCTTAGGTTAGTTAGGTTTAACTAGTTCTAAGTTCTAGGGGACTGATGACCTCAGCAGTTGAGTCCCATAGCGCTCAGAGCCATTTGAAACTGAACATGTTCTTCGGAATTTCAAAGGAAGGAAACTAAAAAATATTGACGGCATAGCTGTAAAATTATTTAAAAATTTGGGTAATAACATGAAACGCCAATTATTCACAGTGATTAGTGACTGCTGCGAAACAGCAGCCCTACCAAAAGACTTCACAAATTTGCGGTACCATCACCATACATAAAATAGGAAAGGCAATTGACTGCGCCTATTATAGAACGTTATAAATGTTCACGTGCCTCTGAGAAGCTCACTCTTATAGTTGAGAGCACGATGAAGGAAAGATACACGCAACAGCAAAAAACTGAGCCACTATGGAGAAAATGGCAGAAAATCGGACCATTTGGCAACAGCACAGCAAAAAGCGGGCCAGGCTGTGACGTCAAACAAACGAAGCGAGTCATTGATTCAAGAGATATCCGACACACACTCTGTGTTCAGCTATGCCCCCTGTGCTATGCATTCATTATTTTACGTCACGTATTCAAATCGCAGCGACATCATTTGGATACCAACAAATATGAGGTACTGAGGCTATAAAGTTGCTAAGAACGTGCTTATAACTGCTGACTATCTACCGTTCAGGCTTAACTAAGAATGGGAGGTCAGTTTTACCAACAACTATCATTTTCCCGTAAAATCGCTCTTTACCGTCTTTTGCAACTTGAACTGTTAACTTCGGATGATTCACAATGATAATAATAGTCACAAAATTACCTTCGACGAGCATACTCAAATTTTAAGAGACCGCTATGACCTCTGCCTCTCGTTGCGTATTGGTTTGAAGAGTGTGGTAGTAATCAGACCGTGCAGAGTTCAAAGGTACAGGTTTTCCATATTTTTATTGTTCTGGTTTCCATCGTATACGGCTGATGTCTTGGACGCGTATTCTGGGACATGATTCTGTGGATATTCATAAACACATTAACAACAGACTGACTGTCCCTGCGATCAAAAATGACAAGGCGAAATTGAGGAGGAGATGGATGTCAGTCATGTGATCAATCATCAAGTCAAAAATTGTATGGAACACAGAACAGTAGAAAGAGTTGGGCCATCCTCTGAACAATCGTTGGACACTAACTACTTGTAACAAACATAACAAATAAGAATAGACAAACAAACGAACCCACTACAGGATTTCGTTACCCGTGTCCTGGGTTGAACTCGAAGTGTTACCTCCAGTGATCTGTATTATGCTCGTGGCGCTGAATGAGTTCGGATGACTACAAGTGAGGTTTATGGTATAAGTCAGATGTAGCATATTCAAAGTGAGTCCAGTTGCAGCTGCATAGGATTCACCAAAAAGCTGCGCTATGCAGATTAAGTGACTTGCCATCAACACGTGTGTCATGAAAGATCTTGGCTGATTAAAACTGTGACATATTTGGCATATTTATGAGTTTATAGGAAACCTGACTTCACATGACAATGATTAAGTGACAGTAACGTTTGTTGTGAAAGGCTGCACAGGGCCACCTTAGGGATGACAATGAGAAGGGAGCTACCTTCGTATTGGGAACTACGGACTAAATGTCCACCTTGGCCACCCGGCTAGTTGTGCAGCCTAACGTGCTGCATCCCAAGTGGCACTGATCCACCCAGCGGATTGGTGTCAATGTCCAGTGTGCTGGTCAGCCTTTGGATGCTCTTTAAGGCGGTTTTCCATCTCCCTTGGCGAATGCGGGCTGGTTCCCTTTATTCCTTCTCATTTACACCATGTCGGTGATTGCTGCACAAATACAGTCTCCACATACATGTAAATCATAATTACCCTACCACGCCAACCTTTTGGGTTACACTCGTCCAGCATGCGACATTCCCAGTGAGGGGGGGATGGGGGGTCCACTGGGGGCTGAACCACACAATTAACCCTGGGTTTCGTGTGGGGCGGCGGTGGGATGGGTGGACTGCTGTGGCCTGTTTTGGGGATGTGTACCACTGAGGGCTACGGTGGAATAAAGCCTCTCCATAGTTTCTAGGTCCCCGGTTTAATACACAATACATGCACACAAATATCCACCTTTGTGATGGATGCAACCTAACAAGGCCAAGAGCATATTAATAGACTTAAGTTCTGGACCCGATAAATGCTTGGTCTTCACGACAAACCAACAACAGCATGTCATACATTACATATATTTCTGTTGTGCATAGCCGGCCGCGGTGGTCTAGCGGTTCTAGGCGCTCAGTCCGGAACCGCGCGACTGCTACGGTCGCAGGTTCGAATCCTGCCTCGGGCATGGATTTGTTTGATATCCTTAGGTTAGTTAGGTTTAAGTAGTTCTAAGTTCTAGGGGACTGATGACCACAGATGTTAAGTCCCATAGTGCTCAGAGCCATTTGAACCATTTTTTTGTTGTGCATATTTCCAGTGTTCATGTTTCTTTTTCCTTTTCTTGAGGAATTATATGTTGCAGACATACATGTTGCCTTGGTTCATGTTCTCGAAATTCGCATTCGACAGGTAGGCTATTTTTTACCGTCATTGGTATTACTCATTATGCAGAAAGACAACGCAAACGCTGTACGAAAATCACCATACCATGGGACACATTCGAACCAGCGATCTCCGTCTTAAAACCTTAGTTCCATCTGTAACAAAGGGTCGGCCAAACATCCATTTACTGTTTATTTAAACGTATATGTCTTAGAGAAACAAGCACCGGATACATGCCTACTATAGGCGCTATCAACTGGCATTTAGCAGTTTGCAGTTCAGCTATCAGTTATTTGTTAAAAATTAAAACAAATTTCTCTTAAGAACTAGTTCATAAATTTTTACTCAGGGGCACACATAGACACATGGACAGATAAAAACTCAATGATGAGATTCCACGATCCCTGAAAAAGTGTCTTAGTGTCTAGGTGCACTCGGTCTCCACATGGTAAAGCTACATTGGCTTACAGGCAGACCTTGTTGTGACTTGGCAAGACAGCCAAGCCACTAGGAGAGGAAGCCGCACGCGTTTAAGCTCACGCAGGCTGGCGTAAGGTCTGGAACAGGTAAAGTAATTATACTAGTAACAAAGTACGGAGCTTCTGGAATACTTAACTTTAATCCATAATTGGTGAACATCAGTCAGACGGTACATGAATCACAAGATAAATAGCAAATGATAATGGCGCTTTGCTAGGTCGTAGCAAATGACGTAACGGAAGGCTATGCTAACTATCGTCTCGGCAAATGAGAGCGCAATTTGTCAGTGAACCATCGCTAGCAAAGTCGGCTGTACAACTGGGGCGAGTGCTAGGACGACTCTCTAGACCTGCCGTGTGGCGGCGCTCGGTCTGCAATCACTGACAGTGGCGACACGCGGGTCCGACGTATACTAACGGACCGCGGCCGATTTAAAGGCCACCACCTAGCAAGTGTGGTGTCTGGCGGTGACACCACATTCCTCCCCCGCAAATCGGCGAACGGTTGTGTTATAAGGCTTCCGCCTGCCGTGGGGAGGACCCCATGTTGACGTATGCGACGAGGTGGGGAGCCTAACAACAGGCGAGGCTGTGCCACCCGCACCTTGTCATTCGGTCCGAGGGGAGCTAGGAAACGCCTGAAAACCTAGTCCAGGGTGCACGCCAACATGCGGTGTATGCGCCCGTAAAGGGACAGGAGGGGCCGAAGGGTTGACCTCCATCTGGTCGGGGCACCCGACGGGCGAAGACGTCCTATGGTCCGGAGCGGGCAAGAAGTCCATGGCAGAGGACAACGGGTCACGGGAAGCGATCGGCGGCGCGTGGCCCAGGGAGGCGCCCAGCGGTTGCAGCGACGCGTCCACTTCGGGCGTCGCCGGCGGAAGAACAGGCGGCGGCGGCAGCGCGTCGCCATGGGGTAAAATGGAAGGCAGCGTCGGTAACACCTGGGGCTGAGGCGAGCCAGTAGATGGGTCCCCAGGGCGCTGACCGGACGGCACCGTCGCTGAAAGCAGACGGGGAGCGGCAGAACCCGTGCGACGACAGAGGCGCAGCTGATTGAGATGCCGACGCACCTCACCAGAGGCCCTCAAAACAAGATACATCGCGTGGCCGAGGTAGCGAAGAATGCGCCCTTCGAGCCAACGCCGGTGAACCTCGATAGTTGCGATAGTATACAACGTCGCCTGGGGTAAAAGCAGGTGTCTGCCGCTGCAAAGGAACCTGAGGCGGCGAATGTAGCAAAGACATCAAGGTGCGATGAGGGCGACCGTGCAACAACTCAGCCGGCGAGCGACCATCTTGGGGCTGAGAGCGATACGTGGACAAAAAGAGCAATAAAGCGTCCTCCCGAGAATGAGACTCTTTCAGCTTCAACATCTGGGACTTGAAAGTCCTGACTAACCGTTCAGCGGCACCGTTTGCCTGTGGCGAAAACGGCGCGGACGTCAGATGTTGAATACCATTGGCCTTGCAGAATGACTGAAATTCTGCGGACATGAATTGCGGTCCATTGTCGGAAACAATAGTCTGTGGAAGACCTTCAATGCAAAAGATAGCGGATAACGCTTGGATGGTGGCAGAAGACGTCGTGGAAGACATCCGGACAACAAAATGGAAATTACTGAATGAATCGACCACAACCAACCATCGAGCATTCCAGAATGGACCAGCAAAATCGATGTGTAAGCGTTGCCAAGGAGAAGTGGCTTGTGGCCATGCAAAGAATTTCCGCGGTGGTGCGGATTGTTGTTCGGCACACTCCACGCAAGAAGAGCACATATTCGTAATCGCAACATCGATTCCGAACCAAGTACAGTGCTGACGAGCAAGTTGTTTCGTTCTCACTATACCCCAATGTCCTTGGTGGAGAAGCCGTAAGACAGAGGACTGTAACGAACGTGGGATCACGGCCCTGGACTAATCATTATCAGAACGCAACAGCAAAACACCACGTCGAACAAAAAGTCTCTCCTTGTGAGCAAAAAATCGGCGAACCAACGGATCCTCGATCCGTGACGTTTGCCGATCTTGCAACACGAAGGTGATGTGTTGTTCCAACACGATAATGATCGTCCGCACAATGCCCGTGAAACTCTACGTCCTCTGCCACTTCCCTGGCCATCAAGATCTCCGGACTTGTCTCCAATCGAGCAGGTGTAGCATATGATGGGACGAAGAGTGACTCGTGCAAATCGTCGACGAACAACTCTTACAGAAGTACGTGAACAGGTGGGGCACTCGTGCCGCGCGGGCTATCTGTGCAGCCTTGGGCGCCTTGTCACGGTTCACGCTGCTCCTCCCGTAGCAGGTTCGAGTCCTTCGTCGGGCATGAGTGTGTGTGTTGCCCTTAGCGTAAGTTAGTTTAAGTTTGATTAAGTAGTATGTAAGCTTATGGACCGATGACCTCAGCTGTTTGTTCCCATATGCTCTTCCGCAAATCTCTAAAAATATACGATCTATATGATCTACTAGATCCAAGAATCAGCCCCTGCATTGCCGACCATGTAGGCTACACGGGGTACTAATGTGATGTTTCAGAATGGTACTTGAGAAACGCGTGTGCTTTTAATCTGTAGATATAATCATTTCATGTGTGCACTGTTGCAACAATAAATATTGAATAAATTGGAAATCTCTGAAAAGATGTACCAGATTATGGGTAAGATATTAGACGAATGAAAAGAATTCATTTTCCTTATTGCTTCCTTCGCTAAATTTCGTATCACCTACAGCCGGCGGAAGACCACTCGGCAACAGAAAAGTATCGAACCCGTGATAATAAAATATGAGTTATTTAGTTTTCCATTAAGTTTGCCTTTTAATTTAAGTAAATTACTTAAAAATTATTTTTTTGAATATTATATTTCCCCTTCATTTGCTCTCGGCCTATACACTTACTAAACAAAAAATTATGAGCGACTTTTTAAGGTTCTCTTTTTGTTGTTTGAATTGCATTGACCTTCTGTTGTTTCTTCCTGTATCCTCCCAAAAGTATATAATAGATTTTTTCTAATATTTATCGACTTTTAGTATCGCCTTGCACCTCTTTCTCTCATTCTAACGAGCTACAGTGTGAGAATGCCTCCCTTTGCATACACCCATTAATGTTGGGAATTCACTTTCGTCGTCTATCCTGGACTTCCTGTGATGGTTTTCCTTGACGTCATGAGAACTTTAGTGAGTTACTTGAGCTTGGTCAGAGTGCAGTGTGTTGTAAAGTAATACCTTTAGGGCAGACAAGAGAAGCGTTAAAGGCCGTGGGTGGTGCAGGATGCCAAATAAACTGTAACTGCAGCGGCGGTTAGCGAAAATTAATTAATCTTAACAATTTCAGAGACCACTGGGAGCTCGTGGAATCGACGACTCGGTTGTCGTCCCTCGTCGGGGATGGGATAGAGGTCCTAGTGGCAAAATGGACGGAGATTTATATCGGTAGTGTAAGAATTTATAGAAACTGACATTTGGGATTTGTCGAACTCGTTTCGGGTACTGAAAGGCTACAATATTAACTTCTGTTTTTATGTGTGGAGGTTGCGTTTCATCGCCAGTATCAGATATCTGAAGGCGAGTATTTCGATTTAGCACAAAATACTCTACTTAACGATGGAGCTTCAGATGATCAGCAGTTTTGTTCTTCAAAGTATAGAGCAAGGAGACAGAAGAAGATGATGTAACTAAGCGATGGCAGCCTTTGAGAACAAATAACTAGCTGTGGCAGGTAGCGGCCGTTATAAGGTTCGTTAAATTGGGAATAAACCATGTTATTCTGTTTGACTTGCTTTTCCGTTTTGCTGAAATTTCTGATGAACTTGGGGGATGGTAGCTGCGGATTAAGCGATGTGTTTTTCTGTATGGTTTTACGATTTTCCGGTGATTTTTTCATGTTCTTCCATGCTGATGCCAGTTGGGAGATCCCCAGTTTACACGTCTACTGCTCGTTCCAGTTTTGCACCAGTTCACTACTCAAATATTTTCAGGCGAAAAAGTGCTGACGAGCTGCTTCTACAGACAAATAAATATCCTCAAGGTGTTATTAAATCCATAGTCTACAGGCTTTAACACTGCTTTGAGACGTGTTGAATGCTGCAGGTGTTGAGATCAAGCAATGAGCGCTGCCTTATTAAAAAAAGAAAATGCCACGTAACATACCAGTCTGTTCTAGCTTGCTCCTCGATGTTTATCATACCAATATTGTGATGGCCTAGAGAAGTTAATAGCGCACCATCTGGCAATAACTAATAAAAAATGACACTGTCCGTCAGGTATTACTTTGTAAACGTGCCCCATGCCCAAAAAGATGAACCTCTTACTACTCTTTCCGTTTCTGTCCGTCAAAAGCGTAATGCAAATTGAACACGTTATTCATTAGAACGCTTTCGCTTTTGTGGACGCGGCATCACCAATGACTGTTTTGAAATCATGATGGGCAGATGTTACTTTGCGTTCTTCTGATTATTATAGACTGAATGACAGTTTTATTTCAGAATGTCGTATTGAAGACTACGGTACACCTCCTTGTTAATTAGTGAAAACGAAACCCTTACACGATCAGTTTGTAGTCCGTCTGTCTGTCTTTCTGCCTGACTGTTGAAAATCCTATTGCTGAGGAAAGGGTAGACATATCAAGTTGACATTTATGTAACGTATTAATGTCTACGATCCCTTGGGAATGTAGAAAACTGAAGCTTCTAACTCAATACAAAAAGATACGACCATTTATGTCACATATTTCGACACTCGCAAACTCACTCATGAATACTTGCAGGGTACTTGCCGTTGATCTAGGTCTTAGAATCATGAAATCTGTGAGGGAGCAAGTGTCCACAAAACCAAGGAAAGAATTCCGAAGACGGTCAGTTCCTTAGACTACCTGTCCGTCTGACCATCAGTTAAGACCCCTTTTTCTTAGGAAGTGGTAGACGTATCAAGTTCAAATTTTTGTCACCTACTGAGGAATATGATCCCTTGGCGGCGGAGCAAACTTTAGCTTTTAAGTGAATGAAATCAAAAGATACCGCCATTTATTCAACATATTTTGATACTATCAAACTCACTCATTAAAATGTACAGGGTACCTCCCCGTGAGGTGGAATCATGAAATCTGACAACAAGAGTAGTTTCATAACACAAGTGAACGGAAAAATTAGACAATTGTTAATCTGTAGTTATATAACACGAAAATGTATTTCTTTTGCCATTCGTTAACCGACTTGAAACTTGAAATTGAAATATTCTCGATAGTTTTGGAATCTATCAGTATGACTGTCTGTAACAGGCAAAAATTGCCGAAATCCTCTATTCTCGAAATGGAAGAACTATATACATATGTAACTAAGTTTGTACGGAAACATTAATACCCAATTCCTACCCGCATCCGATTAATATTTCGGTTTCTTTAAATTAGTTTGCCTTTGCAGCGCGCTTTTGTGGTAATTTCGCAAGTTGCGTATTGTTCTTTGGTCAATTCACTTTAGTCGTTTGAGACTTCGTATCACTTATGAAATTTTTCTGTGGGTTTTCGCATTGTGTAATCAAATGGTTCAAATGGCTCTGCGCACTATGGGACTTAACATCTGAGGTCATCAGTCCCCTAGAACTTAGAACTACTTAAACCTAACTAACCTAAGGACATCACCCACATCCATACCAGAGGCAGAATTCGAACCTGCGGCCATAGCGGTCGTGCGGTTCCAGACTGAAGCGCCCAGAACCTCTCGGCTACTCCGGCCAGCTTGTAATCATACTTCTGATATTGTCGCGTCATTTGCGTTACTCTGTCTTGAGTTCGCGCCAATGACAGTGTTCTCTATAAATAATTTTTAAGTCTACAGAGATAAAAATTTGTGTTAAGTATGCTGCTCCAAAAAAGTAAATCACGTCTGGCGAACGAGCTTTGCAGTTTTCAGGAAAATAATAACTGTGACAAGTATTGATTTATGATTTTCACTTTACACTCAGTGCATGTGACTGTTATTAGTTTCTACGCTTCAGTCACTAGGTTTAGTTAAAGAAATAAGATTAAAACTGATTGGTTAACACTGTCGATATTTCGGCCCTGGGACAGCGCGTAATGCGTCTTTGACACGCGAGCTACGCTCTGCACTTGGAAGCCCGCTAAGGGAAAACTGCCGGTTGCGTAAACGTGTTATTCCTGTGGCTAATAAAATTGACTACATCGCATAGTACATTTGGCAACTCTGTGATCGTCAAGTTACCCCTGGAATGGCACAGAAATTTGCTGCTAAATGCATCTGACGTTTTTGTGTCAGTGGCATTAAATAATCTGGGTGATTTTTCGTATAAGGTGTGACATACGGTTATCACATTATGATTGTGAGTTCAGGAATAGCGTTCCAAGGAGAAAATAAAATTACTCTCCCCTTTTACGTCACGGATTATCTGCGTCAATTCTTTCTATGGCAATGGTAGAGCACGCACTACAGCATTGGTTCGCTAATGTAGTGGTAATGGGATCACTGTCCGAAGCAGTGACTGTATTAACTATGGTTTCGGAGCTCGCTACTGAACTGTTTTTTGGCATCTACGTTTTTCGTCTTTTTTAAATTGCCAGATCGACATTCGGCAAGGATATTTTAACCAAAGCTTTGCATCGTAAGTAAGTCTTCTCATAACCTTTATTACCATATTTTAGATCGGAAGGCCAAAAAGGTATGGAATTACTGAATGACACTCTCGTTAATACCAGCAGTTTTCTCCTTCGCCGAATAATACTCTTTTTTGCGAATACATAATTTGATTAAATACTGAGTGACACTGTTAAGTAGGTACAGAACTTAATTTCCTCTGTAGCCGACTGAGACCTTGCCAAGGGAACGATTAACAATAATTTCAGCCCATCAACCTCTCAGCATGTCGAAGGAACATACATTATGTTCCTGGACTATCTAATGTGGTACCGTATAAATGTCGTCATCTGCTTCAGCTAGACCATATGACGGAGAGATGTATCTGAAATCTTTAAGGTTAGATAAACGAACGTCTTAAGCCAGTCAAAACGCTTGGAGGCTGTCGCTAAGGAAGACTACCGTTTCAAGATACGCCCTGTCTCCTCATACTGTTCCTCATCAACTCTTACTTAACTAAAAGACTGTGGGCCACGTAAACATAACACGAAAGAATAACAAATAAATATCGACCAGCAATTCCACAGTTGGAATCGCGATGCAAGAACTTGATGAAGTCTTCAAGTAGGTGGAAACTGCTAAAGCAACGTTTTTAGCTAATATGTGTACGGAACAGATCAAACATTTAAGCACAAAAGGAAGTTCCTTGGGTCCGTAGTTTTTCTTCGTTCATTTATCGCTAAATGACCAAAGAACCCATAATACGCGTCATTGACGGTTTCTCCACCTTGTCTGCATTTAGCACGCATTCGAAGAGAAGCGGCGTAATTTTAGTGCAATTTCCTGCTACCATTAGAAGAGAAATGGCACAATTTAATACGATATTTACATTGTGCTGTAGCACGTTATCACATGACCAATGTCCGCCAATACGTATAATCCTGGCTTAAATTTACCAGGGGATTTTTATTTTATGCCCATTATAGCAGTGTTTCACCTGACACGACCTATACTAAACTAAATTTCTACTGAACCTTATTGTTCTGGATCTGACGTGTTCAATAAGAATTAATAACATTCAAAGCTATTTCTTTAATAAAGGGAGCATCCGCAAATAGGTCCCGTATGGGACACAATTTTAATCTACCTCGATGTACGATAGTTGAAATTTAATTGTTCAACTCTAGACTATCTTCGACTGTTAAAGCGACAATTAAAGTTATCACACGCAACATGTAGAGTATGTTTCAATTTTTATTTCTCAAAAAAGGATATTCCACGAAAATTATTGTTTGTAGAAGTGGATACAGGGAAACCAAAAAGATATACCCTTGGGTAAGAAGTATTTTACAACGTTCAATTAACATTTAAAATTAAACCTTGCAACAGTTTTGATTTTCATTGCTTCCTTGATAGCTGAACATGTAATACTTGGTTTTAGATAAAGCACAGACTAAACAGAGTTTGAAAGACTTTTTGGTAGGTAACTCCTTCTACTCTATAGATACATATCTTAAGGACAGACGTAGGGTAAAATGCATTCTTGTTCTTAAACATATATGTCTGTATTCTTATTCTTAAACTTATATATCTGGAAATATATTAGAGCAAAAAAAGTAAAATTAGAGACTGTTATGTGCAACATATTGCTTGATATACTGTGCAATTGTTTGAAAATGCGCATCCACATATATTTTACAAGTATTTGAATTTTTAATTACAATTGTTTCTACAATTTCCTGATGAACTAATCAGGCAATAAAACTGGAATTTCAAACATAACTTCTGAATAAGAGGCTAGTAAAACGTATGACG
Organism: Schistocerca nitens; assembly: GCF_023898315.1. Taxonomy (NCBI): domain Eukaryota; kingdom Metazoa; phylum Arthropoda; class Insecta; order Orthoptera; family Acrididae; genus Schistocerca; species Schistocerca nitens. Next base: position 1,250,884,427 of record NC_064614.1, read on the forward strand.
CAGATTTTTGCTTACGAACATAGTTAGTTTGAAATGAATTTTTCGATTTTGTGTTACTTGGGACTGTTCTTTTTTTCTAAAATTTTAAAGGAGAACATTATACAGAGAAAAGAAAACAGAAAAGTACTGCACAGAACTATTGAGGAACTATATCTTAAAAATATGCAAAATTTCTGGATGTTAGCTTTTATGGTTGCTGTGAAAAGGTACACTATAGCTAAAAAAGGGCAGTTTACAGCAATTCGCATTTAAAGCTTTTATTTCAATTTTTGACACAATTGCCGTACCTCTAGTGAGTAATGCTGTCCATATCCATCATATTTATTCTCTTCCTCGTCGTCCATACCTCTAGTGACTAATGTTGTCCACATCCATATCATTTATTCTCTTCCTAGTCGTCCTGGAGTCATCTCTTCCTCTGCCTCCTTTGCTTAGCCAACTTCTGCATTTTTTCTTCTGCTGCCTGATCTTTGTCCAGTCGCACTTCATCGATGCTTATGAGTATCTTCAGTGTGAATGCACTTGGATGGGAGCCAAGTCTATGCAGGCACTTAATCCTACCTACATTTCCACTATGGAACACTAGACAGGCAACACATGCATCTATCTTCACAAGAACTGAGGACAGAATTACTGACTTTGGACAACGATCGACGTAAGGTCACTTTCATTCTCATTTGTAGTCTGTGTTTTACCACGTACACAATTTTTCCGCAATTCATGACTCTCTAGGTACCTGAAAGTAGGTTTTATAACATCTAAAATATCAGATCATATTTGTTGGTGTACGGATTTCTACTGGCTTCTTTCTGAAGATATTTGCACCACGACATGACACAAAGGGAAAGTTGAGAATGATCTTCTGTGGAAAGTTTATGAATGAATATTGGTGCATTGTTTTCACACTATGTAAGTCATCCCTGATAGCTTTCCCGTAATATATTTATAAAGTGTAAATTTCCTTGTCTGTCAGCCAGTTAACAACTTCCATTGGCTTTCCATCTTCTGATTTCTTGCCATTCATTTCTTTCTCCAGTCTGAGAAGTCTGCCGCCTGTTCACTAATGTACATGCCACATATATTATAGTTTTTTTAAATTTTAGTGTGATCCCTAAGGATTGTCCTCCAAAAAATTCTTAAATGCATTGGAATCTCCATCACCTAGCTACTTCACATACGTAACACCATATTGTACATATATTAGTTTCATCCCAGGTGCTTCCATTTCACCATTTTGCCACTGGTGATTCTTGTTGCACACTTTCTTCTGTACATATCCTTAACATAATGCAGTGCTTGAGCAACCGTAAATTGTTCAGACGATAAGAAATACAACCTTCAGTAGCAAGGAAAATTTTTTTTCTAGTTTACCTAGGTTTCGATGAAAATAATGGTATCTTCTTCAAAACCTATAAATTTTCCCATACGGACATATATTAAACATTGAAATACATCATCAATCTAATGATTTCATATTAAGGAAAACCATGATACTTACAAAAATGAAATTATTTTGAGGTCCAATCCTTGGCCATGTTAGAGAATAAAACTAGTACAGAATAGAGACGCATAATCTTAGGATTACGTATGTTGATACTAAAAACAATAAGAAAAACGTAGACGGAGCTACGCCAGGATAGGAATAAGGGCCACACGTATGTAGCAAGGAAACTAGGTGTCACGAGCAGGTCCGCGGCGAGGCTCGTCCAGCAGCTAAGCGCATGCGTGAGCGCATGGGCAAATGCTACAGACAACCTGTCTCAAATTTACTTATCGCAACGTAAACTGTAAACAAAATGTGACAGGAAACAATCTTGAAAGTGCCTACCTATGGTACAGTATAATAACGATTTTCCTAAGAAGTAGCTACGAACTCAGGCCAAGAAAATTTACATTCAAATATTATAGTAAAAAATATTAATAAATATAATAATTAATAAATATTAATATTCAAATATTGTAATAATAAATTAGTATGGCAGACTCAGGCGTGCGAAGCATGAAATATCTTGAACATAATACAGGCAAAATAAGAAACGTCTTTGCAACTGGTGTCATTACCAGTACAATACAAAATATATAGAGACACAATGTACAAATGCACATTAATATAGGGAAAAACAGATAGGAAACAGCATCGCCCATTCGAAGTGGACCGTGGGACAACACCACTGGTGTAAAGGTTGAAGTCCTTCGAAATAATTTCCATTTTTTAGTTGCAGCTGATCATTAAGTAAATTTTCTCCATCAATAAAAAGGTGTTTAAAAATTTGCAATTCTTCAAGGGTGTCTATCTTACATCCTTTGACTTCATTATGCAAAACTTCTGCATATTTCAGAGGCCTATGAGTACGGGCCATTTGGACAAGATGTTCAGCAAGTGTAGATCCTCCTGTTCCATCACCGCTTTTAGTTGGCAGTTGCTCTGTATACCTAACAGACCGGGCCCTTCCTTGTGGCCAGTGTAATGACAGGGACATTGAGCACAAGTGATCTTATATACAGCTGACAGGGATGCTTCATCAGTACATTTATCAAGAGGATGGACTAAATTCTTTTTAAGGTTGTGGGTGGTAGAGTAAGAAACTTTACACTCTAGGCTTTTTAATAAACGACCTACCTTGTAAGATACATTACCTACAAAGGGAACTGATATGTAATTCGTTGCCTGGTCTTGATTGTGGTGTGGCGTCGCAACTAGTGCGCGATCACCCATTTGTCTATTAAAAGACTGTACAGATCCTTAACATAATGCAGTGCTTGAGCAACCGTAAATTGTTCAGACGATAAGAAATACAACCTTCAGTAGCAAGGAAAATTTTTTTTCTAGTTTACCTAGGTTTCGATGAAAATAATGGTATCTTCTTCAAAACCTATAAATTTTCCCATACGGACATATATTAAACATTGAAATACATCATCAATCTAATGATTTCATATTAAGGAAAACCATGATACTTACAAAAATGAAATTATTTTGAGGTCCAATCCTTGGCCATGTTAGAGAATAAAACTAGTACAGAATAGAGACGCATAATCTTAGGATTACGTCTGTTGATACTAAAAACAATAAGAAAAACGTAGACGGAGCTACGCCAGGATAGGAATAAGGGCCACACGTATGTAGCAAGGAAACTAGGTGTCACGAGCAGGTCCGCGGCGAGGCTCGTCCAGCAGCTAAGCGCATGCGTGAGCGCATGGGCAAATGCTACAGACAACCTGTCTCAAATTTACTTATCGCAACGTAAACTGTAAACAAAATGTGACAGGAAACAATCTTGAAAGTGCCTACCTATGGTACAGTATAATAACGATTTTCCTAAGAAGTAGCTACGAACTCAGGCCAAGAAAATTTACATTCAAATATTATAGTAAAAAATATTAATAAATATAATAATTAATAAATATTAATATTCAAATATTGTAATAATAAATTAGTATGGCAGACTCAGGCGTGCGAAGCATGAAATATCTTGAACATAATACAGGCAAAATAAGAAACGTTTTTGCAACTGGTGTCATTACCAGTACAATACAAAATATATAGAGACACAATGTACAAATGCACATTAATATAGGGAAAAACAGATAGGAAACAGCATCGCCCATTCGAAGTGGACCGTGGGACAACACCACTGGTGTAAAGGTTGAAGTCCTTCGAAATAATTTCCATTTTTTAGTTGCAGCTGATCATTAAGTAAATTTTCTCCATCAATAAAAAGGTGTTTAAAAATTTGCAATTCTTCAAGGGTGTCTATCTTACATCCTTTGACTTCATTATGCAAAACTTCTGCATATTTCAGAGGCCTATGAGTACGGGCCATTTGGACAAGATGTTCAGCAAGTGTAGATCCTCCTGTTCCATCACCGCTTTTAGTTGGCAGTTGCTCTGTATACCTAACAGACCGGGCCCTTCCTTGTGGCCAGTGTAATGACAGGGACATTGAGCACAAGTGATCTTATATACAGCTGACAGGGATGCTTCATCAGTACATTTATCAAGAGGATGGACTAAATTCTTTTTAAGGTTGTGGGTGGTAGAGTAAGAAACTTTACACTCTAGGCTTTTTAATAAACGACCTACCTTGTAAGATACATTACCTACAAAGGGAACTGATATGTAATTCGTTGCCTGGTCTTGATTGTGGTGTGGCGTCGCAACTAGTGCGCGATCACCCATTTGTCTATTAAAAGACTGTACAGATCCTTAACATAATGCAGTGCTTGAGCAACCGTAAATTGTTCAGACGATAAGAAATACAACCTTCAGTAGCAAGGAAAATTTTTTTTCTAGTTTACCTAGGTTTCGATGAAAATAATGGTATCTTCTTCAAAACCTATAAATTTTCCCATACGGACATATATTAAACATTGAAATACATCATCAATCTAATGATTTCATATTAAGGAAAACCATGATACTTACAAAAATGAAATTATTTTGAGGTCCAATCCTTGGCCATGTTAGAGAATAAAACTAGTACAGAATAGAGACGCATAATCTTAGGATTACGTCTGTTGATACTAAAAACAATAAGAAAAACGTAGACGGAGCTACGCCAGGATAGGAATAAGGGCCACACGTATGTAGCAAGGAAACTAGGTGTCACGAGCAGGTCCGCGGCGAGGCTCGTCCAGCAGCTAAGCGCATGCGTGAGCGCATGGGCAAATGCTACAGACAACCTGTCTCAAATTTACTTATCGCAACGTAAACTGTAAACAAAATGTGACAGGAAACAATCTTGAAAGTGCCTACCTATGGTACAGTATAATAACGATTTTCCTAAGAAGTAGCTACGAACTCAGGCCAAGAAAATTTACATTCAAATATTATAGTAAAAAATATTAATAAATATAATAATTAATAAATATTAATATTCAAATATTGTAATAATAAATTAGTATGGCAGACTCAGGCGTGCGAAGCATGAAATATCTTGAACATAATACAGGCAAAATAAGAAACGTCTTTGCAACTGGTGTCATTACCAGTACAATACAAAATATATAGAGACACAATGTACAAATGCACATTAATATAGGGAAAAACAGATAGGAAACAGCATCGCCCATTCGAAGTGGACCGTGGGACAACACCACTGGTGTAAAGGTTGAAGTCCTTCGAAATAATTTCCATTTTTTAGTTGCAGCTGATCATTAAGTAAATTTTCTCCATCAATAAAAAGGTGTTTAAAAATTTGCAATTCTTCAAGGGTGTCTATCTTACATCCTTTGACTTCATTATGCAAAACTTCTGCATATTTCAGAGGCCTATGAGTACGGGCCATTTGGACAAGATGTTCAGCAAGTGTAGATCCTCCTGTTCCATCACCGCTTTTAGTTGGCAGTTGCTCTGTATACCTAACAGACCGGGCCCTTCCTTGTGGCCAGTGTAATGACAGGGACATTGAGCACAAGTGATCTTATATACAGCTGACAGGGATGCTTCATCAGTACATTTATCAAGAGGATGGACTAAATTCTTTTTAAGGTTGTGGGTGGTAGAGTAAGAAACTTTACACTCTAGGCTTTTTAATAAACGACCTACCTTGTAAGATACATTACCTACAAAGGGAACTGATATGTAATTCGTTGCCTGGTCTTGATTGTGGTGTGGCGTCGCAACTAGTGCGCGATCACCCATTTGTCTATTAAAAGACTGTACAGATCCTTAACATAATGCAGTGCTTGAGCAACCGTAAATTGTTCAGACGATAAGAAATACAACCTTCAGTAGCAAGGAAAATTTTTTTTCTAGTTTACCTAGGTTTCGATGAAAATAATGGTATCTTCTTCAAAACCTATAAATTTTCCCATACGGACATACACTCCTGGAAATTGAAATAAGAACACCGTGAATTCATTGTCCCAGGAAGGGGAAACTTTATTGACACATTCCTGGGGTCAGATACATCACATGATCACACTGACAGAACCACAGGCACATAGACACAGGCAACAGAGCATGCACAATGTCGGCACTAGTACAGTGTATATCCACCTTTCGCAGCAATGCAGGCTGCTATTCTCCCATGGAGACGATCGTAGAGATGCTGGATGTAGTCCTGTGGAACGGCTTGCCATGCCATTTCCACCTGGCGCCTCAGTTGGACCAGCGTTCGTGCTGGATGTGCAGACCGCGTGAGACGACGCTTCATCGGAGTCCCAAACATGCTCAATGGGGGACAGATCCGGAGATCTTGCTGGCCAGGGTAGTTGACTTACACCTTCTAGAGCACGTTGGGTGGCACGAGATACATGCGGACGTACATTGTCCTGTAGGAACAGCAAGTTCCCTTGCCGGTCTAGGAATGGTAGAACGATGGGTTCGATGACGGTTTGGATGTACCGTGCACTATTCAGTGTCCCCTCGACGATCACCAGTGGTGTACGGCCAGTGTAGGAGATCGCTCCCCACACCATGATACCGGGTGTTGGCCCTGTGTGCCTCGGTCGTATGCAGTCCTGATTGTGGCGCTCACCTGCACGGCGCCAAACACGCATACGACCATCATTTGCACCAAGGCAGAAGCGACTCTCATCGCTGAAGACGACACGTCTCCATTCGTCCCTCCATTCACGCCTGTCGCGACACCACTGGAGGCGGGCTGCACGATGTTGGGGCGTGAGCGGAAGAAGGCCTAACGGTGTGCGGGACCGTAGCCCAGCTTCATGGAGACGGTTGCGAATGGTCCTCGCCGATACCCCAGGAGCAACAGTGTCCCTAATTTGCTGGGAAGTGGCGGTGCGGTCCTCTACGGCACTGCGTAGGATCCTACAGTCTTGGCGTGCATCCGTGCGTCGCTGCGGTCCGGTCCCAGGTCGACGGGCACGTGCACCTTCCGCCGACCACTGGCGACAACATCGACGTACTGTGGAGACCTCACGCCCCACGTGTTGAGCAATTCGGCGGTACGTCCACCCGGCCTCCCGCATGCCCACTATACGCCCTCGCTCAAAGTCCGTCAACTGCACATACGGTTCACGTCCACGCTGTCGCGGCATGCTACCAGTGTTGAAGACTGCGATGGAGCTCCGTATGCCACGGCAAACTGGCTGACACTGACGGCGGCGGTGCACAAATGCTGCGCAGCTAGCGCCATTCGACGGCCAACACCGCGGTTCCTGGTGTGTCCGCTGTGCCGTGCGTGTGATCATTGCTTGTACAGCCCTCTCGCAGTGTCCGGAGCAAGTATGGTGGGTCTGACACACCGGTGTCAATGTGTTCTTTTTTCCATTTCCAGGAGTGTATATTAAACATTGAAATACATCATCAATCTAATGATTTCATATTAAGGAAAACCATGATACTTACAAAAATGAAATTATTTTGAGGTCCAATCCTTGGCCATGTTAGAGAATAAAACTAGTACAGAATAGAGACGCATAATCTTAGGATTACGTCTGTTGATACTAAAAACAATAAGAAAAACGTAGACGGAGCTACGCCAGGATAGGAATAAGGGCCACACGTATGTAGCAAGGAAACTAGGTGTCACGAGCAGGTCCGCGGCGAGGCTCGGCCAGCAGCTAAGCGCATGCGTGAGCGCATGGGCAAATGCTACAGACAACCTGTCTCAAATTTACTTATCGCAACGTAAACTGTAAACAAAATGTGACAGGAAACAATCTTGCAAGTGCCTACCTATGGTACAGTATAATAACGACTTTCCTAAGAAGTAGCTACGAACTCAGGCCAAGAAAATTTACATTCAAATATTATAGTAAAAAATATTAATAAATATAATAATTAATAAATATTAATATTCAAATATTGTAATAATAAATTAGTATGGCAGACTCAGGCGTGCGAAGCATGAAATATCTTGAACATAAAACAGGCAAAATAAGAAACGTCTTTGCAACTGGTGTCATTACCAGTACAATACAAAATATATAGAGGCACAATGTACAAATGCACATTAATAAAGGGAAAAACAGATAGGAAACAGCATCGCCCATTCGAAGTGGACCGTGGGACAACACCACTGGTGTAAAGGTTGAAGTCCTTCGAAATAATTTCCATTTTTTATTTGCAGCTGATCATTAAGTAAATTTTCTCCATCAATAAAAAGGTGTTTAAAAATTTGCAATTCTTCAAGGGTGTCTATCTTACATCCTTTGACTTCATTATGCAAAACTTCTGCATATTTCAGAATCCTATGAGTATGGGCCATTTGGACAAGATGTTCAGCAAGTGTAGATCCTCCTGTTCCATCACCGCTTTTAGTTGGCAGTTGCTCTGTATACCTAACAGACCGGGCCCTTCCTTGTGGCCAGTGTAATGACAGGGACATTGAGCACAAGTGATCTTATATACAGCTGACAGGGATGCTTCATCAGTACATTTATCAAGAGGATGGACTAAATTCTTTTTAAGGTTGTGGGTGGTAGAGTAAGAAACTTTACACTCTAGGCTTTTTAATAAACGACCTACCTTGTAAGATACATTACCTACAAAGGGAACTGATATGTAATTCGTTGCCTGGTCTTGATTGTGGTGTGGCGTCGCAACTAGTGCGCGATCTCCCATTTGTCTATTAAAAGCTTTACTTCAGAATGTGTGTGGGCTGCAATGTGAGCCGGTAGAGTATTATACGGTCAGTAACGGACGAGTTGTGTCCTGCAGACTGACGTCACGACCATCTGTTGCAGCTGCGCCTGTGAAAGCAGTGGAGTAACGCTGGCAGGCCACTTACATTATACGAAACTAAAAATATTAATAACTAATAAAGGAATAACCTGAGGAACGTCATATTTGACGTACATCCTTTTGTTGTGAAAACAAACAATATGTCAAAGTCTGAGATCAAAATTAGTTTTATTTTGGAAGTTAGTAAAATTCCATAAAAAAAACGTAATTTTCTGACAGTCAAGAATTTAAATAAATACAGTGATGTAATAGTTCACCTTCAGTGACTATGTACGATGATCTGATAACACTTTCAGTGTTCATATATAAATTTGGAAAATTTAGTTTCAGGAAACCTCTGTAACTTTTCTACAATAATAATTTCAAGAATTCTAAGTAAATATGTGTATTGTGTGTTAGGGTGCGTGTGAATGAGAATGTGTGCGTGAGAGTATGTGGGACGTTCGGCATTATTAAAAATCATTCATGTAATTCTCTACAGGAACTCGCAAGTGTTCCAACTCTGTAACGTGGGAACGAATACACTAGTGGTTCCCCTACTAGTGAATGTCGGATGTCCAAGTATGTATGCTTATGTATAAGACAGTCAGAACATTCGTGACTACATAGTAAATTTCCAGATGTAGAGTAAAGCTTATAGTTCATTTTGTTTTGTTTATTTAATTAGAGAGTTTTGTATTACTTAATTTGATGACGTCAATGAGCCGAGAGAAGTGGTTGCTGCTTGCTATATTTTGGCGCGAACTGCGCCCTAGAAGTGAGTTCTCATTGGTCGTAAGTGCTGACAGCCAATGAGAAGTGAGACGGTTGGCCGCCTAGCGAGGAGATATAATTTTGAGTAGTGGGAGAGTGAGGAGGGGAGTCGTGAGCTAGCTTTAATTGGAGGCGGTTATGCTGGATGTGACTTTTCGCATTATGTGTAAGATGAAGTCTGGGGATGACTTCCGCGTTATGGTCCAGTGTTAATGGTATCTGATAGTGACCAGAAACTGTTTATGGAAACTGTAGAGTGTTGTGATAATTCGTTCCGACGAAAATCCCGAGTGAACTTTGAATTATATAGCGTGGCGGTACTGCGTATATTCTTACTGAGTATTTTATGGCGAGCATAAACTTTTACTAAAGACAACCACTGACTATCGTGTGCAGAAGTAATTGGCCGATCATTGACTGTGTTACAAGTAATTGGTTTAGGAATTTGGGAAGGTAAAAGTTCTGACTGTTTTAGGTATGGTGATAACTGTGAGCAGAACCTTTAGTAATTTTCGTAAATGTGGTCTGATGATTTTGCTTAACGGCAATAAAGATCTATTGAAGGTTTAAATTTGAACTTCATGTTTAAAGTACGAGTGACATCCCCTTTCCGAATCATTTCTTTAAAGTACAAAGAAAATTTTCAACAAATTTTACTTATAGCGGCCTCTGGCGTGTAGCTATGAGGTTACAGTTTCCTCAACACTGCTTTTCTGTGATCTCGTAAGTAGCTGCAGTCAGGAGTTTTCGTGCGAAGATCTACCGCTATAAAGAGGTAGGTGAACAAAAATTATAAAAGAAATTGCATTGCAGCAGCAACGTATAATCCGTTGCAATTGGTGCATCGCACGCATGCACCCAAAGATCCGTCGCAATGGGTACCTGACCTGGAAATGGTGGTAATCTTCCTTCGCGTTTTTTTTAACAACTGTCTCACTATATTGGGATTTTATCCATTATTCTGAGCGATGTTTTCGAGGTTCTTTAATTCGTTCTGTAAATTGTCTGGCGAAAGCAGAATGGAATGGGCTCGATGGGCACTCGAGTGAAAGAAGGAGATTTTATGGGCTTGAGGATGGGTGGAATCTGCTGGGATGGCGTTGTCGGAATAGGTTGCATTTCCAAATATGTTGAAATCTATATTGTTGGCAATAATGGATAGAGTGAGATCGAGATAATCTAAGGGCCTATCAGCTGTCACATTTTCTTGAGCGAAGCTGATTTTTCATGGATGTTATTGAAAGTGGTAAATAACAGTTCTAGGCTTTCATGGGAACCTACAAACGCAAACAACAAGTCATAAACAATAAGCCATCTACATCTCTCGCACAGAAAATTATATCATTTGCCATGTTCGGATAATTCTGAAAAATACATCTGCTGCATTGAGTTTATGAAAATCTCTGATATGGTACCAGCTGATGGGCTGCCCATAGTTAGACCACAGGGTTAAGAATATATTTTATTATTTAAAAAGAAGTAATTGTATTTGAGTGAGGTGCCTAAGAGAACCATTAGTCCATCAATCTCAGGGACAGATTATTTTTGCAAAGGTGTTTTTTTTAATTTGTTTGTTTTATAGTTAACAAATTTCATACTTTGGACGCCTGTGTCTTCTATTTGAATTCATCAGTTACTGCAGTGGGGTTTCGCCATCGTGTTACAATACCTGAATGTAAATTTTCTTGCTCTGACTTTTTTTTTTTTTGGTCATCAGTCTACTGACTGTTTGATGCGGCCCGCCACGAATTCCTTTCCTGTGCTAACCTTGCAACCTACGTCCTCAATTATTTGCTTGACGTATTCCAATCTCTGTCTTCCTCTACAGTTTTTGCCCTCTACAGCTCCCTCTAGTACCATGGAAGTCATTCCCTCATGTCTTAGCAGATTACCTATCACCCTGTCCCTTCTCCTCATCAGTGTTTTCCACATATTCCTTTCCTCTCCGATTCTGCGTAGAACCTCCTCATTCCGTACCTTATCAGTCCACCTAATTTTCAACATTCGTCTGTAGCACCACATCTCAAATGCTTCGATTCTCTTCCTCAAATTATGGCCGGTATTTGATATTAGTAGACTTCTCTTGGCCAGAAATGCCTTTTTTGCCATAGCGAGTCGGCTTTTGATGTCCTCCTTGCTCCGTCCTTGATTGGCTATTTTACTGCCTAGGTAGCAGAATTCCTTAACTTCATTGACTTCGTGACCATCAATCCTGATGTTAAGTTTCTCGCTGTTCTCATTTCTACTACTTCTCAATACCTTCGTCTTTCTCCGATTTACTCTCAAACCATACTGTGTACTCATTAGATCATTCCGTTCAGCAGATCATTTAATTCTTCTCCACTTTCACTCAGGATAGCAATGTCAGCAGCGAATCGTATCATTGATATCCTTTCACCTTGTATTTTAATTCCACTCCTGAACCTTTCTTTTATTTCAATCATTGCTTCCTCGATGTACAGATTGAAGAGTAGGGGTGAAAGGCTAGAGCCTTGTCTTACACCCTTCTTAATATGAGCACTTCGTTCTTGATCGTCCACTCTTATTATTCCATCTTGGTTGTTGTACATATTGTATATAACCCATCTCTCCCTATAGCTTGCCCCTACTTTTTTCAGAATCTCGAACAGCTTGCACCATTTTATATTGTCGAACGCTTTTTCCAGGTCCACAAATCCTATGAAAGTGTCTTGATTTTTCTTTAGCCTTGATTCCATTATTAGCCGTAACGTCAGAATTCCCTCTCACGTCCCTTTACTTTTCCTAAAACCAAACTGATCGTCACCTAGCGCATTCTCAATTTTCTTTTCTATTCTTCTGTATATTATTCTTGTAAGCAGCTTCGATGCATGAGCTGTTAAGCTGATTGTGCGATAATTCTCGCACTTGTCAGCTCTTGCCGTCTTCGGAATTGTGTGGATGATGCTTTTCCGAAAGTCAGATGGTATATCGCCGGACCCATATATTCTACACACCAACGTGAATAGTCGTTTTGTTGCCACTTCCCCCAATGATTTTAGAAATTCTGATGGAATGTTATCTACCCTTCTGCCTTATTTGACCGTAAGTCCTCCAAAGCTCTTTTAAATTCCGATTCTAATACTGGATCCCCTACTCTTCCAAATCGACTCCTGTTTCTTCTTCTACCACATCAGACAAATCTTCACCTTCAATGAGGCTCTCAATGTATTCTTTCCGCCTATCTGCTCTCTCCTCTGCATTTAACAGTGGAATTCCCGTTGCACTCTTAATGTTACCACCGTTGCTTTTAATGTCACCAAAGGTTGTTTTGACTTTCCTGTATGCTGAGTCTGTCCTTCCGACAATCATATCCTTTACGATGTCTTCACATTTTTCCTTCAGCCATTTCGTCTTAGCTTCCCTGCACTTCCTATTTATTTCATTCCTCAGCGACTTGTATTTCTGTATTCCTGATTTTCCCGGAACATGTTTGTACTTCCTCCTTTCATCAATCAACTGCAGTATTTCTTTTGTTACCCATGGTTTCTTCGCAGCTACCTTCTTTGTACCTATGTTTTCCTTCCCAACTTCTGTGATGGCCCTTTTCAGATATGTCCATTCCTCTTCAACCGTATTGCCTACAGCGCTATTCCTTATTGCTGTATCTATAGCGTTAGATAACTTCAAACGTATCCCGTCATTCCTTAGTACTTCCGTATCCCACTTCTTTGCGTATTGGAACTTCCTGACTAATGTCTTGAACTTCAGCCTACTCTTCATCACTACTATATTGTGATCTGAGTCTATATCTGCTCCTGGGTACGCCTTACAATCCAATATCTGATTTCGGAATCTCTGTCTGACCATGATGTAATCTAATTGACATCTTCCCGTATCTCCCGGCCTTTTCCAAGTATACCTCCTCCTCTTGTGATTCTTGAACAGGGTATTAGCTATTACTAGCTGAAACTTGTTACAGAAATCAATTAGTCTTTTTCCTCTTTCATTCATTGTCCCAAGCCCATATTTTCCTGTAACCTTTTCTTCTACTCCTTCCCCTACAACTGCATTCCAGTCGCCCATGACTATTAGATATTCGTCCCCCTTTACATACTGCATTACCCTTTCAATATCCTCATACACTTTCTCTATCTGTTCATCTTCAGCTTTCGACGTCGGCATGTATACCTGAACTATCGTTGTCGGTGTTGGTCTGCTGTCGATTCTGATTAGAACAACCCGGTCACTGAACTGTTCACAGTAACACACCCTCTGCCCTACCTTCCTATTCATAACGAATCCTACACCTGTTGTACCATTTTCTGCTGCTGTTGATATTACCCGATACTCATCTGACCAGAAATCCTTGTCATCCTTCCACTTCACTTCACTGACCTCTACTATATCTAGATTGAGCCTTTGCATTTCCCTTTTCAGATTTTCTAGTTTCCCTACCACGTTCAAGCTTCTGACATTCCACGCCCCGACTCGTAGAACGTTATCCTTTCGTTGATTATTCAATCTGTTTCTCATGGTAACCTCCCCCTTGGCAGTCCCCTCCCGGAGATCCGAATGGGGGACTATTCCGGAATCTTTTGCCAATGGAGAGATCATCATGACACTTCTTCAATTACAGGCCACGTGTCTTTAATGCAGTGGTTTCCATTGCCTTCTGCATCCTCATGTAGTTGATCATTGCTGATTCTTCCGCCTTTAGGGGCGATTTCCCACCGCTAGGACAAGAGAGTGCCCTGAACCTCTATCCGCTCCTCCGCCCTCTTTGACAAGGCCGTTGGCAGAATGAGGCTGACTTCTTATGCCTGAAGTCTTCGGCCGCCAATGCTGATTATTTATCAAAATTTAAGCAGTGGCGGGGATCGAACCCGGGACGAAAGACGTTTTGGATTATGAATCACCGATGCTACCCGTAGACCACGGGTATGGCTCTGGCTTACTAGCTAGATAATTGTTCATTTGCTCATTTGCAAGACTGTTTCCTGTCGCATTTTGTTTACAATTTACGTTGCGGTAAGTATTTTGAGACAGATTGTCTCTAGCAATTGCGCATGTGCGGAACTGCTCGTGACGCCTAGTTTCCTTGTTGCTTATGTGTGACCCTTTTTCCTGGCCCGGCATAGCTCCGTCTACGTTTTTCTTATTGTTTTAGTATGGACAGACATAATCTTAAGATTATGCGTCTCTATCCTGTATTAGTTTTATTCTGTGATATGGCCAGTGTTTGGCCCTCAAAATAATTTAATTTTTGTAAGTATCACGAATTTCCTTATTATGAAATCATTAGACTGTCATCAGTCTAATGATTTCACAATAAGGAATGTTTACTATTATTTTCATCGAAACCTAGGTAAACTAGAGAAAAATTTTATCTTGCAACTAAAGGCTGAATCTCTTACTTTCTTCTGTTCCTGCTGTCAGTTTCCTTCTTCACTGCCATTATTGTTCATCCTTGTGTAACAGTGAGAGCTTGTAAGTTTAATAGTTTCCCTGTAATCGTGCTAACGACAGATGACAAACCATGAAGTGATGTATGGCCCTCTTCATCCAGATTCCAATGCAAGAGACACGCAGATCTGTCTTAATCTCATAATGTTCTACCTTCCCTCCATTGTTAATGTCTACAGCTTGCTTAACAGCTGCTTTCATGTCCGCCTTGCACGCAGCTTCAAGGGCATGAGGAGTGTTCTGTTGTAATCACTAAACATACTCACTGGTGAAGGCATGCGCATCAAGCGACAGAATAAATTTTTGCTTTCTCTGCCTACGCCCAAGCATCTCATGGCGTAACACAATCTTGTATTGGCGTCATACATCATCTCATCGAGTGCAGAAGTCTTGTTTCAACATCATGTTTACAGACTTTACACAAAATATGTATATTACTTACAATGCCATTTCTTTCACTGTCATCACAAACACTAAGACCCTTTGACCCTGAATTACAACATTCACATGAAATATTAATCATTGAGCAATGATTTCTAAATCAATTAACCTAAATCCAATGGAAAACTCGTTTTTCGCACTGTACACAGCATCATCAATTCATTCACAAATATTTTTCTTTTTTTCGTTTGACGCTTATTTCGTGAGATATTTGGCCTGGTCAAGATCAATGGACCACCCTGTATATTTTTGTGAACACATCACACTCAAAATTGTTAATAGTAGGTTTTCGTTAACATGTTGAAAAAACTGCAATATAAGAAAATATTATTGACATGTCAAAATGAGCAACAAAAACATCGTTAATAAAGATTTATCACTAAGACATGAAAAGTTTTTATTAACATATTTTTAAATGGAATAAGAATTTAAGTTGTTGTCTTTTTTTTTTTTTTTTTTTTTTTTTTTTAGATAGCAGTCTGTCACAGACAGTTCTTTCTCCTGTCTGTACCATGGTTCACTTTTTCTTCAATAGTTTAGACGTGTTTCCGTCGAACGTGGTATGATGGTCGGCTGTGTGCCTCACCATATCTCCGTAGAGTATGGTATGATTGTATGCGTCTCGCTGCGTTCCCGTTGAGTGTGGCGGCATGACGGTCGCCCATGCCTCACCGTGTTCCCGTCGAGTACGGAATGACGGTCGACAGAGAGAAAAGTCTGAAGGTATGAGTGTGTCGTGAACGCGTGGTACCCTTTGTTCCATTAAGCATATGCCTGTGGTGCTACTGAATTGGAGATCCATTTTGAGAGCCTAAACTTTTCCGCTTCCACATTCGTGGAATCCGTATGGCGGTTTCCATACGAGTTGTTCTCTTCCATTTTTCTGGTATGCCATCTGAAAGCGTTGCAATCTGCCATAAAGAACATGGAATATACATGCTGTTAGAACAGTTAAATTATATTTTCGCTGGTAGTTAAATCTAACAATGGTCTTTTATGGGAATGAATTTGAAAAGATTTCTTGATCTCTTCTTGTTCAGGCTCTTCTTTCTTCCAAATCTTCTGCGATGTGTCTTCTGTTCTTGGTGCTTCTTGCTGTCTTCTCACTTGTGTCTTAGTTATTCTCTGTGTAGTGGGACGCGAAATTGAAGCGTCACCCATCCACCAGTGTCAGTCCAGTTTGCAGATGAATATAAGTTTAATTTAGTTTTTTGTTTATGTATTTTTGTAATATTTGTAATGGTTGTGAATTGTCTAAAGTTTTGTATTTATTTTTTATGTTTCATGTACGGAGAGGGCGGCGCGAAGAACGGAGACAGCATCTTCGCTGCAGGGACCAGAGAGAAAATTGCTGGCCACTATACGTCGCGGGTCGACAGCCAAAGAGCAACAGAAGATCCTGAAACCGAGTTGTTGCGCCATGCTTCTAAAAATTGAAAATTAAGAATTTGTAATGTTTCTACAACAATGACGTCATAGAAAGTTTAATCATGTTATAAATGTTCATTTCTCTCTTGTCAAGGCTCAGGTTCACGTTTATATGTAGGAAGATAATAAACTAGTGGATGCTACAAAAGTTTAAATACGTGTTCCGAGAATTTATTTACGAAGAATTATGTTACGTAATTTATTTGACAGGATTATTAATTTTTGACAGCGTTCATCGCGAGTTTGATTCTTGAAAGTTTATTCAATGTGGTTCTAATATGTATTAAATCAGATCACTTGCATTAATATAATTTCTGAGAAGAAAGAAACGACATCTAAATTGAACTAGTTTGCGCGAACCAATTGGACTGAGTGACGTAATTCTGCGCATACGACTCAAATGATGATGTTTTAATTACAGTTTCGTTCAAGAACCATTCAGAGACAATTTAAAAAGAGTTTAAATAATTTTGAAGTGTGTTGTAACTGACGTAGGTGACGAAGTCAGCACATGGTCATATGTCAAAAGAAAATCATTTATACAAACTTACGTCGTTACACTACATCTGGACCGGGAGTTAGGACTGAAGACCTGTTTAACATACTTTTATCCGTTCTTACGGCGACTTCTTTGTAGTTGTTGTGTATTCTTCATTGTAATCGGTTGCTCACCTAGATAACTTGAACAGTCTTCCATCCTTTTTATGCTCCGTCCCGTGTGTTGTCAGGGATTGTCACGCAGATGTTGAATTTCGTATGGTCTGATGACAGTTTCCGCTATTCTACACACTGAGTTACAGAAACGTGTTTCTTCTTCTTCCTGTGGGGGATCTAAGCCTCCGCTCGTCCTCGCCGTAATATGTCCGCGTACGTTCCAGTTCCGTGGACATTCTTTATCCCTTCATATGCTGCTTTGAATAGCTTGCGGTAGAAGTGCCAAGTGACGAACACTTTCCCAAAAGCCTTTGTTATAACCCTTGTGTGTGACAAACGTAGGAATAAAGCTCATGTCAGGGTACATGTTGCTTGCATTCCGGCTGCATCGTATCTCTTTAAACTTTTACACAGAGGAGTTGCCTTTTAGGAAGGCCTCTCCTTTTGTTATTTCGCAAGCTGATGTACCAGGCACTCACACTCGGTGTTCCTTCCGCTCACGCCTAACCGCTCTCCCTTGTCTCGTCGTCCAGCGGCCGCAGTAATGCTGTACCTTAGCTGCTGACTTAATTTTCAATATGTGACAATCTTACTTTCCTTACATCCTTAGGTTACGCTATCAACTTTACACTATCAGCTTTACAAACATTAAACAAATTTTTTATGTGACCTTACAAAAAGTATAATTATTTATATCAAAAATTAGCTTCCTCCCCTTTTCTTTTTCATTTAAGTTAACTCTACTTTAAGATGAAGGTCATGGTTTCCTCATCTTCATCACGATTGGTATTAAGAGTGAGATTGATGGTGCTGATGGTTAGTATGTTAGTAACGCTTTATTTTCTAACTACAGGTATATTATGTTGTTTTCAAAACTTCGCACATTGACTCCAGCGTCTTTTTCTCTGCAACCTTTTCTTTTGTCTTAAGCTGTAACAGAAGCTGAAAAAAAACTTTTTGTTTATTTTTTGTTATTACCCTTCAAAAACCGTCTCTATTGATCTGTTGTATTGTTTTTAACACCGTACCTATCACTTCTTCGTATTTTTGATTGAAAACTTTTACATTCCTCTCTTCCCTCATTGTACTCTTCCATATAGAAATATTGTCTGTGTGAACTTAACCCCCTACTGTTCTACCTCCTTCCACAAAATAAAGTGTTCCTTGCTTAGCTTAATATTTCAATTTTCTTTTCTAATAGTTACCTCCTAACGACTTATTCTTATTTCCCTCATATTTGTATTTCAGTATCAGATTGTGATACCTTCCACAATTCCTATATGCTTCACATATTCTCCTAAATATCATTTCAATTATTTGTTCACCGTCCTCGACGGAACAAAATTAAAATGGCCTATCTCCTTCCACCCTAACCCTTTCTTTCCTACCTACTTCTTCACTTCTTTTCTCCTACGAAAATCAACTTGCTCCTTCACACTACATCTTTAAGAGAGAATCTAATACTATTTCGTTAAACTATCCACATGCTGATCTCTATTTTTATTCTTACGTTCAACTCTTTCCACAGAACCCATTTCGTTTGCAGAAGAGTTACCTTAGTTGTTCCTTTCCTGTATTTACAACATCATTATTCTCTTACCTTCTTACTAATTAATTCTATTTAATTAATCGGGATAAGTACAAGTTAGAAGTCTTATTTGTGTGCATTTTTGCTCTCTTTCCTACTGTTTTATTTCAGGACATTCAATACAACTAAATTCTCGTGTGGACTCTTTTTTTATTTTGTCTGACCTTTGAATATGTAAAGGAATTTTACTTTCAATGCTGCAACCTTCCTATCATTTGGTGCTAATTTACATAAATGACGATGTAATAATTTAGTTACCGTTGGGATTTCACTTCTAACTTAGGTATCACTATTGGTGTAATCAATGGTGCTTTATCCTCATGGGATACTATTCTACTGGTGTAATCAATGGTGCTTTATTCTCAAGGCATACTATTACTTTCTCTGTTTCGTATAAACGTGCTGCATCTTCTACAGTTTGGTCATCAACATCAATTTTTGTACTACTCTCTGTATTCACTGTTTCTGATTTCTGTTCCTCATCATCGTCGGTCGATTCCCAGTCAATCGAATCCCAGTATGCTGGTGTCTGTATTCGAGCTCCCCTTAAATCTACTCCAAAATCTGGCTTATCGAAACTAAGTTGATTAGACAGTTAACTTCATTGAAACTTTCGCGGGCAAGCGCTCTACCATCTGAGCTACCGAAGCACGACTCACGCCCGGTCTCGCAGGAGAGCTTCTGTAAAATTTGGAAGGTAGGAGACGAGATACTGGCAGAAGTAAGGCTGTGAGACCGGGCGTGAGTCGTGCTTCGGTAGCTCAGATGGTAGAGAGCTTGCCCGCGAAAGGCAAAGGTCCCGAGTTCGAGTCTCGGTCGGGCACACAGTCTTAATCTGCCAGGAAGTTTCATATCAGCGCACACTCCGCTGCAGAGTGAAAATCTCATTCTGGAAACATCCCCCAGGCTGTGGCTAAGCCATGTCTCCGCAATATCCTTTCTTTCAGGAGTGCTAGTCCGGCGAGGTTCGCAGGAGAGCTTCTGTAAAGTTTGGAAGGTAGGAGACGAGATACTGGCAGAAGTAAGGCTGTGAGACCGGGCGTGAGTCGTGCTTCGGTAGCTCAGATGGTAGAGAGCTTGCCCGCGAAAGGCAAAGGTCCCGAGTTCGAGTCTCGGTCGGGCACACAGTCTTAATCTGCCAGGAAGTTTCATATCAGCGCACACTCCGCTGCAGAGTGAAAATCTCATTCTGGAAACATCCCCCAGGCTGTGGCTAAGCCATGTCTCCGCAATATCCTTTCTTTCAGGAGTGCTAGTCCGGCGAGGTTCGCAGGAGAGCTTCTGTAAAGTTTGGAAGGTAGGAGACGAGATACTGGCAGAAGTAAGGCTGTGAGACCGGGCGTGAGTCGTGCTTCGGTAGCTCAGATGGTAGAGAGCTTGCCCGCGAAAGGCAAAGGTCCCGAGTTCGAGTCTCGGTCGGGCACACAGTCTTAATCTGCCAGGAAGTTTCATATCAGCGCACACTTCGCTGCAGAGTGAAAAACTCATTCTGGAAACATCCCCCAGGCTGTGGCTAAGCCATGTCTCCGCAATATCCTTTCTTTCAGGAGTGCTAGTCCGGCGAGGTTCGCAGGAGAGCTTCTGTAAAGTTTGGAAGGTAGGAGACGAGATACTGGCAGAAGTAAGGCTGTGAGACCGGGCGTCAGTCGTGCTTCGGTAGCTCAGGTGGTAGAGCGCTTGCCCGCGAAAGGCAAAGGTCCCGAGTTCGAGTCTCGGTCGGGCACACAGTTTTAATCTGCGAGGAAGTTTCATATCAGCACACACTCCGCTGCAGAGTGAAAATATCATTCAGTTAACTTCATTGTTCGATCGAATTACTTGTGACTGGTCTTCGTACCGCTCCTCTCGTCAATTTTGTCTTTTACCTGCGTTTGGTGGCCTCACCTCGGCTTCTTCTATCGGTACATTTTGCACGTGTTGCCCCACTGAAGTTTGATTTTCCCAAACTTCCTGCTTTCTGGCCATTCCACTTCCACCTGAATAACATGGATTTTGCTGCTGAAAACCTCCAAACCTTCCGCCTTTGTTTGCATGGGGATTGTATCGCGGATCGTAGTTACCACCGTAGTTTCTAGGGCCAAATCAGCCTTTGTAATTCCGCGGTCCCCGAAAACCATAATTGTTATTTTCCCTCTGTGCGTTACCAAAACCATAGTTATTATTGTTCTCCCATGGGCGTCTACCATTCCTTCCAAAACCATTACTTTTTCCTCCGTCATTATTACCGCTGGAGTTATTAAAACATGATCGTTTGCTGTTATTCCCCTATTATTGTCTTCTCCAGTTGTACGTTGTGTCCTTGCGTCATCTTCAATGAATATGAATTCAAGTACTCTAAACACTCCTTTAAATGCTTGTATGTTATCTCCTGGCCTACCAACCAACGACTGCTGATAACGTAACGGTAATTTCATTGTGCACATCCGTATCAGTTATCCATCACTGTATGGATTATCGAAACACTGATTTTTCTTTTCCATATTTTCGAAAAATCTAACGTATTTCTTTTCTCCGGAATTTTCGAACAACACTTTCGGTAACAGCTCATACTTTATTCTGTTTTGTGTGTCTGTGGACCAGTACCGCTCCAAGAATGCAATTTTAAATCGTTCATATGAGTGACAGTTCGCCCCTACTGTATGCATGGTTTCCGCTATTGCTCCGTCCACATGCCCACAAATATGGCTAAATGGCCAGTGCTTTGGTAAACCGATCTGAAATTGATTTATGAATGTGCGTGGATGTAAGCCGTTCGCGCTTTCTTTGTAATTATGAAATTTTCTGACTGTCAAAAAGTTATCAATATCAAATTTTTCTCTTCCACCATACGGCGTTTGTGTTTTCACAACATTACCCGCTCCCTTTACTTCTGTCATATTTTATTCTACTCGTTCTACCGCATTTGGGTCTTGAACTGACATATCTATGTCCCATTTAGCACCGTATCTACGCAGTGGTGTGCGGTTGTCTACACCGTACCGTTCCTCGTGTATCGGATTGAAAGATTCGTTTACATTTACCGTTTCTGGTTCCGTGTTTTGCCTTTCTATTAGATTTACATTGACTTGACGTCTGTAACCTGTTGTGCTGTAACTCAAAAAAAATGGTGGGATTGTTACATGTGTCGCCGCAAATTATTCCGCTCTCGCGTCACCCGCGTACTTTCGGAGAGTCGGCTGCCGCTCTGCTGGAATGCGCGCGTCTATCGTTTTTCACCCCCTTGTCTGATGTGACCGCACATCACCTACTTCGCTCCCCTGTGTCAACTCTTCCTTTCCTATTTGTTTTTGTTTCGCTTCGGTTATTACTGACGCAACCTCTTGTTAATAAACGACTGGAATTTCACGACGTTTTTGTGTTAGCGCTACTGCCATGGAAGATTGCACAACTGACTTTTTCTTTCTGAATTACTGTCTATTACTATATCGGACGATACTACCGACTCCGCCACCTCGCTACTACTTTCTGTACGACCCTCGATACACTGTTTCAAATCTGTGCGATGGTCTTCAAACTGTTTCTGATTTTTCGAGTCTATGTTTTCTATGCTTGTGTCGAATCATTTCAATGCGGCTCGCATGGCACGTTTTCTGACATTGAGCTCCTCCACGATTTGTTGCGCCTAACCAGACGTCTTACGTGCTAACTTATCCACTCTTTGAATAACGTTAGACACTGCGTCCTGCACCTCGTCAACGTCAGAAGGCTTCAAATGGTTCAAATGACTGGGCACTATAGGACGTAACATCTGAGGTCATCAGTCCCCTAGAACGTAGAACTACTTAAACCTAAGTAACTTAAGGACATCACACACATCCATGCCCGAGGCAGGATTCGAACCTGCGATCGTAGCGGTCACGCGGTTCCAGAATGAAGCGCCTAGAAGCGCACGGCTACAACCGGCCGGCTCAGAAGACTTCTTTTTCTGGTTATCCATTAACGCTTGTATCAGCTCGCACGAGTCTCTCTCCTCTCTCCGGATTTCAGTAAACTATTCACTGACTTCTGTTTGTGTTTTTGCTGATCTTCGCGGACTTTTTCAAACCCCGCGAAAGTTTCAAATTGGAGACTACTTGTTTCTGTTTATAGCTTTACCGTTTCGGTCTTTAAATCTTATAACCTCGCATTTGTTTAAGTTTTTAAATTCTTTAACCCTGTATTTGTTTCAAGTCTCAAATCTGCTAACCCTGCACTTGTCTGTTTTACGACCATAGGGAGTTGCTTCAATAATGCAAACACATCTGACTTTTCACCATCGTCACCTGTCACTATTTTATGAAAATTTTGCCGTTCGGGTCTTTCACGTGGCGTTTCACCGACTTCCGTGCACAGTGCGGACGCACTTACACACATTCCTTCTGTTGGAAACTGTCCCGTTTGGTTCACAATTACTATTTTTAAAATGATGCCTGCCCTCCTCATCCTCTCCAGTCATCCAAGGTAGGTTTTCGGTGACCATTTTAGTTTAATCTTTCAGTAGATGTCATATTCGGATGATCATGTACTTCAACAATACGTACAGTGTGTTCGGAATTTGGTAATTGTTCCCTTAGCGACTTTATTGCTCCGTTACCAAGTGGTATCGGTCCATGTGGTTGTAGTACTTGTTGAGTTACATTTGCATCTACCCATTTAACTTCAGGTGTCGAAGGGTCTTTCCAAGGCTGTATACTATCAGGATTGTCTTCTGAGTATATATCACATGCGCGTGAATTACCATACTGATTATTCGACCCATTATATCTGCGTTTACGATCCGTTCTTCCTGTACTAATCTGATTCATCTGATTACTATTGTTTCCATAGGTTTCTTTATTATAATAAGTGTTACGTTTATACTGATCATTATTATATGCTTTACTATAGCCATAAGGTGTCGCTTGCCCTCCCTCGTGTAGTATAGGTTTAGGATTTCTATCTCGGTTGTCATTATTGTTAGTATTATTACGTTGTGAGGTTGACATTTGGTTATTGTTCCATACTCTGGCATCTTCTAGTATCATATCGATCGAACTGACTACCGATAAAAACTGTTCTACGCCACAGTCAGGTACAATTATGAGTTTCTTATGTATATGAATAGGTAATCTTCCTTTCAAACTACGTATCACTTCCCTATGGGAATTAGGATCTGTCCCGTACCTCGTTTTATTAATGTGTTTCTCGAAATACTGTCTTACTAAATCTCGTTTACTATTATAATATTCCGGTTATACACCTCCTTTCGTAGTCTCTCTTGTGTCCTAGCCGACCAGTTTTTCGCCAAGAAAAGTTGTTAATATTCCGCGCATGTATTACAATTCTCACTCGCTTCTGTAGCCCACAGTGATGCTTCACCTGTGATCTTGGACACAATAAGTTGAAGTCCTTCATGTTCAGTTGTTGCTGAAAATTTTTGGATGGTTGTGATATTTTTCAGTCGAAAAGGTAGGAAACTGTCCGCTTTTGAATATATTTGTTTCAACCATTAAACACTACAGGTACCCTCCTTGAACAAAACTGTCATTTTCATTGCCATAACAGTCACAAAATTTGTTGTATTTATTTTACTTCACTACAGGGTTTGTCATTCATAAGCCTATCTTCGGAATAATTGTCTTTAGTCAATACATTTCGTGAAGATTTACGTTCTAATTCTGACAGTTTACAATTTGTTTCGCTTTGCCACTTAGGTAATTCTTCAATAACTTTATCTTTAATAACCTACCTGCAACTCACTAGTAAATAACGTGATAGGTTCATCATTTTCAATCTTTTTTTTGTTCTTAACTACCTCTGCTTGAATTAAGTTGAGAGTGGCATTTACATTCTCTTCGATTTCCTTATTTTTAACTTCTATCCACTCAGAAAGATCGCCACCTAATTTTGTAGTTTGGTCCTTTAAATATTTATCTGTGCTATTGCAAGCATTCATTTCGAATTCTGACACCTTTTTAAACAGATGCTCAATTTTCACATTAGCCTTCAAGTAACTACTTGCGAAGCTAGAAATTTTATCTAACAAATCACTACGCACCTTTGAAATAGCTTCATCCTTATTCTCCATCTCATTAATTTTACCCATAAATTCAGTGTTTAGGTTAGTCATGTCCAAGGAAACATTTACTTCTAATTCACTAAATTTAGTATTTAATCGTTCTTCCCACTCTACTTTTAAGTTATCGATTTTCTCATTTGATTATCTATCATCATCTTTGATTCGAACTGGTTGTCAAATTTTTCATTTAGTGAACCCATATTTTCTTGGAGCAAACTTATTTTAGTGTTAAATTTTTCAGTTTGGGAATCAAATTTAGTATCAAATGTATAATTCAAACGTCGTATATTCTCAGATAACTGACGTTGCACACTCGCCATGAATCTAATAATAACGTCATCCTAAAGCTGTGTAATATTTGATGTAGGATTCACACTTTCCTGTGTAACTG
The DNA here is from genome assembly GCF_023898315.1 of Schistocerca nitens. NCBI lineage: Eukaryota > Metazoa > Arthropoda > Insecta > Orthoptera > Acrididae > Schistocerca > Schistocerca nitens. The sequence goes on from NC_064614.1 coordinate 1,250,909,796, forward strand.
TGGCACTTCAAGAGTCCTGTATATTACTATTTCTACCTATGCTCGGGTCGGATTCTCCTGTCACCTCCACACCAATGTTACTATCGCTTAAATTACGTGATTGCTGTCCTACATTCATTACATTTGGAACTCCTTCACCACTATTCTTCTCACTTACATTACGCAACTGGTGGTCCATAATTGGTTCCCTTGTTACCTCCTCATGGGGATTATATCCATCTTCAGAACCCTCACCTGTCACTTCTAAACTCTGGGTTGCACTATCCCTGCTCGGGTATGCATTTTCCTGATATACGTAGTTCAAATCTCAATTCCACAACACACAAGTATATGTCTATTCACAACATATACAAACACACGCACTCTGTTCCAAGACGATGGTCTATGATAAAATCAAATGAACTTTCACCAACTGTAACACTGTTTTCATGCTATGTCTATCCTACTCATACCTGCGAGTATCTCACGTTAGCTGAGAGTACTTATCCTTTTCCCACGGCGACTGGTGGTCCATAATTGGTTCCCTAGTTACCTCCTCATGCGGATTATATCCACCTTCGGAACCCTCACCTGTCACTTCCAAACTCTGTGTTGCGCTATCCTTGCTCGGGTATGCATTATCCTGACATACAAATAGTTCAAATCTCAATTCCACAACACACAAATATATGTGTATTCACAACATATACAAACAGACGCACTCTGTTCCAAGACGATGGTCTATGATAAAATCAAATGTACTTTCACCAACTGTAACACTGTTTTCATGCTATGTCTATCCTATTCATACCTGCGAGTATCTCACGTTAGCTGTGAGTACTTATCCTTTTCCCACAGGTCGACGTTCGTGCCTTAGGCATGAAATTGTTGATAAATAATTTTCAAGCCCCAAGTTGGGGCGCCAAATATTTGCCAATGCCTCTTCTTTCGTCTTGTTTGTCCCGGCTTCCTGAGATCTCTTGGTGAAGACACACGGTAAATATAACAAGTTCCGTAGTGGTACAATGAAATTATGCAAAAGTTAGTAAACTCATTGTCTGTTATGGAAAAGCAAAGAAACTCTCTCAAACTCTCACGCATCGTCAAACTTCGTGTAGCATTTTATGTGTGTAATGGACTTTTCTGTTCCGCGAAACGTTTCAATGAATTCATTACAGCGTTGCTTGGCAACGTGATCAACAACGTCACACGTGTCTCTATTAAAACTTGAGCCGTGGTGGGACTGGCGCCAGTAGTATCTCTGACATGAGTACAGAGGTTTGTCCTTGGGCTTGGGCCTGCTCGAGAAAGGAGGGAGGGCCGACCGCGAGTAGGGAGAACAGAACGCGGCGGTGCGGGAGTCGACGATTGGCTGACAGACAGAAGCGAAGATGGCATGCCTGAGGCTGGGGCAGCTGTCACGTGGTTGTACTGGAGTTGGCCCGAGCCGTGCATTCTCCGGCAACCTCGTGAGCTGTGGGTGTGCCTGCTTCGTGGAGGGAAACGCTATTATGGTCTTGCGAAGTGATGGTCTGGCATATTCGCAAAATCGCCTCAGCATCAAGACATCCAGTTAAGTGCGCTAATTACTAAGAGCGCTTAGTTAACTGTAATAGTGATCGCTCTTGGTACAGTAAGATGTTGCACGACGTGCGATGTGGTGCTTGTTCGATTTCATTTGAGGCCTCCTCCTACGCGTGTGCTCTGCTTCCCCGTAATATTGTTGTATTTGCAGATGTGTGTCATTAAATTCCAGTGGGTGCCGGTTCTCGTGAGCCAGCTCATTTCCCGCTCTTAGTGTTTATTTATCAAGCACCGTTTCACTTAAAGGAAGCACTTCCTAATGAAGTTAGTTGTTGTTTAGCCTCGACTTTCCACAGTGCATTTGCTGATCAATCTTAAATGTTAGGTTAAGAAAAGATTTTCTGTCTTCTGTTGTCGGGTGTGGTCCGTGTTTCAGTGAGCTGAGGCAGCGGACAATCTAAGCGCAGGGCTTTCCTTAGATTACAAGTTTGTCTTGCGGGCGGTGGTCTTCGCCTGAGCTCCGGTGTTTCTCTTTGGTAGCGTGTGCTTGCTTCACATTTTGATGGTCTACGCGACGTGGGGTTGCAAACGGAGCCACGTCTTGATTCGAAGTTAAGTATTACTTCTCTCAGTCAGTCCCACTGTTCGTGGTTAAGCTTCGGCCTTACAAAGTTGGACCTTGCTTCTGTTATTAGATATTTATCATTGTACAAGGTTGTAACTTTCTATCCCCTAAAAATCCATCTTACAAGTCAATGGGCATTTTAATAATTTCTTCATTCGCTCTGAAAGATTGCCGAAGTTAACTTTAATAAATACGTTTTAAGCTTTCGCGTTGAAGTTGAGGATGTGTGTCAACTGTTATTTTACATGTAATGTTAAAGTTTGAAATGGAAATGGTCTTAACTAATGTGTCTTAACTAGAGTTGTTTGTTAAAGTTATTTACTAAGTTGCTTATTATTTATGCAATGAATGTCTCTTAAATAATCTTGCCCGAGTGGAGCCTGCTAAATTGTACCTGATATAGCTTTGAGTAGTTAATAACCCTATTGGAATTGACGTGTTCACTTTTTTTGGCAGTCCTTCCACCCCCTTTAGATTTAAAAGTTAAACAAAACAGCTATTAAGTAAAACTGTTGCAAGCCTTTCGAAACTGATTCTCGGTATTTTAAATAACTTTCGTTTGGTTTTTGTCCAAATCGGCACTTTTTTCAAAATTAATATCAGCTTCGTGGATTAAATCCAACCGTATTTGTAACTATTGTCCACGATTTACTGTACAGCCCGATCTCGCAGTGGCACGTAACTTATTTCAAATCTAGTGTGCAGTTCTCAGTATTTCCCTGATGGGCTAAACAACTTTTTCACAATGGCGTGATCTCACGTAAAAATCTAACTGGAACTGGATTTATCTCCATCCGATTCGAAACCATAAAATATAATTCACCGCACCGGCAAGCGAACTATACACGCGCACTTCAGCACTCAAAGTGCAGTCGTCGTCTCGAAGTAAAAGCTGCACACAAATTCACTCTCCTTTTCATGCATAGAAAAACCAAAACACCTTTATATTAAATATTTCCCATTCTGAATAGACTTCTAGAGTTTATATTTCATAATCAATAAAATTTTATTGCCTGAGAGAAACTATTAATTTGCCAAAGCGGATTTAGATCACAATTAATTCTTGTCTGGACGATGATGTCATAAATCGACACTTGCTTGAAATGAACGCAATACATTTACTAAAAGTGCATTCCGTAAAGTAATGTACAGATTGTTTACAACAAATTTGATACCCCTTGTATCGTTACAGCGCCAAAGCCAATGCTGATGAAATGGATAATAATTCGCAAACATCGTGACGAGATATTACACACGAGTAATTAACAAATACACAAAAACAATACAGTATCTTACATAAATTATGAGTAGTTCCTTCTGTCGGCCACGTAATAAATTTTCAACTTAAGCAGCTTGCAGTTAGTAATTGTAGTTGCCCAGTCATCTGTTGGACCACATACTGATTTCTGGGTGTCTAAAAGTTGGACTTCTCTTTCAGATTTCCACGAAACTGGTAATTATTGCTCGCTTTCCTATATCAGTTTCTCGCAAGGTTCAGCCTGTTTTCCTCCAAAATTGATTACTCACACATTCGACGCGCAGTTACAGCGTCCTGAACATCGTAGATCTATCCATTAAAGGTTAAGTTTCTTTTCCTTCTCTTACGAAGGGTTCAGTTATTCCAGACACTTCGTGTAACCTAACCACTACCTATTCCTTAAATTTCTTGGAAGGCTCATAACGCCCCAGTTAACAATCTAGAAATCGCTTTCAGTTCATCCTATTAAAAGTCAATGGAAATTTGAGTGTCATGTGCTACTGAGGAAAATGAAACGAAGCCCATCAATGTAGGTGGAAAGAAGCGATTGGCACTTCTTGGAAGAGATAATAACGGGAACCTAGGGTAGGTCGCAGTCGACGGCTCTAAATATACTTGTTCAGTAGTTGCGAGCTGGCCGTGTCAGATTTTTCGTGACCAACAAGGAATACAGAAATTCTACCAGTTATAGCGACTCAGTTTATCACATCCTGGGCATCGTCCTTGTAAGCAGTCCATTACCTACAGAGTATCAGTTTAAGAGATGTGTTCACACCGATGTACCATCTGCTTCCACAAGTCAGTGTCGTCATTAGTCTCCTTTCCAAGAAACGTTTAATATACGTTTTCCAAGTTGGCTGCCCTATTATAAGATGCACTTTGCGACTCTCTTATGTTTCCTTTGTACATCTTTGGTCTTCGAGCGTTGTTGTGTTTTTCTGTACTTGGAACGGCTGTAGTTTTGTTATTTTCCAAAGTTATCATAGCTGTAATTTGTTTTCATGATGCGACAGCAGGCGTGAAGTTCTAGAAGTGCTAAGAATATATTCAGTGCTTCATATGACACATTCACTGTTGGTAACTGATTCCATGAGACTGGCCTAATCAGAAAACTGGGTCCTGAGTCAACTGAAGATGCCAGAATAACAAGGAGAAAAAAGAAAAGGAAGAGAGAAGATGAGGAACAAGTAAACCACGACGATTGTGCAACCGGAACGTATTAGGAACAACAGAGGTGACTCACTTATAACTTTGAACTGAATTTCCTGAGAACTAAATTTTTCTGGGGTATTTATTTCACACATAAAAAAACAATTTGAGGTACAGGTCTGAAATTTTTTGGGATGTTTCAGGATAGTATATGCAGAAAAGTGGACTGCAAGCATTAACGTGCTATCACAAAAAGGAAAGTATATAATGATTAATTATAAAAGTAACCATAATTTTGATTAAATCATGTAAAAAGTTCTAGAATAAAAATTTATGGCTAAAATGACATGATTTTGGTATACATTTTAGCTGGACATGTTGTTATTTTATACTTGAAGTTTCAAGCATCTAAGTAAGATAATTAGTCAGTGCATAGATGCCAAGTGTGGATTGATAAATGAAAAAGTGATTTACTATCGTAAAAGGTGTAATAAAGTCAGTGTGACAGCTAATATCATTAACTGTGTATCAAAATACTCAGCAAGAAACAGTTATGACCTCCTGAAATTTTCATTCTACTGAGAGCTGACACTTTTTAGATAGAGACGTGTAAACTTTATGAACATTGTTAGTATTTTTCAAGGCTTTCACAATCAAGTTACCTCAAAGTCACTCAGCATTAGTTCAAGATATTATGGGTCCAGAGCGTCTAAGATCTCACCCTACAGCAGGGAAACAATGCAGATTGTTTCACAGAGGTCCATCAGATTCCACATAAATTAAGACAGAAACAGGGTCATGGTTTCTAACACTTTTCACAATGTGCAAGACGGTTGGTAATATCAAAATATTTTTCCTTCGGTACTGTAATAGAATTTATAGAGTGAGGTTAGTCTAGCTGTTCATTTTATTGGTCGGTACACTAGTATCATTCCCAGTGTAGCGTGCCGTGAAATACAGTCACACAGAATCCTTTTGGTATGGATGACTTTTGGTTACCAAGATTCTACCTTAACAACGGTAAAATCTTCGTTTCCTAAAGAGTAAAGTGCATAAACTTCTTCACCTCGAGGCTATAAGTCCTGTAGGTGCTCTCAAATATGAACATATCAATTATTAACAACATCTGAGTTGCAGCTGAAGCTGCTGTAAAGCGCAAAGTTATTTGTGAATTGTTATACAGTTATAAAATTTAATAGTTTTCAGTGGTGTCTCGTGATGTTTGTGGCGAAATAATGATTTAATGAACTTTTGGGAACATTCACTCATTGCATTTTTTAGTTTTCTGTGCGATGAAGTTGTTTAGTAAATTTCGTCCTTTAGTTTCCAGCTGACATTACCTATTGTTTGTAGTGAAATGTTTCATAAAATTTTCATTCAGTGATTTAACTTAGTTGAGTGTTCCAGTGGTCGCTCCAATTTTTGGTTTTAGATAGAAATTTTGAGAAGTTTTGTTGGCATTTATGTTAGCTGTTGTTCGATAGTATTAATGCAAATAGTTGCTTTCGTAGTAGACAGAGAATTTCGAGACCGCTATTGTAGTTCTAGAAACAGTTCTACAGGTGTAACTGAACTTAAGTAACGTAGAAATATATTTTTTCTGTAATTGTAAAATTTTACCATGAGTGAGAAGTGAGTGCTCTGTCGTAGGTTTGTGAGTAGTGGGCTACGGAGTGGCATTTGTTCAAAGTACTCGTATTTTCATTGGGGGGAATGCAGTAGGGAAGCCAGTTGGCATTTTAGCGAGATCCTCTCCTGGGAATGCAGAACCTCTAGTAGAAATAAGTTGATAGATGAGCAGTAGCGTAAGATATACGCCCTTCAGGTGCAGTTAAAACACTCAAAGGAGGAACTGGATTGGTTGATGAGGGTGAAGAGTGGTGGGGAATGGGAACTGGCAGTTGGCAAGAAGGCAGCTAGGGAGAGGAAGTATTCAGACAGTTAATCTTTGTGTATATGCAATAGATTTGACCAACTGTATGAGTTGAGTGGAGAGAAGCCTCTTGTTGCTGTAGGTGTAGAGCACGTGCAGCAGTCCTCAGCAGTTAGAGAGCCTAGGTCAGTTACAAAGTCTAACACAAAGAAGAAGTTTCTGCTACTAGGTAGTTTGCACGGTAGAGGTGTGGGCCAGCAGTTGCAGGAAATGTTGGGGAGTGAGTACCAGGTCACCAGCATTGTGAAGCCTAGTGCAGGGCTGGCTCAGGTAACTGACAGCATAGGGGAGTTATGTAGGAATTTTATGAAGGACGATCAGCTAGTGATAGGGGGTGGAGCAGCGAACAGTCTTCACAGGGGCAGGGAACATGATGTAGGTGGTGACCTGGTAAAGATAGCTACTCAAACTGGTGGCACTAATGTGCATTTCGTGCAACTGTTTCAGCGTCATGATCTTAATTTGTCTGTTAGCCTCGTTAACATATGGCTGGAAGGCACTGATGGCAGGGGGCATGGGTCACATTTCAGTAGTGCCAGTTGAGTCTTAGATCGGCTTTCAGTAAGCATGGCCCGTAGCTAAATGAGTATGGGAAGGGGAGTCTGGCAAAGCTTACAGGTAACAGTGTAATGGGTGGTGGTGGGATTAATCATGGAAGAATTCCTGTAGTAGTCGGTGTTAGAGCTGAACCTTTTGTGGATTGAAGTCAGCTGATAGGTATACCTGCTTAAAGGAAGTGCCTATAACTAAAGGCTCACCTTCAGAGGACGTCGTGTTTCCAAGTAGAGAAGGAATTAACATATTTCATCAAAATATGAGAGGTATTAGAGATAAAGTTAGTTAACTGCTTCATTCTGAAATTATTGGTATATCGGAGCACCAGTTAAATAATTTGACAATTCAGAGTTTTCCTTTACCAGGATTCAGATTAGCTGGTGGTTTTCCAAGGAGCTCCTTGCAGAGTGGTGGAGTGGCCATGTATGTGAAAGACGAGTTTCCATTTGAGTTCATAGACGTATCACGGCACTGCACAGAACGGATATTTGAATGTTATGCAGGGGCAGTTGAATTTAGTGAACTAAACATCTAATTGTTGTAGTTTATACGCCCCTAACTCTGACTTCAGAACATCTCTGCTCAAGCTAGAGAGGGTTCTTGATTCCCTTTATATGAGGTACCAGAAATATGTGGTGACTTCAGTATAAATTTTGTATATGATGGTGCAAGAAAAAGGATGTTGGTAGATGTCTGAAATTCATATGATCTGATGCAGAGTGGGTTTCTTCCACCTAGTGTACATGGGAACAGTGACACAGCCATAGACAATATTTTTGTTCATTCTTCATTAATAGATGGGCATTCTGTTAGTAAATGGGTGAATGGCCTTTCAGACCATGATGCACAATTTTTAGCACTAAAATGCTTTTGTACTCAAACAAATGTCACATATAATTACTTAATCCAACAGCAATAGAGAGTTTTTTAAACCACGTCAAGGATGAAGAGAGGCAGTGTCAATAACATATATGACAAATATAATGCTTTCTTTAACACATTAATCATGCTATTTGAGAGTTGCTTTCCATACGAACGTTCTAAGCAGGGTACTAGCATTAAAAGGCAGCCCAGGTGCCTGACAAGTGGGATAATGATAGCATGTAGAACAAAGCCGGAATTATATCGAAATGTTAGAAGTAGTCACAATCAAGCTACAGTAGCCCATTACAAACGAAACTTTAAGGTGCTTATAAGTGTTATTAGGAAGGGAAAGAGTATATGGTATGCAAATAGAATAGCTAACCTCACAGAATAAAATTAAAACCATATGGTCAGTAATGAAGGAAGCGTCTGGTCAGCAGCACAATGTCGATGATATAATGTCACTTCGTGGTAAAAATATTAGTGTAACTGATAAATAAAATTTATGTACAGTATTCAACAATCATTTTCTGAGCATTGACGGTGAATTAAATAACAATTTAGTTCCTACAGTGAATCATATGACTCTCTTGGCAAATGAGTTTCCGAAATTGATTTCTGAAATACTTCTCTGTGAGACTGAATCCATAATTAAATTACTGACGACTAAGGACTCTCATGAATATGATGGAGTGCCTAGCAGAATATTAAAGTACTGTGCTGCACATTTTAGCCCTGTATTTAGCAAAATTTGTAATTTTTCGTTTAGGAATTGTCAGATACCTGAACGATTAAAATACTCAGTAGTAAAGCCGCATTATAAAAGGGAGAAAGGGATAATGTAGACGATTTTAGACCTATTTCTATCGCATCAATATTTGCTAAAGTTATTGAAAACACTGTGTATGTGACGATAATTGATAATTTTCCATCACGCGATTTCCGTCGAATGTACAGTTCGGCTTTGGCAGTCGTTTAACAACTGAAAATTCTACATTCTCTTTTCTCTGTGAGGTACTGGATGGGTAAAACAAAAGGTTTCGAACGCTAGGCCTATCTTTGATTTAACTAAGGCGTTTGATCGTGTTGTTCACAAAATATTGCTCCAGACGTTGGACCATTACAGAATACGGGGAGTAACTAACCTCTGACTTTAGAAACAGACCGGAAAAGATCATTATTCACAGTTTTGAGAATGGCTCTGATGTGGAACCTGAATGGGCACAGTCAAGTGGGGGGTGTCCCAGGGATCAGTGTTGGAGCCACTCCTGTTCCTTATTCATATAAATGATATACCCTCTAGTATTAATGGTAACTAAAATATTTCTGTGTGGTGATGACACTGGCTTGGTAGTAAAGGATGTTGCATGCAACATTGGCTCGTTTTCAAACAGTTCATGACCTATGTTCATGGCTTGTAGAAAATAAACTATCCTTGAATCACAGTAATACTCAGTTTTTACCATTTCTGACAGACAATCCAATTAAACCTTACATTTTAATTCCACGGAATGGGCATATGATTAGTGATACTGAACAGTTCAGATTTCTAGGTGTTCAGATAGTTAGTAAGCTGTTGCGGAAAGCCCACATTCAGGATTTTATTCAAAGAGTTACTGCTCTCATTTTTACTAGTCGAAAGGTATCTGAAGTGAGTGATCGTTCGACACGAAAATTATTCTACTTTGCTCATTTTCATTCGCTTTTGTCGTATAGCATTATACACTCCTGGAAATGGAAAAAAGAACACATTGACACCGGTGTGTCAGACCCACCATACTTGCTCCGGACACTGCGAGAGGGCTGTACAAGCAATGATCACACGCACGGCACAGCGGACACACCAGGAACCGCGGTGTTGGCCGTCGAATGGCGCTAGCTGCGCAGCATTTGTGCACCGCCGCCGTCAGTGTCAGCCAGTTTGCCGTGGCATACGGAGCTCCATCGCAGTCTTTAACACTGGTAGCATGCCGCGACAGCGTGGACGTGAACCGTATGTGCAGTTGACGGACTCTGAGCGAGGGCGTATAGTGGGCATGCGGGAGGCCGGGTGGACGTACCGCCGAATTGCTCAACACGTGGTGCGTGAGGTCTCCACAGTACATCGATGTTGTCGCCAGTGGTCGGCGGAAGGTGCACGTGCCCGTCGACCTGGGAACGGACTGCAGCGACGCACGGATGCACGCCAAGACCGTAGGATCCTACACAGTGCCGTAGGGGACCGCACCGCCACTTCCCAGCAAATTAGGGACACTGTTGCTCCTGGGGTATCGGCGAGGACCATTCGCAACCGTCTCCATGAAGCTGGGCTACGGTCCCGCACACCGTTAGGCCGTCTTCCGCTCACGCCCCAACATCGTGCAGCCCGCCTCCAGTGGTGTCGCGACAGGCGTGAATGGAGGGACGAATGGAGACGTGTCGTCTTCAGCGATGAGAGTCGCTTCTGCCTTGGTGCCAATGATGGTCGTATGCGTGTTTGGCGCCGTGCAGGTGAGCGCCACAATCAGGACTGCATACGACCACGGCACACAGGGCCAACACCCGGCATCATGGTTTGGGGAGCGATCTCCTACACTGGCCGTACACCACTGGTGATCGTCGAGGGGCCACTGAATAGTGCACGGTACATCCAGACCGTCATCGAACCCATCGTTCTACCATTCCTAGACCGGCAAGGGAACTTGCTGTTCCAACAGGACATGCACGTCCGCACGTATCCCGTGCCACCCAACGTGCTCTAGAAGGTGTAAGTCAACTACCCTGGCCAGCAAGATCTCCGGATCTGTCCCCCATTGAGCATGTTTGGGACTGGATGAAGCGTCGTCTCACGCGGTCTGCACGTCCAGCACGAACGCTGGTCCAACTGAGGCGCCAGGTGGAAATGGCATGGCAAGCCGTTCCACAGGATTACATCCAGCATCTCTACCATCGTCTCCATGGGAGAATAGCAGCCTGCATTGCTGCGAAAGGTGGATATACACTGTACTAGTGCCGACATTGTGCATGCTCTGTTGCCTGTGTCTATGTGCCTGTGGTTCTGTCAGTGTGATCATGTGATGTATCTGACCCCAGGAATGTGTCAATAAAGTTTCCCCTTCCTGGGACAATGAATTCACGGTGTTCTTATTTCAATTTCCAGGAGTGTAATTTGGGGTAATTCTTCCCATTCTAAAAGGATATTTCTGGCTCAGAAACGGACGGTTCGGCCAATAAGTGGTGCGAGTTCACGAACCTCTTGTCGACCTCTGTTCACTAATCTGGCTCTTTTAACATCGGAATCTCCATATGTATATTCCTTATTATCGTTTGTTGTTACCAATATTGGTTTATTGCCAAGAATAAGCCCCTTTCACTCCGTCAACACTCGGCCGAACCAAAACTGCACTTGGATTGGACTTCTTTAACTCGTGCGCAAAAGTGTGTGCAGTATACTGCTGCATCCATTTTCAATAAGCTGCCCCTCGAATTCGAAAATCTTAGCAGAAATTCACGCGCTTTCAAATCGAAACTGAAGAGTTTCCTCATGGGTCACTTCTTTCATTCTGTAGAGGAATTCCGTGAAAAATTAAGCTGATTCTTGTTGTATTGTTGATTGCGTTTATTTATACTTATGGGCTGACTTCTTTCGGGTTCATAAACTTTACATTTTTATCTGTTACACCTCCATGTTTTAATTTCATGTACTGACACGTTCCATGAATTTGGTGATTTTCTCTTGAAATTAGTCCTACGGAACTTGGCGTGTAAATAAATAAATAAATTAGCGTCGACTTCAATCGCTCTTCCTGTGTTCATGCTTTGTTTGAATGTGCTTCAAGCTGTGGTTTCTTGTTGTGTGACTGGCGATGTGAAGTTCAGTCTGATAATCGAATTTATGGCTACAGAGGCGTTGTTGGAACTTGACAGTAGTATTGGGTATAGCACAGTGCTTTACCTCGGAACACTTCTTAGTCTTTTGCCTTTAGCCAGCCCCATAATATATGTTTACTAATTTTCTTATTCCGTTTTGAAATGATAGCTTCCACTTCATGTGCCCTGCAGTCTTTTCCGAAATTACAAATATTACTCCATAAGATTAAGGCCCGTCTGGTGGTGAAAAGACTTATCCAAGTACAACGTAGTCATATGCATAAAAAAATATTCTATTCAATTTTAAAATAATTTCAACCGAGAAAATTTCGTCAGTATTGTGTTTAATGTTCTATGTTTTACGTTGTTACTCTATTCTGCATCAGTGATCAGTAATTGAAATCAAATTAAGTAGTATTAATATGAAAAACCAGTTTCAAAATGTATATATTTCGAAATAGTAGCTATAGGGAACCAACACAAATTTCCATTTTCAGCATAGGTGGAGGTGTTAAGACATTTAAGAAAATCAGTTCCTTTTCCAATATCAAGTGTTCCATGGTTGGAAACCTTCTTCTGTTTCAAGGTACCTCTATAAAATTGTAACTGAAGAACTGATGGCAGTGTGTGAGTCGTTCCCTGGGTAGGTCAATCTGCAAAAGCATTGCCGCCGGAATACAAGGTCCCGGGATCGAATGTCTCTGCAGCACACAATCCTAATCAATGAGACTACTACGAAAGAGCGCACAGTTTACTGCAGATTGAAAGATTCATTCTGAAATTACCATACAGGCAATGAATTTTTGTCTGTGTTTGGGAACGAAGATTTACGTTCTGAGTGGACGGCGACAACAACTTTCATAAACTGTATTTCCTACATTCTCAAAGCCGATGTTTCGTTGTAGAACGACAGGGAGAACATTGTGCATACTATGCCGCCAAGAGATTTCTATGACTTATGTGTAAGTAGGTAACCTAATTTACATAAACGAAATAGAGGCTGGAAAATCAGCCAACCAGTCGCAAATGAAGGTTTATTACCCTTTGACCAAGGTTTCGATGTTTGTAAAATATCTTCGTTAGAAATATTGGCCTTATTACATCATAGTAGATTACGTGAAACCGAGCGAACTTGTCATCTTATCTATTGTGCCCTCATGTGGTTTAATTAGCCAATATTTCTGAAGAAGATATTTTTACAAATATCGAAACCATGGTCAAGGGATAATAAAACTTTATTGGCAACCGGTGGGCTGATTTTTCAATCTCTTGGGAATTACCCAGTTGATGTGTCGTAGCCATGTTTAATGTTTCTACGAACGAGATAATGAATGGTTTCTCATATATTCTGTACCAGACTGAGTGTGTGTACTAACGAATTAAGAAATATACGAAAAAGAAAGTCTAAAGCGATTTATTGCCACGGAACTGATACACTATACTCCTGCTATTATATATCATTGGCCCAAAGAATTCTATTAGGAAATACAACAAGTATAAGCACTCTATCGTAAAAGACTTGTCGATTACTTACCCTGTATATCCGTATTAACAATATGCCACATGTTTTTGTAACGTGGCGGTCCCATTTTGAGCAAGAAAAGTTAGCTGCAGTTCATTTGTTGATTACAAAAGCTGCTGACGTTTTGCCTGCTGGAGATACAGATATTTCGAGAGGCTGGACCACACAGTACGGAGACATTCATTAGCCGTCAACTGTAGCAGTTATCTCCTTCCGCGACCCTATGGACATTTTGATTCACAGACACATCACTCTACCCGAAATGAACATTCACACTGAATGTGAAGTTCTTGAGGAAATCCAGTATCTGTATGCTGCACTCTGTCCATATACAGCGGACTGTATTACAGGCAAACGGCCATGTATTTTTCAGTTCTACCTTTCTAATATTTTCTTTCACTGATTTAGTAAATCCACGTGATATGTAAATCAGGATGGTAGGCAGTGCGCCATTTGATCCCTTGTTTTCCTTCTCCTTTTTGACAAACGTTTTCGTGTCTGCTGGTTTGTTTCCAAACCGTAGAGGAACTTCTAATTTTTAAGTGATGATACATGGCGCTTGTTCGGTAGTGACGTAATGATCGCCTGCTTCGTGTGCTGTGCCGTGATGTGGTGCGTGTGTGTGTTCATGCACGCGCGTGCACACGCTAGGTGGATATCACTATAGGCGTCATTATGGATTTGGAAAAGTGCCAAACAGAGTTCCCTGTGTTAGTATAAGAAAGTGATACAATTGAAGAGATTGTTCGCCTTATTAACAAGCTATTTGTTGAGACGTTCTCGGCCTTGATCTGCGTCGTTAAACAGTGACAGTCTTAATCGATGTTGCCCTATTCTGTCATAGTATATGAGCATTTTACGGTGAACGTGTTCGGCTGTACTCAAGAAATACCGTGTCGTGGCTCGTTAAGAACAAACAGATCGTCGGTCAAAACAGTTTTTTTGAGTCCATCTCGCCGACTAAACCATCGTCACTACGATTACAGAGGTCCAGAGGACTGCACTATCCTGACCGACCGCCGTGTCATCCTCCGCCGTGTTGCGTCGTTGAGATGCGATGTGGAGGGGCTCGGAGTCTGCACACCGCCGTTCCGGCCGTTGTTGACATCCAGACGTTGGAGCCGCTGCTCCTCACTCAAATGCCTCCTCAACTGGCTTAGGAGAGCCCCGTTCCAGTCCTGCTAGCAAGGGAAATCCCGTGGCTGGACCGTCTTCAATTAAGGAACTTAGACGTGCAAGACACTCTCCCAGAGAGACGGACTGCGTTGGTAATAGTCAAGAAATAAGCCGAAGGCATTATAGTCAGAGCAGCCACAGCCAGGAAGTACCTTTTCGAAGATACAACCACTTCAGCTGTTAGTACTGTATTTATAAGCACGACTGGCTTCGCAGCATTTTAGCGACATCTTCAGTTACAATAAATTCATGTTCTGAGCGAAACAGAGAATGGGATGAACCAGCGTGCTGACTGAGAACGCTGGGTCATCCAAATCTCTTTTATGATCAGAACTTGACTTGAATTTATTGCTCCTGATGATGCAGATAAAATGCTGGGACACCGGTCGTGCCTATAAACAAATTACTTACAGGTGAATCGGCTTTCTCTTCAAAATACATCATGAATTAGTCTCAAGAGCTAGAGATGTGACATAGTAAATAGTACTTAAAGTGCAAGCTATCTTCGTTTTCAGAGAGTTACATACATCCACTGTAATGAAAAATAATTTAGTGATGTAAAAGGTCATGTGAAATCGGCATATGACGTGGCAAATTCGGTAAATTGTTGGCAGTGCAAGACGTAACATAAACTGATGACAATATCGAATGTTGCTGCAAAAAATCGCCAAAGCGTGACACAAGGAAAATAATCCGTCTTGATCGGCTAAAAAGGAGTATAAATGCTTTTAAAATACAGCGTTGTACTTTGTCTACCATCAACAAAGATGATTTGTCTTTAAACCTCTGAATTTGTGTACGATTGATGTTCGAAGAAACTAAATACTACAGAAGACGAAATCACTCAAGTAAAGATCCCGTGTAACAGATAACAGACAATGAATGCTGGCAGATTTACAAGAGTCGTTGGTATATTATTTCGTAACAAGTTAAAAAATGTATCTTAACACCGGCATAATTTAGTCATATTTCACAAAATAGAAATAGCTGTGCTGTGGTGGAGTTTGGAGCTTCAGTGTAGTGCAATCGAACAGTACGCAGATTTGTCAGAGACAAACCCAGCTTGTGTGCTTTCTGCATACTTTTCCTTGTAGTCACACTGCAGTGGTTGTGTCAAAAGCCACAGTGATCAATCATATTGTCAAACGTAGCAATAGGAAATTCAGCTTCGTCATCAGACCCCACCACTCATATACTGGCATAATTCTACAGCACCCCGTAGAACGTTTGTTGCTGACAAAAGAGTGATTGTGAAATATCGGTCATGTATTGAGATTTGCAGTTTGGCAGTTTTCAAGCGCACAAAATAAATCAGATGTGTGGAATAAGTTCAAACAGTCAAAAACTATACGTAATTGTCTATTAAATGGTTTATTTGCTTCAGCCACCTATGGTTCTGGTGGCTTCAGATTTGTTAACTTTCAAACAGTGTTTATCAGACATTCATGGATGGTAGAACAGATACATCTCCACATCTCCGTATTTTAGAAACATTTTAATGTGTTTTTAGACTTTGTAGTTGGGGAAATTCCGTTGAAAAAAAGATAAGTGACGCCTTCCACCAGACGTTGACCGTTCAACCTTCTAATTCATGTGCAGTAAATAAAGCAAAACTAATCTGTCTTTCGTAGAATTATTATATATAATATGGAACTGTACCATCTGGTGAGCAAGATGTATGAGACAGGTGAAATACCCTCAGACTTAAAGAAGAATGTAATAATTCAAATCTCAGAGAAAGCAGGTGTTGACAGATGTTAAAGTTACCAAACTATCAGTCTAATAAGCCACTGCAGCAAAATACTAACACGAATTCTTTACAGACGAATGGAAAAACTGGTCGAAACCGACGTCGGGGAAGACCAGTTTGGATTCCGTAGAAATGTTGGAATACGTGAGGCATTACTGACCCTACGACCTATCTTAGAAAATAGATTAAGGAAAGGCTTAGAGAAAGCTTTTGACAATGTTGACTGGATTACTATCTTTCGAGTTCTGAAAGTGGCAGGGGTAAAATGCAGGGAGCAAAAGGCTATTTACAATTTGTAGAGAAAACAGATGGCAGTTGTAAGAGTCGAGGGACATGAAAGGGAAGCAGTGGTTGGGAAGGGAGTGAGACAGGGTTGTAGCCTGTCCCCGATGATATTTAATCTGTGTATTGAGCTAGCAGTGAACGAAACAAAAGAAAAATTTGGAGTAGGTATTAAAATCGATGGAGAAGAAATAAAGACTTTGGGGTTCGCCGATAACATTATAATTCTGTCAGAGACAGCAAAGGACTTGGAAGAGCAGTTGAACGGAATGGACAGGCATTTGAAAGGAGGATATAAGGTGAACATCAACAAAAGCAAAACGAGGATGATGGAATGTAGTCGAATGAAATCGGGCGATGCTGCAGGAATTAGATTAGGGAATGAGATGTTTAAAGTAGTAAATGAGTTTTGCTATTTGGGGAGCAAAATAACTGATGATGGTCGAAGTAGAGAGGACATACGATGTAGACTGGCAATGGCAAGGAAAGCATTTCTCAAGAAGAGAAATTTGTTAACTTCGAGTATAGATTTAAGCGTCAGGAAGTCGTTTCTGAAAGTATTTGTGTGAAGTGTAGCCATGTATGGCTGTGAAACGTGGACGATAAATACACTCCTGGAAATGGAAAAAAGAACACATTGACACCGGTGTGTCAGACCCACCATACTTGCTCCGGACACTGCGAGAGGGCTGTACAAGCAATGATCACACGCACGGCACAGCGGACACACCAGGAACCGCGGTGTTGGCCGTCGAATGGCGCTAGCTGCGCAGCATTTGTGCACCGCCGCCGTCAGTGTCAGCCAGTTTGCCGTGGCATACGGAGCTCCATCGCAGTCTTTAACACTGGTAGCATGCCGCGACAGCGTGGACGTGAACCGTACGTGCAATTGACGGACTTTGAGCGAGGGCGTATAGTGGACATGCGGGAGGCCGGATGGACGTACCGCCGAATTGCTCAACACGTGGGGCGTGAGGTCCCCACAGTACATCGATGTTGTCGCCAGTGGTCGGCGGAAGGTGCACGTGCCCGTCGACCTGGGACCGGACCGCGGCGACGCACGGATGCACGCCAAGACCGTAGGATCCTACGCAGTGCCGTAGGGGACCGCACCGCCACTTCCCAGCAAATTAGGGACACTGTTGCTCCTGGGGTATCGGCGAGGACCATTCGCAACCGTCTCCATGAAGCTGGGCTACGGTCCCGCACACCGTTAGGCCGTCTTCCGCTCACGCCCCAACATCGTGCAGCCCGCCTCCAGTGGTGTCGCGACGAATGGAGACGTGTCGTCTTCAGCGATGAGAGTCGCTTCTGCCTTGGTGCCAATGATGGTCGTATGCGTGTTTGGCGCCGTGCAGGTGAGCGCCACAATCAGGACTGCATACGAGCGAGGCACACAGGGCCAACACCCGGCATCATGGTGTGGGGAGCGATCTCCTACACTGGCCGTACACCACTGGTGATCGTCGAGGGGACACTGAATAGTGCACGGTACATCCAAACTGTCATCGAACCCATCGTTCTACCATTCCTAGACCGGCAAGGGAACTTGCTGTTCCAACAGGACATCCGCATGTATCCCGTGCCACCCAACGTGCTCTAGAAGGTGTAAGTCAACTACCCGGGCCAGCAAGATCTCCGGATCTGTCCCCCATTGAGCATGTTTGGGACTGGATGAAGCGTCGTCTCACGCGGTCTGCACGTCCAGCACGAACGCTGGTCCAACTGAGGCGCCAGGTGGAAATGGCATGGCAAGCCGTTCCACAGGACTACATCCAGCATCTCTACGATCGTCTCCATGGGAGAATAGCAGCCTGCATTGCTGCGAAAGGTGGATATACACTGTAGTAGTGCCGACATTGTGCATGCTCTGTTGCCTGTGTCTATGTGCCTGTGGTTCTGTCAGTGTGATCATGTGATGTATCTGACCCCAGGAATGTGTCAATAAAGTTTCCCCTTCCTGGGACAATGAATTCACGGTGTTCTTATTTCAATTTCCAGGAGTGTAGTTTAGACAAGAAGAGAATAGAAGCTTTCGAAATGTGGTTCTACAGAAGAATGCTGAAGATTGGATGGGTAGATTACATAACTAATGAGGAGGCATTGAATGCAATTGGAGAGAAGAGAAATTTGTGGCACAACTTGACTAGAAGAAGGGATCGGTTGGTAGGGCATATTCTGAGGCATCAAGGGATCACCAATTTAGTATTGGAGGGCAGCGTGGAGGGTAAAAATCGTAGATGGAGACCAAGAGATGAATACACTAAACAGATTCAGAAGGCTGTAGGTACTGGGAGATAAAGAATCTTGCACAGGATAGAGTAGCATAGAGTGCTGCATCAAACCAGTCTCTGGACTGAATACCACAAAAAACAACAGAATTATTATAATTAACATTTTACAATGCAACAAACGGCACTGATTACGTATTTGTTTATATGTTCAGATGTGCTAACAAACCTAACGGGGTTCCATTTAAAAAAACCTAGGTTTGTGTTAAAAAACATACTTCCGTGAATTTTTGTATGGTTTGTATTAAACAATTACACTAGCCCCTCTCCTCACGTTCGGTCTGTGGAATCGGTTCGTCAGTATTTGATGTGGTTTGCGAAATATATCCAGCGGTAACGTTAGGTGACTCACCCTATATATATATAAATATATATATATATATATATATATATATATATATATATATATATATATAATTTCGTTAATTTAAAACATTAAAGTTTTCATTTAGTGTCTTATGGAAACTGAATTCTCAAGACATTTCTCTATATCTGAGATTTCTGTTTCTCATGTAACCCCAAAAACGTGGAAAGACACTGAGAATCCTAACACTATGATGTCTGGTTCAGTGCCACACAAAATAAAGTAATGAAAAAGCATAGAATTCTACACACTCGGACTTGTCCTGTGACCTTTCAGAACCTTTCTGTTGAGCAAGGTGGATACCGACCAAGATAGCTCAGCGTTGTTCAAGTCTTATAATTAAAATCATTTACTGAGCCAAGAGACGAAATGAAACGGAAAATATAAGCAGTTTTCTTTGGCTAAGTGTAGCACATGTTATGGTTTGGAGGCATCGGCTTCCTTATAAATTACCAGCTGAGTGCTTGGCATTTCCCTGGTATGTATTTATTCCAGTATCCTATTAGTCCACCTCATCCTGCCCCTCTCTCTCTATCCAGCTCCTCGTCTCCCTCCCCCTTTTCATCTCTGCCTCTTCCCATCCTATCTACATCTCTTCCATCTCTCTGTTCATCTCCTTATCCTCCCTTCCTCTATGCATTTCCTCCCCATCTGTTTGTTCATCTCCTCCTCCCCTATCTCTATGCCTGTCTCTTCTTCCCCTGTTTCGGTCTACCTCTTTCTCTATCCTTTCTCTGCTCATCTTATCCTCTTACCTCTCTCTGTCCATTCCCACACTCCAATCTCTCCGTCTGCTCCTCCTCCTGTCTGTGTCTATCTCATCCTTCCCCCTCGCTCTCTGTCCATCTCGTCTTCCTCCTTTCTCTCTCCACGTCACCACACTCTCCCCAATAGGAGCAGCAAATTTGATTGCAGGTGTTTAGGATGAGCTTTTTACCCGTGGTTTTGCTCGCAGAGGGATGTGTCAACTACATTTCACACATATTTAATATATTTCACGCGTGTTTGTACACATATTTCACCTATAAGTATAGTGAATTCATTCATTTTTACGAAGCTCAAAGTTTATGACATATCTCCAGAACTACATGCTGTGCAATGACATAATTTTGCGGGTACATCCAGTGGTATACGGAGCATACTGTTTGCAAAACGTATTGAAAATGAAGTTAGTATTAAAGAATTAACAAATTAAAACGTCATGCATGATGCGGCTGTTTCTCATATATCTCAGTGTTTATTACGTCATATATCCTGAACCGAATGTCATACAATGATATATGTTCGTCATTTTTGTAGTTACATTCAGCGGTGAATGGAAATACTGCCTGCGAAAAGTGTTGCGAGTAGAGTTAGTAGCAACAAAGTAGTAATATTAAACATCTTGCATGACGCGGCAATTTTTTACGCAATCAGTGTTTATGACACCGTATCTCCTGAAGTAAGTGCCGTACAGTGAACTAATTTTTCTGGTACATTCGGTAATATATGTGCATACTGTCTGAAAAATGGGTCACGAATACAGTAAGTGGTAAAGCAGTAGTAAATTAAAACGTCTTGCGTCAAGTGACAGTTTTACTGTATGAACAGCGAAAATGCAGCAAGCGACCACGTTTTTTCCTTTTTTTTTTTGTTTTTTGGCGGTCGTTAGCGAGAAAAAGTTTCGTAAGGGGTTTCAGTTCATGCGTAAAGTTTGTTGCAAGCCTTTAAGTGCTCTCAGTCTCAAATACTGAATAACTGAAGTATGGGTACTCCCGCGTTGTAGTCTACAAAAGTATTGAGCCCTCCATTCTTACCCATCTGATATATGGGTGGTTCTCAGCCTCACAGTGAATATTTGCATGTAGTGAATTATATGTGTACCATATTTAGTTGAAATCGGTAGAATGATTAAGGGGGAGAGGTGAAGATACATGCATACATTCATACATCCATTTTTATAATTTGTATGGATTACAACTTATTGCATATAGATGGAGAACAGAACAAAATGCCAACAAGTTACCAGGAAGGACATTTTCTCCTACTATTGGAAAGACACTAGTTGTCTAGAAGTGTTGCATTATGGCTTACAGCAGGCCTCCATCTTCACTCTTCTCTTGGTTTAATAGCTACCGTACACGAAACTTTCGAAACAACTGAAGAACGCCTAACTTCCGATCAAGACGTCTCAAGGCTATATTTTCGTAAATGGACGTTGTAAAGTCAAATAAAGCAAAAGTTGCATTTCTAATAGACTGACATCCAGAGCCAGTGACGTTCGTCACGTCATGCATCCAAAAATCTTTGGAATCACGTTAGGCAGGACATTTTATTTTAAGGCGCACGTGAAGCGCTTGTAGTGAATATATGCAAAGTTCAGAAGCAGAAACAATATTCTTCATAAGCACTATACCACTGACTGGGGTTGTCAGCAGCTCTTCGAGTATCGGCACCCCGATTTGTGTACTCAAAAGAAGACTACTGTGCGTCTGTCCATATGTGAAAAAATGGATGTACAGCTTAACGAGACCAAGGGCATTGTTAGGCAATCAATTTCATCTACTCACTCTTACTGGTTACCTATCTTGAATCACATTCTACCGTTTGATATCAGACGGATGAGTACGCTAATGCGTGAATACAGGAGGACTGTTAAGGCCGACCTTCCAATACGAAACCACGTATTCCCTGCTGAGCGAAAAAGATTAAAATCAAGACAGCTCACTCTTATCATAGCCAGGATTCTTACTGGACATGACTCCAATGCCGCCGATGAATATAAACGCTGCTGACAACAAAACCGTCATTCAAAATGCGTGAAACTGCCCCGCATCCAGGAAAACCCACGGGATTTGACCGTCTTCGGAGAATCTGGACTAATGTGAATCGAATCCGAACGGACTATGAAAGGTGCGAAGACACTCTCCACAAGTGGGGGAAGTCTTCATTACAATTTTGTGACTGTAGTGCTGCACGAAAGAAAGGTGCTCTGTGTTATCAAAATGTTCCGCACGTCCCTATAAACATCCTATCGCAGATTTCCTAACAGTGACGGGCGGTACAGTGAAGTACGTTAAATATCTTCATTTTCGCCTACAACTGTGGCCTTTTGTGTTGTACTATGCTAGAGCAGTGTGTTGGTATGAAGTAGTTTAGTAATGTTTGTATACAGGGTGGTCCAATGATCGTGACCGGGCCAAACATCTCACGAAATAAGCGTCAAACGAAATAACTACAAAGAACGAAACTCATCTAGCTTGAAGGGGGAAACCAGATGGCGCTATGGTTGCCCCGCAAGATGGTGCTGCCATAAGTCAAACGCATATCAACTGAGTTTTTTTTAAATAGGAACCCCCATTTTTATTGCATATTCGTGTAGTACGTAAAGAAATATTAATGTTTTAGTTGGACCAGATTTTTCGCTTGGCGATAGATGGCACTGTAATAGTCACAAATATATGGCTCACAATTTTAGACGAACAGTTGGTAACAGGTAGGTTTTTAAATTAAAATACAGAACGTAGGTACGTTTGAACATTTTATTTCGGTTGTTCCAATGTGATACATGTACCTTTGTGAACTTATCATTTCTGAGAAGTCATGCTGTTACAGCGTGATTACCTGTAAATACCACATTAACGCAATAAATGCTCAAAATAATGTCCGTCAACCTCAATGCATTTGGCAATACGTGTAATGTCAAGCCCCATGTAAATGTTTTTTTTTTAAAATCTCTTAATAATAATCTTTCTTATAAAAAATTAACTTTTGATAATCACTCATCTCAATTTAAAGAACTTACTAATCCATGGTCATCCCGATTATTGTAAAGAAAAATCAGTTGTTTCTTTTTGTACATGACAAATCTATCGGCCAGCATTGCACTCGGCTGTGCCAGAAAAATTTCTTGTAGGAGCAGATATATATGCGTTATCCGGCGACCTTATTGAGGTAAGAATTTTCAATTTATTCAGAATGATCTTTCAGGACCATGACGCTTCACTGCTGACGTCCAAAATTTACCAGTTTAAATTCACAGTCAATTACTGAAAGGTTATAAGTGAGTCGCAATTTAATTGAGAGGTTATTCACATTGTATTATTGGTAGGTTACGGAATTTATCTGTGGGAGGTTACGCTGAACGTGAATGATATAAATAATTATATTTTTACTGTTGGGAGGTTTCGGAATTTTTCTGTTGGGAGGTTACACTTATTGACAACAGGCCAGGATCGTATTTTTGTCAATTTCTGAGAAGTAGTCAGCTATATATCTGCTCTTATTTACTTAATGTTAAATGGAGTTTGCATCTGGCGCAACGCATTTACTCACCTGTCACTCTTTCTTTCACAGCTCATCAGCAATTTCTTGCTCTTTGTTGTTATTGTATTAGTTCAATTTTGCTTTGCCTTTGATTTTGTGCCTACTTTTGACTTGTGAAAATGCCGCGAAAAACTGCTAACAGTACATCGCGATGCGCTATGAGTGAAAAAGCCGACTCGAATAACTTGACCGGTGATACTAGCGACACTCAATGTCATAATGATAATCCTCTTATTACAGATAATCAGTGCGTACCGACCACTAGTAATGATTTTAATCCTAATGATGAACATACAAATTCAATTATGTTCACACTAAGTTTAACGACAACTGATGATGCGGCACGTTCCGATACAACGAACGCTGCCCAGTTTGACACACCTGATTTGCAAAATTAACACAGTGAACAGATAAATGTTTCTAACGAAGGTGAACAATGTACTCGAAATATGTCAGATTTATTTGATTCCGATGTAGTGACGACCAGTGCTCATCCAATTAGCAAGCCTTTTCATGAATCAGACAATGACCAAATGATTACACAAACGTGGCAAACGTAGATACACCATCATACAGTACAGAGAATAGAGTTGCTAATTTTGGCTTGGATCAAGTTATGTCATTATTGCTACAACTTAATGAAAATCTCAAACAGCGGAATGAAATACTAGAAAACCATTTCAAACAACTTAATGAATCGTACAAACAACTTAATTAATCGTACAAACAACGTAATGAAAATCTCAAACAGTCGAATGAAAAAGTAAACAACATTTTCAATCAACTTAATGAAAAACAAGACAACAATTATAAACAACTTAATGAAAATCTCAAACAGTTGCATTGAAAAACACGAGAACGTTAATGAATCGAACAAACGACTTAATGAAAGTTTCAAACAGTCGAATGAAAAACACGACAGGTTGTTGAAACAAATAATTGAAAAATTTGACACCCGTATTGAACAGCTTAATGAACAGATTTCAGCCATTTACGTGCAACGTAATGATACTAAAGAACAATGACATGAGGAAATTAAGGCTTGTGCTAGGAATAGTAGTGAAGAGTTACGTAGTACACATACAGCCACAACAAAATCACTTAGAGATGAAATTAGTGCGGTTGGTAAACAATGTTCAGGAAACACAATACAGTTACGCGACGAGTTTAAATTAATGACAGCAGAACTTTCACGCATACTGGATGAGAAAGTCGATAAGAAATTTGAACAACAGAACAGCCAAATTGACAAACGTTTTAAAGTGACAGAAATGAAAAATGTTTTCAGTCTCTAACACGTCACAGCATATGCCACATCTTGAACTTTTGTCACACTCACACAGCCAGTGTAACTTAGGTAATTTACAGAGAGTACGTGACCTGGATTCCGGGCAGACACAGACAAACGGATTATCATACAGTCCTGAACCAGTTCAGACATTCAGAGACGATAATTTTGATAACAAGCACTTTCGATCCGTGAGAAAATTTAAGGTATTTAAGAATGACAGAACACAGTTACGCTCTTTGGACTGGATACAACAATTTGCTTTTGAATTTTCACCGGCATTGCCTGTAGCGCAGAAACTAAAATATATTTGCAGTGCGTAAGTGACCTCAGGGAATTCATTACACTTCGATGAATATGTGCCGTAACGTGCGCAGGGCCCCAAGCCGTAGTAGTGCTATTTCATCTTTAGTTTTCTGCACTGCTGCCTTCTCTTTTACTTTCCTTTATATCGATAAAAACAGCTCTTCAAGTATCGATCTATCTAGGATTAAGAAAGAGTAAAGAAAACTTGATATGATAAGTTTTACCGAAAGTGACAGTTTTCATCAGACGCTCCAGAAATGACAACTACCACAAGTTTAATAACAGACAAAATTTTAATTATCAGTATCCTCATAATTATCAGCAACATCAAAGACAGTCAGTCAACAATAGAGGCTTTTTCCCACAACGTCAAGAAAACCAGTCGGTTAGCATACCTAACCAACAATGTAGTCTGCAAGGTCGGCCAAGCTTTAATGTTTCGCCGCTTACGCGTATAGCGTCGGCTCCACCAAATAGTAACGCACCGCAACAAGGAGATCACTACGTACAGAAAACACATCATTTCAATTTCTATCGCAACGTGCCGTATAGTAATGACTATCACGACAGACGTAAATGTAATGAGCACAGATTTCCGCGTACATATAATAACAGTAGGTCTTACGAGCAGCAGAATCATCCGTAACAACAGATTATCATGAATGAACCAGACAGTCGGCATCATCCCGAACCTAATACGTCAGGAAGAAATAACAGAACAGTACAAATAGTCGAAATGCCACAGCATCCTCCCACAAATAACAGCACGTCAGAAAGAATTTGACTAGATAGAGTACAGGTTGCATCTTCCAGCAAAGTAAGAATACTTTTGACAGACAGAATCTTGTTCACCAAAATGTTATTACTTTTGACGACATCCGATACACTCTTTTACATGAAAAGTCAGTTATTCAAAAAAACATTTCCCATCCTGTCATTGAAGTAAAGATTGGATCATACACATGTTCAGCAGTAATCGATTCTGGATCACCTATGTCAGTTATAAATGAAGAAACTTTTAACGAATGTAACAAAGAGAAAACTTATCCTTCGTTACCATTAGGCAAAACTAAACTAAAAGGAGCAGTATCTAGTAAGGGAGTAGATGTAAAATTACAGACACACTTATCATTTTGTATTGCAGGTCATACGTTCCACTCAAATTTTTAGATTGTTCCCTTACTGACAACAGATGTTATTTTAGGTACGAATTTTTTGGTACAACATGACGCAATTATTGACTTTCAAAATTCCTATGTAATGTTAAAGGATGAAAATATACAACTGGCATTAGAATTTCAGCACGCTTTATCCGCAGAAATTGCAAGCTATGCTTGACCAGGGAATTATTGAACCGGCAGTTAGTCCGTACATAAACCCGCTCCATATTGTTAATAAAAAGGATGGCTCCCTTCGCCTCGTACTTGATCCGCGTCATGTCAACGATATTATTATTAATGAAACAGATCGCCCACGGACACTAGAAGAACTTCTACAGAAATTTCATGGTACTGCTGTTTATTCCATATTAGATTTGAAATCGGGATTTTGGCAAATTCAGCTCCATCCGAACTGCAGGAAGTACACAGCATTTCTTTGTTTTGGTGATTGTTATCAATTTTGCAAATTACCGTTCGGTTTAACAATTTCTTCAGCAGCATTTATTCGCGGTTTGATTAGTATACTTCCGACAGAACTGAAAGACAGAATCACAACATATGTAGGCGACATCCTTATCGCAGAAGCTAACTGGTCTGAACACAGACTGATTCTTGAACAACTGTTGCAAACTTTTCGTGCACAAGGACTTACAGTCAACCTTAGCAAATCGCACTTTGGCCAAACTTCTATAAAATTCCATGGACATGTAATTTCAGCAGAAGGCATTGCGCCTGACCCGGAAAAACTTCAAATTTTACGTGACATTACTATTCCAGCGACGAAGAAACAACTACGCAGCTTTTTGTGATTAATGAATTTTTTCCGAAAATTTATTCATTACTCTGCTTTAGACACCCCTAGATTACACCAGCTGACGGGTAAAAACACTATTTGGTCCTGGGATAGCCCAGCACAGTCTGAGTTTGTTAATCTGAAACATGCCTTGTTGAACGCACCACTTTTATCACACCCAGAGCCTACCAGAAATTTTTCCATTGCCACCGACAGTTCTAACACAGCTTTAGGTGTACACATTTTTCAGGAAATTGAAGAAGACGGTAATACAGTAATTAAAAACATCGCCTTTGCAAGTCGCATTCTGTTACCTGCTGAACGCAATTATTCTGTTACAGAACTTGAAACATTATGTGTTGTATGGGCATTTACCAGATTTAGGCATTTTCTTTATGGAAGACATACCACCGTTTACACAGATCATAGAGTTATACAGTTTTTACTTTCCGCTAAATTTACACATGACAGGTTAAGCGGATGGAAGCTTTATTTACAGGAATTTAATTTTACAATTGTTCACATTCCCGGTATACAAAATATTGTAGCAGACGCACTATTCCGTTCTCTCAGCAACAATCAGCAAGACATCGCAACCAACTTCTGCCAAGCAAATTCTAGCGTCATGTATATTCAACAAGTAGCATTTGAAAATTTCATTTCGTCATCATTACGAGACAGCACAACAGCAGAGCAAAGACAACGTATGGAAAGAAATTAAACACCTTTGGCAAGATAGGAATAACGTTACCATTAGAAACCATTATACTGTACGCAATAATATTGTGTTTCGCCGCTCTCACCCTGACACCAACAATTGGTTATTATCTATTCCTGACGAACTTGTTAACAAATTAATTTGGTATACTCATTTATGTTACGCACATTATGGAGCCAGAAAATGATTTCTTATACTGAGACAGAACTGTTATTTTGCCAACATGGAGAAACGTATTCGACGAGTTTTAGCGTCATGTAAAATCTGCCAGAAAGCTAAATCAGACACGACTTCACATATTCCTCCATTACATCCCATTGTACCCGTTGAATTGAGACACATGGCCTCTATAGACATTTTTGGTCCGATTCCCAGAACTAATAGAGGTTTTTGCTACGCCTTTGTCGGTGTTGAACTTACTTCAAACTTTGTTACCTGCACTCCGTTACGCAAAGCTACTGCTAAAACTATTTAGAATGCATTTGTAAAACATTTTTTATTTCATGTAGGGCATGCATTGAAAGTAATTTCCGACAATGGACCACAGTTTCGATCTGCCATATGGACACGTATGTTACGAGCAAGAAACATTTCTCCGATCTATATATCCAGGTACCACGCTTCTTCGAATCCTTCTGAACGACTAATGAAAGAAATTGGTAAACTATGTAGAATATACTGCCATAGAAAACATATTGATTGGGATACACATATACTGTCTGTCATTCCAGGATGTAATTAACTCCATACCAAATGAATCTACTATGCTATCTCCGACTGTTATGTTGCAAAATGTTGGACCACGTAACAAAATTAAAGAATTAGTATCTTTTCCTACATCTCGTCGCCTACGCCACCATGAAATAATTGACATTGCGCTCAAGAACATCAAACGTACCGCAGAGCGCCGGAGAAGACAGCAAAAACAGGTTTGTACGCGCTGTGACTTTCACATTGGACAGAATATATTAGTACGCACGCACTATTTATCCAACAGAGGAAAAAGTAGATGCAGTAAATTTGAACTTCTATACGCAGTTCCATATAGACTTTGCAGCATTCCTCACCCAAATGTAGTACACGTCGAAACGTTGAGAACCAGAAAAAGCAAGGGCAATCACCATATTTCCAATATTAAACCCTTTATTGAATGAACATACTTTATGATTTATCACACTGTAACACCATTTCCTGATATTTATATGACCACTTATGCAATTATATCTATGTAACTACTTACTGATGATGATCATATTTTTGTTGGCAAGTGCCCGGCAAGGTAAGGTTAGCAGGTCGCTTTTCTTGTCGTTAGACATCAGAACGTGCACATTTTCCATTTTTTGTGTATGTATGATTGTTTTCCAATCGTAAGTAGAATTTTTCTCTGTATGCACTATAAAATCTTTAAGATGTAACAAACAAGTTGACTTTTACATTTTTGCCTTATGATATCTCAATATCTTGACTATTCTACATTTTTTGCTACTACATTATGATACTGTGTGTACGTCTTTTGCACTTGAAAATTGTCTATGGTTTTGACCTAATACGTTTTCTGTCATGCTTTGCTGTAGGCTTAGTTATATCACTAGAAACAAGTTTTTATTTAATAGGTATATGATTTAAATGCAAGAAATTAATCTATATTCATCATTTTCAGAAAGCAGTAACGTGTAAAAGAAATAAATTAAACCAACCACAGTTGTTTACTATGAAATGGAAATTTCACCTTCGGAATGAACTAAGTAAAATGCAATAATTTGTCATGAAGAGTTAATGGATCAGACTTAACAAGCAGTAACAAGAATATACTATACACATCGCATGATAGCAGTCTTTACTAATTATTTTTCTTTCAGGATACGAGGCGACTATTGCAGCCTGTCAGACAGAACAACACATGTTAATTTTAGTGATGAAATATGCTAGAAGTAAGAAACTCTATACTATGAATAGTTGTATGAAGTAAATGGTAATATGAATAACGAATAATGAAGTGTCTATTCTTTGCAGATGATAATAAATGATGATGAGTAGTTATATGAAGTATATGGTAATATGAATAATGAAGTTTTTCTTTGCAGATGATGATAATGATGAAGTTATGGTAATATGAATAATGAGGTTCTTCTTTGCAGATGATGATAATGATGAAGTTTATATATTTTCTGTTAGTTAAGAAATGCTATGTAGTTATTTAAGTATTTGTTGCAGTCCGTTTGACGGTTTGTCTTATGGCACATAGTAAAATGACTGGATGTTTTGGGAAAGACAGCTAGAGTACATACATATTAAGTACACGTTTCATTACCTGTTAATTCGAAGTTTGCTGCTTTTCAGCATAATATACATTTTTTTCTTTCAGCTAAATAATGCAGTTTGTATTTTTTCCAGGAGAAGCTTTTCATGATATTAATATGCTATAAGCAGTTAGTTATTAAACCTGTTCCAGTACTTGCATTTTTTTTACCCAGTTGTGTCTATCATTTATGAATGTGATCACATATACTCTATTTGTTTCATAACCTTGCTACAGCTGACTCATGACAAATGACGTTATTAATCCTTATTTCCAGCAATAAGTCAAAAGCAAATATTTTCATGACCCAGCAATTAATTATCGATCCAAAGGCAATGCATTGCTAGCACAAAAAAATACTATTACCAGTCCCAACTATTACCAGCATTCAACTAAATAATGCTGCCAGTTTAAGATACATTTCTAGTCCTAAATATAATGCAAACTTCTCTGATGTATTGAATCCATTATATCTAAGTATTATTGGACTACAGACCTTGAGTAATAGTTATTATGTGTTACATTTTAAATATATCTTATGTCACTTTCATGATATCATATATAAACACTAACAGCTTGATGCTACACGCAATAACACTTGTTTTGAATCATGACTTCTGAGTAATACTGAATGATGTTTTGTAAAAATGCATAAATACTATGCCAATAATTACTGTAATGAGAAGACTTACAATTCCAATAATTACTGTAATTAAATGACTTGTGAATAATGTTCTGTAATGATTACTGTAATGAGATGACGTATGCAGAAATGCTATACCAATGACTACTGTAATGAGATGACTTATGCATAAATGCTACGCCAATAATTTCTGTAAATAACATTTTGTTATACTCTATAAATGCTATACCAATAATTACTGTAATGAGGTGAGTTATGAATATGCTATGCCATTAATTAATGTAATCAGATGACTTATGATGCCAATGATTACTGTAATGTAATGACTTATGCATAAATGCTATGCCAATAATTAACTCTTGTTTTGAATGATGACTTCTGAATAATGCATAAAAATGCTTTGTAACTGGCCAATGATTGTCAATAATTACTGTAATGAGATGACTTATGATGCCAATGATTACTGTAATAAGATGACTTATGCATATATGCTATGCCAATAATTACTGTAATGAGATGACTTATGCATAAATGCTGTGCCAAAAATTACTGTATTGAGATGACTTATGAATAATGTTCTGTAATACTCCATACATAGTGTGTAAATACTGTGTAAATAGCCAATGAGTGCCAATAATTACTCAGATCGGTTGATACACTAGTGTAATTCTGAGTGATGACTAGCAGAAGAATTAACGTATCCTTCACCATCTGACCTAATCACCACCAATTACTGCAATATCCGTATGTCCTGTTCATCCTCATGATTTTGGAGCACTATATTTGGTTTTTGCACTAATTCTACGTTGATGTAAGAGTATGGATTCTACAAGAACGTGGTGTTGACATATCAAGCTGTCCACCCCCTTGAACGATGGAGATGTTATTATGGTCCTACTGTTTGGTGTACCTAATGTACTACCAAAGTGATAACATACAATATTAATACAACATTTCAGTGTCTTGGCTACACTGACAAATACTTCAGGGAAGAGAACTTGAGATTGTCTCACTTGCTGTTGTGCTTCTGTAGAAAGATATGGACTTTCAGTGCAGCTACATTCAACCGACTGTGCTACAACCATGATGCTATCCTTCCCATTCCTTTCCCGGTTCATGTAAATATACTAAAGACTGTTACAGTGCATGTGCACTTTATTTCATTTCTTAAGGGATTCATTTCTTGTAAAAAATGCTTAAGACTTAGAGTGCGTGTGCACTTTATTTCACTCCATGATATGTTATGTAAAAATGCTAAATACATTTACAGTGCATGTGCACTTTGTTTCACTCCATGATATGTTATGTAAAAATGCTAAAGACTTTTACAGTGCGTGTGCACTTTATTTCATTTCTTAAGTTATTCAGTTCCTGTAATATGCTAAAGTCTTTTACTGTGCGTGTGCACTTTATGTCATTTGTTAATATATTTTGTACTCATTGCGTATACGTTTTGTCATTTCTTAATATGTTCTGAATTCAGTGCGTGTGCACTATTTCATTTATTAATATGTTCTGCACTTATCAATAATTTATGTACTTGTGACTGTAGACTTAGTAACTAAATAGATTATAGAAAAATTTGTTGCTCATGGCAAGTCCAATTGACTCACCACCGCTGCCAAATTTTTGCGCCCCCAGTGAAGGGTCTTCCCCCATGAACCATGGACCTTGCCATTGGTGGGGAGGCTTGCGTGCCTCAGCGATACAGATGGCCGTACCGTAGGTGCAACCACAATGGAGGGGTATCTGTTGAGAGGCCAGACAAACATGTGGTTCCTGAAGGGGGGCAGCAGACTTTTCAGTAGTTGCAGGGGCAACAGTCTGGATGATTGACTGATCTGGCCTTGTAACATTAACCAAAACTGCCTTGCTGTGCTGGTACTGTGAACGGCTGAAAGCAAGGGGAAACTACAGCCGTAATTTTTCCCGAGGACATGCAGCTTTACTGTATGATTAAATGATGATGGTGTCCTCTTGGGTGAAATATTCCGGAGGTAAAATAGTCCCCCATTCGGATCTCCGGGCTACTCAGGAGGACGTCGTTATCAGGAGAAAGAAAACTGGCATTCTACGGATCGGAGTGTGGAATGTCAGATACCTTAATCGGGCAGGTAGGTTAGAAAATTTAAAAAGGGAAATGGATAGGTTAAAGTTAGATATAGTGGGAATTAGTGAAGTTCAGTGGCAGGAGGAACAAGACTTTTGGTCAGGTGATTACAGGGTTATAAATACAAAATCAAATAGGGTTAATGCAGGAGTAGGTTTAATAATGAATAAAAAAAATAGGAGTGCGGGTTAGCTACTACAAACAGCGTAGTGAACGCATTATTGTGGCCAAGATAGACACAAAGCCCATGCCTACTACAGTAGTACAAGTTTATATGCCAACTAGCTCTGCAGATGATGAAGAAATTGATGAAATGTATGACGAGATAAAAGAAATTATTCAGGTAGTGAAGGGAGACGAAAATTTAATAGTCATGGGTGACTGGAATTCGTCAGTAGGAAAAGGGAGAGAAGGAAACATAGTAGGTGAATATGGATTGGGGGGAAGAAATAAAAGAGGAGGCCGCCTTGTACAATTTTGCACAGAGCATAACTTAATCATAGCTAACACTTGGTTCAAGAATCAAGGTTGTATACATGGAAGAGGCCTGGAGATTCTGTAAAGTTTCAGATAGGTTATATAATGGTAAGACAGAGATTTAGGAACCAGTTTCTAAAATGCAAGGCTTTTCCAGGAGCAGAGGTGGACTCTCACCACAATCTATTGGTTATGAACTGTAGATTAAAACTGAAGAAACTGCAAATGGTAGAAATTTAAGGAGATGAGACCTAGATAAATTGACATAACCAGACGTTGTAGAGAGTTTCAGGGAGGGCATCAGGGAACAATTGACAGGAATGGGGGAAAGAGATACAGTAGAAGAAGAATGGGTAGCTTTCAGGTATGAAATAGTGAAGGCAGCAGAGGATCAAGAAGGTAAATAGAAGAGGGCTAATAGAAATCCTTGGGTAACAGAAGAAATATTGAATTTAATTGATGAAAGGAGAAAATATAAAAATGCAGTAAATGAAGCAGGCAAAAAGGAATACAAACGTCTCAAAAATGAGATCGACAGGAAGTGCAAAATGGCTAAGCAGGGATGGCTAGAGGACAAATGTAAGGATGTAGAGGCTTGTCTCACTAGGGGTAAGATAGATACTGCCTACATGAAAATTAAAGAGACCTTTGGAGAGAAGAGAACCACTTGTATGAATATCAAGAGCTCAGATGGCAACCCAGTTCTAAGCAAAGAAGGGAAGGCAGAAAGGTGGAAGGAGTATATAGAGGGTTTATACAAGGGCGATGTACTTGAGGACAATATTATGGAAATGGAAGAAGATGTAGATGAAGATGAAATGGGAGATAAGATACTGCGTGAAGAGTTTGACACGGCACTGAAAGGCCTGAGTCGAAACAAGGTCCCGGGAGTACACAACATTCCATTAGAACTACTGATGGCCTTGGGAGAGCCATTCATCACAAAACTCTACCTTCTTGTGAGCAAGATGTATGAGACAGGCGAAATACCCACAGACTTCAAGAAGAATATAATAATTCCAATACCAAAGAAAGCAGGTGTTGACAGATGTGAAAATTACCGAACTATCAGTTTAATAAGTCACAGCTGCAAAATACTAACGCGAATTCTTTACAGACGTATGGAAAAACTGGTAGAAGCGGGCCTCGGGGAAGATCAGTTTGGATTCCGTAGAAACGTTGGAACACGTGAGGCAATACTAACCACACGACTTATCTTAGAAGAAAGATTAAGAAAAGCCAACCTACGTTTCTAGCATTTGTAGACTTAAGCTTCTGACAACGTTAACTGGAATATTCTCTTTCAAATTCTGAAGGTGGCAGGGGTAAAATACAAGAAGCGAAAGGGTATTTACAATTTGTACAGAAAC
Organism: Schistocerca nitens; assembly: GCF_023898315.1. Taxonomy (NCBI): domain Eukaryota; kingdom Metazoa; phylum Arthropoda; class Insecta; order Orthoptera; family Acrididae; genus Schistocerca; species Schistocerca nitens. Next base: position 1,250,944,386 of record NC_064614.1, read on the forward strand.
CAGATGGCAGTTATATGAGTCGAGGGGCATGAAAGGGAAGCAGTGGTTGGGAAAGGAGTGAGACAGGGTTGTAGCCTCTCCCCGATGTTATTCAAGCTCTATATTGAGCAAGCAGTAAAGGAAACAAAAGAAAAATTCGGAGTAGGTATTAAAATTCATGGAGAAGAAGTAAAAACCTTGAGGTTCGCCGATGACATTGTAAATCTGTCAGAGACAGCAAAGGACTTGGAAGAGCAGTTGAACGGAATGGACAGTGTCTTGAAAGGAGGATATAAGATGAACATCAACAAAAGCAAAACGAGGATAATGGAATGTAGTCAAATTAAATCGGGTGATTCTGAGGGGATTAGATTAGGAAATGAGACACTTAAAGTAGTAAAGGAGTTTTGCTATTTAGGGAGTAAAATAACTGATGATGGTCGAAGTAGAGAGGATATAAAATGTAGACTGGCAATGGCAAGGAAATCGTTTCTGAAGAAGAGAAATTTGTTAACATCGAGTATAGATTTAAGTGTGAGGAAGTCGTTTCTGAAAGTATTTGTATGGAGTGTAGCCATGTATGGAAGTGAAACATGGACGATAACCAGTTTGGACAAGAAGAGAATAGAAGCTTTCGAAATGTGGTGCTACAGAAGAATGCTGAAGATAAGGTGGGTAGATCACGTAACTAATGAGGAGGTATTGAATAGAATTGGGGAGAAGAGGAGTGGCACAACTTGACTAGAAGAAGGGATCGGTTGGTAGGACATGTTTTTAGGCATAAAGGGATGACAAATTTAGCATTGGAGGGCAGCGTGGAGGGTAAAAATCGTAGAGGGAGACCAAGAGATCAATACACTAAGCAGATTCAGAAGGATGTAAGTTGCAGTAGGTACTGGAAGAAGCTTGCACAGGATAGAGTAGCATTGAGAGCTGCATCAAACCAGTCTCAGGACTGAGGACCACAACAACAACAGTGAAGGGTTATGTAAGAGGTCCATGATTAAAGAATTTGTACCTAGCGCACTCGAGCAGACGTAATTTCAATGGATTGCTCACGCGCTGCCTGCGATATGTAAGCTATAAGAGAATCTCAGACCAGAGAGCAGTGTTGTCAGCAGTAGGAATTGTGTGGCAGTAGGAGTAAGTAGGAGCTTGCAGTCGTGTGTGTCGTGTTGTCTGGGCCGGTCGTGGGGAGCGATGGTGGAGCCTGAGCGATATAATATAAGGTAAAACCAGCTTCGCGCATATGTACTATTGTTATGTCAAGCCCCATGTAAATGTTTTTAAAAAATCTCTTAGTGATAATCTTTCTTATATAAAATTAACTTTTGATAAACATTCATCTCAATTTAAAGAACTTACTAATTTCTCCAATCCATGGTCATCCCGATTATTGTGAAGAAAAATCAGTTGTTTCTTTTTATGCATGACAAATCTATCGACCAGCATTGCACTCGGCTGTGCCAGAAAAATTTCTTATAGGAGCAGATATATATGCGTTATCCGGCGACCTTATTGAGGTAAGAATTTTCAATTTATTCAGAATGATCTTTCAAGGCCATGACGCAGCACTGCTGACGTCCAAAATTTACCAGTTCAAATTCACAGTCAATTATTGAAAGGTTATAAGTGAGTCGCAATTTAATTGAGAGGTTAGTCACATTGTATTATTGGTAGGTTACGGAATTTATCTGTGGGAGGTTACGCTGAACGTGAGTGATTTAAATAATTATATTTTTACTGTTTGGAGGTTACAATATTTCTATCAACAGCGAGTAGTTCGCCTTCCGTTATGTTGGCACATGCATTGACAATGCACTGACTCATGTTGACAGGCGTTGCCGGTGGATCACGATAGCTAATATGCTCCACCTTCCCCAGAGAAAGAAATCCGGGGGACGTCAGATCCGGTGAACGTGCGGGCCAATCCACCTGTCATGAAATATGCTATTCAATACCGCTTCAACCGCACGCGAGCTACGTGCCGGACGTCCATCATGTTGGAAGTACATCGTCATTCTGTCTTGCAGTGAAACATCTTGTAGTAACATCGTAGAACATTAGTTACGAAATCAGCATACATTGCAACATTTAGATTGCCATCGATGAAATGGGGGGGGGGGGGGGGGCAATTATTTTTCCGCCCACAGTGCCGTACCATACATTAACACGCCAAGTTCGCTGATGTTCCACTCGTCGCACCATCGTGGATTTTCCGTTGCCCAATAGTGCATATTATGCCGGTTTACGTTACCGCTGTTGGTGAATGACGCTTCGTCGCTAAATAGAACGCGTGCAAAAATATCTGTCATCGTCCCATAATTTCTCTTGTGCCCAGTGGCAGAACTGTACACGACGTTCAAAGTCGTCACCATGCAATTCCTGGTGCATAGAAATATGGTATGTTGCAATCGATGTTGATATAGCATTCTCAACACCGACGTTTTTGAGATTCCCGATGCTCCTGGAATTTGTCTGCTACTGATGTGCGCATTATCCGCGACAGTAGCTAAAACACCCACTTGGGCATCATAATTTGTTGCATGTCGTGGTTGAAGTTTCACATGTGGCTGAACACTTCCTGTTTCCTTAAGTAACGTAACTATCCGGCGAACGGTCCGGACACTTGGTTGATGTCGTCCAGGATACCGATCAGCATACATAGCACACGCCCGTTGGGCATTTTGCTCACAATAGCCATACATCAGCACGATATCGACCTTTTCCGCAATTGGTAAAGGGTCTATTTTAAAACGTTAATGTATCACAAAGCAAATTCCGTCTGCACTGGCGGAGTGTTACGTGATACCACGTACTTATACGTTTGTGACTATTACAGCGCCATCTGTTACAAAGCGAAAAAAGTGGTCCATCTAAAACATTCCTATTTCTTTACGTACCACACGAATATATAATAAAAAATCGGGGTCCCTATTTAAAAGTACGCAGTTGATATCCGTTTGACCTGTGGCAGCGCCATCTAGCGGGCCAACCATAGCGTCATCTGGTTTCCCCTTCAAGCCAGACGAGTTTCGTTCTTTATAGTTTTTTCTTTTGATGCCTATTTCGTGAGATATTTGGCCTGGTCACTATCAATGGACCACCCTGTATATAGGGTGTTCCCGAAATGGTGGTCAATATTCAGTCATAGGAATGATACTTCAAAACAAAGAAGTCGAGTAAACATGGGCTCTAAAACGAATACATTAAAAGCTATGAGCAATTCTTGATCTTCGAAACTGCTAAACTTATCTCTTCTACTGAAAGCTCTTTGTGTTCCTTATTTTGGGAAGTCGTACAAGGACCAAAACAAAAAAGAATGTCCCATAGACACACGCTCTAAAATGCATACCCTAAAAGTTATGAGCACTTGTTCATTGGAAGAGCAGTGTTTCATAGTAGGAAGATGGACAAGTGCTCATAGCTCTTCAGGTATACATTTTTTTCCTTGTTTTGGTCCACACTAGCACTTCGCAAAATATGGAAAGCAAAGAGCTTGCAGTAGAAGAGATTTGTTTCGCAATATCAAAGATCAAGAATTGTTTATGGTTCTTAAGGTATGCGTTTTAGATCCCACGTTTACTTGCCTTTTTTGTTTCCAATGATCATTCCTGTCATATCCCTGAATATCGGCCATGACTTCCGAAACACCTTGTGTATATGTAGCTAATCTTATGATTAAAAAATTCTTGATGTGTGCCACATAACGAATAATAATACACTGCTGGAAGAAAAATGCAACGCCCTCAGGGACTGTGTTCAGGGGCACCAGGGATAGTATGTGGATACTGAGGGGCTTCAGAGTTAGTGATTCGTCACAGTCATCGGAGGTCAGATGCGGCTGAGGAGCCCTGTCTGGGCACCACCTGTTTTGACTCTGCAAGCAGTAACTGTGCTGAGTTTAGAGCTGAACAGTGTTTGCAGCAGTCATCGTAGGGTACAACCATGCACCACCGACAACTGTTTACTCGTGTTGAACAACTTCAACCATTTGAACGGGGTCACATTGTGGGCATGTGGTCAGCTCCATGGACGTACTGACGGACTGCTACACATGTCGGGCACAACGTATAGGTGGTGTCTCGGTGCTTTCAGCACTAGTCCGTCGAGCGTTCCCACTCCTATAGAACTGCTGCTGGGCATTTGCCTGGTAGGGACGCACTTCAAGATAGACGCATTGTGCTAGCAGCGAACATCATCCAGGGATGAAATTTGGTCACATGTAGCAACCGTTGTGTCATCTGAGACCATTGGGAGCCGTCTACTTACAGCAGGATTAAGATCACATGTGCTTCTGGCAAGGCTACACCTGGCACCACGACACCATCAAGCGTAGCTTCTCTGGCGTCGTGAAAGAGCCGACTGGAGAATGGCTTGACGCTGTGTTGTCTTCAGTGATGGGAGTAGGTTCTCTCCTTATAAATGTGATAGGAGTACAAGTGTATACCAAACACCTGCTGAGACACCCGCTCCAGTGCGCGTTCGTCAATGATACACGAGTCCTGTCCCAAGATTCATGGTGTAGGGCGTGATGGGGGGGGGTGCAATAATTACAATTTGTGGTCTCATTTGGTGTTCCTGCAGCATAGCGTAATCCGTGCCCTTTACAAAGCACAGGCTGGACCCCATGGTAATGATATTTCTTGGAAAGGAAAGTTATGTGATTTTCCAGCAGGACAATGCATGTCCACATACGGCTGCTGCGACGCAATTTATTCTTTGTGGTATAAAACATCTGCCCTGGTCAACAGGGCCACCAGAACTGAGCACGTCAGGGACATGATGAAGCAGGAACTTGGTTCTCTACGGCGCGCAAGAGCCATTGCCGAACTGCAAGAAAAGGAGCAAAACGTGTGGGAAGTTCTATCACAGGATGACATTCGGCACATTTATAATCGTTTACATTCGAGAATGCACGCTTGTGCAGCCGCTAGAGTGGGGTACACTGTGTGTTGATGCAACTGTTGGGCACCATTTACTGTGACATGCATGTCTCTTTTGGTTTGAAGTTGTTACCATATATCCCTACAATGGTGAAATACCTATCACATCACCTGCCAATAAACTGACCTAGTCCTACAGGATGTGGCACTTTTTCTGGCAGAGTGTAATGAACCACGATTATTGCATTAGAGTCCCATCACGTACATTCCAGATATAACCCCTAGATAAGAAATTTAATTTAAGCTTAGATCATGGAAGACCGATTTTACAGTGTCAGTGAGCTCACGACAGCCCGCACTGAACATGTTGGAAATGCTAGGAGTCTGCACCAGACAGCAGTCGTAGAGTCGTGCTGTATGGCGGCTGCTGTCGGCGCCTGGCTCTATTGGAGCCCGAAGCGCGGCAGCGGCCACAAAGGAAGCGGGAAACGTAAATGTGGGAGCGAGAACCCTATCTTCCTTCACTCAGGTTATTGGTATTCGGTAATCGATATACGCCCGTTCACGAAAATAACTTGCCCCCACAATCCCCTTGTGACAGTCTATTATCGGGCTTATGCTGCTGGCGCCAGAGTTTCATGCGAGTCGTGCATCAGAGGATATACGTGTCAGCTGACGGAATGAAGGTACTGAGAACGCGCGTGCTCAAACGGAGAGGGGAATCAGCTCTGCCGTGTGGAAAGAAACTAGGCGCATAGCTGCGTGTGTTGTACAATACCGGAAATTGTTCACACAAAGCGCAGTTAATTAAAAGATTCTCTTTAATTTCAGAGCTTTATGTTTGAAATTTGAGAGAATTATCGTGGCGGATGATAAGAAAAAAGTGGTTTAACTGGCTCTGAGTACTATGGGACTTAACTTCTGAGGTCATCAGTCCCATAGAACTTACTACTACTTAAACGTAACTAACTTAAGGACATCACACACACCCATGCCCGAGGCAGGATTCGAACCTGCGGCCGTAGCGGTCGCGCGGTTCCAGACTGTAGCGCCTAGAACCGCTCGGTCACCCCGGCCGGCGGCGGATGGTAAGAACTCTAGAGCTTAGAATGAGATGTATAGCTAAGAGTGCGCTTCGGAAAGTATGGCTGGTTGAGTAACTTTTATTGGATGCTGCACTACACATCAAAGTCACACAGATATGTGATTATATTTTTCAAGACAGTAACGAAGTTATACAATCAACACTCTGAAGCTTCTACCAGCTGTCAGTTCCTCGGCAGTGTAATTCCGCATCTTGGTGTTGGAGCCGTTCGAGAATCACTGTGTTATCGTCCTCATGGTTGAAATATCTCTTTCCCCACTGAAGTTTTTCCGTGGCTGCCTGGTCATTGTCGTCTGCAGTCAATGTCGGTAGCCTTCTTTCCCCAACAGCGTCGAACACATGTGTGCAGACTCGCTCGAATTTTTGCAATCATTTCACTACTGCTGGGAGAGACATTGCATTTCGTCCATATACTGCTAGAATTGCACGGTGAATCTGTGTCATTTAACCGTTTTGTCCACGAGAATTGCTCTGTCCTGCATCCCCTATGCGTACTGCAGCAGAACTGAGTCCTCAGGAAACCTGTAACATGTATACACTTCTGACAGTGTGCCAGTTTTGTTGTGCAGTGTTCTTAGCGTGTAACAACATGTGTAACTTACTTTCTGAAGTTCATACAAACGTGTGCACTTGATGAAAAACAGTGCGCGTAAACTAGGTTTCAAACATAAAATTCTTGCAGTCTTCAAATGTAACTGTTAAGGGGATACGGAATCACCTATCCCCGCAATGTTAATATATGCCTACTATAGGGAACATTTTCTCACAAACTACTGGAGACAGAGAGGTAAAAATTTTACTGTATGTGCATTCATATGTTACAACAATACTGAAACAACAGTTTATTGTCAAAGTATTTTCTTACAGAGATATTGTACATTTATTTTTAAGTAAATTTTTTCCATCGCTTTTTACTAGACTATCACCCCTAAGTCTTTTGTAAATCAAGTAATTAAAAAATCGTTGTTTCAGTATGTAATAGGGACCTATGTCACTACGTCATAAAAATTTCAGACTTCTAGGTTGACCAGTACCTGAGATAATGTTCCTAGATGAAGTAAAAAGTAAACTTACGGGAAACGGAGAAAGAAGATTAAAACATTCCTGATCCGTAGCTAATACCCCCTTCACAGTCTTCATAATCATCTTCAAGTCTTCTTTTGGCACCCCTCTGCACCTGTCTTGCTTTTTTCACTAATGTCTTGATTATATTATCAGCATGCCTTAGTCTGTGCTGATCTAAAAAGAACATAGCACGTACCGTACGGGAACCAACACACATACCCAACTTTTGAAGGACCTGGCATTTAGTTATATTTCCAAGATTGAAGGTTGCCACAGCATCATACACACCAAAATGTAGTGTATTAATTCCGACAAACACTGTTTTTGGGAGACGATGCCATATCACACTATTCAAGCACTCGTTGGGGTTCTGCGTTTTTCCGTGAAGACATTTCATCAGAAGACTTCTGTCAGCCAGATCTCTGAAAATGGGCTTTATTTCTGCCATGATGGCTGATGGTAGACTGTGGTGGTGAATGTATTTCTCTCCTGTTGTTAGTCCCCTATTGTATTTACACCAGCTGTTTTCACCTTTGGGGCACAAACCATGTTGTGGATGCTCATCCGTGGATGCGGTGTGGAAATATAAAGCCCATATAGCTCTCCTCATTTCTTCAAGATTGCCTGTATTTTGCCTGATTGCAAGGCCATAGCAGTTCTGAATGTGGTATATTATGGAATCAGTCAATCTTCCTCTGCCATCCAAGGTTTTCCCATCATCTAGTTTTTTCCCTTTCATAACTGATTTTAACCTTCTCAGCCTGGCACCCATTCTCTTCTGCACATGTCCTATACATTCAAGTTTGCTTATATTTACACTGTTCCCATATGGTTTGCTTTCCAAAACTTCTTTGAATGCTTTAGAGTCACCATCTCCCAGATATTTGACATAGCGAACATTATACCACTGTGAAGAGCGCAATACCCGATCTCACAAATATATAAAAATAAAATAGTTATAATTGTAGTAGAGCTATGTATGATACGTCATTTTAAAGAGGAAACATGGCAGAATATAATACGCCAATAAAAAAAATTCGATTTTTTAACCCAAAATCCGATTCCGTATCCCCTTAAGTTATAGAGTAAATATGGTATCTACCACAGAGTATATATGCAGACTGAAACGAAGAATGAAAATTTGTACCAAGGCCTAGATTCGAATTCATCTCTACTGCTAACTAGGTAGAGGCGCTAACAACTACGCCACCCTGGCACAGTGACCTCGCACAAATGCGCGGAGTACCCTGGCATGCCTCCCTCCTAGGTCCAAATTCTTACTCACGCCTCACCACATGATATTCCCCAAAAACTAAAACAGCATTGCAGAGGCTCTCCAACTGTATTGGAAAAGCACCTCAGCGTTGAGCGAAACGGGGGATTTTGAAACACAAAAACAGGTGCTTTAATCAAACGAAGCTTTATAGGTCCAGAGATGTTTTCAAGTCTCAAACATCTATGATGTGCATACGGAGACTGATACGACAAACGAAAGTTCGTGCCAAGGCCGGAATTCGAACCTTGGTCTTATTGACTTAAGAAATCGTTGGGATCTTGTGGTGTTCGCTGTGTTATTCAGTGGTTTGGTATTTAACTAATTTGTAAAATAAAATGATAATGTTATTTCATCACAGTGAGCAATTACAAAATAATTTTTCTCCCGGCTAAAGATTTGGTCAAGTTGCTAAAGAAATCCAAGTTAACGATGTGTTAAAGTGTTGTGTGTAAGTAGTGTAAATGTCAACAGATCCTATAGAACTATTGATTATGATGGGAACAGTTATCTTCAGTAAAATTATCATTAAAACCACCGAATATCAGCCGCGCACAACATTGACGTATGTTACGTGAAACAATGTTCTTCACAACTCGTGCGTAATTAATTTCTGCTCCATACATCAGCAAGAAAAAGTTTGTTATATGGATCGTGTTATGAGCGCTGTTTTTAAAGAACCAATTTGATTCGAATTACTTTCATTAAAATGAGTTCGGGATCACCGGTGCACATTTATTTTTACACATTTTTATTACCTTCGGCATTTATGTCTGCAGAGTTGCGTAATTTTAATTTGCTGCTGAGATAATTGTTAAGATGGCGGCAGACAATTGACAGAGACTTTCTATTGTTAGAGCAAATTTCCTATTAACAGGATAAGTATTTGAATTAATGCCGATTAATTTTTACTTTTATATTGCGCACTATTTAGACTACTTTTCATCAAGCAAACCTTTGATACTTTCGTAAGAAACACAGATAAAAACGCGATACAAATCGCTATCAGCAATGACTGCGCTCCTTGCAGCGGAAAGAAATAATTAATACAGATAATCATTATTGGGAGAGGAATTAAAGATACATATAATTATTCACACATTTATAATAATAAAGAACTCTTTTCTCAAGTAATAATTACAAATAATTACAATTTCTTCACAGACCTCAGTATGGTATGCGTCTTGTTGCGTCCGCATCCTACAAAAGCCGACAAAAAAGAGGTAAAAACAAAGGAAGACAAGTGCACATCATAAAAGGAATTTACAATTATTATTGTCTTTGCATGCTCCACATCGATGTGTCCAATTACATCATAAAATATTACATAAATAATTAATATTTATCATAGTTTTGTTTTATTTCACTGTTTTTCTATATGTCGGATAGATAATGTTTATAGCTGTTAGAGGAGTAATTTCCTCTCGTCGCACTGTACCTACAATTTATCTCGTGGATGTTATAATCTCTCGTTGTGGGGCTCTTGGTATTCAGTTTCAAACACCATTTCAGACGGATTAGCGACATGGTGAACATTGATTTTCCCTTTCAGTTTGCTTCATTGGTCATTTCCAAAAAGCATACATAATAAATAAAACAATAATGCACACCTTCAAACGCAGAATACATGTTCAACAACGGACCGTATTCGAAACATCTAAGAGGGTGGTTTGATAGTCTCGTAAAACAGCAAGAAAAATTGTTTCGTAAGCAATTCAGCTTACTTTTCGACATAGTCTCCTTGAGGGAGATACACTTGGTCCAGCACTTCTCCAGCTTTTTCATCCCATCGAAAGAGTAGGCGGTTCTAGGCGCTTCAGTCCGGAACCGCGTGCCCGCTAAAGTCGCAGGTTCGAATCCTGCCTCGGTCATGGATGTGTGTGATGTCCTTAGGTTAGTTAGGTTTAAGTAGTTAAGTGGTTCTAAGTTCTAGGGGACTGATGACCTCAAATGTTAAGTCTCATACTGCTCAGAGCCATTTGAATCTTTTTTTTGTTTTTTTTTTGTCGACTGTCGCACACATCTGCTTCGTAGCCAACTGTTCGCGCAGAATATTATGCTCTCTCTCAGTTGCGATTCCTACAGTCTCAGAAATCGCACCGATTTCTTTCTATTCGGCGGTCTCGAATTATCAGATCCTGGATTTTCACAGTCGTTTGTTTGGTGGTGACCTGAATTGGACGCCTAGAATCTTCAGTGATGGTTCACAGTCTGCATCATCATCATCCAGTTCTGTTTTGATATGTGCTGCAGTCCACCCTTTCAAATGAAGATGTTTAGTAACGATGCGAAGCTCTGTTTCTCTATTTTCAATCGCAGTCGACACACCGACAAATTCAGACGGCTGTCAACAATGAAATGTAATCTTTTTATTTTTTTTATTTTTTTGAGTCATCAGTCTTTAGACTGGTTTGATGTGGCCCGCCGCGAATTCATCTCCTGTGCCAATCTCTTCATTTCAGAGTAGCACTTGCAACCTACATCCTCAGCTGTTTGCTGGATGTATTCCGATCTCAGACTCCCTCTAAAGATTTTGCCCTCTGTAGCTCCCTCTAGTACCGTGGAAGTCAGTCCCTGATGTCTTAACGTATATCCTGTCGTTCCGTTCCTTCTCCTTCTCAGTGTTTTCCACATATCTCTTTCTTTTCCGATTCTGCGCAGAATCTCCTCATCTCTTAGCCTATCAGTCCACCTGATTTTCTACATTCGTCTGTAGCACCACATATCAAATGCTTTGATTCTCTTCTTTTCCGAATTTCTCAAAGTCCAATACAATGCTCTGCCCCAAACTGACATTCTCATAAATGTCTTCCTCAAATTAGGGCCTATGTGTGATACTGTAGAGTTGGCATGGCTAGGAATTCCCTTTTTGCCAGTGTCAGTCTGCTTTTGCCGTCCTCCTTGCTTTGTCCGTCACTCCTTATTTTGCTGCCTAGGTAGCAGAATTCCTTAACTAGATCTAGTTCGTGAACATCAATTCTGATGTTAACTTTCTCGCTGTTCTCATTTTTGCTGCTTCTCATTACATTCGTTTTCTTCTCTTTACTCTCAATCCATATTCTGTACTCATTAGACTGTTCATTACATTCAGTATATCCTGTAATTCTTCTTTACTTTCAGGCAGAATAGCATTGTCATTAGCGAATCGTACCAGTAATATCCTTTCACCTTGAATTTTAATCCCACTCCTGAACCTTTCCTTTATTTCCATCATTGCTTCTTCGAGCACAGTTTGAACAGCAGGGGCGAAAGACTGCATCCCTGTCTTATACCCATTTACTCCGAACACTTCGTTCTTGGTCATTCACTCTTATTATTCCGTCTTGGCTCTTGCACATATTTATATTAACCGCCTCTTCCTACGCCTTACGGTTATTTTTCTCAGAATTTCGACAACTGGCACGATTTTGCGTTGTCGAATGCTTTTCTCCTTGTCGACAAATCCTATGAACGTGTCTTGGTTTTTCTTTAGTCTCGCTTTTATTATCAACCGCAACGTCAGAATTTGGCTCTCTGGCGCCTTTACGTTTCCTAAAGCCAAACTGATCGTCATCTATGATATCCTGTTTTCTTTATCATTTTTCTATATATTGGTTATTGTCAGTAACTTGCATACGTGAGCTGTTAATCTGATTATGCTTTAATTATCGCTCTTGTCAACTCTTGCAGTCTTCGGAATTGTGTCGATTGTATTTTTCCTAAAGTCAGATGGTAAGTCGCCAGACTCATACATGCTACACACCAACGTGAATAGTCGTTTTGTTGTCGCTTTCCTCAACGATTGTAGAAATTATGATGGAATCTTATCTCCGCCTTCTGCCTTATTTGCTCTTAAGTCCTCTAAAGCTCTTTCAAATTCTGATTCTAATACTGGATCCCGTATCTCTTTTATATGGACTCATGTTTCTTCATCTATCGCTACAAATCTTCCATCTCAGAGAGGACTTCAACGTACTCTTTCCACCTATCGACTGTGTCCTCTGCATTTAGCAGTGGAATGCCCGATGCTGTACGATGTACATTGTTGAAATGCTGTGTACCATCCTTGGAATAATCGAGTTCACCAACTATTAAGGCCCAATAAAAATATTCCATTCCTTCATGTAAATTTACCAGACTTACGAAACAACCCTGGCTCTGCAGGGGTTGTCTAGCACAGGTACGATCAGCGACACGTGCGATTCACCTAACAGCAGTACAGAAAATGAAGGTAGTTGTAATGTTCTCTGCCATCTCCACAGGAATGTGAATGCAGTTCTTCTTACAGTGCTGAAATCGGGGAGCCATATCATTATAGTTTTCCATTTGCGGTCCGTATAGTCGTTGTAGTAATTCCTCATTCACCTCTTCGCTTTCCTGCCGGCAACACCTCAAAACGCTATTCAAACACACGTTGAACAGTGGATATTTTGGCTCATCTGTCTACAGGGTGGTCCATTGATCGTGACCGGGCCAAATATCTCACGAAATAAGCCTCAAACGACAAACGACAAACAACGAAACTTGTCTGTCTTGAAGGTGGAAACCATATGACGCTATGGTTGGCCCGCGAGATGATGCTGCCATAGGTCAAACGGATATCAACTGCGTTTATTTAAATAGGAACCCCCATTTTTTATTACATATTCGTGTAGTAAGTAAAGAAATAAGAATGTTTTAGTTGGACCATTTTTTTCGCTTTGTGATGGAACGCGCTGTAATAGGCACAAACATATGGCTCACAAAATTAGACGAACAGTTGGTAACGGGTAGGTTTTTTAAATTAAAATACAGAACGTAGGTACGTTTGAACATTTTATTACGGTTGTTCCAATTTGATACATGTACTTTGTGAATTTATCATTTCTGAGAGCGCATGCTGTCACAGGGAGATTACCTGTAAATAGCACATTAATGCAATAAATGCTCAAAATGATTTCCGTCAACCTTAATGCATTTGACAACACTTGTAAGGACATTCCTCTCAACAGCGAGTAGTTCACCTTGCGTAATGTCCGCACATGCATTGTCAATGCGCTGACGCATGTTGTCAGGCGTTGTCGGTGGATCACGATAGCAAATATCCTTCAAATTTCCCCACAGAAAGAAATCCGGGGACGTCAGATCCGGTGAAAGTGGGGGCCATGGTATGGTGCTTCGACGACCAATGCACCTTTCATGAAATATGTTATTCAATACCGCTTCAACCGCACGCAAGCTATGTGCCGGACATCCATCATGTTGGAAGTACATAGTCATTCTGTCATGCAGTGAAAGATCTTGTAATAACATCGGTAGAACTTTACGTAAGAAATCAGCATACATTACACCATTGCCGGCCGCGGTGGTCTAGCGGTTCTGGCGCTGCAGTCCGGAACCGCGGGACTGCTGCGGTCGCAGGTTCGAATCCTGCCTCGGGCATGGGTGTGTGTGATGTCCTTAGGTTAGTTAGGTTTAAGTAGTTCTAAGTTCTAGGGGACTTATGACCTAAGATGTTGAGTCCCATAGTGCTCAGAGCCATTTGAACCATTTGAACATTACACCATTCAGATTGCCATCGATAAAATGGGGGCCAATTATCCTTCCTCCCATAATGCCGCACTATACATTAACCCGCCAAGGTCGCTGATGTTCCACTTCTCACAGACATCGTGGATTTTCCGTTGCCAACGGTGCATATTAGGCCGGTTTACGTTACCGCTGTTGGTGAATGACGCTTCGTCGCTAAATAGAACGGGGGCAAGAAATCTGCCATCGACCCGTAATTTCTCTTGTGCCCAGTGGCAGAACTGTACACAACGTTCAAAGTTGTCGGCATGCAATTCCTGGTGCATAGAAAGAAGGTGCAGGTGCAATCGATGTTGATATAGCATTCTCAACACCGACGTTTTTGAGATTCCCAATTTTCGCGCAATTTGTCTGCTACTGATGTGCGGCTTAGCCGCGTCAGCAGCTAAAACACCTACTTGAGCATCATCATTTGTTGCAGGTAGGGGTTGAAGTTTCACATGTGGCTGAACACTTCCTGTCTCTTTAAATAACGTAACTATCCGGCGAACGATCCGGTCACTTGGATGATGTCGTCCAGGATACCGATCAGCATACATACCAAACTCCTATTGGGCATTTTGATTACAATAGCCATACATCAGCACGATGTGACAGCCAGAGCGAGAGCACCAGCAGCAGCGAGTACTGTTTGTATAAAGCGTTTATTTTGCATTTTGTTTACGACCTTCCACTAAGGAAGGGATTCTATTAGTGTTTATCTGCTCTGCATAGTAACTAACAGTTCTTGATAAAACTTTACGTAGTTTTCGTGTTAGATTTCTTAGTGTTTTCTTGATCGTTTAGAACAGAAAGCGCCCTAAAACCGTCTTTTGTTTGTTTCGCGGCCGTTAGCCACTAGTCACTTGAATCAGCAGTTGTCTTGTGACAGCCAGAGCGAGAGCACCAGCAGCAGCGAGTACTGTTTCTATAAAGCGTTTATTTTGCATTTTGTTTACGACCTTTCACTAAGGAAGGGATTCTATTTGTGTTTATCTGCTCTGCATAGAAACTAACAGTTCTTGATCGTTAGGAGAGAAATTTATTTTGTACTTATTTGCTGCGCTTAGCTTTTAAATAGTTTTTCTGGGAAAACCTAGCGTAGTTTTCGCGTCTCGTATTTCAGTGAGTGTTTCTTGATTATCAGAGTAGCTCATCAGAAGATTATCTTGGGAATTTGTCACCGTATAGAGTAGGGTAAACATAGTCATGTGTAGGGACTGTGGTTGTTGTGAGCGGACGCAAGGAGAATTGGCCACTCTTCGGGGGCAGGTGGAGGCTTTGTCTGTTAGGCTCATCGAGCTCGAGGCGCAGGCGTCGGCTCGTAGTGGCGTTGGGGCAACTGTGGTGAGACCTATGCCTACTTCGGTGGCCTTGGAATCACATGGAACCCCTGATGTCGCTGCGTCTTCCGGCAGTGAGCATCTTACCGGTCAGCCATCACTCCAGGGTGAATGGCGGACAGTGGTGGGCTCGCGCGTGCCTGGCCGAAAGGCGAAGGTGGGATCTGGCCGCGTGGCAGCTGCCTTACCCCTTTCCAACAGGTACGGGGTGCTTCCTAGTGGTGATGACATCGTTTCCGAGCCACCACAGGATGCCTCGCCTGTTGGGCCAGTGGCCGATTCTCCGGCAAGGTCCCGACAGTCACAGAGGGCGGGCCTATTAGTTATAGGGAGCTCCAACGTTAGGCGGGTTATGGAGCCCCTCAGGAAAATAGCGGGTAGGTCGGGGAAGAATGCCAGTGTGCACTCGGTGTGCTTGCCGGGGGGTCTCGTCCGTAATGTGGAGGAGGCCCTTCCGGCAGCTATTGAACGCACTGGGTGTGACCGGCTGCAGATAGTAGCACATGTCGGAACGAATGACGCCTGCCGCTTGGGTTCTGAGGCCATCCTTGGTTCCTTCCGGCGGCTGGCTGATTTGGTGAAGACAACCAGCATCGCACGCGGAGTGCAAGCTGAGCTTAATATCTGCAGCATAGTGCCCAGAGTCGATCGCGGTCCTCTGGTTTGGAGCCGTGTGGAGGGTCTAAACCAGAGGCTCAGACGACTCTGCGACTATACTGGTTGCAAATTCATCGACCTCCGTTATTGGGTGGAGAACTGTAGGGCCCCCCTAGACAGGTCAGGCGTGCACTACACACCGGAAGCAGCTACTAGGGTAGCAGAGTACGTGTGGCGTGCACACGGGGGTTTTTTAGGTTAGAGGGACCCCCCCTTGGGCGAAACGATAAAATACCTGACGGCTTACCAGAGAGAACATCAGCATCGTTGATAAAGAACGTCCGTCCTCAGAGACCAAAAACAGGAAAAGTTAACGTAATATTGGTAAACTGCAGGAGTATCCAGGGCAAGGTTCCTGAATTAGTATCGCTTATTGAAGGAAATAGTGCGCATATAGTATTAGGAACGGAAAGTTGGTTAAATCGGAAGTGAACAGTAACGAAATCCTAGACACAGAATGGAATATATACCGCAATGATAGGATAAACGCCAATGGTGGAGGAGTATTTATAGCAGTAAAGAATTCAATAATATCCAGTGAAGTTATTAGCGAATGCGAATGTGAAATAATCTGGGTTAAGTTAAGTATCAAAGGTGGGTCAGATATGATAGTCGGATGCTTCTATAGACCACCTGCATCAGCAACCGTAGTAGTTGAGCGCCTCAGAGAGAACCTGCAGAACGTCGTGAAGAAGTTTCGTGATCATACTACTGTAATAGGGGGAGACTTCCATCTACCAGGTATAGAATGGGATAGTCACACAATCAGAACTGGAGCCAGGGACAGAGACTCTTGTGACATTATCCTGACTGCCTTGTCCGAGAATTACTTCGAGCAGATAGTTAGAGAACCAACTCGTGAAACTAACGTTTTAGACCTCATAGCAACAAATAGACCGGAACTTTTCGACTCCGTGAATGTAGAAGAGGGTATCAGTGATCATAAGTCAGTGGTTGCATCAATGACTGGAAGTGTAATAAGAAATGCCAAGAAAGGAAGGAAAATATATTTGCTTAACAAGAGTGATAGGGCACAAATCGCAGAATATCTGAGTGACCACCATCAAACGTTCATTTCTGAGGAAGAGGATGTGGAACAAAAATGGAAAAAATTCAGAAACATCGTCCAGTACGCCTTAGATAAGTTTGTACCGACTAAGGTCCAAAGCGAGGGGAAAGATCCACCGTGGTATAACAATCATGTACGAAAGGTACTACGGAAACAAAGAAAGCTTCATCATAGGTTTAAGAGTAGTCGAATCATAGCTGATAAGGAAAAGCTGAACGAAGCGAAAAAGAGCGTAAAGAGAGCAATGAGAGAAGCATTCAACGAATTCGAACATAAAACATTGGCAAACAATCTAAACAAGAACCCTAAAAAGTTTTGGTCATATGTAAAATCGGTAAGCGGATCTAAATCCCCTATTCAGTCACTCGTTGACCACGATGGCACTGAAACAGAGGACGACCGAAGAAAGGCAGAAATACTGAATTCAGTGTTCCGAAACTGTTTCACTGCGGAAAATCGTAACACGGTCCCTGACTTCAGCCGTCGCACGGACGCCAAAATGGAAAATATTGAAATAAACGATATCGGAATTGAAAAACAACTGCTATCACTTAGTAGCGGAAAAGCATCCGGAACAGACGAGATACCCGTAAGATTCTACAGTGATTATGCTAAAGAACTTGCCCCCTTTCTATCAGCAATTTATCGTAGATCTCTGGAAGAACGTAAAGTACCTAGCGACTGGAAGAAAGCGCAGGTCGTTCCCATTTTCAAGAAGGGTCATAAATCACATGCGAATTATTATAGGCCTATTTCGCTTACGTCAATCTGTTGTAGAATAATGGTACATGTTTTATGTTCTCGTATTATGACGTTCTTAGATAATACAAATCTCCTTCATCATAACCAACATGGATTCCGCAAACAGAGATCATGTGAAACTCAGCTCGCCCTATTTGTCCAAGAAATTCACAGTGCCGTAGACACTGGCGAGCAGATTGATGCCGTATTCCTGGACTTCAGGAAGGCATTTGATACGGTTCCGCACTTACGTTTAGTGAAAAAAATACGAGCTTACGGAATATCGGACCAGGTTTGTGATTGGATTCAGGATTTCCTAGAAGAAAGAACACAACATGTCATTCTTAACGGTTCAAAATCTGCAGATGTAGAGGTAATTTCGGGAGTACCGCAAGGAAGCGTGATAGGACCTTTATTGTTTACAATATACATAAATGACTTAGTTGACAACATCGGTAGCTCCGTGAGGCTATTTGCAGATGACACGGTTGTCTACAAGAAAGTAGCAACATCAGAAGACTCGTACGTACTCCAGGAAGACCTGCAGAGGATTAATGAATGGTGCGACAGCTGGCAGCTTTCCCTAAACGTAGATAAATGTAATATAATGCGCATTCATAGGGGCAGAAATCCATTCCAGTACGATTATGCCATAGGTGGTAAATCATTGGAAGCGGTAACGACCGTAAAATACTTAGGAGTTACTATCCGGAGCGATCTGAAGTGGAATGATCACATAAAACAAATAGTGGGAAAAGCAGGCGCCAGGTTGAGATTCATAGGAAGAATTCTAAGAAAATGTGACTCATCGACGAAAGAAGTAGCTTACAAAACGCTTGTTCGTCCGATTCTTGAGTATTGCTCATCAGTATGGGACCCTTACCAGGTTGGATTAATAGAAGAGATAGACATGATCCAGCGAAAAGCAGCGCGATTCGTCATGGGGTCATTTAGTCAGCGCGAGAGCGTTACGGAGATGCTGAACAAGCTCCAGTGGCGGACACTTCAAGAAAGGCGTTACGCAATACGGAGAGGTTTATTATCGAAATTACGAGAGAGCACATTCCGGGAAGAGATGGGCAACATATTACTACCGCCCACATATATCTCGCGTAATGATCACAACGAAAAGATCCGAGAAATTAGAGCAAATACGGAGACTTACAAGCAGTCGTTCTTCCCACGCACAATTCGTGAATGGAACAGGGAAGGGGGGATCAGATAGTGGTACAATAAGTACCCTCCGCCACACACCGTAAGGTGGCTCGCGGAGTATAGATGTAGATGTAGATGTAGATATCGACCTTTTCCGCTATTGGTAAACGGTCCATTTTAACACGGGTAACGTATCATGAAGCAAATACAGTCCGCAGTGGCGGAATGTTACGTGATACCACGTAGTTATATTTTGTGACTATTACAGAGCCATCTGTCACCCAGCGACAAAAGTGGTCCAATTAAAACATTCATACTTCTTTACGCACTATGTGAATATGTAATAAAAAATGGGAGTTCCAATAAAAAAAACGCAATTGATATCCATTTGACCTACGGCTTCGCCACCTAGCGAGCCAACCATAGCGCCATCTGGGTTGCCCCGTCAAGCTACACGTGTTTCGTACTTTGTAGTTTTTTCAAAATGGTTCAAATGGCTCTGAGCATTATGCGACTAAACTTCTGAAGTCATCAGTCGCCTAGAACTTAGAACTAATTAAACCTAACTAACCTAAGGACATCACACACATCCATGCCCGAGGCAGGATTCGAACCTGCGACCGTAGCTGTCCGGCGGTTGCGGACTGAGCGCCTAGAACCGCTAGACCACCGCGGCCGGCGTAGTTTTTTCGTTGGATACTTATTTCGTGAGATATTTGGCCCGGTCAGTATCTATGGTCCAGCTTGTATATGTGACATTGGTAGGTAGAACACAATCGGACGAACTAATGACACCGTTTACTCCAGCGCTTCCTACAGATGTCTTTCTACGGCTATATTTCACGTAGCGCCACGCAACCTCTGGTACAATGCGTGATCTGTCTTTGTGCTGTACTGTCGAATCTAGTGGCGCAGGGACAAATTCACTACATACAGTTGTGTTCCGCCTCCGGCCAGCCTGACCTGCTGTTGGTTCCCAGTTTATATTCGGTTGGTACATAAGTTCGTAGCGTTTTTCCATAACGCGAATAAAAAACACAACAGACACATAGAACCTATAGTAATCGGTAGTATATTCTCCCTCAGTCTCTACAACTCAGTCTCTCTAACGGCAGGGAAACTTCTCGGTTCAGCGACTGAAGAAATTACGTGGCTTTCAGGCGAAGAACTCGTCGAGCCCTCTTCAGAGCGCATTTTTATCCGTTAAAAAAAAAAAAAAAAAAAAAAAAAGATTCATATGGCTCTGAGCACTATGGGACTTAACATCTATGGTCATCTGTCCCCGAGAACTTAGAACTACTTAAAACTAACTAACCTAAGGACAGCACACAATACCCAGTCATCACGAGGCAGAGAAAATCCCTGACCCCGCCGGGAATAGAACCCGGGAACCCAGGCGTGGGAAGCGAGAACGTCACCGCACGACCACGAGCTGGTTGTTCAATAGAGAGCGGAAATGACGAAAATCCGAGGGCGAAAGGTCAGATGAAAAAGGTGGGTGTGGAATCACTTCCAAACCCATCTCTTGTATAGTGTATTTGTTACAGTCTGCCTGAATGGGGGCGGGCGTTGTCGTGTAATAGCATCACTTCGCGCAGTCTTCTTGGTCGTTGTTCTTGGAATCAGTCTGCAAGACCTCTCTAATGTTGAGAATAAATAGGAATGGACAGTGTCTTGAAAGGAGGATATAAGATGAACACCAACAAAAGCAAAACGAGGATAATGGAATGTAGTCAAATTAAATCGGGTGATGCCGAGGGAATTAGATTAGGAAATGAGACACTTAAAGTAGTAAAGGAGTATTGCTATTTGGGGAGCAAAATAACTGATGATGGTCGAAGTAGAGAGGATATAAAATGTAGACTGGCAATGGCAAGGAAAGCGTTTCTGAAGAAGAAAAATTTGTTAACATAGAGTATAGATATAAGTGGCAGGAAGTCATTTCTGAAAGTGTTTGTATGGAGTGTAGCGATGTATGGAAGTGAAACGTGGACGATAAATAGTTTAGACAAGAAGAGAATAGAAGATTTCGAAATGTGGTGCTATAGAAGAATGCTGAAGATTAGATGGGTAGATCACATAACTAATGAGGGCGTATTGAATAGAATTGGGGAGAAGAGAAGTTTGTGGAACAACTTGACTAGAAGAAGGGATCGGTTAGTAGGACATGTTCTGATATATCGAGAGAACGCCAATTTAGTATTGGGGGGGGGGGGGTAACGTGGATGGTAAAAATCGTAGAGGGAGACCAAGAGATGAATACACTAAGCAGATTCATAAGGATGTAGGCTGCAGTAGGTACTGGGAGATGAAAAAGCTTGCACAGCATAGAGTAGCATGGACAGCTGCATCAAACCAGTCTCAGGACTGAAGACCACAACAACAACATTGATGGTTGCATGCCGGGGAAGCAATTCTTAGTACACCACACCGTCTACATCTACATCTACATTCATACTCCGCAAGACACCTGAAGGTGTGTGGCAGAGGGTACTTTGAGTACCTCTATCGTTTGTCTCTTGTATTCCAGTCTCGTATTGTACGTGGAAAGAAAGATTGTCGGTATGCTTATTTGTGAGCTCTAATCTCTGTGATTTTATCCTCATGGTCTCCTCGCGAGATATACGTAGGAGGGAGTAATATACTGCTTGACTCCTCGGTGAAGGTATGTTCTCGAAACTTCACCAAAAGCCCGTACCGAGCTACTGAGCGTCTCTCCTGCAGAGTCTTCCACTGGTGTTTATCTATCATCTCCGTAATGCTTTCCCGATAACTAAATGATCCTGGATCTTCTCTATCTCTTCACTCAACCCTATCTGGTACGGATCCCACACCGGTGAGCAGTATTCAAGTAGTGGGCGGACAATGTACTGTAACCTACTTCCTTTGTTTTCGGACTGCATTTCCTTAGGATTCTTCCAGTGAATCTCAGTCTGGCATTTGATTTACCGACGATCAACTTTATATGGTCATTGCATTTTAAATCACTCCTAATGCCTACTCGCAGATAATTTATGGAATTAACTGCTTCAAGTTGCTACCTTGCTATATAGTAGCTAAATGATAAAGGATCTTTCTTTCTATCTATTCGCAGCACATTACACTTATTAAGTAAATATCTACTGCAGCGTATACATGCGGACTGAAATGACGAATGAAAATTTGTACCAAGGCCCTACATTGAGATTGAATTGCCATTCCCTGCACCATGCGTCAATTCGTTGCAGATCCTCCTGCATTTCAGTACAATTTTCCATTGTTACAACCTCTCGATATACTACAGCATCATCCGCAAAAAGCCTCAGTGAACTTCCGATGTTATCCACAAGGTCATTTATATATATTGTGAATAGCAATGGTCCTACGACACTCCCCTGTGGCAAACCTGAAATCACTCTTACTTCGGAAGACTTCTCTCCATTGAGAATGACATGCTGATTTCTGTTATCTATGAACTCTTCAATCCAATCACACAATTAGTCTGATAGTCCAAATGCTCTTACTTTGTTCATTAAACGACTGTGGGGAACTGTATCAAACGCCTTGCTGAAGTCAAGAAACACGGCATCTAGCTGGGAACCCGTGTCTATCGCCCTCTGAGTCTTGTGGACGAATAGCGCGAGCTGGATTTCACACGATCGTCTTTTTCGAAACCCATGCCGGTTCCTACTGAGAAGACTTCCCGTCTCTAGAAAAGTCATTATACTCGAACATAATACGTGTTCCACAATTCTTCAACATCTCTAGTTCTGCTCATCTGTTCGACGTCCCTTCTTGAGAATGGGGATAACCTGTGCCCTTTTCCAGTCTTTTGGAACGCTACGCTCTTCTAGACACCAAAGGTACACCACTGCAAGAAGGGGGGAGGGGGCAAGTTTCTTCGCGTACTCTGTGTAAAATCGAACGGTTATCCCATGAGGTCCAGCGACCTTTCCTCTTTTGAGCGATTTTAATTGTTTTTCTATCCCTGTTCCATCACATCTAAAACATCTTTATACGGGGAATTGTTGATTTGTTTGAGCTCAACCACTGCTTTCTTTTCCTTCTGTTAGCGTGAAGACAGCATTTCTTGTCACCAGTAACGATGTAGGATAGGGATGGTTGTCACCAGTAACGCACCAGTAACGATGTAGGATAGGGATGGTCGGTGTTTCTCGCGAGCCGATTGATGGCGAACAAGCAGCGATGCACATTTCACCATCCACAGATTTTTGTGATTTTTGGCTTGGAGCATGCGGTACCCACAGACCCGATTTCTGAACCTACCCTGCTGCATGGAAATGTCGCACGAAGGTGGAATGATCACAGTTCGTCTCATTTGCCAGTTGTCGAGTACACTGGCAGGGTTGATTGTGGATGAATGACTTTAAACGATCTTCAACAAACCGCGAAGTTCTTGTTGAACGTGAAGAGACAGTAATGTCAAAACGTTCCTCATTAAAACGACAAACCATTCTCATGCCGTGTTCCATGGAGTGGTATTACACCCATATACGGCTCAAATATTTATGACTGCCTCCGCTGCTGTCACTCATGTTCTGAACTCGAACAGAAGAGTATGTCGGAAATGTTTCGATTTCTTCACTTTGCACTTTTATTTTCTAGCGTCCACGCTCCACTCACTATCTTCAAATGATAATGAATGGTTCAAATGGCTCTGAGCACTGTGGGACTTCATCAGTCCCCTAGAACCTAGAACTACTTAAACCAAAGTAACCTAAGGACATCACACACATCAATTGCCGAGGCAGGATTCAAACCTGCGACCGTAGCGATTGTGCGGTTCCAGACTGAAGGGCCTAGAACCACTCGGCCACAGCGGCCGGCCCAAATGACAATAAGTAAACTCAAATAGCTACTATGAACTACATATAAAAAAGACAACCGATAAATAAACTTGTCGCAAATGGAATGCCAACATGTAAAACGAACACGCCACGAACTTAAGCACCAGCCTAATTTTTCGAAGCAACAGCTTTCTTTTCTTTCGTAAGAACCTTCATTGAGATGTCAAGGCACCGGAAACGCGTATCCTAGAATTCCGCCTGTTTCTTTTGTATATGACGTCACTCTGAACCACTCTGAACCACTTAAACACGGTGTATACTGAACATGAAAGAGTTGCTTTACTATAATGAATTATACTGTTCTCTTTTACAACATTCCTTCACGTCTTCACCTACACGGCATAAATAAAGTGTTCTGGTTTGGAATAGCATATGGCTCTGCAGTAGTGTACATACCTGCCGAAGTCAATATGAGAGTAGAATAGCGCGAGAGGGGTGTAATTTACAGGCCCATATCGTTAACGTCGATATGCAGCAGGATTTTTGAACATATATTGTGTTCTAACATTGTGAATTTCCTCGAAGAAAACGGTCTATTGACACACAGTCAACATGGGTTAGGAAACATCGTTCCTGTGAAACACAACTAGCTCTTTATTCACATGAGATGCTGAGTGCTATTCACAAGGGATTTCAGATCGATTCCGTATTCCTGGATTTCCGGAAGGCTTTTGACACTGTACCATACAAGCGACTCGTAGTGAAATTGCGTGCTTATGGAAATCGTCTCAGATATGTGACTGGATTTGCGATTTCCTGTCAGAGTGGTCACAGTTCGTGGTAATTGACGGAAAGACATCGAGTGATTTCAGGCATTCCCCAAGGTAGTGTTACAGGCCCTTTGCTGTTCTTTATCTATATAAACGATTTTGGAGAAAATCTGAGCAGCCGTCTTCGGTTGTTTGCGGATGACGCTGTCGTTTATCGACTAATAAAGTCATCAGAAGATCAAAATAAACTGCAAAATGATTTAGAAAAAATATCTGAATGGTCCGAAAAGTGGCTGTTGACCCTAAATAACGAAAAGTGTGAGGTCATCCACATGACTGCTGAAAGGAACTCGTTAAACTTCGGTTACACGATAAACCAGTCTGATCTAAAAGCCGTAAGTTAAACTAAACACCTAGGTATTACAATTAGGAACAACTTAAATTGGAAAGAACACATAGAAAGTGTTGTGGGGAAGGCTCACTAAAGGCTGCGTTTTATTGGCAGGACACTTAGAAAATGTAGCAGACCTACTAAGGAGACTGCCTACATTACCCTTGTCCGTCCTCTTATAGAATAGTGCTGCGTGGTGTGGGATCCTTACCAGGTAGGACTGACAAAGTACATCGAAAAAGTTCAAAGAAAGGCAGCATGTTTTGTATTATCGCGAAATATGGCAGAGATTGTCACAGAAATGATACAGGATTTGGGCTGGAAATCGTTAAAAGAAAGGCGTTTTTTGTTGCGACGGAATCTTCTCACAAAACTCCAATCATCAACTTTCTCCTCCGAATGCGAAAATATTTTGTTGACACCGACCTACATAAGGAGAAACGATCACCACGATAAAATAAGGGAAATAAGAGCTCGTACGGAAAGATACAGGTGTTCATTCTTTCCGCGCGTTATACGAGACTGGAATATCAGAGAATTGTGAAGGTGGTTCGATGAACCCTTTGCCAGGCATTTAAATGTGATATGCAGAGTATCCATGTAGATGTAGATGAAATGTTTATTAACAACTGAAAATTCTTTTATGGTACTGTTCCGTGCTGTTAGTTTGTTGTTTATTTCTGATATTATACAGCTACTTAAAAGTAACAGCGTTAAGTTACATTTGTGTGAGTGAGTGTGTATGCGTGTGTGTGTGTGTGTATGTGCGTGCTTCTGTACACTCTAGTAAAGATGTGTTTCCTACGTGAAATAATTTGGATTTATTGCAATCGTCTTTCTGATCCTGGATCAAGGATTTATGTGGGCTACAGCCAGCTGTAGGAGATAAATGGGTATCAATATATGGCCCGTAACTCGAAGGATTTAAGGCTGTAAAGCATAGCCATTTATCAGGGCTACTCAGAAATTTAAGACGACAGCTGGTAAGATGGTAACGAGTTTCCATCAGCGACCTACAACCGTTGCACTGTGGACACAAATTTTAAGACATTGTTCTTAAGGGCATATAATAATTCATTATGACACTTAATATTATGAGAATAAATTTTTAAATTAAAATATTCTTATTCCATTGTAATACAATATTTTGTTGGAAAAGCTTCACCGTGTTTCATCTGATGTATGTATTTCACTACTGTGCACAAACACATCACTTTCTAACTCCAAAAACTAGTCGCTGTCATGCATTCTGTTAATGTGTTTTATGCAAACTAATTTTCGCTTCACTCACACAGTGTTCCAAGTTCCCGTTCAAAACGTTCAAGGTGTTAAGGGATTTCAGAGACTATGAGTAAATTTAAATAGTGAATTTTTACAGTCGAAAAACGCAGAATGCATTTCGTTCATTTGTGTACTTCAGTTCAGCAGTCAACATTATTGTTTAGAGTCAGTGACTTGGCTATTTGATGGATTTAATCTTGCGGTTGTAGACTGTGAGAAACACCGTAGTATTCACAAGACTTCTATTTTAAAATTTCCAGTGTCTGTCATTATCCATAAGTCTTGAAGCTTTTAAGTACCAGAGATTCCAAATAGGTATAACTCAACAGGAGACTTCTAATATAGTCCTGCCATCACGTCCAGCTTCGTCTTACAATTATTCATGTACCGTTTACTCTCATATTTTTATCTATTACTTTAGGTTTCTTCAGGTGGCTGATACTGATTCAAGACAAGCAATCACGAGTTTATCTAACAACATTTTCAAACTCATAGTTTGAGAACAGTAACAAATTATAATACAGTTTACAGTAATGATCATAATATTTTCCCCACCGCCCCATACAAATGACAGATTACTCAGACGATGGAGGAAATACGCCTGATTAGAGGGAATACAGGTAGGGCACTCTCTTCTGCACCCATTCATTCACTAACTTATTCGTTCATTCATTCACACATCTAATTCTTTAACTCCCGTCATGAACGGATTTGAAGGTAGTCAAGATACTCTTTAACTGATAAACACAACCCATGGAGACAATTCGTGGAAAGGACATTAACAAAAAATTATGACTGTTGCTACAAGAAGAAAACAATTACTTCATGAGAAGAAAAATAATTGTTTGAAAGTTGCACAAAATGCAGCTGATAAGTTATTCTTTAATTTATTCTACAGATTCTGGGATTTTCCAATTTCCTTCTTGACGTATACCTATAATCTGCGATACACTTTAGCACTTTTACATAAAACTAGAGACTGAATCCTAGGTAGGGATTCATAATCTACACAGAAACTGACATAAATTCGTAGGCATTCACTGTCAGTGTCAATTTGAACAAAATCGTTTTGGTGATTAGGACACATCACTATGAAGCACTAAAACAACTACGAGTAAAATAACGACGTTTCGGCCATCTTTCCAGTGGTCTCATTCAGGCTGGCTTACTACATTACTTCATAAGCCCCCTGAACGATTTTTTCTCTGCCGTGTTGTTTCAGACCATTTCATTAGTCATTTCCTCTTTCCATGAAATCTTTAGGATTCTTCTCCAACACCATCTACATGTACCTCTACATCTATGTGATTACTCTGCTATTCCCAATAAAGTGCCTGACAGAGGGTTCAATGAACCACCTTCAAGCTGTCTCTATACCATTCCACTCTCGAATGGCACGCGGGAAAAATCGAGCACTTAAATTTGTCTGTGCGAGCCCTGATTTCTCTTATTTTATCGCGATGATCATTTCTCTCTATTTAGGTGGGTGACAACAGAATGTTTCCGCAATCTGAGGAGAAAACTGGTGATTTCATGAGAAGATCCCGTCGCAACGAAAAACGCCTTTGTTTTAATGATTGCCACTCCAATTCACGTATCATGTCTGTGACACTATCTCCCATACTTCGCAATAATACAAAACAAGCTGCCCTTGTTTGTACTTTTTTCGATGCCATCCGTCAGTCCCATCTAATGCAGATCCCACACCGCACACAATACTCTAGAATTGGGCGGACAAGCGTGGTGTAAGCAGCCTCTTTAGTAGGCCTGTGGCACCTCCTAAGTTTTCTGCCAATGAATGGCAGTATTTAGTTGGCTCTACCCACAATATTATCTATGTGATCGGTCCAATTTAGAGTATTTATAATTATAATTGCGAAGTATTTAGTTGAATTCACAGCCTTCAGATTTGTGTGACATCGCGTAATCGAAATTTACTGGATTTCTATTAGTACTCATGTGAATAACTTCACACTTTTATTTATTCACGGCCAGCTGCAACTTTTCGCACAATACAGATATCATATCTAAATCATTTTGCAATTCGTTTTGGTCATCTGATGACTTTACAAGACCGTAAATGACACCATCATCTGCAAACAATCTAAGACAGCTACTGAGATTTTCTCCTATGTCCTTAATATAAATCATGAACAACAGTTGGCCTGTAAAACTTCCTAAGGTAACGCCGGATATTACTTCTGTTTTTCTCGATGACTTTCCGTCTCTTACTGCGAATTGTGACCTTTCTGACAGGAAATCAAGAATCCAGTCGCACAACTGAGGCGATATTCCGTAGGCATGCAGTTTGGTCAGAAGGCGCTAGTGAGGAACGGTGTGGAAAGCGTCAAACTCCTGTAGATATTTCCGTTCTGGCACACCCAGTGTCCATGTCTCCGAGCCAATAAGGAAAATGCCTTTTAAGTTATGTCTTCTGGTGTATAAATTAATATTTTCGATGTTAATAGCGTCCTCTAATTGTTCAACGCTGTTTTAGGTTGTACAATTCTACGTTTAATCTCTTGGTTATACGAGGCTCTTTATTCTCCCACTCAGGTACAGAGCCTCTCTATCTAAACATAGGTTTCCTGTTACTGGAACATTACTACATACACATATTTCATTTTTTAAATTTGTTTACGTTTATGTGTTTCTCAACACAACCTGTAAGGTGTTTTGGAGACTGTTTTCAGATTTGGGTAACCCTGCTATATAATCCGCAAATCTAAGCATATTTTCTTCATGCAGAAGTGTAGTTATTTTTCAACATACTTATCTTTAGTTTCGTTTATTGCAACCCGGCTAGATATCATTATTTACTTTTGTAAGTGTTGATTCACTGTCTTTTATTTTGACAGGTGCCGTGTGATGCTTGTAAAGATCCTAGGTTATATTCCTGTTTCGGTAATCCAGCGTGATGTGCAATAAAATTAACATCACTTTACATCAGAAGAAATAAATCTAACATCCGTTGTTATATAATGAAACGACATCTGAGGCATATTCGCCTTGTAATGGGTAATTTCGACACTTTGGTAATAGACTGAAAAAATCTCGAGACAAACTTTCAAAATTAACAGTATGGGAGAGCTGATTTTGTTTTAGTTTTAGGGGAGGAAATGCAGCCTTGAATTTTGTGACAATTGGAGCTGTATGCTACGCCGGTACGCGAATTCGAAACCTCGTCTTTCGCTGGCAGCGCACTGCTAATGTCACTGTTGAAATACATTTCACGGGCCTCCTCAAACATTCAATTTTTCGCACCTGTACTCTTCCCCTCCATACGACCCACCACAGTAATTTGGCTTCAGTCCCCCTCGTGGAATGGACGCAACAGAGCAATCAGTAACTCTCTGACAATGAGATGCTGATCATCAGTCACCAACTTTTTTTTTTGCTAAAACAACAAATAAATTGTACAGTCATCGTCGAAATTTTACACTAAGTGAGATACACTTATATCTGAGCCTCAGACTGAGGAAACAAGCAATTAGGGGAGCCAAATTAAAGAGCTTAACAGGATATGAATGGTTATTAAAACCGTTTAGTACGCCCCCTTTACAGCTAGCAGATGTTAGCTCGCTCCGATATTACCAGCACGAAGCTTCCGATGTTTGCTCAAAGTCTTTAGGCTCTGCGAGATATCGGCCGTTAAATTTTGTTTCCACTCTCCGTGCCCTCGGGTTAATTTGTTTCCGATAATCCCCGCTAATGAGGACCTCACGAACCCAGCTGAATGGCTTGAGCGGCTCGTAGCACGCATTCCTTCCGGACTTTGGCGAATTTAAAGACGTTAAAGGGCGGTGGCAGATCGAAGATGCCAAGGTCACATCGCGAAAAGCTCAGAGAGAGGTAAAAATATAAAGCCACATTCCGCATAGGTATTCAGTAAAGGGATATAATTTCCTTCTCCAGACCCTCTTGGACACAGGAGAAGTTAGTGGAACTTCATGTATATATACGGCGAGTGAAAATTGGTATCAGCGCGAGGAATCGAACCCGACTCTCCTGCTTACTAGGCTGATGCGTTAGCCACAAAACCACCGATCCAGTTTCTCACTACCTAGTAAACAGGAAACCCGGGTTCGATTCCTGAATTTGGTACAAAGTTTCACTCGCTGCTTTCGTTGATATACATAACATCATATTTGTAAGAGACCAGTAAAGTCGCTGAAATTGTGTAATTTCTAGCTACAGGAACAAATTACGCAAAATAAGGGAAAGGCAACCACTTACGTGTAGAGACTTAGTACATGGCGCACAGAAAAACTTAACAGAAGACAGTTCACATCACTTTCGAGAATTTACTCTTTTGCCACTTAGAGTGCACACAGTCACAAATGCGCAAAACCACTGAGATATCCAAATGCCTGCGGTTGTGGTAGCAGTGAACTCGTATTTTCCCATCAAGGAATTAACATTAATGTTACGTAATGGAGAAAAATTTTACACATACGCGAGGGGGAACTCATAATGTTTCCATTACGAACTGGAAAAAATACGTTGTTATGAGTGTACACAAGTACAAGACTGCAGATCTGAGACACACTGAAAACCCGTCACCCCAGTGACTTGCCGCGTCACTAAAGTAGCTAAAGGCAAATAGCTCAGCACTTTGACAGTGTGAAGTATCGTACGATAATATGTTTACAGAATTTGAAGTGGATCATTACTGCAACAATGCACTGCTGGAAGTGTATTGCAACATTGCTCGTTATATTACAGTGGTTAGGTGGTACTGACGTTACCATTGTGGTCAAACAAGTCTGAATGACGTATGATTATGTAGCAGACCGTCTATCAGTGGTGAATTGAGAATCACAAGAGGAGTCGAGACGATAATGGAAAGAGTGAAACTTAGTCATTTTTCACGATCTCTCACTACATACTGAACACGAAGAACTTCCTCAGTTGCTGTGCACTGTGTAACGTCTCCTTAGAAAAATTTATAAATGACAGTGCTGGAAAACCTCTACGTTATTTGATGTTCAAACAGCTGGGCAAAACTGAACGTACTCAGACATTTCTCTCTTTACTTGTTCTGATCAACACTAAACTGACACACTTTTTTTTTTCGCAACGCAATCTGACTTTCAATAATCCCTACAAAAAATGGCCCTGACGCACAATAACCTATACCTTTCATGAAACACAAAAATCTTCGTTGCTCAAACTACTGCAATACAGCGAGCGCCAATACTGCCAGCTAAATAAAAGATTCGAACTACTGAAGACACTAACTAATGATAGGCATAGTTAGCAAATGAAAGAGTTTGATAGAGAACAAACAATGTATGTTCATGACATCCAGTCTTACAAATTTCCTTTTTCTGACGGACACACGTCCACACGTCCAGATCGTTTCCTCTCAAAACTCTGCCATCTGTCACCCCACATCCACCACTGCTGGCGGCTCACCTCCAACTGCCCAACGCTACGTGCTGTTCACATCCAACTGCCCTACACTACAATAGCGAATATTCCGACAATGAGTCCAACCAGTCTAAGACTGCACAGCACAGTCAGTGATTTTCATACGGAGCGCGTGGCGTTACCAACATAAAAATCGAAACAGCCTACTTACAACTGCAACTGACGATGTTCAACGGAATGCCTACCGGATCGAGGCTGTATTACGCCAATCTAGATTAAACTTTGACTTTTCATCTCCATAGACGAGTGATACATATGTTACTAAGATCTTGAGACTGAGGAGCAAATCAAGCAGAGAGAATAGTTCATTCAGTGCCGCCGAAAAAGGCGAATAGACAACTGTCATCGTGCGAGGTAATGGTGTGGTACTCACTGATTACTTTCGTATTGGGCAAACTGTCACTGGGGAATACTACCGAAATCTGCTGAAGACACTGCGAAAGGCTCTCAGAACGAATCGCCAGACAAAGCTGATCATGCGGCTGTATTTGCTCCCGACAATGACCCCATTCTTTCTGCACAATCACAAATAGTGCTTCTAAGAGCTATCAAATTTTACCTTAGCAAATCCCTCCGTCCTCTCCTTCAACCACCCAGCAGTACCTTACATTCTTCTAACATGGCGCCCACTAACTTGCTCTTCTTTCCTGGGAATTTAGGGACTAAAAGTGAAATATCAGTGTACAGCATAGCAGACGATCTGCTAACATTTAACTTCACCAAGAAAGAAGTTACAAGACCTTACTTATACTGTACAGAGAGTGCAGATGATTAAAGGAACTAGAGGTGCTGTAGGAAAAGTTAAAGATATATTCAAAAATTAGCAGAAATGTTACTTAGAGAATCACAATATTAATATCTGGTCACAAATGGCTCGGTTACCAACGTGACGAGAAACAGGGAGACTTTCTAACAGCATTTCCCTTCACCCAAATAACATAAAAATTGATCCCTCACATTACACATATAAATGCGAAACCACTGCATTGACCAGAAATCCTAGAGGGGAACTTGCTTGCTGTTAAATGTCAGCAAAAAATATTTTGTATTCACCTTAACTCTCAGAACTGATGACAATGAAACTATACTGAGACATCTGCACAATTAAAAGAATGTAGGTAAATGCGAAGATATTTAAAGTACAGTAAATAATAGAAAGATTTTACAACTAGAGCGGAAAATGCGCAAATTACGTATTCTGCAATCTCGGATAAGTAACAGTAATATCTCTATGAGGACCAGAACGTGCAGCTCCAAAACGCATCTAACACCGGTTGTAACATACACAATTTAACTCGGCTGGAAGAGATAAGGTTTGTGGGAAATTCGTGAAGAAGATACTAAGTAAAATTTTTGGAACTACCTTACCGTGCAGGATATCGTATCCGGAAACGATAAAGACATACGGCTCTGGCTTCTGGCCTTTATGCGGTAATGATGACCGACCGACCGCTGTGTCATCCTCGGCGAATTGCATCATTGGACGCGATATGGAGGGTCTTGTGGTCAGCGCGCCGCCCTACAGGCCATTGTCGGTCTCCTTCTCTTTGGAGAGGCTACTTCCCACTCAAGCTGCTCCTCAGTTGGCGTAACGAGGCTAAGTACACACCCGGTCATCCCACCAGGGAGAAAACCTTGCAGTACTCGGAAACGAACCCGCATCCTCCATGTAGTAGACATACATGTTGACCATTCAGCTACAGATGCAGACTACTGTGCTACTTCTATTCGACCTAGAAGTATTTAAAGGACTTGCCATTGTAATAAAAATAAAATGTAAAGGACCAAGTTGGTAGGCTGCGCAATGGGATCACGAAGAGCACATATTCATCACGGCTGTTGAAGAAGAAACAGAAAACAGGACGGCCGACGTTATGCTTCTTTTGAAAATTGTTAATTGATGATCATATCAGCAAAATAGTGTAAAATGAGCAGTTGTTGTTGTTGTTGTTGTTGTTGTTGTTGTGGTCTTCATTCCTGAGACTGGATTGATGCATCTCTCCATGCTACTCTTATCCTGTGCAAGCTTCTTCATCTCCCAGTACTTACTGCAACCTACATCCTTCTTAATCTGCTTAGTATATTCATCTCTTTGTCTCCCTCTTCGATCTTACCCTCCACGCTGCCCTCCAATGCTAAATTTGTGATCCCTTGATGCCTCAGAACATGTACTACCAACCGGTCCCTTCTTCTTTTCAAGTTGTGCCACTCCTCTTCTCCCCAATTCTATTCAATACCGCCTCATTAGATATGTGATCCACCCATCTAATCTTCAGCATTCTTCTGTAGCACCACATTTCGAAAGCTTCTATTCTCTTCTTGTCCAAACTAGTTATCGTCCATGTTTCACTTCCATACATGGCTACACTCCATACAAATACTTTCAGAAACGACTTCCTGACACTTAAATCTACACTCCATGTTAACAAATTTCTCTTCTTCAGAAACGCTTTCCCTGCCATTGCCAGTCTACATTTTATATCCTCTCCACCTCGACCATCATCAATTATTTTGCTCCCCAAATACCAAAACTCATTTACTACTTTAAACGTCCCATTTCCTAATCCAATTCCCGCAGCATCACCCGATTTAATTCGACTACATTCCATTATCCCCGTTTTGCTTTTGTTGATGTTCATCTTATATCCTCCTTTCAAGACACAGTCCATTCTGTTCAACTGCTTTTCCAAGTCCTGTCTCTGACAGAATTACAATGTCATCAGCGAAACTCAAAGTTTTTATTTTAATACCTACTCCAAATTTTTCTTTTGTTTCCTTTACTGCTTGCTCAATACACAGATTGAATAACGTCGGGGAGAGGCTACGACCATGTCTCACTCCCTTCCCAACTGCTGCTTCCCTTTCATGCCCATCGACTCTTATAACTGCCATCTAGTTTCTGTACAAATTGTAAATAGCCTTTCGCTCCCTGTATTTTACCCCTGCCACCTTCAGAATTTGAAAGAGAGTATTCCAGTCAACTTCGTCAAACGCTTTCTTTAAGTCTACAAATGCTAGAAACGTAGGTTTGCCGTTCCTTAAGCTATTTACTGAGAGACGTCGTAGGGTAAGTATTGCCTCACGTGTTCCAACATTTCTACGGAATCCAAACTGATCTTTCCCAGGTCGGCTTCTACCATTTTTTCCATTCGTCTGTAAAGAATTCGCGTTAGTATTTTGCAGCCGTGACTTATTAACTGATAGTTCGGTAATTTTCACATATGTCAACACCTGCTTCCTTTGGGATTGGAATTATTATATTCTTCTTGAAGTCTGAGGGTATTTCGCCTGTCTCATATATCTTGCTCACCAGATGGTAGAGTTTTGTCAGGACTGGCTCTCCCAAGGCCGTCAGTAGTTCTAATGGAATGTTGTCTACTCCTGGGGCCTTGTTTCGACACAGGTCTATCAGTGCTCTGTCAAACTCTTCACGCAGTATCGTATCTCCCATTTCATCTTCATCTACATCCCCTTCCATTTCCATAGTATTGTAAATTTTATGAACTATTTGTGGCTGCTTTGTAATAATAACAAACGAATGCCACTGCAACCAAAACCAGGTTCACTATTTCGCAAATAGTCTCCATCGCATACTTTCACCAGGTTATTCGTGTTTACTTGCCTTGCTACTGACGCTACGTATCGGCCGGAGTGAAGGAAAGTACCTGCTACTTGCCTCTCTTGGCTACTATTCTCGAATTTTAAACGAGACTGTGGCATATTTCAACTGTTAATGTCACGTCTTACTTTATCTCGAGCTTTAACAAGCAAGATTTTAATCTTTCTGCGAGTAGACTGTTCTCACCCGACACTGATGACATAGTTGGTGCAATTGTGAACGCATTTCGTCCCTGAATGAAGTTCGATCGGCCACCACTGCTCGCACCTTACGTCGATAATGACGCGCGTGTGTACCGTGTGGACCCCTGATCACGGTGTGCAGCTATGTAAATCTTCCACAGAACAGTGCTGAAAGCAGCGGCACATCAGGAGTACATTTTGTGCAAGACGTGCACCAATCCGTTCACTTGTACGTCCAGCTCCACGCAGATCCAAAATGTAAGTAGACTAAATGTTGCAAAACGCTGTTCTGCCTACGGAGGCAAAACATAAGAATCACAGATATGCCTTCTGAACTCTATTTGATCACCGATGACAGTGACAAATGCATCACTAACACTGTAGCCCTCACTATGCATGTGCCACTGAACACAGTCCTCGAGGGTGTCGCATTCTTTCCCGCACTCTGTTTTCTCAGCTGAGGTTCTCATCGTATGAAATACAGTTGGTTAGACACCTGGTGAACGTAAAGTTGTGTGATGACCAGCTTCTTGATTTTTTTTGTCAACATATAACATTACATAAGGTAAGTCATAACTTTTGAGGTAGATACTTTTTGGGATTTACCGAGCGAGGTGACGCAGTGGTTAGCACACTGGACTCGCATTCGGGAAGACACCAGTTCAAACCCGCATCCGGCCATCCTGATTAAGGTTTTTCGTGATTTACCTAAAATCGCTTTAGGGAAATGCCAGGTTGGTTCCTTTGAAATGGCGCGGCCGACTTCCTTCTCCATCCCTCCCTAATCCAATGGGACCGATGACCTCACTGTTTGGTCCCCCCCCCCCCCCCCCCCCACGAATCAATCATGTAACCAATTTTGTAATTTCGGAGTAATTTCTTTGAGTCACGTTAAGACGTGACACCCCTTTTATTTCGTGGACGGTTAGACATATCGAAACACGGTTTTCGGCAAACGTTAGAGCGTCGACATGATGGTTTGTTTGGTTAGTGTTTTTAGCGTTGATCTCGACGGAGATATGGAAGTAAGTAGGCTTTTTAAACGGAACTATGCACTTTTTATAAGTCTAGTCCATAGATCTTGAGAAGACAGTTAGTGATATGGCATTTGTTAATGTTAACATTGAAAGTTGTCGTAAGATATTAGAGAAACGTCCCAGAATTATAGAGCACGGTGGCCGCAATCTGCATTAGCGGTGCAAGAACACCGCCAAGCCGATCTCTCGTGCTACTCCGCGTCAAAATGTGAGCCCATTTGCCTATTTACTTACCTGCACTGGAGTCCGCTCATGTCTGCTTCATCACTCGTTGCGTGCAGACGGGTACACCAATGTTCCCTGTTCCCCAGGGAAATGTCCTGGGACTTCTGCTGTTCCTGATCTATATAACTGACTTGGGTGACAATCTGAGCAGTTCTCTTAGGTTGCTCGCAGATCATGCTCTAATTTACCGTCTAGTAAGGTCATCTGAAGACCAGTATCAGTTGCAAAGCGATTTAGAAAAGATTGCTGTATGGTGTGGCAGGTGGCAGTTGACGCTAAATAACGAAACGTGTGAGGTGATCCACATGAGTTCCAAAAGAAATCCGTTGGAATTCGATTACTCGATAAATAGGACAATTCTCAAGGCTGTCAATTCAACTAAGTACCTGGGTGTAAAAATTACGAACAACTTCACTTGGAAAGACCACATAGATAATATTGTGGGGAAGGGGAGCCAAAGGTTGCGTTTTATTGGCAGGACAATTAGAAGATGCAACAAGTCCAATAGAGAGACATCTTACACTACACTCGTTTGTCCTCTGTTAGAATATTGCTGCGTGGTGTGGGACCCTTACCAGGTGGGATTGATGGAGGACATCGAAAGGGTGCAAAAAAGGGCAGCTCGTTTTGTATTATCACGTAATAGGGGAGAGAGTGTGGCAGATATGATACGCGAGTTGTGATGGAAGTCATTAAAGCAAAGACGTTTTTCGTCGCGGCGAGATCTATTTGCGAAATTTCAGTCACCAACTTTCTCTTCCGAATGCGAAAATATTTTGTTGAGCCCAACCTACATAGGTAGGAATGGTCATAAAAATAAAATAAGAGGAATCACAGCTCGAACAGAAAGGTTTAGGTGTTCGTTTTTCCCGCGCGCTGTTCGGGAGTGGAATGGTAGGTAGATAGTATGATTGTGGTTCCATGAACCCTCTGCCAAGCATGTGAATTGCAGAGTAATCATGTAGATGTAGGTGGAGATGTTGGATATTCTGATTTTAAATGGTGAATGTAAAAGAAATGCCTTAAATACGGTACACCGGTATAGGGCTACATGATTGCCAATCTCCAACTCGACAGACAAAAAGGAGGACTGCAACTAACAGAGGAGATGAAGAAGCTGTTCTCGCTACCAGGCTACTGGGTCCACACAGTATGTGGCATCAGCTAGACGAGTGTCATTCGCGTCCCCCAACAACAGAATTTCCATCCCTGTCATTTGTCACTACATCAGGCACTCGACGACTATGATTTCGAACGTCGTACAGGACATTGTTGGTTTGCCTTCAGCAACTGACACGACCCTACGTTTTTTCCAACGTGTGTTCTTTACCGATGAAGCAACGGTTACTAACTATGCTAAGGTATATTTGAATAACATGCACTACTGGGCAGCCGGAAACCAACATGGCTTCGTCAGGTGCAACAGCAACGGCCATGGAGCGTAAACGAGTGGTGCGGCATGTTACGAATTTGCGTTATGGACCTTATTTCATCTCAGGCGTTCTAAATGGACATTTTCACGCCAGAACATTCTGTTGGTTCTTCCAGAAGAGGTACCGCTGGACATTCGACTGTATATGAGGCTGCAAAGCGATGGTTGATCAGCTCGCTAGTCCTATGTCGCAATGAGAACTTTCTGGACATTGGGTAGGACGAAATTCTGTTGTGAAACGGCTTGCGAGGTACCCCGATTTGACTCCTTTTGTTTTCTCTCTCTGGGTAGCATTCAAAGATGCACTCTATGACGAAGCACCAACTACGCTAGACGATATGTGTCGTCGAATCACCAGTGTATGCTCCACCATATCATCCACTGTAACTACATCTGTCTACCGTTCTATCGAAAATGTGTCTTTCAGCCAATGGTCGACAGTGGGAACACATGCTTAAATATAGGTAGAGTTATTTCTTTGGAGGTCATGAAGAAGCTGTTCTCGCCACGAGGCTACTGAGTCATTTGGGTGGTTACCAAATGATTGTCAGTAAATTGTTTATTTCATTTACGTGCGTTCGAAATTGCATTGTAGTGTCAAATAAGTCGACAACGTGTATCGCACGTTCCTGGTAACTCTGTCATTAAGCGCGTACGTTCAGCATGAAACGACGTTTGGTTAAGAAGAATATTTATTTTGCGGTGTATAGGTGCTTAGTTCAACGAATGTATCCCATATGATATAATTTAGAGCAGTGTATGTAGAGACAGTTGTTCGACAGCTTATAGTTAACCTCCAAGAAGCACATAGCCACGTATAAGAAACGATAGGTTAAATCTTCCTTCTAACAATTGGATACTTAATACAGTAACTGCTTTGTGCAGCGTAGAAGTCCCCTTTATGTTTTATGACTGAATTGTTGATTTCTCTGTTTCAGCTCACGTAAATATGGGCGGATACACACATGTGAAATAGTTTCCCTAAGCCATTTGTGAAACGTTAGATTCTAGCCTATATCGTACTTCCATATACAACTTTCGTAGGTGAACCGGAATCTAGGTAGTAAGTTGGTTCATGGGGAAATAAAGCTTTATTATCGTAGCGCATGTGTACCTTATGGTAAATGGCAACTACGTTGACTGGTCCAAGATGCCTGCCTGGCAGTATTTCCACGGCAAAAGCCGTTTGCGGCTACCGTTCTCTCACATTATAGGACATTTCTCGAATTTTTTCACGAATGTTTCTACATCAGCAATAAAAAATGCTATATCGCTGTAACTTTCTTCTGAAGAGCGATCGAATTCAGTACACGATTCCATTCAAAGAAACATACATACTGTTGAGTGGTACTTAAGTAAATAAATCAGTGAAATCAAATAAACTAGAAATTAGGATATAAATGAAAAACTTGGTTTAGTTTAGAGAGTTACATACTGGCATTCAGCGGGCAGAACAGCAGAACAGAAGAGACAATGACCATGAAGTCAACAAGTTCCACATAAGCGGGCGCTGTCGATTCAGCCGTCAGGGCATCGCCCGACCGGCTCACGTGTTTCTCAGTTGTCGTATGTGAGCAAAGGCCCTCGCCTACATCCCAAGAGCCAATGACCGACGTTAAGAAGATTTTCGAGAAGCTTTTCAACGTGACAGAAGAGGCAATGACCGGCTCACGTGTTTCTCAGTCGTCACATGTGATCAAAGGCCCTCACCTACATTCCAAGAGCCAACGACCGACGTTAAGAAGATTCTTCGAGAAGCTTTTCAACGTGACAGACGAGGCAATGACCGTGAAGTCGTTCACCTCCAGTAAACTGAAGTGAATAAATACGCGAGACGCAGTGGGCCAGACGGATGAAGTCAGATGAAGACGGAGACGGAGACGGAGACGGAGACGAAGACGGAGACGGAGAGGAGAGACGAGGAAGACGAAGAAGTTTTCAGTCAGTTTCGGTGCTGAAGACCGTCATGCAAGAAGAGACTGCATCATGCACAGACGCACCAAGTCCGCCGCTGTAATGGAATAGCAAGCAGCAGCCGCGACGCCAGAAGACAGAAGTTAAAAGGTATTTGAAGTCTGGTTTTTACATACCCGGGTGACTCGTGAGGACGGGAAGGAGACGGCCTCACATCAGTAGTCACCTGTGAGCTGGGATGAAGACCTGACAGCCGAAAACTGGCAAGCGGGTCCGTGGTTCGAGTCCGCCACACTGGCCTTCCCCCGCCGCGCCGCTCCGCTGGCCGACGCAGAACACACGCGGCCGCTTAGAGAAGAGAAACACTGGGACGCGACACCCAAGGTATCATCCGATGCACGATTTCGCTCGCAATAATTAAACGGGCCATATCGCGCTGCGCGTCTCCAGTCAGCTGGGCGAGACGGCGACACGAGATACACACCGCTACGCGTAATCAGACGCCGCCGCCGCCGCCGCCGCTGCCGCAGCAGAAGACTTCACAAACGACACAGCTGCCGCTCTCCGAACCAGAAC
This sequence comes from Schistocerca nitens, assembly GCF_023898315.1. Taxonomy (NCBI): domain Eukaryota; kingdom Metazoa; phylum Arthropoda; class Insecta; order Orthoptera; family Acrididae; genus Schistocerca; species Schistocerca nitens. The sequence continues at coordinate 1,250,984,832 of NC_064614.1, forward strand.
ATCCCGTAAGATACAGTTGTACAAATCTTCAATAAAAGTTATCTTATGTAAAAATGATGTTTCATTCGACCTCATACCCGAGCCAAGGAAGATCCCACCCTGCCCACATGTTGTTAAGAGAGAAAAGTTAAATTATTTAATATTTTCACCCTGACAGAATGCTTTAGAATGCTCATCCTGACAATTGACTTGCATCAAAAGAGAAAACCCAGTTACATTTAGTGACAGAAGTGTCACATTTAGTAACACAACTGCTACATTTGGTATCACAAGCCGTTTTAGTTGTTACATTTGCTGTCAGAGAAAAAACCTTTGGCTCAATATGAGGTGTGAATGACAGTCACTAAAGGTCCACAGTTAGTATTGTTTAATGTGTGAAAGGATAGAGGTTTGCATAGCAGTCGTAATATTTTCTTTATTTAGATGCGTATTCTCTCTCATAATTTTAAGAGTTTGTCGAAAATATTTAAACATCTTTTGAATTCAGTGTGGTAATATTGTGTAACTAATAGTTTGAAAAATGATGACACGAAATCGTACAAAGTCAGAGTCAGCACCACAAGCGGTTTCCACTGAGGAAGCTATTCAGAGCTTAGTTAATCAGATAGCACAGCTTAAAAATGATAATAATGCATTATTTAAACAGTTGTGTGAGGTTAGGCAAACCAGTGCAATCCCTCCCACCCTAGATTCCTCAGCAGCAGCCTTAGTAACTCCTTTTTCAGGTAAACCAGGCGAGGACATAACAGCCTTTTTTGATGATTTAGTAGCAGCTGCAAAGTTAGGATCATGGTCAGATGAACAGCTCTTACAAATGACAAAGTTAAGATTGACAGGAGAGGCTAAAGCACACGTCTTATACCATGAAGAATTACGGAATGCTCCAACATTTGAGGAATTGAAGAAAGGATTGCTTAAAGGTTTTCAAAAACAGAACAGCTGTAGATTTTATAGGGAACAGTTAAACACTATCACTCAGAGGCAAAACGAGTCGTTAGAATGTATTGTAGATAGGATTAGAAAAGTTAATATTAACACCTATCAGTTGACAACTAGTGATGAAGCAAATAAAGTTATTTTACAAGAGGAAGAAGATAGAGCTCTGGATACATTTTGACGTGGGTTACCTCTTGAAACGTCCCGTCGTGTCAGGGCAGAGTTTCCTAAAAATTTAGCGGAAGCTGTATCTGTGGCGACAGCTTTCGAAGAAATAGACATTGCCACCAGATACAAGGAGAAGCGAAATGTATTTTCAGCAGGAGTACGATGTTTTAGGTGCGATCGACAGGGACATTTAGCAAAAAACTGCAGACAACCTCAATGCACTAATTGTCAAAGAATAGGTCACACATTCAAGGAATGCAGGTCTAAGAAAGTGTTTGGAAATAGAAATCAGTTAAACTCAAATGGGAATGTCGGAGCCGCCGCCAGGCATTCCCAATAAAATTTCATGCCATTAAGGCGAATGTGAAGGCGGAATGCTGGTTATCTGCTACCATACAGGATAAAGAGGCAAGGATACTAGTGGATACAGGCGCAAACGTATCAATAGTAAGTAATGAATGTATTGGTGAAAAGAAGTATGACCCTCCAAGATATAGATTGAGTGGAGTAGGAGGAGGTACAGTGAAGTCATTAGGATGTACATCATTGATTTTCTATATTCACGGTGTACAATTTCAGGAAGATGTAGAAGTGGTAACAAAAGTAACTGACGGGTACGACGCGATCCTAGGACTGGATTTCCTGAATAAACATCACGCTAAAATCGACCTCAGACAGCAAACTGTAGAACTTAGCGGAATAGTGTTTCAGCTAGGTGACACCGCTGCAAAGGGCCCGCTGCCGCAAGATTTCCCCAACCGGAAGGCGAAATCAACTGCACTGCGTGCAACGTCCTTGAAGGTTGATTCGCGGGATCAGATACCATCTGGCTCAGGAAAACTTTTCTGGATGACCGTTGACCCCGAAGTACCTACAGATACAGTGTGTCTAATAGAGCCTTCAGAGGAAAATGAGGAATTAGATGTATCACATTGTTTTGTACGTAGGAGTGTTGTACGGGTTCAAGACGTTGAGGGAGAAAGAAAAGTACCGGTACATATTGACAATTTCGGAGTGGAGGACAAAGAGTTGCATAAGGGAATATTAGTAGCTACAGACAGTACTTTTGAAGAAGAAGATTTCATTTGGTCAGATATTAACGATGGTCAGAAACCAGACGCCTATAAAACCGCATTACGCCAGAAGATTGAGCATTTGCAAGGAAAGGATAGAGACACGATAGAAGCAGTTTTAGTTGAGTTTCAAGAATTATTTAATGCAGAAGGTCCACTGCCAGCAACAGATATCACACAGCATAGGATCCCAACAGGAAATAGCCCCCCCAGTTTATAGGAAGCCTTATAGAGTTCCGCATCACTTACAGCCAGTACTGGATGAATTTTTAGAACAGCATCTAAAAGATGGAATTATAGAATATTCTGATTCTCCTTATAATTCAAATATTGTAATTATTCCAAAGAAGTCTCCCGACGGTACGAAACGATATAGATTTTGTTGTGACTACAGACACCTTAACAAACAAACTATATCAGATGTTTATCCTCTTCCAAACATTACAGATATCATTGACAGTTTGGGTAACAGTAAATACTTTTCAACAATCGATCTACGTAGCGGATATCATCAATTGGAAGTTGCTCCTGCAGATAGGCATAAAACAGCATTTTCTACCCCTGGAGGCCATTGGCAATTTAAAAGAATGCCTTTCGGTTTGAAAAATGCACCAGCAACTTTTCAAAGACTACTCGATGGAGTATTGCGAGGACTCAAAACTCAGCAATGTTGTGTATATCTAGACGATATTATTGTATTCTCCAAAGACATTAATGAACATACTGTGCGTCTTCGTAATGTTTCTCAGAGACTTAGAAAAGCTAAATTAACATTAAATATGGAAAAATGTACTTTTGCATTGACAGAGGTTACATACCTAGGGCATGTCATTAGTGAGGAAGGAATTAAAACAGATCCTCGATTAATTTCGGCAGTTAAGGACTTCCCAACACCACAACGCGTTAAGGAGGTACAAAGTTTCATTGGTCTCGCATCGTATTACCAAAAATATGTTCAAAATTTTGCTGAAATTGCCCGACCCATAACCCAATTATTGAAAAAGGGTGCAAAATTTCATTGGTCTGAAGATTGTGAATCAGCATTTCAAACCCTTAAAGATATGTTAACACACAGTCCAGTATTAGCTTACCCAGATTATAATAAAGAATTTATTTTATCCTGTGACGCAAGTGGTCATTCAGTAGGAGTTGTTTTGAGTCAGAATACTAATGGCGCGGAACACCCCATAGCCTACGCTTCGAGACAACTAACAACGGCAGAAAGAAATTATTCCACAACGGAGAAAGAATTGTTAAGTGTTATTTATGGTATCAAATACTTTAAATGCTACTTGTATGGTAGGAAATTCAAGGTTATTACAGACCACGCAGCTTTAAAATGGTTACTTGGGTTAAAGGATCCATCTAGTCGTCTTACCCGTTGGGCCCTATGTCTTTCCGAAATGGATTTTGAAGTTATCCATAAACCAGGCAAAAAACACACGAATGCAGATTGTCTAAGTCGGAAAATAGCACTTTTGGAAGCAACAGGCCGAGATACTGAGGACTGGAGAAAGGCACAAGATGAGGATACAGAATGCAAAAAATACGCAACTCAGAAACAATTTTGCTTTGAAGATGGTGTATTATGCCGTAAAACAAAACTTGGACCGCGAATTGTTGTTCCCCAACACCTTAGACAAGAAATAATGGCAGAGGCCCATGATCATATCCTTGCAGGACACGGTGGACAACGGACAACCGAAAGACGTGTAGCAGAGCGATTTTGGTGGCAAACCAGAAAGCAGGATGTTGCGCAGTACGTTCGTAATTGCATTTCGTGCGCACAACGAGCTGAACTCTCTCGTTCAAAAATACCCTTACAGAGGCTCCCCGAGGCTTCAAGTCCATTTCAAATCTGTGGACTGGATCTCTACGGGCCATATCATAGAACACCTGCTGGTAATAAGTATGTTCTTACAATTATAGATCACTTTTCACGCTATCTAGCTATGGTGAGTCTCCCAGATCAGCAAGCAAATACAGTTGCCCAAGCTTTAGTTAACAACTGGATACTTAAATTTGGCGTACCTGAAGCTATTGTCACAGATCAGGGATCTAATTTTATGTCTGAATTAATGAAACAGCTATGCCACTTACTAAAAATACGTAAATTACGCACAACTCCGTTACACCCTCAGTGCAACGGGCGCACAGAAAGAGTTCATCGGACAATTGGCAAGATGCTTAGTTATTATATTAACGAACAACATTATAATTGGGATACGTATTTACCAATAATCGTGTCGGTATACAACGCTAAAACGCATGAAGCAACTGGCATGTCACCTTATGAAGTGGCCTATGGGAGAAAAATGCCGTCCCCTTTTGATGTAATCAGGCAGAAAAACGGAAAAGTCGGAGAAACAGTAAGAGATTTCAGTCGAATGATGAAGGATGTATGGAAAAAGGCTCAAAAATCTAATACAAAGGCTTTGGAACGACAGGAAAGATTAGGTAATACACAAGCTAAATATCCAAATTACAAAATCGGTCAGTGGGTTATGCTTTCAACTCCTTACATTGCTAAAGGAAAAACGAAGAAATTTGTAACAAACTACAGAGGTCCTTATCAAATTATTGAGATCACGTCACCAGTCAACGTTAAATTGCAACTGCCCACCCGAACTACCATTGTCCATGCAAGTCGTTTAAAACCTTTCAAGGGCGCTCCAGATGTAATTCCTTCAACAATAGTGTCTGCTTTTCCGAAGGGTGGAGGAAGTTCCCGTAAAGGAAAAAGAGTTGCCACGCCAGCACAACATACAGACATGGCACCATACAATCTTCGATCAAGGGTGCGAATGTCCTAGTGGAATCTTAGTAGACTGTGGATAATATACAAATGTAAATAATTAATGCATGATAATGGTTTATTTTTTTATAAAAAAAAAGTTGAACGTAGAAACACGTAGATCTTGTAGTTAACAATGTATTCCTTCTTTTCTTTGTTTTTGTTTTTACTAGCATTTCCTACACAAAACCTATCCTACCTCAATGACTCCCTTGACAGTTCCCTTCTGAAGCCATTAGATATGTTCATAAACTCGCAGCAAGGCAAAATTGATGCCAATGATATGATGCAACATGTTTTAAAATTAAAAGGTGAACGCAAAACGAAAATTATAATCCTAGGAACGGGTATATCTGGAACCTTTGTGTTGGTGTTTCTACTTTGTACAGTTTTCTTTTATCTAAGACGAAAAAATAAGCCAAATAATAATATACCACTTCATCAAATCCCTGTTAACTGGATACCACACTCTTAACTGGTGTACTTCAGTGGTTACTTTTGAGCATTAATGTATTAATTTTGTTTATTGTACTTCACTCTTTACTAAACAGTCTTATGTTAAAGTAAACAATACTGTAGAATAAATATTCTTGCATTCATGTAGGGTTGATTAAACAGGTGTTGCAATGTAAATTTCTAAGTGAATAATCTATTTTTTGTTTATTCATTGTCATCAAGATTTGTTACACTTATTATAACCATTTATGTGTGAACTATGTGATTCATGAGCGTACAGTGCTTTAGTAAAGTGCTAAAGTATTTTCAACATACTTAGTGTGAAGCGTGTGTACTCTTCTAAGTCGATAGTTTTCATTGCTTATGTTAGTGCTTTTGCCGCGTGAAGAGTGGAGGAAAGTTGAGTGGTAAATTCGAGGGCGAATTTCTCCGAAGGGTGGAGGAATGTTGAGTGGTACTTAAGTAAATAAATCAGTGAAATCAAATAAACTAGAAATTAGGATATAAATGAAAAACTTGGTTTAGTTTAGAGAGTTACATACTGGCATTCAGCGGGCAAAACAGCAGAACAGAAGAGACAATGACCATGAAGTCAACAAGTTCCACATAAGCGGGCGCTGTCGATTCAGCCGTCAGGGCATCGCCCGACCGGCTCACGTGTTTCTCAGTTGTCGTATGTGAGCAAAGGCCCTCGCCTACATCCCAAGAGCCAATGACCGACGTTAAGAAGATTTTCGAGAAGCTTTTCAACGTGACAGAAGAGGCAATGACCGGCTCACGTGTTTCTCAGTCGTCACATGTGATCAAAGGCCCTCACCTACATTCCAAGAGCCAACGACCGACGTTAAGAAGATTCTTCGAGAAGCTTTTCAACGTGACAGACGAGGCAATGACCGTGAAGTCGTTCACCTCCAGTAAACTGAAGTGAATAAATACGCGAGACGCAGTGGGCCAGACGGATGAAGTCAGATGAAGACGGAGACGGAGACGGAGACGGAGACGAAGACGGAGACGGAGAGGAGAGACGAGGAAGACGAAGAAGTTTTCAGTCAGTTTCGGTGCTGAAGACCGTCATGCAAGAAGAGACTGCATCATGCACAGACGCACCAAGTCCGCCGCTGTAATGGAATAGCAAGCAGCAGCCGCGACGCCAGAAGACAGAAGTTAAAAGGTATTTGAAGTCTGGTTTTTACATACCCGGGTGACTCGTGAGGACGGGAAGGAGACGGCCTCACATCAGTAGTCACCTGTGAGCTGGGATGAAGACCTGACAGCCGAAAACTGGCAAGCGGGAGTCCGTGGTTCGAGTCCGCCACACTGGCCTTCCCCCGCCGCGCCGCTCCGCTGGCCGACGCAGAACACACGCGGCCGCTTAGAGAAGAGAAACACTGGGACGCGACACCCAAGGTATCATCCGATGCACGATTTCGCTCGCAATAATTAAACGGGCCATATCGCGCTGCGCGTCTCCAGTCAGCTGGGCGAGACGGCGACACGAGATACACACCGCTACGCGTAATCAGACGCCGCCGCCGCCGCCGCCGCTGCCGCAGCAGAAGACTTCACAAACGACACAGCTGCCGCTCTCCGAACCAGAACATCCCGTAAGATACAGTTGTACAAATCTTCAATAAAAGTTATCTTATGTAAAAATGATGTTTCATTCGACCTCATACCCGAGCCAAGGAAGATCCCACCCTGCCCACATGTTGTTAAGAGAGAAAAGTTAAATTATTTAATATTTTCACCCTGACAGAATGCTTTAGAATGCTCATCCTGACAATTGACTTGCATCAAAAGAGAAAACCCAGTTACATTTAGTGACAGAAGTGTCACATTTAGTAACACAACTGCTACATTTGGTATCACAAGCCGTTTTAGTTGTTACAATACTTTAATATCTCAGTCGATACAAACGCTAAAAACATTAACCAAACAAAAACGTACCTGCCGTTCGAAGTTCTGACATTTGCCGAAAACTGCGTTTCGATATGTGTAACCGTTCACGAAATAAAGGCGGTGTTACGTTTTACGTGACTCACGCTATAAATACTTTACTAATTTTGTCAGTATTCACTATTTAAAAACTGTAATATAATTATATAAAAGCATTTGAAAAATATTGTGGAAACTTTGTGTTTGAAACTGTGGTGTCACCGCCAGACACCACACTTGCTAGGTGGTAACTTAAATCGGCCGCGGTCCATTAGTACATGTCGGACCCGCGTGTCACCACTGTGTGATCGTAGACCGAGCGCCACCACACGGCAGGTCTCGAGAGACGTACGAGCACTCGCCCCAGTTGTACGACGACGTTGCTAGCGACTACACGTACGAAGCCTTTCTCTCATTTGCCGAGAGACAGTTAGAATAGCCTTCAGCTAAGTTAATGGCTACGACCTAGCAAGGCGCCATTTGTACCATTGCATGTATCTCAAGATAGTCTCACTTGTATCATCCAGAATGCTGTATACCAAAGGACAATATAAAAGTTAAGTGTTCTATCAGCTACGCCCCGGTAGCTGAGTGGTCAGCGTGACAGACTGTTAATCCTAAGGGCCCGGGTTCGATTCCCGGCTGGGTCGGAAATTTTCTCCGCCCAGGGACTGGGTGTTGTGTTGTCCTAATCATCATCATTTCATCCCCATCGACGCGCAGGTCGCCGAAGTGGCGTCAAATCGAAAGACCTGCACCAGGCAAACGGTCTACCCGGCGGGAGGCCCTAGCCACACGACATTTCCATTTTTATTACGTTCTTTTCTTTATCACATTCATTACGAATCCTGTTCCAGACTTAACGCCAGACGGCGTGAGTTGACGCGTGCCCTTTCGGCTACTTCACTGTGGACTGGCTGCCTTAACAGTCCACTACAGAAACTTCGGCATAGTCAGGGAAGCCTATATTGTATAGAATCCAAAGTATCTCTTTCATATTTAACGATGTCATTGGGCGCGACTACGCGCATAGTCAGTAGCAGAAAGAGAGTTACTAGTCTTTGGGTGAGCGACAACACATCTGGGCACAGTGAAACGCACGCAACAATAACTGATAAATGAAGACGATTTGTTCGTTGTTAAAGAACAGGGTATTGCCCATGATGATCGTTACAGTTACATCGCATCACTGCAATTTGCCACAAAGTAAGACAAGCCAGTTTTCAGTTACGTGTACGATTTACCAGCACTTTGACCGTTATTGTTTTTTTCTTTTATTTGAACCATTAAGAGTGTTGCTGATTATCCCAACTCATTAACCATCAGCAGGGTTCTATCCTTTCATTACTATTACCCAGAGAATCATAAGAGGAAGAGGTATGGCTAATTCAGTGAAGAGAAATTTAATCTCATTCGCAGTTAAATTTAGGAGTTCATGGAACTAGATGCAGTAGTAATTAAAGCTATTTCTGCATTTTTGTGATTCTACTGCATCCAATCAGTAAGTAACTAAAGTCAGTACAACGCAAAAGCAATTCTGAATTATTGAAAAAGTAAAGGGCATATGCTATTTTGACAAAAGTGACTATTATTATTTCTGTTTTGTGTTTACAAATATTTCATGTTCTCTTTTTATTTTATTTATTTATTTTTACTTTCGTAACATTGTAATTGCAAAAGTGTTTGTTGTTAGTTAATACAGTCACAGGAAATTTTCTGAGGCAACAGTCATGACGAAACAGTCGTTAGCTGTGGATTATTTGCATCAAAAAACCTGTCGAAAGATAGTATCACAGTGAATCATGTAATTTAGTATATCTCGCATGATATGTTGCAACTAAGTAAACATTATTCGGTTTTGTGAATTGCAAGTAATTCGCATGCATTTCTAATTAACTTAAGCTCATTTCGCGATAGGTGTCCTTTAAATTCAAACTCGCTCATGTGCATTTATGTCCCGCAGTTACATTCCTATACGCCTGTAATTATTACATAATTTGAGTATCAATCACTGAAAATTATAAACTTTTGCTGTCTTATGGGCTGGTGACTGTATGTAATTAATCTGCACTCTAAATTTCGGACAATCAATTATTTGTTGACAATTATAGCTAGTTACAGTGAATCAGTTAAGTTCTTGCAAAATTTACATTTCAATCGTCGTTGTACGCGGTGTGCTAAAACGTTCGGTTATGTATTCTTTGCGTTAGCATCATTCTTCGTAACAGACGCCTTTCCTATTAAATAAGAAACATTAGAAAACATGGGTTACTGAATTATTAACATGCCGAAGAGAGTACCCACGTTATGAACAGACGGCTACGATCAGTGAAAACCGTTACCTAAACAAAGGATACGTTTCTGATCTCAGTTTATTGTATTTACTTTGATTGCATGTTGTATGTGTGGAATTTTCAATGGTAGTTTAATCATTAAATACATTAAAATATAAAGTATGAAAGTAATTGAAGCCTTAATATTTGGAAATTTGTCACAACAATTTCCAGTTCAGCATGATGCAAGGACGATTCCCATTCGCCGATAGCGCAGAACGATGAATTTCAGAGCTTAGCACCATATCGCCAACCCGTCTGCGGTACCCAGCTGTTGCTGTTATCAGACAATGTTCGCAGCTCGGCTTCCGTTAACGACATTATGAGTCAATCTCACGCCACTCAATCTGTGCCGCGGCTGTGATTAACTCGAAAATTACCGTTTCGTAGCAACGCAACGCCCAAAAAGTTACCAAAAAAGTTTTGTTGTTATGACGCCTGCCAGATTAATTGCTATGGTGGAATTTCGTAACGCAAAATTACGCAAGAAGGTTTCCATGTAATGGATATAGTTAGACGTGTTGCCTGTTGACTTACGTTTCGGTAACTGAGGCCCGTGGTTGTTTCGTGATTGTTCTGAGTTTTCCTCAGTACTGGTGACTAAAATTGTCGAATATTTCCTCTCATCCTCCCCCTCCCCCCTGGTCATTTCTCGTGGTGGTGTGGAATCGAGCCCGTGCCCGTGGGAGATGTAACTGGCGCGGCAAAGTTACGTCTTCTAACTTGGAACCCTACAATCGGTGGGGTGATACGTCCTAGGAAGAAATGCGCCGCAGACTTTGTTCAATACATTCAAAAATGGTTCAAATGGCTCTAAGCACTTTGGGACTTAGTATCTGAGCTCATCATCCCCTAGACGTAGAACTACTTAAACCTAACTAACCTAACAACACATCACACACATTCATGCCCGAGGCAGAATTCAAACCTGCGACCGTAGCAGCAGCGCGGTTCCGGACTGAAGCACCTAGAACCGCTCGGCCACAAAAACTGGCTTCAATACATCCCTTGTGTGTTGCAGGCCGTATATTGTGCAAACGCGGCATGAAGACTAGATACAAACTGACCTGTGTCAGATAATATCTCAGATCGGCGAAGGCCATGTGTGAGCTACTCAAATTTTCTGTGATAGGCTGCATACTAAGTACTTGTGGAAAAGTCTATGGTATAATGATTAAACATTCCATCCGTATCAGGATCATCGAACATAAACGTCACTGTAGTTTGGGACAGTCGTTGCTGTACATCTGACCTCGCTGTCTTGTGATCCTACGAGGGTAAGATGGGGTGGTATATTCACTTCCACTTCGACATTTAACATCTAATATATAAAACTAAACCTTAATTTGACAGGTGTATTAACAGAAAAAGGAGAAATGAAAGAAAGCAAGAAGACCAAAGCGAAAGTAATAAGGAAAACCCACCACCATAAAACCCTCGGTCCACATTTCGTTACAATGGCAGTCAGCAATTTAGGATTGCCGACCATACAGTTTGTAAGTACCCCGTTTGTATGTTTGTGTGTTAACAGTGCTATAGCCTGTAATAAACATCGCTGAGAGCGCTCTGTACCCTCTGTAAGAGACTCTGTGGTTGGACGGACTAGCAGTTAGCAGTTAGGGAGCGGACGGTTTGGACCTATGACTTCGTGGACACTCAGTGTTGGTAGAACATGTATTGTGAAACGATGATGGATGTATTAGCTTATGTTTGGGTACTGGAATTATTGACTACTATATAATTTTTGGAACTGGATATTACATGATTAAGGTAAAATCTGCTAAATTCATTGTTTGCCCTCCAACTAAATCTTTCTTTTGCTAACCATATGTCTTGTAGTTGTTAGAGCCTGTAGTAGTTAGAATTATTTTATTTAGCTGGCTGTAGATGCTGTAATTTCCATAGTTCGTGTTATGAAGATTTTCTGTGAGGTAATGTCTTATGAAAAAATGTGGGTTATTGTTTGAATTTTTTCCAATGCAAGGCTATTCTTTTGGCTTAGTTAATAGAAGTAATGTTGTCATTTTAGAGCAGCCAGATTGCATTGCGCTTGTGTATTGTGGGTAATAAAGAAATGGGTTAGGTTTGAGTTGTCTTTGTCTGGGAAAATTCTATAGGTTAGTGTTTAAATGATAAAAATAAGTAACGAGACAGTAGGTTCAGTTTCACTAAGCAGCTTCAGTAAACACGAAGTAGTTTCACCTATCGACCCGTAGCCGAGGATACTTCACAGGAATCTTCTGATTTTCTTTGTACTTTGAATAATTAGTACATTATTAGAAATTAGTTATTGTTTACTACTAGCGCGTAATTGTATATATGGAATTTCCTTTGTAGTTATAGTTTCTTATAGTTGTACTTATTGTCATGAGCAAAGTAGTTGTGGCACGCATGTGGATTTGCACTAAGTGTCTCTTAGTCGCTTTTGCAACAAATTAGATATTGATTATTTTTAGAGCTATTTTATTGTGTCTTCCTATTTCTGCTGTTCAAATTGTTTTGTGTGTGTGTTGTGCAAGACAATAATTTGGTAATAGTGCATATGGACATAGACCAGGCAGTAAATGACGGTGTACAAATCGGAACGTTCAGTGAATAGGGAACTATCGTCGATCGATCGGCCGGTAACAGCTCGCCTCAGGAACGGAAAATAACAGAACAAAATCTTGCAAATACCGTTGATTGAGGTTTTTTGTCAATACACTTCTCTCAATTAAGTCAAGACACACTCTCTGCATTTCAAAACACGAATGTTATCGGTACAAACGCACTAACGAAAACAAAAAAGGAACATGTTTCAGTCACTAATGCACTGTTATAGACATTAATTTAAAAATTTTATCAAAAAGAGAAAAAAACACTGCAACAAATGGAACAAAATTAGGAACGAATACAGCAACAAATGGAACTGTATCAAGAACGAATACAGCAAAAAATTCAAAAGTTAAACACAATTGACGAAATTAAAGAAATACTTGAATAAGCATGTGAAGAGTTAACCGCTGAGATACTCAAAATCGAATCGAAATATCAAAAAAATTCTGAAAATGTGAAAACACAAATTTGTGAGCGTTTTCGGCCTATTTTTTCACGACATGAAAATACATTACAGCATCATGAAAAAGCCATAAAAGAACTGCACTTGTACACGAAAATCTCGACACCTTGCAGGCTAAAATTAACTATTGCGTCTACCGATAGGGTCACACAACTTGCAAAAAAATCAGGAAAACTTAAAAGACACAGTAGATACGAATACGACACAAATGAACACACTAAAACGTGTCTCAGAAGAACACACGGAGGAAATCAGCACATTACTGGAAAAAGTAGCAGAACTATCGGATCAGTTCACAAATTTATGTACGAAGATAGATGATGATTTGAATGATAAAATACTGGTAGCCTTTACTGACACAGAGGAGTACGGCGACATTAGGAAATTCGAAGTCAGAAAGAAATGAATACGCAGCACAAAAGGGAAATGTGGAAAGTACAAGATGAGTTGGCACAGGTGATAAAGAAGAATTACATATTTCAGAGGATACTCGCGCTACGACAAGAGAATAGGGATTTAGAAATACAGAAAAAATCAAAGTAATAATACATGGAATTTCGGAGATTTTGAAAGGAATCGGCAAGGTGCAGCGAGCCTTAAGATGGAACCACTGACACGACGTAAAAATGACCGATTTGCAACTCGGCGTCACGATTAATTTGACAACAAGCTCTTCATCATAACTTGTAAATTTAAAACATTCAAGGATTCTAGTAATAACATACATCGACAAGCTTGGCTTCATAAATTTTCTCATTGTTTTCCTCCTAATTGGTCATTAGAGCATAGATTAGAATTGATAAGTGGCTATTAAAAAAATGAACCAGCCCTAATACTGCGATCGGTTATTCGCGACTAACACAGTGACTTGGAAGAGCAGTTGAACGGAATGCATAGTGTTTTGAAAGGAAGGTACAAGATGAACATCAACAGAAACAAAACGAAGATAATGGAATGTAGTCGAATTAAGTCGGGTGATGCTGAGGGGATTAGATTAGGAAATGAGACACTTAAAGTAGTAAAGGAGTTTTGCTATTTGGGGAGCAATATAACTGATGATGGTCGAAGTAGAGAGGATATAAAATGTAGACTGGCAATGGCAAGGAAAGCGTTTCTGAAGAAGAGAAATATGTTAACATCGAAAATAGATTTAAGGGTCAAGAAGTCATTTCTGAAAGTATTTGTATGGAGTGTGGCCATGTATGGAAGTGAAAAAGGTACGATAAATAGTTTCGACAAGAAGAGAATAGAAGCTTTCGAAATGCGGTGCTACAGAAGAATGCTGAAGATTAGATGGGTAGATCACGTAACTAATGAGGAGGTATTGAATAGGGTTGGGGAGAAGAGAAGTTTGTGGCACAACTTGACTAGAAAAAGGCATCGGATGGTAAGACATGTTCTGAGGCATCAAGAGATCACCAATTTAGTATTGGAGGGCAGCGTGGAAGGTAAAAATCGTAGAGGGAGACCAAGAGATGAATACACTAAGCAGATTCAAAAGGATGTAGGTTGGAGTAGGTACTGGGAGATGAAGAAGCTTGCAAAATGGCTCTGAGCACTATGGGACTCAACTGCTGAGGTCATTAGTCCCCTAGAACTTAGAACTAGTTAAACCTAACTAACCTAAGGACATCACAAACATCCATGCCCGAGGCAGGATTCGAACCTGCGACCGTAGCGGTCTTGCGGTTCCAGACTGCAGCGCCTTTAACCGCACGGCCACTTCGGCCGGCTTGAAGAAGCTTGCACAGGATAGAGTAGCATGGAGAGCTGCATCAAACCAGTCTCAGGACTGAAGACCACAACAACAACAACAGTGAAGGAGATTTTTATCATACATTTCTTTCTGCATATTGGTCTCAGACTACTCAAGATCGAGTAAAATACAGAATTATAATGATGAAGCATTTCGAACAGTCTGAATTTTCCAGCCCTGTTAAATATTTTGAAGACATGTTACACAAGAATCAATATTTTTCAAACCCGTACAGCCCCTCGGAAGTTATTCGCATCTGCTTAATTAAGTTGCTTGAACACTTAGAAGATATTATTTTGGCTGGACGTTGAAAAGATGATATCGAAGCTTTTCAGTGACTTTTGTAAGAACTGGAAATTGACACAGACAATGGCGTGATGCGAAAACAGGAAAACGATAACAACTACAGGTCATATCCATCACAATTTCGTGACGTCAGAAATAATAACCGGACACGACAAGGGTACTGTTATAAAGCAAATGGTGACCAAAATAGACATCACCTGTATTGCAACCATTGGCAGAATAACAATAGTTACAGAAAAAGATCACATTTCCGTGGTAATGACTATGACAGAGAGAACCGTAGAAATAGACAATATGGGAACCCGAATAATAATTATCAAGGGAGATAAAATGACTTCAGACGCAGCAGTCCATTTCGTAATTACGATTCCTGGAGAAATTCTCCACCACTTAATCGACACGAAAGAAATTACAGAAATTACTGACAAGATGACAGAAGCTATAGTCATGACAAGAGACCTGAATTTAATTAGAACTAGCGTGATTCACATAGGGCAGGGCCCTCTCGACAAGCTGAAATTGTAGAAATTAGACCTCCAAATCCTAGTAACCACACGCGACAACAAAGAGAAGTAGACAGTAACTCAAATGACAGGCAGCCACAAAACGTACCCATCAAGCTGACGATGTAGCTGCCATGATTATTAATAAAAAATCTAAATTCTGCCGCAGGCAAAAGGAGAAAACTACACCGTAAGATAAATGCAAAAAGCTACACATTGGCCAAAAAGTTCTCATGCCCATTCATTGTCATATAGGGAGGAACATTTGAGTCACAAATTCTTTCTGATTTACAATATACCCTACAGGATCTGCCGTATACCGCATGATAATTACGTTGAAGTTGAAACTCTGCGTACAAAGAAAAGAAAGGATTAAACCACACTTCTCATGTAAAACCGTTTATTCAGAAATAATTTGCTTTCTGACGTAGTCTTTGCTATTAAATTTTTCACTTCAAATTACCATTACGTTTTTTCACATTTAACATGCAGCGATGTTCTGAAGTTAACTATCTAGTCAAGAACCTATGGAACATATGAAGATAGTAATTTTACCATTTCACTTTTGTACGGAAGAGACAACACAATGTTATTGTGTGTATATTTTTGCTTGTTAGTTGCATGATTACATCACGACTATAAGGCTCACATTCTTGGAACATGTACTGATAATGAAGTTTTTCTGCAACATTTTGGTTTATTTAAAAAAAAAACATTTGTTTGTTTAAAGTACTTTCTGAGAGCTCACAGATGACTCAATATTTGGTTAGTGTGACAGCTACAAAATTATATTACGATGCTACTTATGAGTGACACAATTTTCGTTATTGCTTTTACACTGTATCTGCTCTATGTCAGCATAGTCTCACATCAAGGTACTTTCAAGGTCACCGCAATGAACGTAATTTATATGTGTAGCACTTTACGTTTATATATGACAAGGTAAGTACATCCATTTTTGGAGAACATTGCTTATGGACAACGATAACTACGACACTTGACACATTTTTACCGTTAAGCAATGACAGAAATTTTCTTACAGTAAGAAGCATACTTTAGCCCCACATGACACGCATTTGAGTGATTACTTTTTGTACTTGGAATATTTTTAGAAATAATTTTGAACTACAATGGTACACAGCAGGTTTTTGGTGATACATTTCGCTCTACAATTATAATCTGTAAGATCTGAGGGGTAATTACATTATCCCGCATGGGGGTATGTCTACTTTATGTACCATGCATGTGGCAAGCGCAAGGAGCCTTAGATAATATGGTGTTTGCTTATAAAGTTTTATACATCGGAACCATATTTCTGTAAAACAGAATTACGCAGCTATCTGGTCATTTAACAGAGAGAAATAAACATTTTTACTACATCTCTGACATATGTCTAGGTAATTATACATGTGGATTACTTTGCATTTGTAAAATTGTACATTGTCTGCATTTTGTGAACTGCTCACATTTACTTTAGGAACCATTGTGATGCTGCCAGAGCTTTGAGTGACGTATATTGTATGTGACCTTGATGTAAAGCTTCTCTGTGCTGGTCTGCACGCTAGCCAGCAGGATAATACCATTGTTGTGTTGTCTGTCAACTTTAATGGTGTCGCTTAAACCGCTTTTAAGCTCATTGCACTTCCACAAGTGCTCACACAGCTGAAGAAAAGAGAGGCCATTGTCCTCACTATTAACATTTCTTTGCAGAACACACCAAAAACATATGATTACACTGTGGTGTTTGTACTTTGTGCTACTTACTGAAATGCTTATGAATTGATGATAAATTTCCTTACATTTACACACCTCATTATGACAAGTATCTCTCTACGATAGTTGAGAGAATTTCTACTGACATATGAAATGATGATTTTGTGTTTTTCTCTGTACATATTTGCTTATTTTGTTTGATATCTGGCTTATAGCTGCGCTGCAGCATTGGTTTCATAAAATAAAATTCAGTATGTATGCTAATGTGAACACTTTCTGTCAACAGATCTATTAAATGATAATTGTATGATCCACATTCTTAAGAAAGGAGTAGTTGGAAACGAAAGAACAAGAAGGAAAAGGGACTAGCAACAGGAACTGCATACATAATTTTCTTTTCAAGGACTTGGTAATTTTTTGGTAGAATAAGTTGTTGTGGTGCGCCACTTTAGTGGTAAGATATGATATAGAATCATTGCATTTCACATGGGAGATAGAATAGATCTTGTTCCTTGTGCTGGTGCTTTGCACAGTTTTGATGATCACAGATGTACACACGCTATTGTAAGCTTACACGTATATTTCCCTCATCTACATTGCTGTCTTTACTGTAATACTTTTTCTGCTTGTGCTAGCTGATGTTTATGTATAAGTTATTGCATTTGCTGCTGCTATTTGTCAGGCAATGTTCTACTGAATTTTATTTTGTATTACTGTACTAAGCCGGTTTTACCAGTGATTTTTTTTCTTGTTTGCCGCATATTGCTTTATACTAGTTGTAATGTTGCATTTGCTTTGCTAATTTAGATATGTTGCAGCTTGCTCTGCCACTTTGCATTTTTTGTTGTTGTTTGTGGTACCTGTTTTAGGCTGCTGCATTGCCTAGTTCTCTAGTTTATGTATCTGAGCTCAGTAGACTTAAGGTAGCTTGACAGGGGCTATGCTATATAAGAAAATGAGTCATGATGAGTTGGGAAGATATGAACTGAGAAGCTATAACGAAAACTTTTCACCAAAAAATATTATATAATGAGGAATAATTATTCTAAAAGAGGAAGTAGTTCTGGCTAAAAATGGATTGATAGGATTTTTTGGTGGAAACAATTGTTGAATTAAGAGAGGTTGGCGATAATTAAATGCAGTTTTAGTTGGAAATGAAGTAGTTTTGGTTGAAATTAAAGCAGGCATGGGCATAAAGTAGATATAAAATGCTCACCACAAGTATTGCAGTACGAAATGTTACACTTACACTTGAAAACAGACCCTGTCCTTTTCTTTTGTGTATTTACGCTATGTTTATATGTACCCTTGTGTTTCTGTGATCCTCCTATTTCTCTGTGTTTACCTGATAAGATAAATTTGCTAGAATTTTTTTCTTGTAATACGGTACTAGGCAGCATTCACTATAATGAGGAATACTGTTATCTTCAAATTTAATATCTGTTTTTGTAGCTTGTTCTGTACAGTAGGAAAATCTTAAAACATTATTTATTCTTTTATGCTTCTACCGATATTCTCATTCCTCATTTATTTACTTATGTCATAGTTCCTGTAATACTCGTATATATGCTTATTTTTGTTCTTATTTGTATCATCTTCTTCTTTACTATAATGATGTTTTCTTTACACTTGTAACTGATTTCGTATCCTGTTAAATTGTAACTGTATAGACACAAGTTCTTCAAGTTAGATAAATAGTTGGGATTCAATTTACTGCATACGTTTGTCTGTCGTTCTTCATTCTTTATTCGTCTCAGAGGTACACTAAAAGGAACACATACACAGTACATACAAAGAAAACTATACAGTATTCACATAGAATTGGGGAACTTTGATAGTATTGGTTGCTACAGACGTTGAGTCCTTCATGCTACAGCTGGTTGGGCATGAGTTACATTTGAAGATATGCTGGGTTCTCTGCAATTCACCACATTCGTACAGCGTTGTGTTGGCAGTTGGAAGTTCCATATAAGGAGATTGTCCCTTGATCTTGCGACTTCGGACTATGTTCAAGGACTTCCAGATGACCCACTTCTCCATGTGTCCAGGCGGCAGGAATGTCTGTTGGTCATACTGTTTGTAGCAAATCTCAGAAATTATATGACTGTGTTAGTGCTTGCACGTGTGTTGATAATTCAGCAAGGGACTGGTTAACAGCACTGCTGGTTCTAAGGATATTACAAATAATGAATGAGTGCACAAGTGGTGGTTAGTGGACTTGCTACATTATCCTCAGGACTCTTCAACGGCAATTGTGTACCTGCACAATTGCAGCAGATGGCTGCTGGCCACCTCTATAAGGACTACAGTGGCTCTGCACCTTTGGTGGCCCATTACTACCATAATCTCTACAAACACTACAGTGGGTCTGCACCTTTGGTGGCCCACTAGTACTATAATCTCTACAAGAAATACTGTGCGTCAGCTATGTGGTGACCCAAAAATTCTATCAATGTTCTTCAAGACTTCGACTGACTCTGATGTGGGTCTGCTCTGTTGTGGACCATTACCAATCTTCTCAACTGAAATCTTCATATTAAGGGTCAGCACTTTGTTTCCATGGGAAGGACAACACTGCTTCTTCATTACTGCGTGGTGGTCCACTACTTATGTGTGCATTTCCTTTTACTGCTCAGCCTTTGTGTATAAAACTGAAATAGACTTCTCTTCTGCTGGATTAGATCTGTCTTTAGTGAGTGTGAGGAGAATTTTTACTTTATTGACCAACAGCATAATACTAATGCTTTGGGTGCATCTGATCTACTTGATACTGTTAACATAAAAAAAGTTTTAACAATTTAGTCTTGCCCACTGCCCAAATCACATTGTAATATTTATTGAGGGGAGCAGGGGGGCTATGTAGGTAGCCAGTTTAAATGTTTGTATGTTGACAGCGCTATAGACCTAATATATATCGCTGAGAGCGCTCTGCGCCCTCGGTAAGAGACTCTGTGGTTGGACGGACTTGCAGTTAGCAGTGAGAGAACGGCTTGGACATGTGTCCTTCACGGAGACTCAGTGTTGATTGGACATGCATTGTAAAATGATGATAGATGTATTTGCTAATGTTTGGGTAGTGGAATTGTTGACGACTACATAATTTTTGGAACTGGATGTCACATGATTAAGGTGAAATCTGCTAAATAAATTGTTTTCTCTTTAACAAAATCTTTCTTTTCCTAACCATATGCCGTCTAGTAGTTAGAGCCTGTAGTAGTTAGAATCTTTTTATTTAACTGGCTGTAGATGCTGGTTGCTGTAACTGCTGTAGTTCGTGTTATGAAGGTTTTCTGTGAGGTAAGTGACTTATGAAAAAGTGTGGGTTATTGTTAGGATTTCTTCCAATTCAGGACTATTCTTTTGGCTTAATTATTTGAAGTCATGTTGTCATTTTAGAGCAGCCAGATTGCATTGCGCTTGTGTATTATGGGTAATAAAGGAATGGGTGAAATTTGAGTTGTCTTTGTCAGGGAAAATTTTGTAGGTCGGTGTTGAAATAATAAAAACAATAACGAGACAGTAGGTTCAGTTTCACTAAGCAGTTTCAGTAAACACAAAGTAGTTTCGAGTTCACTAACATCTAAGTTTATCCCTATGTTAAACTACTGTCAAACGACCTTACATCAATCGGCAGCACTCGATTCTTCATATTACTATTTATGTTATTGTGACTAAATTTTTTGTGAAATCTAAACAACTGTGCATTCTAAATAAATACATTAGTTATTCACTCCAGCTACAGGTCCAGATCTTATCATTTCCAGAGTGAGGTTACATATCCAGTGATTTGGATGACTTATGTTCGTCACCCCCATTCCCCTCCCCTTGGGGAGTCACAGAGAATTGATCAGGGTCACCCAACAGAAGCCTCACTGTTTCCCTCTCCCTATCTTCCATTCCCAACCCTTTTCTCCCCCTGACCAATGACATTCAAGCATCCTCTCCCGATCATCGTCTTTTGTAACTCGGAAACCTGAGTGGGTGAGTTTCAATCTGGAGCCGGGCAGCATAGGGAGAGGATCAGGCTGTGTCTATTTGTTATTAACAAATTAATTATATTACATTGAGCCCTGTCATTCGAGGTCTATTTGTTAATAACAAGTAATATTAAATTATTTGTGGCACCAGCAGAGAGCACAACTAGGTAGAAATGTAAGTAATCTTATTAGTCCACAATTTTACGTATTTTCCCCACACTTCTTGTCTTTTTTCAGTATTTTCCACAATTTTTTTGAGTTTTTCCACTATAAAATCCAGTTACGGGAGTTCCATTCCAATGCTCTCGATGTCGCATCACGTCTTGTTTTAGCCAATCAGAATGCGGTATTTGCTCGAATTATTCACTATTGCTAACCACCGCTTCAGTGCTATTCTTTGTGTGTGGTGTCATAGTGTATGAGTTAGAAGCGAACACGTTGCACGGAACAACGACATCACAGTCGATTCTGTAATATTACCTGATTCCAACCAAAGGTACAATATGTATAGGAAATACCACAATGTGATGGACAAACCCTTTCAAAGGCACCACTAAATTACAAGACTGTGTGACTTCATGGCACAGTTCTGATGCTTCCACAAAAGTATAGTGTACGCATAAGAAATAGCACAGCGCTACAATATACGCACCTAGATAGCATGACGTACTCGTAGATACATTTTACTACATACATACATACTACATACATTTTTCTAATTCTGGGTCTGTTTTAACTAGACGAATTTTTATTAATACCGTCAAAATTGATCCCATCCCTTTGGTATACCTAAGGCGTGCCTCGGACATTAAATGTGGACAAGTTCGTCATTCTTTGCAGACTTGTCGGGGCCTACATCGAATACTGAGTTCCGTTCATTATTACGAACCCTTCACGAAATTCGATATAAGAACATATCGGACGATTAGCGGCACTATGCGAATCCAGTACCACATACTACTGATTTTCAAATGCTGTCACACACCGGACAATGTGCAAGTGAATTTACATCAATTAAAGTTACGCATCTCTAATTTGATGTTTTTCAGCACTAGGAAAGGTGAATGGATGTGTCCTCAATGAAACATTCGCACATACTCAAATGCTACAAGTTTTTCTTCATCCTCCAGAATTGTCAAAATATCACTATTTTGTCATAGTCCCTTGCAGTACAATTTCTTTCACATACATATGCCCAGTTCTAGTCTAAATAAAATTAAATAAGAAGTTGAGTAACATATTTCACATCCAGAATAATAATTCACGAACTTGTTAATAGAGTCACATGCTGAGTAATACAAGATAAGAGTGCACTCGCCAGCCTCATGCACCCACCGACCACATGGTCCACCACAGACAATATGAATTCTATATACTCCTTGGGTCTACGTCCTTGACCGTAGAAATGATATCACATGTGAGTGAACTTAGCTTAATTCTACACTCCACAAGTATATAACCTCAGCTTGATATTTACACAACCAAGCCTCATCTGAATTCAGATCAAGCAGGCTCTGTTGACATTGTTTGTGCAGCTAGCGTCCACAAGGTCCACTGAAGACAATGGATTTTCAAAGTACTCGCCAAATATTTACGCTTGTCCGTTGGAAAGAAATAACGTAGATAATCTCAATTTCTTTTCTACCCATTACTCGGACGTAACCTCAACTTAAGACTGTCACACACAGAAATCATTAGCAAGCATGATTGCAAAGAATGCCTCTTGTATAAGACAATGGGACCTGGCTGACTGTTGCTGCTACTCAATTTTCCTATGCGAGTAAATGAAAAAAATTATCTTCTTATTTACTCGCAATATTTCGCACAAAGGAATAGATTAGTGTGTAATTCAACCTAAATTTTCCGTATTCAATTCCCTCGATGTCAGTAAAATTAGCAGAGCACATACTGAAGTCAACTGTCCATATCCAGCGCCAGCATCCGAGTGCCAAACATGGGGATACCAGCGACTGGTCCTGCTTCCGGTAAGTGGTGGGCGAACAGACTTTCTACTATGGTCTGCCACAATTGCAGAGCCATACCCATCTTTGACCCATATTTCCTGCTTTGGTACCCGTGGAAGAAAGCTCAAATTGGCAACAGCTTGTTACTGTGCTGGAAGCACCTCTGAAGGCTTTATCTAGCAACTGAGTAGTAACGCATTCGATGCCACTCAGTAGCCAAACCAACCACAAGAAGAATCGCATAAACATAATCACTGAGACAATGAGGACACTTGAAGGGATATGCATTGAAAAATAAAATAGCACAATCTGTCCATTGCTTCCCCGCAGCACAGTGGTACCACTGTACCGAATTACAGTCAAATTATGTCCACAAGTCAACATTGGATGATCTATGTAAAGTGGTCGAAAGGAAAGGGGGAAAGTGCCTTTCAATACGTATCCAGCGATCACATGTCCGGCAGACTCTTCTTCTACCAACTGCCTCCATTCTTTCCTGTTATGTGCTCGGTTATTCCTGGTGTCCTCGATCCGTATGGGTTCCAGAGCCTTCACTGGGTCTTCCATTAAGCGCTGCGTTGGTCCTCCTATGCTGCGTCTGCTGTATGATTTACGCTAAACTGCCTTCTTCAGCTGTCTTTCTTCTGGCTTTGTTTCTAAAATCGATTCTTGCGAGTTATTAAATGTTTTTCAAAATGTTTGTATATTCGCGCAACTAGGTGAATTGTGTACGTCCGTCACTTCGGTGAAGTTAGCTGGAGGGAACACCTAGTAAAGATACCACAGCTTGAAATATAAACTCCTGCAAAACCATCCCTGCAGTACCAGGGTGTATTAAAACGTACTCGTTCTTATATTGGTGGAAATACTCGTAGTTACGTAGTAGCAAAATTGTGATACTTCGAGCTAAAGATACTGTATGTACGAAGGTTGAAACTTTAATAGTGGCAACTGTTTATTTACAGCTCGTAAAAAATAGAGACGTGTTTCAAAGTCTTACTGACCTTCAAAGTAGTCACCAGCACTGTGTATAACCCGTTACCAGCAATGTGGAAGTCGTAGGATACTCTCAGCAGTGCCATTTAATTTGACAGTTCGAGCGGCGCGGTCTATTGCCCGACGAATTTGTAGCACATCTGAAGCGAATGCCATGAAGTGTTTCCTTCAGTTTAGAAATAGAGTTGAACTCACGAAGGCTTAAGTCAGGGGAGTGCAATAGGTGGTATAACTATCAGCAGCCCCATTAGCAAACAAAGCAGTAACGGCTTGCAATGTACGTGCTTGAGCATTGTCCTGCAAAATAATGGTCAAGTCCTGCAGAAAGTGTCATCACTTCTAAGCTGGTCGTAGGTTGTGTTCCACAAAAGATTGTAAGGTTAGTCTGGAATTACTATGACTATATTTTTTGCGCAATTTAAACAATTGTGCATTCTAACTAATCAAATTACGTCAATAATGATCCTACCCATCAGCATTCAATTCTGAGTGACCGTAATATCCCCCCAAACTTAGAGATCGACGAGCGTTCTTCTCCAGTAAACTCTGACTCGATCTTGTCCTGCTGCTGCAGTTCTTCTTTTACGCATACACTCAAAGCGTGGTTGATCTAGACCGATTTGGTTGCCAGGTATATTAGTCCTTACCTCATCATCAATATCCTTATGTCCCATATTGTGAAATTCACGCTACAGTGCTCATGATATTCAGTTGGTAGCAGATTTAAATAACTTCCATCCTTCAGTACCTTGACGTATTCTGTCCGAATTAAGGCCTTTCAGTCTACATCCCCTTTCCATTTGGTATAAACTACCATCAAGGATCATAGTTTATGACGTCCATTTTTCTTACCAATAACAGAGAGCTGTTGCCGATCTCCTGTTTAAGTCCCTGGAGTATGGACAACGCCTAGTAATAACGTGCACCATACTTTTAGTTAGATCATACTTGGAAAATGGTTATACACATACGTTTTGGTGGTCATATCATTCCAGTCGCGTTGTAATTTTTCCGGCCCAATGCAGACTTTTTTTACTGGTTTTTACCCCTGTAATCAGCTGCATTCGGTCGAGCCCACCCCGATGGGCCTATACTACCAGTAGAGGTTCGAAATATCTTGAACAGAAGGTGCCGATAACCATGATAAGTAGCATCCTCTGTGTTCATCTAAGGATGGATCTGCAATTCTTGGATCGCAGCTGATGCACACTGGCTGCAAAACTGATTGTGACACTGAAGATAGTTTTGTGGTAAGCCCTAACACATACAAGAGCATCTTGTAATTTTTGGTATCAGCCCGCACAAACTTGATGACTTTTGCTGTTTTTTCTGTGTTTAGGTTAATCTGCGGCGTATAATTCCTCCGTTTTGTTAATTTAACTCCCAAACACCTGCAGACCTTGCTGAGTGATATACAGGAGTTATTATTATTATTGGTGTTTTGCGCTTAAAGAGCGCAGTTGGACTAAACTACATGGCTAGTTCCTTTTGCTGCCTTCCTTGCTGCCCAAACTTCCCTCATTCGCTCATTGTGTTTCTGTTTCCGGTTCTATGTCCATGCTTCTTATCGGCTTTGTGTCTTCGGCTTCATCTTGATTTCCTTTTTATTTGCCCATATTTCTTTTATCTTCCGGCTGTGATCTTGTTTGCGTTCTTCGGCCCATTTTACGCCTGTTTGTTTGTCACAGTGTATGTCATGTAGTTTACTTTTCTTAATGATGTTTCTGAATTTTATTCTATCGTTTATTATGTCTGCTGTTATAATGAGTTGGTTCAGGTCGTTTTTTACCTCTGCCACCCATTTGTTGTTTCTAGTGGTTACCCAGTCAAAGATCTGTTTGGTCAGTTTGTGTGATGGCATTCTGTATAGGTGTCCACAGAATTGTAGTCTGTGTTTTCTAATCTTTTCTGTGATTGTCTTCGTATGTTTTTATAGTTCCTCTGTAGGTTCCTTGATCTACACTCCTGGAAATAGAAAAAAGAACACATTGACACCGGTGTGTCAGACCCACCATACTTGCTCCGGACACTGCGAGAGGGCGGTACAAGCAATGATCACACGCACGGCACAGCGGACACACCAGGAACCGCGGTGTTGGCCGTCGAATGGCGCTAGCTGCGCAGCTTTGTGCACTGCCGCCGTCAGTGTCAGCCAGTTTGCGTGGCATACGGAGCTCCATCGCAGTCTTTAACGCTGGTAGCATGCCGCGACAGCGTGGACGTGAACCGTATGTGCAGTTGACGGACTTTGAGCGAGGGCGTATAGTGGGCATGCGGGAGGCCGGGTGGACGTACCGCCGAATTGCTCAACACGTGGGCCGTGAGGTCTCCACAGTACATCGATGTTGTCGCCAGTGGTCGGCGGAAGGTGCACGTGCCCGTCGACCTGGGACCGGACCGCAGCGACGCACGGATGCACGCCAAGACCGTAGGATCCTACGCAGTGCCGTAGGGGACCGCACCGCCACTTCCCAGCAAATTAGGGACACTGTTGCTCCTGGGGTATCGGCGAGGACCATTCGCAACCGTCTCCATGAAGCTGGGCTACGGTCCCGCACACCGTTAGGCCGTCTTCCGCTCACGCCCCAACATCGTGCAGCCCGACTCCAGTGGTGTCGCGACAGGCGTGAATGGAGGGACGAATGGAGACGTGTCGTCTTCAGCGATGAGAGTCGCTTCTGCCTTGGTGCCAATGATGGTCGTATGCGTGTTTGGCGCCGTGCAGGTGTGCGCCACAATCAGGACTGCATACGACCGGGGCACACAGGGCCAACACCCGGCATCATGGTGTGGGGAGCGATCTCCTACACTGGCCGTACACCACTGGTGATCGTCGAGGGGACACTGAATAGTGCACGGTACATCCAAACCGTCATCGAACCCATCGTTCTACCATTCCTAGACCGGCAAGGGAACTTGTTGTTCCAACAGGACAATGCACGTCCGCATGTATCCCGTGCCACCCAACGTGCTCTAGAAGGTGTAAGTCAACTACCCTGGCCAGCAAGATCTCCGGATCTGTCCCCCATTGAGCATGTTTGGGACTGGATGAAGCGTCGTCTCACGCGGTCTGCACGTCCAGCACGAACGCTGGTCCAACTGAGGCGCCAGGTGGAAATTGCATGGCAAGCCGTTCCACAGGACTACATCCAGCATCTCTACGATCGTCTCCATGGGAGAATAGCAGCCTGCATTGCTGCGAAAGGTGGATATACACTGTACTAGTGCCGACATTGTGCATGCTCTGTTGCCTGTATCTGTGTGCCTGTGGTTCTGTCAGTGTGATCATGTGATGTATCTGACCCCAGGAATGTGTCAATAAAGTTTCCCCTTCCTGGGACAATGAATTCACGGTGTTCTTATTTCAATTTCCAGGAGTGTATATAACATTGTTGTTAGTAGCGCCAAAAATATCCTGAGCATTTTCCGTTCTACTTTTTCTAGATGCCTAATACTTGTATGCCCTAGGATTAGTGCCTCGGGGGGCACCACCGTGTCGTAGTGGCGTAATTTGGCTTTTTGTGAGATAGACTTCTTGTTGTAATGATTCCATACTACTTTGTATGCCTTGTCCAATTTAGTTTTTCTTTCTTCGTTTGAGTCTCTGTTATGTCCACTCATTTGTAGTGTTTCACCGAGGTATTTGAAGTTTTGTAAATCGTGCCGTACTTTGTGTTCAGAGATGAGCGTTTCTTTGTGCACATAAACTGTGTCTTTTCGTAGGAGATCTGTAGTCCAGTTTTGGAAGCGATTTCGTGTTTTTTCAATAGCGTCTTTTCTTTCGTTTATACTTTTCGTGCCAATCGCCAAATCGTCTGCAAAAGCCAGGCATTTAATTTGTAGGTTTCATAAAGTTATCCTCTATTGTGATGTTTCCCATTCTTTTATTACCTTATCTAACACTAGATTGAAAAGGAGAGGTGAGAGACCATCGCCTTGTCGGACATCTGTGCGAATTTCAAAGGGTTCCGATAGTTCCTCACAGAACTTTACTTTGGAGGTCGTGTTGTTCAAAGTTTTCTCTATGATAGCCCGAGTTTTGTTGTCTACTTTGTATTCTGCTAGAATTTTGAAGAGAATTTCCCGGTCGTTAGAGCCGTACGCCTTTTTGAAGTCGACAAAGGTAAGGATCAGATTCTGTTTGGGTCGTAAAATCATTTTCAGGTTCCAAATATGTTCCGTACAAGACCGCCCTTTATGGAAGCCTGCTTTGTATTCCTCAATAAGGTGGTCGGTCTGGCATTCTAGTCTGTTTAGCAAAGCTTTGGAGAGGATTTTGCATGTGACCGTTAGTAGGGATGTTCCTCTGTAGTTGTTCGGGTCAGTCTTGTCACCTTTTTTGTGTTGTGGGTGTATCAGGGCAGTTTTCCAGTCGTCAGAAATTTTCATGGTCTTCCAGATATCTTCCAAGATACTGTGGATGTCTTTGGTGAGTTCTGGGTCTTATAACTTCCAGATTTCCGCGATGATGGCATCTTCTCCTGGTGCTCTACGATTCTTGAGTGACTTGATTATTTCTTTGACTTCTTCTAGAGTTGGAGGTTCACTATCTGGATTGTACGTGCTCGTTTCTGTCATCATTTCTTCCATAGCGGGGTCCGTGTTGAGGAGTTTTTCTAAGTTCTTTGTCAGAATGTCACAATTGTTTTTCGTATTGGTTTCTAGGGTTCCATCCGGTCTTCTGAAGGGCAAGTTGGGTGGTTAATATCCAGTCATATTTTCTCTGAACGTTCTGTAGAAGTTTCTTGTATTGTTCTTCGTGAAGTCCGATTCGATCTCCTTCAGTCGGCGTTTATCATGCTGTCGTTTCTAACTGCGAATGATTTTGCTTGATTCTTTCTGTGTTTTCAGGAAGCTCGTCCAATTCTCTGGGGATGTATGGCTACTAATTTTTTTCCATGCACTGATTCGTTGGTCAATAGCTTGGTCACATGTGTAGTTCCATCAACGGTGATTCCTTGTGCGTGGTGCTTGTGCTAGTTTCATGACCTCTCTGATTCTTCCTGAAAGTTGTGACCAGTCTATAGTTTTCTCCAATTTAATTTTGTCTAATATTTGTGTCTGGTTTAAAGTAAGGTATTCTCGATCTGGTCAAACAATTTTGTTCTCCTGCAGCTTTTTCTTGGGCAAAAGACGTACGCAGATCTGTTGTAGGTGGTGGTCTGAGTCGAAGTAGCCTTTACGTGTGTCTATGTTCAATTTTATTTTTTGTGAGTCTTTCTGGACTATTACGTAGTCGATTTGTAGTCCTTGCTTTCCGCTGGGGAATTTCCATGTGGTAAGTTTCCGTGTTGGTTTCTTGAATTTTTTTGACATCATGGCGAGGTCGTGGCTTTTGCAAAAGTCTATCAGGTGTTTTCCATTTTTGTTTGTGCCCTTGTGTGGAGTATGTTTTGTGGTGTCACCGCTAGACACCACACTTGCTAGGTGGTAACTTAAATCGGCCGCGGTCCTGTAGTACATGTCGGACCCGCGTGTCGCCACTGTGTAATCGCAATCATAGCGCCACCACATGGCAGGTCACAAGACACGGACTAGACCTCGCCCCAGTTGTACGGACGACATAGCTTGCGACCAGACCTACCAAGTCTTCCTCTCATTTGCCGAGAGACTGATAGAATAGCCTTCAGCTTATTCCATAGCTACTACCTAGCAAGGCGCCATTTGTATCAGTGCTTATAGCTTACTACTATTCAAGAGATGTATTCCAACAAGAGAATAAAGTTAAGTATATTATTCCAGCTACGTACTGTTCTTCTTATTCATTAATAAGTCTCATGTTCCAGTACTTCACGCCCGTCTGCGTTAGTTTAGCGTGCACTTTCAGCCACTTCGATCTACAAGGTGTTGGCCCAGCTGCCGACACATCATGTTTTTCCGTAGTATGTTTGTAAATCTTTTTTTCCGAGTTTAGCGTTGAAGTCTCCCTGTATTATTTTGACTCTACGTGCAGGAATTTTCCTGATAGTTTATTTCATTGTCGTCCAGAAGTCATCAATTTCGCCCGGGTTTTTCCTGTTGTAGTCATTAGTCGGTGCATGTGTGTTGATTATTGTGTAGGATTTCTTGGCTGATTTCACTGTGATGGTACTGATTCTTTCGTTTGGTGACGAAAAGTCGATTATGCTGTCCGTGATGGACCTGTGTACTGCAAATCCTGTGCCACAAAGCCGTAGGTTTTTCAGTTGTCTCGATGCTCTTCTTTTGTATATTCTGAAGTTCTCCGTGCTGAAATGGTGTCTGTCAGTTGTTTGATCTTTCCTGTCTTCCTCAGTGTGTTCACGTTGAGTGTGCCGATGTAGTGTTTGCGTTTGGTCTTGAGGGAGTTTGAGAAGCACCGATTCTTCTCATGATGTCCTTGATCCCCTGGAATCCGATGCTCACGACAATCCCAGTCTATTGGCTGGGGACCGGGGTAATGAGATTTTTCTCGTTGTACCATCATGATGTTCAGTAGTTGGATGTATGGCACGCTGCCGAGTGCAGCCTGACTTTCCAGACCAGGAGGTTGGTTGAGACCGCCACTGACATGTGGAGCAGACGCCTTTTGTAGCCGCCCACTGTGGGAACAGACGCTACTAGTAGTTTTAGTCCGCCCCGAGTATTTCATTTCCTCGGTACCACCTGTATCTAGCAGGCATTACCCTATCCGCCATCTGGGGAGGCGCTCGGTTGCGGGTCTACTAAACGCCCCGCCAGGCGTTATTTATAATAATAATCCTAGTGTATATATATAACTACCACACATATATATATATATATATATATATATATATATATATATATATATATATGTGGTAGTTGGCATTTGAGTTGATTACAGTTAGCCTCCTGTGCTGGTATGGCTAGTTTATTATTTGAACACCGTCGTCATAAATGTTCTTGCACACCACTACCCGTTTCCTCCAGCTTCGCCCTGGAGTCTGTACCAGGATATCACGTGCGCACGCCACCATACCATCGACATGGTTCTCAGCGAGGAGGCACTACTCAGTGTAGACATTTTAAGTAACAAACATGACAAAAACTTCAACAAAAAAGTGAATAGTTTCTAGATAAACGGAGCATGTATTCATTGGCTGCAGCGAACAGAGAAGTGTAATCGGAAAGAACAGAGAAATCACAATTTGTTGCGGCGGACGCATATAACCTCCGACCGTTTTCTTTACTCCAGTCCGTCACCGTCGTTGCCGATCTGCTCGTTCCCAGGCGTCCGGTCATTACAATTGTACCTTATACAGAATCTTGTGTTAGTGGATTTCGTCAATTATCGTCCCTCGCGAGATTCCACATTCGTCTGTATTGCGCCAGGTAAGGTCGGCAGGGGTATTGTCTCGTCGTTATATGCAGAATGGCCGTTTAGTTGTAGGAGAGGACCTGACGACACTAATCAACATACATTAATTAAGTAAACAAATAAATAAAAATACATTACCAGCACCATGGAATTTTCCTTTACGAGTGTGATTTGTTATACTTCATACACAAGGAGAGATGAGCCACTGAATGGTGCAGGAGCTGTCGTCGTAGGAAAGCTGGACGGGAGCAGAAATAATTAGTACACTGGTAAAGAGAAGCCTTACTTATTTTGTAGCTTTCTTCAAGCTTACGGTGACTCTTTACAAATGAACATGGAGCAATAAAATTCAGCTAATACAACTGCAACAAGAGCATCACAGGGAGAGACGCTCTTAATTGGTGCATGAGCCATGGTGAGAAGGCCATGAGCGGGCTGCGTCTCTGTGTCAACTCCGTTCTGACTGGATCGCACTTTGTGTCGCTTCCATCCACCATCCTTTATTGCAGCGGTAGAGGGCGCTTGTGGTACAGATCCACTGGAAGTATGGCTCAGCAGGCGTACTCCATTGGTTGCGCCACTATCGGCATCTGACGGAAATTTGCATTGCTATTACTAACTGTGAAGCACCTTGGGATGATACCGATCTATGATACCTCAGACTAGGACAACGAATAGATTATAAAACAGCAGTCCATTTCTTGTTTGAGCTAAGTGAGACACGGGACTTAGGGAAGCATCAGAAGGTGTGAACGGGGCCCAACCAGTTACCGTTGGTTGTACAGCAAACACATACACTTTATTTAAGGAAATAATTTTTGAAAACAATCACTTTAAAAAACTGATTGCAACACAAGCTGCACTGACGGCTTATTAAGAGAGAATTCAAAATTACTTGTTGGCTGAAGGCCACAAGCAATACTTTTGAACAATTAAGGGCTGAAGGCCTGAATCACAAATGTGCAAGACAATTACACGCTAAAAATACCAAAATAATTTTTAAACAATCTTTTTTTTTAAAAAATTGGCTGTAGCACAAGCTACATGGACGTCTGAAGGTCTTATTAAGAAAGAATTCAAAATTATTTGTCGCCTGAAGGCCACCAGCAATACTTCAGAACAATTAGCGGCTGAAGGCCTGAATTACAAGTGAGAAAGCAACTACACGTTAAAAATACCAAAATAATTTTTTAAAAAATCATTAAAAAAAGTGACTGTAACACGAGCTACAGTGACGGCTGAAAGCCTTATTAAGAAAGAATTTAAATTATTTGTTGGCTGAAAGCCACAGGTAATAGGATTAATTTAAACAAAATTTTATTTTTAAACAATTGACACAATCAGACCAAATAAAGGCGGGAGTGATCCACAGACAGTACTCCAAGGATCGACCTGAGAAAAGTCCCTACAGCTGCGTAAACGGTGAGACTGGCAGCCAAGAGTTATGCTCACTTAAGAGGATGGCAACTCAAACTAGGGACAGCTTAAACGCCGACCAGCGCACTCGCAAAATCCACCTAAGATGCGATAACCAATACCACAATAGAATAACATTTAACATTGTCAGATGACAAGCATTTAATTACACAAGTTGACTCCACCAAATCCCAGTGCTCAGAGACGATTAAGACCAAACAACGTATTCAGAATCTGACTTGATGCACATGGAACCGCAAAAGACAATTCCACAAACAACTCAAACAATACTAAAACAGTCACTATAGAGCAACAAGACGAACTGCACATAGACATGAACACTAAGAATACGGAAACGGTCGAAAGACCAGATACACGTCGTCCACTGAGACAATCGACCGAACGACCAACCATCGGTCGTTGCCAATCAAGTCAAGCAAGGGAAACGTCGGTGTATAAATCCGCCAACTGACAGCTTGATGGTATGAGGTCACTTCGACGGGCGGACACACACACACAAGTGAAGGTTGCACTACTCGAATGTAACAATCCATTCAACTTATACTCGCTGAATCCCGACCTCGACGTGGTCGTGCACTCTCGCGACCACATCCTTCCATCGGGCAGTGCATGTATCGTCAGCTCCCACGACGAGTAGTGGCGCCCTCGGACCTCAGCGCTGCTCCTTCCTAACTCAACTGAACTCCGACACATGACGACCCGGAAATACGAGAAGTCGCTCCAAAGGTAGTACCACAGTGCTCGCTATCGATAAACGCCGTTGCTGCCATTCACGGACAGACAAAGCGAGCAAAACGTAGTGGCGCCAGTGAAGGCACTAAGAAAACGAGAGGTTACAATCCGAATACACGACGCCAACCTGTCAATGGTACAACCGCGAGCCACAGCACGGCTCAACCTCCCCCTCAAACAACCCGGGGGTCACGTCCAAAAATGAAACCGACCGGCAGCTCCTTAATTAAGGCGAAAGACAAAAAGACACTGGCCATGAGAAAGCCCCAAGCGAGACACTGGCTTGGAACCAGCCATGCAGAGGGAAAACCTGCCCTTTGGCAACCCAAAATCCGATCACTGAAGAAGGTACCGAGCTAAGTCTCACAAGATGACCGATTTCAAGAACTATTCGAAGCTGAAGAACGAAAACGGCTACCAGAGTTTAAGGCGAATAAGGTGATGTCTTG
This sequence comes from Schistocerca nitens, assembly GCF_023898315.1. NCBI lineage: Eukaryota > Metazoa > Arthropoda > Insecta > Orthoptera > Acrididae > Schistocerca > Schistocerca nitens. The sequence continues at coordinate 1,251,018,715 of NC_064614.1, forward strand.
AAACAAATGCAGCAGGGGATTAGAGGATTTAGCAAATGCTGCGCCTAACTTCTCGGAAGACATAAGAGCATAATTCCCGGGCTGGCTCACCTTCCCCCCCCCCCCCCCCCCCAATCCTTGAGATGGCAAGTCCTTTTCTCATCGAGTTCTAAACATGTAAGCTAAAACTGCAATTCATTAACCAAGGACCCCAATTCGGCGGTTGACTTTTAATGACGATCCTACAACCTTAACGTCCCTAAATCCGCTATCCGGTTGTTAAATGCATTAACTGTGCCCGCACCCTGTCTAACTGACTGCCACTACCTCGAGTGCCTTCCAAAAGGCCGACGGTGTCCTCAAGGCCCCTTAGGCCCACAAGGCAGGTCTCTTCTATGAGATATACAAGATGAACAAGATCTCCACTGATAAACTTCCGGAGGTTTTGGCATAGGGGCTCAGAGTGTCCGGTAGATTGTTGCAGGTTACTGTATTTATTCTGGTTTCATTATCCAATTAATTTTATACCTGTGTGCCTTGTTTTCATTTCATGGTACCTGCTGTTGACACCAGTAATGCACACCTTACCTCATTTCCATAAGTTTTGCATTCAGTATTGCTCCGTTCTGTATATGCTTTTGTTTTCTGGCAGTGTTAGGTTTTCGATAATGGTGATAAGCTATGGATTAGTTTACCGCTGAAGATATGCACTACATGTAAGGGTTCACTGAATTCTATGGAACAGTGACAGAACGACGCAATGCTGAACCGTTACCAAACCGGCGACAACCACATCATTGTACCTTTGTATCTGTGTAGTGGGTGATATAATTCGCGAGATCTCTGGGCCTTTCCGTTATGTTGAATTGCGGAATTTTACTGCCTGTTACACAGCAGAACAGGCAAGGGACACAGTACTAACAACGTCCTACCACTCAAATGCATCTCTACTGTAAAATAACAACCAAATTTGAAACACCGTCTGGACCCAAGTAAGTAAAATAGTCATATACAGGTATGACACCAAGTAATAACACATTCCTCAGTGTGGGGCGGCGAGTTTGTATTTGGGAAAAATAATAATTGCTTGCTGTACAAATGTTTAAATGTTGAATCAGTTTCTGGCTTTTAGAATGTTACTAATGCTGTCTTTCGCCGTTCTCAACACTGGCTCTCTAATTACTTTTAGCACCCAGAAAGTGATTTAACAAAACGTGAAGCCTGTAATTAGAATTTCTAGTGCCCACTTCATCTGAGAATACAATTATAGCTGCAGCTTATAGCTCTGAGGAATTAGGAGATTGTCCAGGATTTATAATCAAAAACGATATTCCAAAATAGTTGAGTATATTCTGAAAGTCACTGATAAAAAACACAACTATCCCTACAACCTAACTAACAGAGCAGTTCAGAGTCTAATGCGCTGATGCAACTATAAATGTCTGAATTAAATGTTAAAAAGAATGCTCGCCATAATTTGATGAGAATATTTCATCAAACGCCACGCTAAATAATTGGTAGAATGTCTGTCCCGCGACGGCACGTGAAAATACGACAATACGCAAACTGAAGCTAGATAATGAAAGTCAACCCAGAATTAACACTTCACTTGAAATGATTTCATGGTTACGCGCATCTCGAGTAACTGAATACGGCATCCGAGGCTGTTTGTAGCAGTGATACCGATGCGACGCGACTCCCGACACAGATGGCGTGTTATTCAGCGTCTGGAGAGAACTGGGGCCTTGCTTGCTCGCGCAGCGTTCTTATACACTCCTGGAAATTGAAATAAGAACACCGTGAATTCATTGTCCCAGGAAGGGGAAACTTTATTGACACATTCCTGGGGTCAGATACATCACATGATCACACTGACAGAACCACAGGCACATAGACACAGGCAACAGAGCATGCACAATGTCGGCACTAGTACAGTGTATATCCACCTTTCGCATCAATGCAGGCTGCTATTCTCCCATGGAGACGATCGTAGAGATGCTGGATGTAGTCCTGTGGAACGGCTTGCCATGCCATTTCCACCTGGCGCCTCAGTTGGACCAGCGTTCGTGCTGGACGTGCAGACCGCGTGAGACGACGCTTCATCCAGTCCCAAACATGCTCAATGGGGGACAGATCCGGAGATCTTGCTGGCCAGGGTAGTTGACTTACACCTTCTAGAGCACGTTGGGTGGCACGGGATACATGCGGACGTGCATTGTCCTGTTGGAACAGCAAGTTCTCTTGCCGGTCTAGGAATGGTAGAACGATGGGTTCGATGACGGTTTGGATGTACCGTGCACTATTCAGTGTCCCCTCGACGATCACCAGTGGTGTACGGCCAGTGTAGGAGATCGCTCCCCACACCATGATGCCGGGTGTTGGCCCTGTGTGCCTCGGTCGTATGCAGTCCTGATTGTGGCGCTCACCTGCACGGCGCCAAACACGCATACGACCATCATTGGCACCAAGGCAGAAGCGACTCTCATCGCTGAAGACGACACGTCTCCATTCGTCCCTCCATTCACGCCTGTCGCGACACCACTGGAGGCGGGCTGCACGATGTTGGGGCGTGAGCGGAAGACGGCCTAACGGTGTGCGGGACCGTAGCCCAGCTTCATGGAGACGGTTGCGAATGGTCCTCGCCGATACCCCAGGAGCAACAGTGTCCCTAATTTGCCGGGAAGTGGCGGTGCGGTCCCCTACGGCACTGCGTAGGATCCTACGGTCTTGGCGTGCATCCGTGCGTCGCTGCGGTCCGGTCCCAGGTCGACGGGCACGTGCACCTTCCGCCGACCACTGGCGACAACATCGATGTACTGGGAGACCTCACGCCCCACGTGTTGAGCAATTCGGCGGTACGTCCACCCGGCCTCCCGCATGCCCACTATACGCCCTCGCTCAAAGTCCGTTAACTGCACATACGGTTCACGTCCACGCTGTCGCGGCATGCTACCAGTGTTAAAGACTGCGATGGAGCTCCGTATGCCACGGCAAACTGGCTGACACTGACGGCGGCGGTGCACAAATGCTGCGCAGCTAGCGCCATTCGACGGCCAACACCGCGGTTCCTGGTGTGTCCGCTGTGCCGTGCGTGTGATCATTGCCTGTACAGCCCTCTCGCAGTGTCCGGAGCAAGTATGGTGGGTCTGACACACCGGTGTCAATGTGTTCTTTTTTCCATTTCCAGGAGTGTATATAAAGCCGCGGTGCGGACGGCTAAGGGAACGCCTGATCAAATCGGCTCTCCCGACTAGCCACTGGGCTAGTAACGCACCACTTCAAGTTACATAATAAATTATAGCTACTTTTGCTGATTGCCGATGAAGCTCTTAATTTAAATGTGCATTCAGCACGCAGGTAAGTATTGATAATAAAATTTTGACGTGGCTAAGTTAAATATTTTTGGCGAGAGAATTAATTAAATTACACTGCACGCAGTAGATGAGCTCTGAACTGGCCCTTTTGAGATCCGCTATCGCTATAATTTTATAGGTATTCAAAAGAAACTTTTCACATCTTCATAGTCATAGCGGACCTCCAACCTATTTAAATCTAAAGATCCTAGCCTTATTTATTAGCCTACTTAATCTATCTTGCTTCCTTAAGTTTTGAGACGAAAACCACAAAATCATGAATTTCCACTAAAATCTTAATTTGTGAAATCCAAAGTACTGTTTTTATTAAATCATTATGAAGATGAATCCAAATATAAATTTTCAAGTCTCTAGCTCTTTTCTGTTGCGCCAATGATTTTTACAGAAAAACGTCCAAATTTCGAAAATGGCTAAAGTTATCGAACTGATATTCAACACACATTAATTTAGTATTACTCCTGACATACTAGAAAAGTTTTAGGTTATTTGCTTGATTTTTAAAGTTTTGCGCAACATTTATGACGTCAGAGCTAGTTACAGCAGACTGGCTGGCACACAATGGAAAGACTGATGTGACTTTACTACAGCGTGAGTAGGCTGCTTCCCTACATCAGGACGCGCATATTTCTGTACGAGATGATGTGGAGTTCATATGCGGATTTAGTTACTTATCGGCAATTTTCTGTTTCCCACAGCATTTCAATATGTTCTCAACTGGCACATACTTTCCTACATCCATATCAACATAGTGTAGGTGAATGGAGACATCAATAAGACATGAGATGCCGCAGTTAGAATATACGAAAAATTTTAATTAACCTTCCGTGGGTCGTTGAAGAGCTGAAATCGCAACTTCATAGATGAATGGGACAAAACCCATAAGGATATTTATTTATCTAAATTAAAATGATTTTATGTTTATATGCGAACCATGTTATTTGTTAATGTAGACCCCATAGTTGCATTAAAATCCATATGAAATTTTCCTGTTGTTTGTGATTGTCAAACATTTGTGTGAGAATTAAACCTCTAACCACCTGGACTAGTACTAACGCTACTTCAGCGTTGGCGGGACAGAGCAACAGATCCTGCTTTACTTGTGAATCACTGGAAGCCACAGAGCCCAGCCGTTTCCAGGCGCTAGGGAGGCGACAACCGTCTGGTTTGGCGGTTCACTGGTGGTTTCTTCAAGATTGATGATTTCACTGAGATAACACGTTTCACAGTTGTAAGTCGCGTCCATGCTTCTAAGAATATCGTGTTCAGTATATTGGCTCATAGCAGCGCTGCGTCTACTGAATTGCCTCGGAGAAAGACTCGACAACTATACCAACTACTTGACAAGGGTTTCATCACAGTCAGAGACTTTACATAAGAGAAGACAGGAAATTAATAGGTTTTTCATCTCAGACTAATAGTGGAGGCAGAAAAATTCCATTAGCATCCTCTACACTTGATAAAAACGGTGGTAACTGTATAGAAAACTCCCAGAAATGGTCAACTTTGCAGAGTTTCAATACCTTTGACAACTAAAGTGCCTCCAGGCTTCTTCTGGTCCCTTAGTCCCAAATTAATTACGGTGGGTAAGGAACCAGAACGAACTGGTAGAGTCAGATTGCTTAATTAGAAACGCGATACTTAGAGGGCATCGACGTGGAGCTTAAGGCTGCAGACTCCATTGCACAGTACTTGCACCCTGACTTGTGATTCTGTACATGGTTTCTCTGGACTTGAGTGTTCTATCTAAAGAGTAGGTACTCTGACCTGAGCATACCTTCTTCCCTAGTGAAAAATTAACTAAACATGAAGTCTTTTCACAAAAGTCTTACAGACGCAATTTGACTGCTTGGCTGCTAACCATGGTCAAAAATGTATCACAACTATTTTCTCTGTAGTGGGGTTTTACATAACGGGTGTCACAGAAGACATTGATAATACTGTTTCTGTTTCATACGTAAGACCTGTGCCTATGTAATAAGATTGTAGTGGTCAGATCAGATCTCACGCTAGTGTCCAACTCCAACTGCAGTTGGAAGTTTCTAATAAAGCAGCCGATGATAGCTTATGTAGACAGTGGCATAATGAGTAATGCTTTTAGTTTGGTAACACACATTAAATAGCATGATAATTTAGACAATACTCTAGTCAAGATTACGAAGCGATCTGGCAACGTATTTCTGGAACAGGTAGTAGCAATGCAGTGTCAACGTTAGACATCATGCTACAGGTTGCGATAACCGATAGCGGTGCAGCACTTGTATCCTCTGGGCTCGCTGGCGCTTGCAGCGCCGCCGTACGGCACGGATGGAGACTTTCAGAGTCAGTTACAGGTCGTCAATGAAGTCAGATTAGAATAGCCTTGAGCTGGCTAGGTTCGCAGCCTCTAGTTCGCGGATGGGTTACGCACGTAATACCAGTACTGTGTTATCTTGCTTGTTGTATAACCCAATTAATGTTTGTTAATGAGTCATTTGTATTCAAGAAAGATAGTTGTTATTAGTTATGTTCGTGGAGTGCAGTAGCAGGACAAAGTTAAGTAAGAGTTGTTTACTAAAGTATTTCCGTACTAATTATTATAGGATGTTCCAGATTCCTACAAACACCCCACTAGTGCTAGCCTCTAAGATCCCACTGCAAATCCCAGGGGTACCGATCGAAAAGCATCCTGCATTTGTGTGAGGTCACGACATGCTGGCATCGACCTTCACATCATACAATATTGTTGTAATGTTCGTGACACACGAAAACGCCATCATGGTATTAATGAGTATACGTACACTGGTGTCCAAAATTAAAGCAACAAAAGGAAATTTTACATGGTTACGTTTATTTTGCCACAAAACTGTAGAAACAGCTGATAGTAAAATGGAAACAATGTTAAGAATACAGAACGCAAACAACTGAAACATGCACAACTGTAGACAAAAATTTTCTTTATTATTTCCAACTTAGCGGATTTGCACACACATTGCGACAATTGGTAAATGTGCTCAGTATGGGGCGTGGCCACCTCTGGTAGCACTACGCGCCCGACAACGACGGGGAATACTGTGAATGATGTCATTTTGAGGCAGCAACGCCCATTCTTCCTGCAGAGATGCTCGCATGTTTTGAGACTAGTTGGTGGATGCTGACGTGATGCAATTCGTCTCCGTAGTGGGATTCAAATGTGGAGAGCGAGCAGGTCACGGCATACGTGCAACGTCTGCCGCTTCCAAGAAAATATCAACCAACCATGAAGTCGAGTATTATCTTCCATCAATACGATGTCTGGGCCCACAGTACCTCGCAAAATCCGCATACGAAGTCCCAAGATCTCGTCACGATACCTAACAGCAGTTAAACCTTGCCGATTCGTCCGTACAATTTCATGAAGAGGGGTTTGAGTGGTCAACATAATCCCTGAACACACCATTAGGAATCCCTGTCGATATCGGTCTCTTTCCACAAAATTTGTGTGCAAAATATGTGCTACGTTCCCTCCAGATGCGAATCCTTCGATCCAGACAAAATCGGGACTCATCGGCGAAAATAACATTTGCCTGCTATTCGAGCGTTCGTGTGACATGTTGACGACTTTACTGTAGGCAGATGTTCCCTTCCGTGAAGAAGCGTCAGAGGTACACATACAGCAGTTCTCCGACAATAAAGGCCACTCTGCCGAAGCCTTCTGCAAACCGTTTTCCTCGATGCAACATGTTCCGTGGATGTTGCAAGCTCACATGCCAGTTGCCGTGCACCACTGAGGCGGTACCGTCATGCCCTTACAACTGTCTTCTCTTCTGATGTCACACATGGCCGCCTCTGCCCTGGTCTTGGGGATGCAAATGGCTCTACGCAGTATGGGACTTAACTTCTGAGGTCATCAGTGCCCTAGAACGTAGAACTACTTCAACCTAACTAACCTAAGGACATCACACACATCCATACCCGAGGCAGGATTCGAACCTGCGACCGTAGCGGTCGCGCGGTTACAGACTGTAGCTCTTAGAACCGCTCGGCCACCCCGGCCGTCGTTTGGGGGATGCAGTTTCGGTCTGTATATACCATTGCCACATCCGAGAAACAACAGAACGAATCACATTAAGCCATGGGGCCATATCAGTTTCCTAATGTCTTGCTTTATTTCTCTCTCTGGCCGTCTACTGCAGAGAGTCTGGTGGGCATCTTCTCTGTGTCATGGATGTGGGTCTACCCGGCAAACACTACCTCGTTTCGTAGGTGCCCTGACATCATCGTTGGCACGGCTGTCCGTTGCCCAGACTGCCATCTTCCGTTCAGAACAAGATCGTACGGGCATATGGTTGACAGTTTGTATGATTATATCATGAATCAGACACAGTGTCACCAATGTGTTTGCTATAATGATATGAATCGTTATTAACTAGGCTTTGTAATTACACTGGCCGGCTAGTATTTGAACCGTCGTCCTCCCGAAAACAAATCCTTTGTCTTGCTACTGTGCCCTCTAACCCAGTCCTTGTATCAGGACTGTCACGTGGTAGCAGAGTCAACAGGTCTCAAATCAACATCGTCGTTTAGCAGGCAAGTGGTCCTTGCGTGACTCTATGTACACCGACGTGTAATGTGCAGGGTAGCATACGTTCATTCACCAGAAGAACGCTCGTTCAGTATAATGATCTCTACAAAGAGATATGTAAATATGGCTACATTAATGCTAGAATCAGCTACCTGGAGCCGGTCGCTGGGGCCGAGTGATTCTAGGCGCTTCTGCTACGGTCGCAGGTTCGAATCCTGCCTCGGGCATGGATGTGTGTGATGTCCTTAGGTTAGTTTAAGTAGTTCTCAGTCTATTGGACTGATGACCTCAGATGTTAAGTCCCACAGTGCTGAGAGCCATTTAGACGGCTACGTGGAGTAAATGTCAGTATTGGACGCAGAAATATAGCCTAGGAGGTTCACTTCAGTCTCAGTCAGATGTAGGTCAGATGGCTCTGCGCACTATGGGACTTAACGTCTGAGGTCATCAGTCCCCTAGAACGTAGAACTACTTAAACCTAACTTTCCTTTCTGGTTATATGTAAGACATATGTTAATGCAACAGCACATGGGAACAAAAAACTAATTTCAAAAAGTTGAACAGTAATTTACGCTTTCAACAAAACTGTTACAGTTCTTACGTTGCAGTAAAGTAACCTCATTTTTTCAGCAAAACCTGGTTCATAATTTTGCATTGTTGGATTAACTCTTAGCACAGGAGTGACAACCATCATGAATATCTCAAGTTTTGTTTCTTTCCCCCATTGAGGACCGGAGCGATAGAGGATGTGAATACTATCTGAACGTTCGTGCCACTACAGGTTGTGATAAAAGCTTGCATTTCACCTGTTTGATAACTTTAAGACATATGTTTAAGTCTACCAGTTCCAGACATTTTACGTCCCACGTAGGTCTGAATTAATTAATGTTCTCCAACGCCTGACATTCGTTTGAACGCCACAGCGAATTACTAAGCGTAGTGATACTGGATATGGTATGAATCATTCCTTTACTACGATCTTTGAAATAATGTGTATAGACAATTGAACATGATTTCTAAATATGGTTTAAATCGATGTTATATTTACGTATAATTACTGAGCCTAAATCAATATCCGGGAATGAAAATTCGATTATGTGATGAAGACAAAACTACTAACTAAAAATATTCCTGCCTTGGCTTCGCTGAGGCCAATCTTTAATGATTATTTAAGCAATAAACTCAATTTACTTGTAGTCAGTACATAAATAACTCAAGACTATTCCCATATTAACGTGCAACGTGGGCAGTTTCCACAAAGACAACGTGCTTGTTTTTCTTTTGTAAAGCAAATATTTCTTCCACATTGTTTTGTCGGTATTTCTCGCACGTGTTTTTCCTAATACCACTGTTTGTTACTGATAGCCGTTATTTCTAGAAGTGTCATCCACACTTCGCAGCTTAGTCAAGTTTAACTGAAGGCTTCTGTGTGCCTTACTGGTGTGCCGCAGCAAAGAGATATTGCTCCGGTGGAGAGGCCGCTTTACGGATTATAAAGCACAGTTCTAAGACGAGTTAGTTGTTGTGTCCACGTAATTTTATAAACAGGACCTCCACGATGCTTCTCCCATCAGATGAGTTGATCAAGGTATTGTGTCCATGTAATTTTATAAACAGGATTTCTGCGGAGCTTCCCGCATCAGGTGAGTAGATCAGTGATAGGTTTTGAACTGACGATGGACGCTACAAATTTTCATGCTAGTGGAAACCAGAAGTGAAGTCTTTCTCATATAGGACGCTCTTGTAAGACCTTCAATTATCCAGCGGGAAGATATTCCCTCAGAGGAAAGGAGGAGACTGTATCCGCTTCCTCTGCCACAGTAAATTGTATTTGTCGGCGGCTGCAGACCAGACGTTCGTTCGGTTCGGCTTTCCCCGCTCTCCTGAGGCTCAATAATTTCATTACTCGGCGGCTGGTGAAAGAAAGCGCCACCCAGAAACGACAAGGAGAAGAGCTGTAAGACAACGAAGAACTGGCACCATTCCAATATCGCAGGGACGCTTCCTTCACTGTGCTACTTTACTGATAGTCTGCGACCTTCACCCATTTCATCATGGTATATCACTCAGGAAGTGTCGGTTAAGACTCATCATATAACCGAAGGTCTAGAAAATCAACTGACAAACGACATAAGAACTTTATTGCAGATGGCCGTCTAACATATTTATAAACACGACTGCCCAGTTCTACAAAATGGATACTCATTTTTTATGTAAAACATTTAATTTTCAAATATGCAAAATGCAAATATTAAAGGCAACATCCTAGGAACTAGTTGATGTATATGAAGTGAAATTATGCAATGTATGTACAGGGTAGTACAGCTAATACGCGCAGGACACAGGACACAGTTCAAGCGATCACCATTAGTCGCTACTGCCGTGACGGTAGGAAATTGAAACATCCAAGATGATGGTGATATGAAATTCAAAAATCCAGGATGGAGGTGATATGAAAATGAAAAATCCAAAATGTCGGCGGAGAGGAACATAAAAAATGTGAGATTGCAGAACTAGCTGAGTTTCGCTGGCAAAGAAATTATAAATTCAATATGATGGAACTAACCTAGTTGCGACAACTAACATTACGGCTTCCGACATCCATCACCTGACATTATTATAAGTATTTCAGCAAAGCTTCACATGCGTAAACGCCATTTTAAGGAGGAAGAAAATAATGCATCATGTTCTAAACTAAAAAAGAACACTTTCTACATACATTAATGTGACCACCTGTCAAAAGTTTGAGTAACCAACTTTTGCAGTATTGAGATGTGCCAGATAAGTCAGTGAAGTTGTGAAAGGCACCAAGAGGGATATGGAGCCACGCTCACACCAGTGCCAGCTGTGCTAGGTTTCTTGGATGGGGATCCATGGTGTGCACAGCCCGATCAAGGTGGTCCCATATTTTCTTGATTTAGGTGTCCTTTAATTTACGCCTATGGTCACAAATTTTTTGTTAACAGATTACCGGTTTCGGTCTTTAATGACCATCATCAGATCTGTGGAGTTTGGCCACCAGGTGAATACAGTAAACTCATACCGGTGCTCTTCGAACCATGCCAGTGCACTACGATTCGCATGACACGTTGCATTGTCCTGCTTATAGGTGCCGTAGGGCCGAAGAGAACCAAAGTGCATGTTGGGGTGGACATGGTGCCTAGGGATAAATGCACACTTGTGTTAATCCATTGTGTCTTCCAGAAAGCGGAAATCACTTTGGAAATATCATGAAAACATTCTCTGAACTACACTCCTGGAAATGGAAAAAAGAACACATTGACACCGGTGTGTCAGACCCACCATACTTGCTCCGAACACTGCGAGAGGGCTGTACAAGCAATGATCACACGCACGGCACAGCGGACACACCAGGAACCGCGGTGTTGGCCGTCGAATGGCGCTAGCTGCGCAGCATTTGTGCACCGCCGCCGTCAGTGTCAGCCAGTTTTCCGTGGCATACGGAGCTCCATCGTAGTCTTTAACACTGGTAGCATGCCGCGACAGCGTGGACGTGAATCGTATGTGCAGTTGACGGACTCTGAGCGAGGGCGTATAGTGCGCATGCGGGAGGCTGGGTGGACGTACCGCCGAATTGCTCAACACGTGGGGCGTGAGGTCTCCACAGTACATCGATGTTGTCGCCAGTGGTCGGCGGAAGGTGCACGTGCCCGTCGACCCGGGACCGGACCGCAGCGACGCAAGGATGCACGCCAAGACCGTAGGATCCTACGCAGTGCCGTAGGGGACCGCACCGCCACTTCCCAGCAAATTAGGGACACTGTTGCTCCTGGGGTATCGGCGAGGACCATTCGCAACCGTCTCCATGAAGCTGGGCTACGGTCCCGCACACCGTTAGGCCGTCTTCCGCTCACGCCCCAACATCGTGCAGCCCGCCTCCAGTGCTGTCGCGACAGGCGTGAATGGAGGGACGAATGGAGACGTGTCGTCTTCAGCGATAAGAGTCGCTTCTGCCTTGGTGCCAATGATGGTCGTATGCGTGTTTGGCGCCGTGCAGGTGAGCGCCACAATCAGGACTGCATACGACCGAGACACACAGGGCCAACACCCGGCATCATGGTGTGGGGAGCGATCTCCTACACTGGCCGTACACCACTGGTGATCGTCGAGGGGACACTGAATAGTGCACGGTACATCCAGACCGTCATCGAACCCATCGTTCTACCATTCCTAGACCGGCAAGGGAACTTGCTGTTCCAACAGGACAATGCACGTCCGCACGTATCCCGTGCCACCCAACGTGCTCTAGAAGGTGTAAGTCAACTACCCTGGCCAGCAAGATCTCCGGATCTGTCCCCCATTGAGCATGTTTGGGACTGGATGAAGCGTCGTCTCACGCGGTCTGCACGTCCAGCACGAACGCTGGTCCAACTGAGGCGCCAGGTGGAAATGGCATGGCAAGCCGTTCCACAGGACTACATACAGCATCTCTACGATCGTCTCCATGGGACAATAGCAGCCTGCATTGCTGCGAAAGGTGGATATACACTGTACTAGTGCCGACATTGTGCATGCTCTGTTGCCTGTGTCTATGTGCCTGTGGTTCTGTCAGTGTGATCATGTGATGTATCTGACCCCAGGAATGTGTCAATAAAGTTTCCCCTTCCTGGGACAATGAATTCACGGTGTTCTTATTTCAATTTCCAGGAGTGTATAATGTTTTCACGAGGTTGAGGGGTGCTTGCTTTCAAACGTTTCACGCTGTATATGCTAATGTTCATCTGTCCAATGGCGCATAAAACATGATTCATCTGAAACTGCCATCCGTCACCACTCAGTGGATGTCGAGTTGACGTGCTGTCGTGTAACTTTCAACCTTAGTCTCCAACGAACAGGAGTCAGCATAGGTGCCCGCAGCTGGTGCCTGCTGTGGAGGCCGATATGCAGTAACATTCGCTGAACGGTCATTGAAGAGATACAGTTGTTAGCCCCTTGGTTCATCTGGGTGGTTAGTTGCACATAAGGTGCTCTCCTATACGCCCATACGCATCTCTATAGCTGTCATTCACTCCCGTCATCTATGGCCCGTGGTGCGCTACAGGTGCCCGGCGCTGCTTTTGGGTAGCGCCATTTTGTCATGCGTGGCATACTTTCTCCGTGGCGGCACGGGAACAGTTTACAAACATAGCCATTATGGAAAGAGTTCCACATTTGGACCGAAAGCCCATAATAATGCTCTACTGGACGTCAGATAAATCGTTCCGTGTCCACAATATGACAACGACTGCACTCTTTTCCGATTCCTAATTTGTGTACCGTCCACTGTAAATGCTGCCACCGACTGCCTGAGAGTGGTTGTTTCATGTTGACATAGAACGTAGGCGGTGGTCACATTAATGTGACTGAACTGTATAATATATGTCTTTTTTTTATTTTACTTGATCTAGACGCAACTGAAATACCCTCCTGGAAATTGAAATAAGAACACCGTGAATTCATTGTCCCAGGAAGGGGAAACTTTATTGACACATTCCTGGGGTCAGATACATCACATGATCACACTGACAGAACCACAGGCACATAGACACAGGCAACAGAGCATGCACAATGTCGCCACTAGTACAGTGTATACCCACCTTTCGCAGCAATGCAGGCTGCTATTCTCCCACCCATGGAGACGATCATAGAGATGCTGGATGTAGTCCTGTGGAACGGCTTGCCATGCCATTTCCACCTGGCGCCTCAGTTGGACCGGCGTTCGTGCTGGACGTGCAGACCGCGTGAGACGACGCTTCATCCAGTCCCAAACATGCTCAATGGGGGACAGATCCGGAGATCTTGCTGGCCAGGGTAGTTGACTTACACCTTCTAGAGCACGTTGGGTGGCACGGGATACATGCGGACGTGCATTGTCCTGTTGGAACAGCAAGTTCCCTTGCCGGTCTAGGAATGGTAGAACGATGGGTTCGATGACGGTTTGGATGTACCGTGCACTATTCAGTGTCCCCTCGACGATCACCAGTGGTGTACGGCCAGTGTAGGAGATCGCTCCCCACACCATGATGCCGGGTGTTGGCCCTGTGTGCCTCGGTCGTATGCAGTCCTGATTGTGGCGCTCACCTGCACGGCTCGAAACACGCATACGACCATCATTGGCACCAAGGCAGAAGCGACTCTCATCGCTGAAGACGACACGTCTCCATTCGTCCCTCCATTCACGCCTGTCGCGACACCACTGGAGACGGGCTGCACGATGTTGGGGCGTGAGCGGAAGACGGCCTAACGGTGTGCGGGACCGTAGCCCAGCTTCATGGAGACGGTTGCGAATGGTCCTCGCCGATACCCCAGGAGCAACAGTGTCCCTAATTTGCTGGGAAGTGGCGGTGCGGTCCCCTACGGCACTGCGTAGGATCCTACGGTCTTGGCGTGCATCCGTGCGTCGCTGCGGTCCGGTCCCAGGTCGACGGGCACGTGCACCTTCCGCCGACCACTGGCGACAACATCGATGTACTGTGGAGACCTCACGCCCCACGTGTTGAGCAATTCGGCGGTACGTCCACCCGGCCTCCCGCATGCCCACTATACGCCCTCGGTCAAAGTCCGTCAACTGCACATACGGTTCACGTCCACGCTGTCGCGGCATGCTACCAGTGTTAAAGACTGCGATGGAGCTCCGTATGCCACGCAAACTGGCTGACACTGACGGCGGCGGTGCACAAATGCTGCGCAGCTAGCGCCATTCGACGGCCAACACCGCGGTTCCTGGTGTGTCCGCTGTGCCGTGCGTGTGATCATTGCTTGTACAGCCCTCTCGCAGTGTCCGGAGCAAGTATGGTGGGTCTGACACACCGGTGTCAATGTGTTCTTTTTTCCATTTCCAGGAGTGTATATATTAGATAGAGCAGATAAGCAGTTGTTAACATCTTAACTTCTCACTTACACAGTGAACCGACGTCACTTAGTTCCGGTACGATGGACGTAGAGGAATGACGGGCAAAGTTTAAGCAGACTGTAAGTCGTGGTCTGGAGAGTTACGTGCCTAGTAAGTGGATCAGGGGTAGAAAAGACCCACCACCGTTCAATAGCGAAATTCGGCGGATGCTGAGGAAGCAGAGGCTGTTGCACTCACGGTCCAAAAGATAACGCACAAACAACGACAAGCAATGATTAGTAGAGCTTCGTGAGTCTGTGAAAAGATCAATGCGCGAAACAAACAGTAACTACGACTTCATACCTTAGCAAGAGATCTGCAAGGAGGCGAGAAAATTCTGGTCGTATGCAAATTCGCTAAGCGGGCCTAAGGCCTCCATCCAGTCCCTTGTTGACCAGACTGTTGTGGCAGTTGAAGACAGCAAAACGAAAGCCGAAGTTTAGACTTTCACGTTGAAGAAATCGTTCACATAGGAGAACCGTACAAACATACCATCTTTTAACTGTCAGACAGACTCATCTACAGACGACATCGTAGTAAGGATCGCTGGCGTAGACAAGCAACTGAAAGATTTGAAAAAGGAGATAAGCCACCAGGTCCGGATGGAATCCCACTTCGGTTTTACAAAGAATATTCTACGGCATTGGCCCCTTGCGTAGTTTTCAGTTATCAGTACAAAGTTCCAAGCGACTGGAATAAAGTGAAGGTGACTCCTGCATGTAAGAATGGTGAAAAGAGAGGACCCACAAAATTAAAGACCAATATCCATAACTTCGGTTTGCTGCGGAATCAGTGAACATACTCTCAGTTGGAATATAATAAACTTTCTTGAGACTGAGAGGCTTATGTCCACGAATCAGCATGCTTTTTGAAAGCATCGCTCGTGCGAGACTCAGCTTGCCCTTTTCTGAAATGATATAGTGCGGACTGTGGATCAAGGGCAACATGCTGTTTCCATATTTCTAGATTTCCGGAAAGCATTTGACACGGTGCCCCATTGCAGGCTGTTAACGAAGGTACAAATATATGGAGGTAGTTCATCGATATGTCGCTCTGAGACTTCTTAAGTAATAGAGCCCTGTATGTCGCCCTCAACGGCTAGTTTTCATTAGACAATCGTATTATCAGGAGTAAACCAGAGAAGTATGACAGGAGCGCTGTTGTTCTCTGTATACATAAATCATTTGGTAGACAGGGTTGGGAACAACCTGCGGTTATTTTGCTGATGATATTGTGGTGCACGGTAAGGTGCCGAAGTTGAGTAGCTGCAGGAAGATGCAAGACGACTTAGACAAAGTTTCCAGTTGGTGTGATGAATGGCAGCCAGCTTTAAATGTGAAAAACTGTAAGTTAATGCGGATGGGTGGGAAGAATGAACATGTAACGTTCGGATACAGTATTACTAGAGTCGTGCTTCGCACAGTCAAGTTGTTAAAATATCTGGGCATACCGTTACAAAACGATATGGGATGGAACGAGCATGTGAGAATTGTGGTAGGGAAGGCGAATGATCTATTCAGGTTTATTGGGAGATTTTTAGGAAAGTGTGGTTCACCTGTAATGGGGCTCGCCTATAGGACGCTGGTGTGATCTATTCTTGAGTACTGCTCGAGTGTTTGGGATCCGTACCAGGTCGGATTGAAGGAAGACATGGAAGCAGTTTAGAGGCGGGCTGCTAGATTTGTTACGGGTAGGTTCGAACAACACATAAGTGGTCGATCTGTAAAACTTCTTCTCCCTAACGTTTCGTTCTCAACTACGGTGAACATCTTCGGAGGTGAGTCACCTCCGAAGATGTTCTCCGTAGTTGAGAACGAAACGTTAGGGAGAAGAAGTTTTACAGATCGACCACGGCAACTTAGCCCGGAAGTGTTTATTGATGAAGACGCCGGCCGTGAAAGCCTACATGGAATGAACACACAAGTATTACGGAGATGCTTCGGGAACTCAAATGGGAATCCCTGGGGGAAAGGTGAGTTTATTTTCGACAAACACTACTGGGAATATTTGGAGTACCAGCATTTGAATCTGACTGCAGAACGATTCTTCTGCTGCCAACATACAATGTGCACAAGGACCATGAGGGTAGGATACGAGAAATCAGGGCTCTCACGGCGGCAATAGCCAGCCGTTTTTTCCCTCGCCCTATTTGTGAGTGGAACAGGGGAGGGAATGCCACGGATTCGTACATGGTACCCTCCGCTCAAGCACCGTACGGTGGCTTATGGAGTATGTGTATAGGTGTAGATGCAGACGTAGATGTAAGGGTGTTTTGTTGAAGCAAGGCGCTGAGCGATGATGAGACATGTTAGACGGCGTGGCAGCGAAATATTCAATCTAGTTAAACCATCGTATTTAAGGTTGCTTTGCTGACACAAGGCACCGAGCGGCGATGAGACATATTGCGGTGAATCTGGTTAAACCATCGTGTATGCTGTTGCTGTGAGTCTGATCTGATGTGTAACAGACACTTGTTAAGATAGTTGTTTAAATTGTTATCGTGCCGAATTGCTTCTCTCTCAGCGATCCAGTTGAGATTAATTTAATCCCTTGGTTGTAGTGTATAGCGTCTACCTTGTTGGACAAAGTAAATTATTGTAAACGTTACTGTGGCACATTAACATTAAGAAATTTTTTATATATTTGTTGCTGTCACGTGTAACAGGTTCTGTCCCGTTCGAAGTAGTAATTTATTGTACGAAAGTTGACTGGCACATTTAGAGCTACACTTTACAATAAGAGACTGTAGTTTTTTTATGAATTATGACGGCTATTGTGTAAATAATAGTTGAACAGAGCTGGCCACATACAATGACTGTGGGAGAACTACTACTTTACCGTGTTAATGTTACTTCTGGTTGCTGCTGACATTGGTCAACAAAATTTTTGCTAGAACGGTCAGAAACTGTGGCCCAAGTAATTAGGAAAGACACTTCGCTACTGTTGTTTATTGTTACTGATGTACTTGTCCTTCTGTGCCTCGTGATGACTGGGTGTTGTGTGATGTCCTTAGGTTAGTTAGGTTTAAGTAGTTCTAACTTCTCGGGGACTGATGACCATAGATGTTAAGTCCCATAGTGCTCAGAGCTATTTGAACCATTGTACTTGTCTAAGAATTTCTCTTATGTACTTCGAAGGCAGATTAAAATTTTCAAATTTCAGTAACTGAACTTAAATTCTGATGTGGGCAAGGTTAACTGTATGTATTGACTAATGTACGCCTGTCTCTTTCAAAGATCCTTGTGTGCAAAGCATAATTCACTACTTTATAGTGCAGTTACTAGTTAATAACTGAACAGATCAAGAGCTCATCAGAGAACGATCGACTGATTATTGTACGACCCGATTTATTTTGTGGTGTCTGGACAGTCGTT
Source organism: Schistocerca nitens (assembly GCF_023898315.1). NCBI lineage: Eukaryota > Metazoa > Arthropoda > Insecta > Orthoptera > Acrididae > Schistocerca > Schistocerca nitens. Next base: position 1,251,036,874 of record NC_064614.1, read on the forward strand.
TATGACAGTTGTTATGTTCGTTTAATATTATCGGGTGAGTCTATTAAGGATTTTCAAAGGCTCAATAGAGCGCAGTGTAAATTTTGATTTGTCTGTCGTCAGTAAAATTTGTCCGTTGCAATTATTGTTCACGTCGAAGCACTCAGGACTCGCCACCGCCTGGCTTTGTGAATCGCTGCCCTGCGCTTGAAACACTCAGAAAGCAGACATAGAAACTGCTAAAGAAACAAGGTTGCGGAGTATCCTCAGCAAGAGTTACAATGAATGATGTTCGAAGACAACGATCGACAGCGAATGAACAAAACATTGGTGTTCGACGGGTGCAAAGCAGACAAAGTAGAGATTACAGGTTGGTAGGAGAAGTGTTCCAGTCTGATCCCACTAAGGGCTACAAAACGCAACAAATTATCACTGGATCAGGTGTATCACTTCTGCTGTCCCAAGAAGTTAAAGGAGGAGCTGCAAGCATGCGTTACGTCACAGGAAACATACGATTAGCGTCATTGGCAATTCCTCCATCAGAGTTATTTCCTTACATGACTGCAGGAACTCCGGAATCAAAACATTTTGTACAAAATATAAGTGTGTACAATGCTTGCTTTTCAATGACATCATGTGGTGCTACTTCCCTGAGCAGTCAAGAACACCAGCTCAGTGCTGAGTATTCGGTTAAAGGACAGCTGTGACATCTGTGATCAATGTTACCGCAGTCAAACGAATATTATTATTTTTTGCAAGTGTGTATCATTGGCGATGGAAAACAGAAATCGATGGACGTTGCGCAGATATATGAGGACAGAAATAGGAAATAAATTATGAACAGCAGAGGATGTTACATAAGTACAATCCATTGTTTCACGCTTGTATAAAAGTATTTAATCAAAAGACATCGGACGAGTTAAGACTTGTGACTCGAATCGATAAAAGACCAGCTGGCACTCGCAACCGGCGATTCAATTCGCTTAAGTCCATGAAACTGCCATTGTAACTGTGGACAGTGACCACACAAGTCGTGATATCGGTACTCATGAGACAGTATGCTTACATATTACTTTCCAAATGACCGACCATAAAAACGGGATTTTGGGTTGCTGATATCTCGGGTTCCACCAGCTGACCAAAAAGTCAGTATAAATTTGAAAATTAAATAAATCACTGAATACTGTAGATAGAGAGGTACAAATTAACACACATGCTTGGAGTGACATGGGGTTTTATTGGAAACAAAAAAATACAAAAGTTTAAAATATGTCCGACAGATGGCACTTCATCTGATCAGAATAGCAATTATTAGCATAACAAAGTAAGACAAACCAAAGATGATGTTCTTTACTGGAAATGCTCAATATGTCCACCATCATTCCTCAACAATAGCTGTAGTCGAGGAATAATGTTGTGAACAGTACTGTAAAGCATGTCCGGAGTTATGGTGAGGGAATGGCGTCGGATGTTGTCTTTCAGCATCCCTAGAGATGTCGGTCGATCACGATATACTTGCGACTTCAGGTAACCCCAAAGCCAATAATCGCACGGACTGAGGTCTGGGGTCCTGGGAGGCCAAGCATGATGAAAGTGGCGGTTGAGCACACGATCATCACCAAACGACGCGCGCAAGAGGTCTTTCACGCGTCTAGCAATACTTTGTTTTTTTTGTTTTTTGTTTTTTTTTGGTTCTAATAAAACCCCATGTCATTCCAAGCATGTGTGTCAATTTATACCTCTCTATCTGCAGTATTCCGTGGTTTATTAAGTTTTCAAATTTATACTGACTTTTTGATCACCCGGTATTTGTGATGAAAACATAAGAGTCGAGAGTCTCGGATAGACCTTGGGCTAGGAAAAATGTGAAACCCTACAGAAGGAACAAAGACCGTCATAGTGTCACCATCCTACAGTACAAGCTCAAAGTACGAGGATTTCACACTTCCTCCTGCACGGGACAATGGAGCAAATCCGTTGGTTCTTGTTGCATTTCATATGCTCTACGGTGCGCTTGATGGGACTAATGGGTGGTTCCTAGGTAAACCTCAATAAAACGTTTTTTACTATATTTGCGCCGTCATCAGCGGACCAAAATCCAGCTGAGGATTGCGAGGGAGCTATGCACAGAAAATAGCTGAAGTTTTTGCGATGTGTTCCTAAGTTCTCGATCTCGAAATCGTCATCAGTTTCCAAGACACAGAGCTTCGAAGTTACTCTACTTCTACACGTGAAATATAGGTGAAATTTAAATAATGAATTACCGCAGAAAATTGCTCGTATTTTAACGGTATATTCGCTAGACATTTATTTAGACGAGAGATCTCCCCGTTTGCAAAAATCTGTATTCGTTACCGCGAAAGACCGCAAAAAATTGATTTTTGGCTACCAAATCCATCTGCAGATACCGAGACGGCTGTGCACAGGAAATGGATGTAATTTTTACGATGTGTTCCTAAGATCTTGATCTCGAGCAACCATCAAAATTTGGAACAGTGGAGCAAAAGCTACCTTAAATGTGCACCTAAAGTACGCACGTAAAATCCGGTGTAAGGTGAAACCGTAGTTTATAAAGTGACGTAGCACGGAGACATATGCTGGAAAGTGTCTCATTTAGTAACGGGGAAACCCATGTTGTAATACACATGCAAAATTAGTTTAGCACTATTTCAATTTCACATAAGCAAACTGCGTAAATTTTACTGATCAATACTTTCCTTTTCATAAGAGTTACATGCAGTGCTGCAGAAGGGAGAACAAGGAAACCAGCAGAAAAATGTTCTTATCGGAGAAAAAATGGATATGTTCCTGATTTTCTAAAATACTCTGATTGAAGAATGAGGTACCAGCTGCCTTAACCTACCGCCCCCCATCCCCCTCAACACTTTCAAAAAAAATTTCCCAATAATTCTGGTACGCGAACGTACTCCCAGTCACCCCTGGAAAGCTTGTATTGGACAGACTATTCATACGGTTCATGATCGATACGTGGAACATGGAACATCGATACGTGGAACGTGGGACATCAACGTCACATACGTTTGCTCCAGCTTGAGAAATATGTCGTCGCTGAACGTTGTCTCTATTACGCTCGAATTACTGCTCCGGCATCCCGTTTTGGGATTGTGTACTTAAAGAATCCACAGAAATAAGATTTTCGGATGACATTATTAATAGAGTTCAAGTACTCCTTTAAGAAAGATGTGGAATCCTGTTTTACTAGATATAAAACAACAAGGCTTTGATTTTCGATCAGTTGCATCTTAATCCGTGATTCATCGCTTTAGTTGGTTTCCACCGCCAGCCGCTATGCAGTCCTTCGCTTTGCAGAGGGCCTTCCGCTTCTCCCGGATGCTCACCGACCTGTTCCCGGGATATAAAGGAGCGGCCGTAGCTGATGTTACCTCATTTCCGGCGTGATTGTGCACCTGCGACCTCTCGTGATGATGGACCGTCGAAATATCGTGCCGCCAGGATGACAAAATACGGCCGTATACCCGTGAACAGCATCAACATTGCGTTGAGGTTTTCGGTTCGTTTCATATCGCCGATCTCAAAATTCTTCCAATCTGATCTCTATTCTATACGTTATGACTGGCGCCACTATCACTTTGAATGACCCATTACATGATCTGTTACAACTCTGCACGCTCAGAGTTTATTGCTGATATTTCTATATAATGGCACTTGTGTATTTATAATGTATTCAATTATGCTCTACTTACACGTTAAAAAATCGGAAAAATGTTTGTGCAACAACCTGCCCAACAACAAAGATATTTCAATATATAAATTGTCTTGTCTCTCTATCCACTGGAAGAACACACCACTGCCTGGAACATTTCTTCATGTGCCCGGCGAAATATTAGCACTGTTGCAGTTGATATGCTGAATTCAGACGTAGGTTTGAACTACGTACTTTTCTTTCTTACCTCCATTATCAATACGGTTTCCAATCATCGAATGTTAAGTAGAGGGTCGTAATTAATCTAGAATTATTAATCATTAGTTATGAGAGATGTTTCCGCGGTTAGAGGGGTCATGTCACTAATCGTGCGGTCCCTCCCGCCGGAGGTTCGAGTCCTCCGTCAGGCATGGGTGTGAGTTTTGTCCTTAGCGCTAAGTTAGTTTAAGTAGTGTTTAAGTCTGGGGACCGATGACCTCAGCAGTTTGGTCCCTTAGGAATTCACACACATTTGAACATACTAGTTTCATGTAAAAATGGCTGACAGCTAACCACTTGAGCGCGAGGTCGCTAAAGAGCAGTGATATTTCCGACGTTCGACGCCCCACATAATGTCTACCATGCAATGGCAACGGAGGTCGACACGGGAGATATCCGAAGATCACCACAGCACGAGGCTACGGAGCGTAGTTGAACTGCTTAGTCGACGAGTAACTCACAACAGTGCTACATTGATATTGGTGTTCACACAAAGCACAGGAATGGCAACGTTAAAGAAAGCAAACACTGCATTATGTCTGCGACAACAGCTGTCGAAGTTTTCGCAACAAAGGAATGCAAAGAACTGAGACAGAAATGGCAGATGACATATAGCGTTTCTGTGAAACAAGTCAGTGGAATGCGTGGTGCCGCATGCGCTCAGCTATGCGGACAATGTACATGAGGAGTACAATGAAGACGATACGTGTTTACTAAGTGAAAGTGGTACTGAAACATGTCTCGATCCTCGTAGTTATTCATCCTTGCTGCACAAGGTGTCACAAAACCTGTCTTCAGTAAATGCAGTAAAGGGCAGTCATTGTTCAAGGAGAGAGCACTAAACATAATTCGTACATGTAGCCTTATCCGCAGCGCAGTACAAAAAAGAGTTATGAGCAGATTTCGAAAAATTCAGGAGCAGTATGACCGTGTAATGCATAAGAAAAACTGTGGACATTCACGGGTTGGCTAGGAGTACTTGTTACGAAAACTGGTGTTCGGATGTTTCGAGGATGCTCGATGCAATTTGCGGGATGTCCATGATAGTGACCTATTATGTTATGCACATCAAATTGCGCGCGACGTAGATTACAGTGATTTCAAGGGAAGCAATGGATGGTTGCATAACTTCGGACAATGTTAAGGAATTAGAAGACGTAAGACACCGAAGTTTGGAAAAAAGGCAACAACCTGACTACGCGCAGCAAACGGCGGAATCGGCCCGAGAATTTTGTAGGTGAGATAAACAGAGTTATTCCGACACTCAGTAAAGAACGTGCTTTGAGCTTCGACCAATCAGGATTTGAAAAGGGTATGGATATGAAAGGAAATCTGGAAATTATAAGTACCAAGAGAATTGTACCGAGATCAACTAACATCAATGCCTGAACGTGTACAGTTATGCAGACTGTTGTTAATCTGGAAGGTAAACTGGCTCAGAAGTTATTTATGGTGTTGTGAGAAGTGGCAGGTGCTCTGCCCCTTGGGACTCTTTTCCGTGTGCGTGGTCCTTCAAGGCCAGTACAAAATACTTACGACAAAGCAAGCAAGAGCTGTGAAAATGGCAATAAGAGAACTAAAACTGCTGTATGAGCACTTCATTTCGGTGGTCAAAATAACTCACATTTGTTTGATTCCTGGTATGTCTATAAAAATCATACTCCTTTTGAGCAAACTATGTCCGGAAAAAAGTGTGGGAATGCAATCTACATCTACATAGACACTCCGCAAGCCAACGTACGGTGCGTGGTACCATGTACCACTACTTGTCATTTCTGTTGTGTCGATTCCCTAAAGTCTCGACACAATGAGTTGCTAGAAGCACGCGAAACTAACGCAGACGGGCGTAAATTCTGAAACAGGAGACTGGATGAAAAACTATAAAGAAAAGAAGAGAGATTTTAATATACTTAACTTTAATGTAGTCTTGTTCTTGTTGAAATACATCTCTTGCATAGTAGTAAGCAATTAGCAATGATACACATGGCGCCTTGCTAGGTAGTAGCGATGGACTAGCTGAAGGCTATTTAACCTGTCTCTCGGCAAATGAGAGGAATACTTGGTAGGTCTAGTCGCAAGCTATGTCGTCCGTACAACTGGGGCGAGGTCATGTCCGTGTCTTGTGACCTGCCATGTGGTGGCGCTAGGATTGCGAGTACACAGTGGCGACACGCGGGTCCGACATGTACTACAGGACCGCGGCCGATTTAAGTTACCACCTAGCAAGTGTGGTGTCTAGCAGTGACACCACATTCCTCCCCCGCAAATCGGCGAACGGTCGTGAGATAAGGCTTCCGCCCGCCGTGGGGAGGACCCCATGTTGACGTATGCGATGAGGTGGGGAGCCTAACAACAGGCGAGGCTGTGCCACCCGCACCCGGCCATTCGGTCCGAGGGGAGCTAGGAAACGCCTGCAAACCTAGTCCAGGGTGCACGTCAACATGAGGTGTATGCGCACGTAATGAGACAGAAGGGTCGACCTCCATGTGGTCGGAGCACCCGACGGGCGAAGACGACATCTGGTCCGGAGCGGGCAAGAAGTCCATGGCGGAGGACGGCTGGTCACGGGAAGCAAGCGGCGGCGCGTGACCCAGGGAGGCGCCATGCGGTTGCAGCGAAGCGTCCGCTGCGGGCGGCGCCGGCGGCGGCTGCGGCGGCGCGACGCCATGAGGCAAAATGGAAGGCATCGTCGGTAACACCTGGGGATGAGGCGAGCCAGTAGATGGGTCCCCAAGGCGCTGACCGGACGGCTCCGTCGCTGAAAGCAGACGGGGAGCGGCAGAACCCAGGCGACGACAGAGGCGCAGCTGATTGAGATGCCGACGCACCTCACCAGAGGCCCCCAAAACCAAATACATCGCGCGGCCGAGGCAGCGAAGAATGCGCCCTGCGAGCCAACGCCGTGAACCGCGATAGTTGCGATAATAGACAACGTCGCCAGGAGCAAAAGCAGGAGTCTGCCGCTGCACAGGAACCTGATGTGGCGGATGCAGCAAAGACATCAGAGTTCGATGAGGACGACCATGGAGCAACTCAGCCGGCGAGCGACCATCGCGGGGCTGAGAGCGATATGAGGACAAAAAGAGCAACAAAGCGTCCTCCCGAGAATGCGACTCTTTCAACTTCAACATCTGCGACTTGAAAGTCCGGACCAATCGTTCAGCGGCACCGTTTGACTGAGGCGAAAACGGCGCGGATGTCAGATGTTGAATACCATTGGCCTTGCAGAACGACTGAAATTCTGCGGACATGAATTGTGGGCCATTGTCGGAAACAATAGTCTGCGGAAGACCTTCAATGCAAAAGATAGCAGACAAGGCTTGGATTGTGGCAGAAGACGTCGTGGAAGACATCCGGACAACAAAAGGAAAATTACTGAAAGCATCGACCACAACCAACCATCGAGCATTCCAGAACGGACCAGCAAAATCGATGTGCAAGCGTTGCCAAGGGGAAGTGGCTTTCGGCCATGCAAAGAATTTCCGCGGCGGTGCGGATTGTTGTTCGGCACACGCCACGCAAGAGGAGCACATATTCGTAATCGCAGCATCGATTCCGAACCAAGTACAGTGCTGACGAGCAAGCTGTTTCGTTCGCACTATACCCCAATGTCCTTGGTGAAGAAGCTTTAAGACAGAGGACTGTAACGAACGTGGGACCACGACTCGGGATTGATCATTATCGGAACGCAACAACAAAACACCACGTCGGACAAAAAGTCTCTCCTTGTGAGCAAAAAAACGGCGAACCAAAGGATCCTCGATCCGTGACTTTGACAAGGGCCATTGCGTAGCAACAAAACGCAAAACGGAAGCAAGGACAGGGTCAGCAGCTGTGGCAGTAGCTACACGACGAAAATCAATCGGAAACGATGCGACCACGTCATCGGCTTCCGAATCAATGAACATGCAAGCAAGTTCGGAAGAATCGAATGCTTTATCCTCAGCAACAGGCAAACGGGACAACGCATCAGCGTTTCCGTGCTTAGCAGTGGACCGATACAAGATATCGTAGCGGTACTGCGAGAGAAAAAGAGACCAGCGAATGAATTTCTGCGCTGTACGTGGAGGTACAGGCTTGTTCGGATGAAAAAGTGATGTCAAAGGTTTGTGGTCCGTGATGATTGTAAAGTGACGACCATACAAGAAATCGTGAAACTTTGTTACACCAAACACAAGAGCCAAAGCTTCCTTCTCTATTTGGGAATAATTTCTTTGCGCAGATGAGAGCAATTTTGACGCAAAGGCAATAGGGCGATCATGCGAACCATCTTTGTGCGCAAGCACAGCACCGATCCCGAAATCCGATGCATCGACCATCAACAAAAGGGGTTTTCGGGGATCGAATGGCGTAAGGCAAGTATTTGAAAGTAACGCCGATTTCAACTGGCGAAAGGCGCGTTCGCATTCCGTCGTCCAGACGAACGGAACACCTGTACGGCGTAAGCGATGAAGCGGAGCTGAAATAGAAGAAGCATTGCGCACAAACCGATGATAATAATTTACCTTACCCAGCACACTCTGTAGCTGTTTTAAGTTCTGCGGTGACGGCAAGTCCTGAATGGCACGAAGGTGCTCTGGACTCGGATGTATACCTTGGGCGTTAAGGACATGGCCCAGGTACGGTAAGTCACGAGCAAAAAACACACATTTGTCCTTCCTCAAGCGAAGACCATTCTGACGCAAGACCTGAAATAATGTCCGGAGATTCTGCAAATGTTCGGCTTCTGTCTTTCCTGAGAGCACAATATCGTCCAGATAGTTCGCAGCCGTAGGGACCGACGCACAAATAGTTTGTAAATATTGCTGAAATAAAGCAGGGGCGGATGCACACCCGAATGGCAGTCTTTTGAAGCGATACAAGCCAAGATGCGTGTTAACCACTAAGACGCGCTGGGATGCTTCGTCCACAGGTATTTGCAAGTACGCATCTGCTAGGTCCAATTTTGAAAAATATTTTCCCGGGCACAGTTTGTCAAAAAGATCTTCCGGGCGGGGCAAAGGAAAAGTAGCAGTCACAAGTTGTGGATTCACAGTTGCCTTGAAGTCCACGCAAAGTCTCAATTTTCCGGAAGGTTTGGGCAAAATTACTAAGGGTGAGGCCCAGAGAGAAGCCTGCACTCGTTCAATGACACCTTGAGATTCTAATTCGGCTAATGTTCGTGCGACCTCATCACGCAATGCGTGGGGAACATTGCGCGCTCTGAAAAATTTCGGTTGCGCGTTGTCTTTCAGTTCCAAATGCGCTTCATAGTTCTTAGCGCAACCAAGGCCCGGTGCAAAAATGTCTGCAAATTCTTCACAAAGACTAGAAACACTGGCGGAAGGCACAGTCTGATTCACTGATAGGACCTGATTCACTATAGACAAATTAAACAATTGAAACAAATCTAAACCAAACAAGTTCACGGCACTAGAGGAACGAAGAACATAAAATGACACAAGTTTTGTCTGTCCCTTGTATGTTGCAATAAGGCTGCACTGTCCTAACACAGGTATGTGCTGTCCTGAGTAACTAGTTAACGTAACATTTGCGGCACGCAATGGCGGGGCGCCCAGTTGTTTGTACGTGTCGTGATTGAGCAAGGAAACTGCAGCTCCGGTATCGAGCTGGAATGGTATCACTTTTCCTGCAAAGTCTAAGTCCACAAAAAGTTTATTGTCTTGTTGACGACAAGAGCGACTGTCTCGTGCAATTTGAACTGATACAGGTCCAGAAGCACTTGCAACTTTACGGGATTTCCGGCGACGTCGACGCACACTTTGGGTGGGACGAACACAGTCACTGTTAGCTAAAGTGTCACTGGACGGGTGGGCATGAACTACATGAATGTCCATGGGCGAAGGTCCACGAGCCTGATTGTCCTGGGTTCGATTCCTGCGCGAAGCAAAGGGCCTGGAATTTGTGTTATTGTCTGATCTTAACTTTTTCTGGCAAACACTTTGTACATGTCCTTTCTTGTGACAGTAAAAGCAAATAGCTTGGCGTGACGGGCAATGTTCACGCGAATGTCTAGTGGCACACCGCGGGCAAGATTTCACTGCATTTGCTTGCTTACGCGGCGCACGTGGTTGCAAGCTAGGCGGCCGCAGCGAAGTCGGGCGCGAGGGCCGCTTAGCGTCCCGTGCAGCGGGCCCGGCGGGCCGATTAATGTGACACACTGCTGGCGAAGTTTCAAATGATTCCTGAGCAAAGTCAAGCGTGTCTTGCCTGTCCAATATGTCTATCACTTGTTGCAGGGAGGGATTAACGAGTTTCAAAATCTGTTCCCGTATGCGAACATCAGAAACGTTCTGTGCAATTGCATCACGCACCATAGTATCTGAATATGGGAGGCCACATTCACAGGCAAACGCGCAGTCTCTAGTAAGGCCTTGCAAAGTTGCTACCCACTCCCTATTAGTCTGACCGGCCGTACGTTTTGTACGAAAGAACGTATACCGTTTTGCAACTACATTAACTGTTTCTTTGAAATAGGCATCTAAAGCCGACAAAATTTCCTCGTAGGTCAGAGTTGCTACGTCGCGTCGGGGAAACAATTTCACTATCACACGGTAGGTAGACACACCGACACAAGAAAGCAAAAACGGCTGCCGCTCTTTACCTTGAATTCCATATGCTGCAAGGTGAAAGCTGAACTGGCTGGCCCACTCAGTCCAGCTTTCGGTTGTGGCCTCAAAGGGCCTAAATGGCGGTGCGACCGCGTTGTGTGGCTGCGGTAGCGATGAAGCGGCGGGTGCCGCATCGGTTTGCAGCGCACGTTGACCCTGGACGAGCTGTCCAAGGGCTTCCAATAACGCCTGCGTCTGCTGATTCTGCAAGCGAAAAAATTCGGACAGTACATCTGGAGAATGCGGCGAAGCCATGACACAAGCAAATTAGAGCAAGTATAACACAAAGACTGCAACGTGGGCGCGGCACCACACCTCGTCGCCAAAATATTGTTGTGTCGATTCCCTAAAGTCTCGACACAATGAGTTGCTAGAAGCACGCGAAACTAACGCAGACGGGCGTAAATTCTGAAACAGGAGACTGGATGAAAAACTATAAAGAAAAGAAGAGAGATTTTAATATACTTAACTTTAATGTAGTCTTGTTCTTGTTGAAATACATCTCTTGCATAGTAGTAAGCAATTAGCAATGATACACATGGCGCCTTGCTAGGTAGTAGCGATGGACTAGCTGAAGGCTATTTAACCTGTCTCTCGGCAAATGAGAGGAATACTTGGTAGGTCTAGTCGCAAGCTATGTCGTCCGTACAACTGGGGCGAGGTCATGTCCGTGTCTTGTGACCTGCCATGTGGTGGCGCTAGGATTGCGAGTACACAGTGGCGACACGCGGGTCCGACATGTACTACAGGACCGCGGCCGATTTAAGTTACCACCTAGCAAGTGTGGTGTCTAGCAGTGACACCACAATTTCCTTTCCTGTTCCACCCGCAAATAGAGCGAGGAGAAAACGACTGTCTATAAGCCTACGTATAAGCCCTAATTTCTCTTATCTTTGTGGTCCTTACGCGCAATGTATGTTGGTGGCAATGAATCGCTCGGCAGTTAGCTTCAAATAACGGTTCTTTAAATTTTTTCAGTAGTACATTTGCTTGCGTGGCCATCTTCCGCAGCAGCTGTTAACATCTATAGGTTATCCGTCTTGAGCTGACTGCAGTCGAATTAAAAAGAATTAAACCTGATGCGTTTCGCATTTATTTATAAAGCACCTTCCGTGGTTATTCTGTAAATTGGATCCATACGTTTGTACATTTTTGACTGTTTTAGGTTCAAAACAGCATTCTTTTTATGAAGCTGGTCTGCAAGTTACTTTCGGTGTTTCCTTCGCATTCTGATCCTTCCCTCTTTGCTAGCAGCGGTTGATGTGAAATGAAGCCTTTCGACACTAACCGTTGGCAGCAAGGAGGGAAGGAGCAGAGTATGTAAAGACCAACTTGATAAAGAAAACGGTGTTTTGAAACTAAAACAATAAAAAATTTACAAACGTATGTATCTCATTTACAGAATAACCACGGAAGACACTTTCCGGAAATCCTTCATCCATAGTTCGCAGTATATCATGTGAGAAAAGGGCAAGCTGAGTTTCGCACGAGCGATGACCTCTAAAACCATGCTGATTTATAGGCATAAGCTTCTCAGTCTCAAGAAAATTTCTTATATTCGAACTGAGAATATGTTCAATGATTCTGCAGCAAGCCGAAGTTAGGGATATTGGTTTCTAATTTTGCGGGTCCGTTCTATTACCTTTCTTATTCACTGGATCACCTGCGCATTTTTCCTGTTTCTTGTTGGAACTTTGCGCTGGGCGAGGAATTCACGCCAAGTGCAGGTACGGGGCCAATGCTGTGAGTGCTCTTTGTAAAATCGAATTGGGATTGTAACCAGACCTGCGCATTTATTTGCTTTCAAATCTTTCAGTCGTTTCTCTACTCCAGGGATGCGTGTTACTGTATCGATCATACGGGATTTTGTCAGATGGCCAAATGACGGTATGTTTGTACGATTCTTCTGTGTGAACGATTTCTTGAAAGTGAAATTTAAAGCTTCGGCTTTCGTTTTACTATCTTCAACTGGCACAACAGACTGGTCAACAAGAGACGAATGGGGGCCTTAGACACGCTTAGCGATTTTGCATACGACCAGAATTCTCTCGAGTTCTGTGCCCGATCTATTGCTAAGGTGACGGTAGTAGCTATTGTACATCTCGTGGTCGTGCGGTAGCGTTCTCGCTTCCCACGCCCGGGTTCCCGGGTTCGATTCCCGGCGGGGTCAGGGATTTTCTCTGCCTCGTGATGGCTGGGTGTTGTGTGCTGTCCTTAGGTTAGTTAGGTTTAAGTAGTTCTAAGTTCTAGGGGACTGATGACCATAGATGTTAAGTCCTAGCACTGTTATTACGTCTATTAGGTAAAATTTTATCAACTTATTTGTGATCAACTTATTGATCACAAATTTTAAGCCGGCCGCTGTGGCCGATCGGTTCTAGGCGCTTCAGTCTGGAACCGCGCGACCACTATGGTCGCAGGTTCGAGTCCTGCCTCGGGCACGGATGTGTGTGAGGTCCTTAGGTTAGTTACGTTTAAGTAGTTTTAAGTTCTAGGGGACTAATGACCTCAGATTTTAAGTCTCATTGTGCTCAGAACCATTTGAACCATTTGAACAAATTTTAACAGTATGGTTGTGTTATACATAGAATTTGTCATACTAAGTACGAAAAAGATCTACTAATATTTACAGCACTTCTTCAGATTCATAGAGAGCATGTGCAACGTATTGCACGCAGCGTAAGACAAATACACGGCTCGCCCGGCCCAGTACCGGGTAGCTAGGCTTTCAGTGCAAGATGACAACTCGTGATAATTTGTTACGTTAACATGGGAGACTGAGGCACAACTTTCGTGGTACTAGTGGGAGACACAAAGGGGAAAAATTGTAGAGGAAGCCAGAGATTGGAGGATATAAACTAAATAATGAGGATTCTGTGAGTAACTGGTGCTCTGAGATGAAGAGACAGCCACAGGAGAGGGGAATCAGTGGTGACCACGCCGGACCATTCGGAAGAGTAATGACTCCAAAAACAGGGAAACGGCTGGCTAAGTGCTGAGAGAATTTTTTACGAATTTATGTTTCTGAGTTGAGTTGGATAGTATTTTCAACGGGGATGCAGAGAAATATCGCAGTGGTTAGAACCTAATGTCTTAGCTACAATAGTTAGTACAGTAACTAAGGACTGTATTGGGGACGTATGATTCCTGTTACGATGTCTTAGTCCATTACCAACCTCGTAACGCTGATGTGGATTTACGTCATCAATTAGGGACCTAAAAGGAAAACAAATTATAGTATCGATGTACGTTTGCATAGTTTTTATGTGGTTAATCTGGGGATAGCAAATTATTTGAAGTCCTGAATTCCGCATTAGCGCAAATGTGAACTTTGATTCGCCCCTAAGCCACCACTTACAATTCAGTATTTAAATATGTTTCGGCTGATTAATGAGGAGCATTAGATAATTTGTAAAATGATATCTTTCCATGTGGAACTTATCTGTTTACACTTAGAAGTTGCAAACTTCTTACAGCTTCCTGATGTGTCAGTTAAGCTTGTTTTTACAGTTACTTTCTCTTCTGTTAAAGTATGTGAGGGTCTCTCCAAAAGAAACTCACAGTGCTTTTTTAAGCATATACTCCCGACACCTTTGATATTTTTATAGTACGTTGGCACATTTTTGAGAGAAATAACGTCATTTTCCCATACAACATCGGTCTCTTTAAACTGCGATACGCCGTCGTGTTACTGAAGCCAGTATACTTGGAAGGCAGAAGTCAAGACCAGCACGTTTGATCCGCTGTTCAGCAGCCTTCACAACAGAGTCAGCATCTTCTAATCTCGTTACGCTGAGGGCTTCCTCCACTTTAGTAATCACATGGTGCCATATCAGGCCTCCCGGTAGGCGCTTTAGCGTTGTCCACCCACACTTTGGCTGGTGATTTTCGCACAGACATGTGGCCGGGCGTTTTCATGCAACAACAAAATATCGTGTGTTTTTCCAATGTTGTCGAACGCGAGACATTGAAGCGTGAAGGTTTTGAGGAATTGGAACATATCTGTCATAACTGATAGTGGTTCGTGTGGCATAATGTTCACTAGCAACAATCCTTCCGAATCAAAAAACACAGTAGCCATCATTTTCCCTGGTGCAGGCGCAGTTTTCAGTTTCTTATCCGTCAGTTCGTATGCCATTCCGCCGACTGCCTTTTCGTCTTCGTATCAAAATGATGCTACTAGGTTTCATCTCCTGTCAAAATTCTTGCCACGAAGTCATCTCCAGAATTCTCATGGTGTTCCGACGTTCATTGCACACTGTCTTCGGTATCTTTTTGCGGGCATCCGTCAACAATCTGAGAACCCTCTGTGGCATAAATATTTTTCAACTTCAAACTGTGTTAGTACATCAGATGATTCCAAGAGCGGTATGGTATCCTAAGGCCCAAGCATCAACGAGTTTCATGACAGTTATTACACTGCTGAAATTTGATCATTGGAAGTTCAACGAACAACTCTATCGCCTAAACATAAGGGGCACCCTTCACTGTGTTTGCGGAGAAGAAAAAGATACAAAAGAAACATTGCCACAATGTCCTTAGAACAGCTATCACATAAACGTCCTTGCGAGTAATCTCTTCGGGCTCTTAGTCATCACTTCCCAAGCAGTCTCAAAAATTTTAGCACCCAATGATACAGCACCGTATAAACTACCGTACAAGTCCGTCAACAGTGCCAACAGAAAAGTATAACTTTCTGGGCTGCGAATCTAATGCTCTTGGTAATTATACTGCCACAAGAAGACCAAAGGGCAGTTAAGGGAATATATTCCCACCTGTTACTCATTATAATACAGTGCTCAGCCTCTAAATGTATGACGCTATGTACCCTCTATATGGATATGTCTGCATACTGGTCTTACTCTATCTACCACTGTAACACCCACATCCGGTTCGTGTACAATGTTCACCTGTTCTGTCCAGATAGTACTCTTAGACTTGCACAAATATTCAACTGTCTACACGCAGCCTTTGAAACAATTCTTGCAGTACATACAAAAGAAAATTTTATTCTTTATTGGATGTTGCAGTTATTAAAATGGATTGAATTGGGAATATTTTAATAGCCAGCCATCATATTGAGGTAAAGAGGATCTTCAAAGAGCAGTTCAGAAGGCGGTAGTGGCAAGAGGACGTAATGTGGCGTGAGTACGGTACGGGTATCGTGACAAAGACCGCCTAAATTGTGGTCCTTCTCCATGATTGGCTGCTGCGTTCGGAAGTTGCACGCTAAAACGATAATCTTTGTTATTAATATTAGAAAAAGTAAACAGTGTAATAAGTTCCATTTTATGCAAAACATCTGTCAATAATGTACTAAATTCCATTACTTCACAAGTATTAATAAGCAGCAGAATACGAAACAACTGCTAAACGAAAAGGAAGACTAAACACTTCGGAGCTCTTTGGATTGCGCCTAACTCCGATGGCGGGCAAAGTGATTCGGCAGTAAGGTCAGAGATGGTTCGGCAGCCTCGGAGGAAAGACAGGCTGTCTGCCGCAGTCGGTGTCAGCTAAGACTTTATTATCAATTTCTGGTTATGTGGACACGTAACTTAGAACAATTTCATAGCAATTATGCAAATATGTAGCTCACTGTTTTGTTTTTGTCAAAGCATGAAGATTGTAGATTATTTCTGATTCATAAAGTGGAATATAGTTATGCTGTTTGTCGTATTCTGCAAATGAAAAGCCAGTGGCATCCCGTATTAACAAAGTAACTGAAAATTTAATTATTTATAAAATTTCAGTTCCTCACTAAGAGTTTAGTACAGCCTCAAGATATCGGATTCACGACCTACGATCCGTTTTCAGCCCAGCGGACAACAAGTAAGAAGACTGCAAGTTGGTGAACATTAATTAGAAGTTGTGCATTCCATTCATAGTGGTGGATGTAAATAGACACTTCACGTATACTGCAATTTTAGTGCAAATGGGTTCAGTGACGCGTTATCTGTGGTAACACAGAAGATGAATTAACTAGAGAAATTTGAGAGGCAAGTGATTTATCATACTCACATATATATCTACCTCTCCCTTCTCGCTCTTCTTTCAGCTTGTAGTAATACAGGGTGGTCCATTGATCGTGACCGGGCCAAATATCTCACGAAATAAGCGTCAAAGGAAAAAACTACACTCCTGGAAATGGAAAAAAGAACACATTGACACCGGTGTGTCAGACCCATCATACTTGCTCCGGACACTGCGAGAGGGCTGTACAAGCAATTATCACACGCACGGCACAGCGGACACACCAGGAACCGCGGTGTTGGCCGTCGAATGGCGCTAGCTGCGCAGCATTTGTGCACCGCCGCCGTCAGTGTCAGCCAGTTTGCCGTGGCATACGGAGCTCCATCGCAGTCTTTAACACTGGTAGCATGCCGCGACAGCGTGGACGTGAACCGTATGTGCAGTTGACGGACTTTGACCGAGGGCGTATAGTGGGCATGCGGGAGGCCGGGTGGACGTACCGCCGAATTGCTCAACACGTGGGGCGTGAGGTCTCCACAGTACATCGATGTTGTCGCCAGTGGTCGGCGGAAGGTGCACGTGCCCGTCGACCTGGGACCGGACCGCAGCGACGCACGGATGCACGCCAAGACCGTAGGATCCTACGCAGTGCCGTAGGGGACCGTACCGCCACTTCCCAGCAAATTAGGGACACTGTTGCTCCTGGGTATCGGCGAGGACCATTCGCAACCGTCTCCATGAAGCTGGGCTACGGTCCCGCACACCGTTAGGCCGTCTTCCGCTCACGCCCCAACATCGTGCAGCCCGTCTCCAGTGGTGTCGCGACAGGGGTGAATGGAGGGACGAATGGAGACGTGTCGTCTTCAGCGATGAGAGTCGCTTCTGCCTTGGTGCCAATGATGGTCGTATGCGTGTTTGGCGCCGTGCAGGTGAGCGCCACAATCAGGACTGCATACGACCGAGGCACACAGGGCCAACACCCGGCATCATGGTGTGGGGAGCGATCTCCTACACTGGCCGTACACCACTGGTGATCGTCGAGGGGACACTGAATAGTGCACGGTACATCCAAACCGTCATCGAACCCATCGTTCTACCATTCCTAGACCGGCAAGGGAACTTGCTGTTCCAACAGGACAATGCACGTCCGCATGTATCCCGTGCCACCAAACGTGCTCTAGAAGGTGTAAGTCAACTACCCTGGCCAGCAAGATCTCCGGATCTGTCCCCCATTGAGCATGTTTGGGACTGGATGAAGCGTCGTCTCACGCGGTCTGCACGTCCAGCACGAACGCTGGTCCAATGAGGCGCCAGGTGGAAATGGCATGGCAAGCCGTTCCACAGGACTACATCCAGCATCTCTACGATCGTCTCCATGGGAGAATAGCAGCCTGCATTGCTGCGAAAGGTGGATATACACTGTACTAGTGCCGACATTGTGCATGCTCGGTTGCCTGTGTCTATGTGCCTGTGGTTCTGTCAGTGTGATCATGTGATGTATCTGACCCCAGGAATGTGTCAATAAAGTTTCCCCTTCCTGGGACAATGAATTCACGGTGTTCTTATTTCAATTTCCAGGAGTGTACAATGAACGAAACTTGTCTAGCTTGAAGGGGGGAACCAGATGGCGCTATGGTTGGCCCGTTAGATAGCGCTGCCATAGGTCAAACGTATCTCAACTGCGTTTTTTAAAATAGGAACCCCCATTTTTATTACATATTAGTGTAGTACGTTAAGAAATATGAATGTTTTAGTTTGACCACTTTTTTCGCTTTGTGATAGATGGCGCTGTTATAGATACAAACGTATAAGTACGTGGTATCACGTAACATTTCGCCAGTGCGGACGGTATTTGCTTCGTGATACATTACCCGTGTTAAAATGGACCGTTTACTAATTGCGGAAAAAGTCGATATTGTGTTGATGTATAGCCCAACCGCCGTGAGACGCACATTCCCAACTGTCCACAACCTTCATTCATAATGTTCCTAAAGCATATTTACGGGAATCGTCACCTTAGTTGGAGCGAGTAATGAGTGAATGGGCAAATATCCTTTAGGAACATTACAAATGTTGGTTGTGGACAGTCGAGAATGTGCGTCTCACGGGGAGCGTGCAAGGAATAACTCCCTGCAGTCGCGCTATCCTCTGTGCCCCCAGTGTCTCAGGTGGATAGACCGTCTGCCATGTAAGCAGAAGATCCCGGGTTCTAGTCACGGTCGGGGCACACATTTTCAGCTGTCTCCATTGAGGTATATCAACAACACCTGTTGGCAGCTGAGGGTTTCGATTAATTATCATTTCTTTCTAGAGAAGCTGCATAGTCATCATTGGTATCTGTTCTTTCGGAACAGTGACAATCTTCATATAGTTAAAGGTTACCCGGCCATTGACCTGCTTCTGTGCGAATGCGCACACTTTGCCGGAACTTTTACGGGAATCGTCACCTTAGTTGGCGCGAGTAATGAGTGAATGGGCAAATATCCTTTAGGAACATTACGAATGTTGGTTGTGGACAGTTGGGAATGTGCGTCTCACGGTAAGCGTGCAAGGGATAAGTCCCTGCAGTCGTGCTATCCTCTGTGGCCTCGGTGGCTCAGATGGACAGAGCGTCTGCCATGTAGGCAGGCTGAGATTTTCACTCTGCATCGGAATGTTCGCCGATATGAAACTTCCTGCCAGATTAAAACTGTGTGCCTGTCCGAGACACGAATTCGGCAGCTTTGCCTTTCGCGGGCAAGTGCTCTACCGTCTGAGCTACCGAAGGACGAGTCAAGCTTTACTTCCGCCAGTACCTCGTTTGGAAAGTAGGAGACAAGGCACTGGCGGAATTAAGGCTGTGAGGACGGGGCTTGAGTCGTGCTTGGGTAGCTCAGACGGTAGACCACTTGTCCGCGAAAGATAAAGGTCTCGAGTTCGAATCTCGGTCCACCACAAAGTTTTAATCTGTCAGGAAGGTTCATGTAAGCAGGTGATCCAGGGTTCGAGTCCCGGTCGGGACAGACATTTTCAGTTGCCCCCATTGAGGTTTATCAACAGGACCGGTTGGCAGCAGAGAGTTTCGGTTAATTATCATTTCTTTCTAGATAACCTGCATGGTCATCACTGCTATCTGTTCTTTCAGAACAATTACTACCTTCATATGTGAGATTAAAGGTTGTAATAGGAAGAATACCGGTACTGGTTGCAACATGACTATTATTAATGAGCTTGTACCACAGCACATGGACTCTATTAAAGTTAAGTATCTAGTACATGTAAATAAAGAACCATATTAATTCAAGTGTGCATTTGTGTTGTAGAAAGGAGACACCGGCCCTCCATATCCCCTAGCTTTCTGGGTACAAGACTCTACGATGGCGACGATAATTCTACAGTGTCGAAGAGAATACTACATTCAGACGTATACATATTGGAGGTACATAGCGTCGTACATTTAGAGGCTAACCGGGACTTAACCTGCTTTTACTCGTGTTGAGCTTTCACTCCTATATGTTTGTCACACAAAATCAGACTGTGAACACGGTGCGCATTGTCATAAGTCAGTGCAGCGCTCAGTCTGCTACTGTGCAGGAGGTCCTGAATAGCGTCTTGCCCACTTTCACCAGATTACCTGCCTGTCCACCGACCAACTGTACCGTGATCAACAGCGCCGTCCCTACAGACCTTCGTCACTCTCTTTTGAATGGTAGTCGTTGATTCTGTCTCACGGTACAGGAACGCTGTAACAGAACGTTGCTTCAGCAGCCATCTTGATGGAGTGTTAGGACAGCATGAATTTCAGAAACAGGTTGAGTCACATTTGAATACTAGCAGGAAGGATGTGCCTGTGTGCTCCGTGAATAGCAAAGATGTAGAACGAAAGTTGGATTTTGGATAAATACTGTGAATTTCTTTCCGAGTGACCATCTTATTTCCAGCGAAAACGAGTAATGATAGTGTGTCTACGTTCATGTCAAACTATGAGCTGCATCGAA
Organism: Schistocerca nitens; assembly: GCF_023898315.1. NCBI lineage: Eukaryota > Metazoa > Arthropoda > Insecta > Orthoptera > Acrididae > Schistocerca > Schistocerca nitens. Next base: position 1,251,057,354 of record NC_064614.1, read on the forward strand.
GTGGGTAGGGTCTGGAGAGGTCTGTAGAGCACATGTGGTCCAGCGCAAAGCTGACCAAGAACTCTGTGGGGAAAATACCTGTGCGTGGAACCGGAATTGCTGGCGAATCAAATATTGTAATGTGCTACCATTCCATTCCTATCATTTTACACGTACCATTGACCGATAGACGTTTTTCTTTCCTAAAAGTACCTGAAGATTAAAACTCAGTGCTAGAAGGGTGGGGGGGGGGCTAGAAGGGGGGGGGGGGGAGACGAGACTCGACTCCAGAACCTTCTCTTACCTGAACAACTATAGTATTACCAGCAGGACACTCCAGGTACTATTCACACTTCTTCCTACAAGCTCCATTTTCTGAACGATACCAAAGTGTTCTCCGTAATATCCTTTCATCCAGGTGTGTGCTGGTCCAGTAAGATATGCAAAACAGAGCCTCTGAAGTTTGGAATGGAGAATAACTGTGTTCCAATAACTGATACTGCGATGACAGGTCGTGGGTCGTTGTCAGGACAACTCGGTCGCCCGCGAACTTAAATGGTTCCAGATTCGAATCCCGATCCTGTACAAACCGAGCTGTACTCTTCGGTCCTGTCTTCCGCTCGCCCTCATATACAGACACTGAAGAGCTAACGAAACTGGTACACCTGCCTAATACCGAGTAGGACCCCCATGAACAAGCAGAAGTGCAGCAACATGATGTACTACCGGAACTTCCCAAGGGCCTCGGAATGCACAACGGACATGAATGGATGCAGGTGATCAGACAGGATGCTTATGTACGTGCCACCTGTCAGAGTCGTAAGTAGACGTATGAGGAGTACCATGTGACTCCAATTACACATGCTCCACACCATTACAGTGCCTCCACCGGCTTGAACAGTCTCCTGCAAATTGTAGGGTCCATGGATTCATGAGGTTGTCTCCATAGCCGTGCACCTCCACGCGCCTGGTACAATTTGGTATGAGATTCGTCAGACAAGGCATGTTTCCAGTTATTAACAGTCTAATGACGGTGTTCACGGGTCCAGGCGAGGTGGAAAGCCTTGTGTCATGCAGTCATTAAGGACACACAAGCGGGCCTTCGATTCCGGAAGCCCATATCAATGATATTTCGTTGAATGGTTCACATGCTGACACTCGTTGATGGCCCAGCATTGAAATCTGCAGTAATTTCCTGAAAGGTTGCACTTCTGTCACGTTGAGCGATTCTTTTCAGTCGTCGTTGGTCCCATTCTTACAGGATCTCTTTCCGGCCGCAGCGATGTCGGAGATTTAATATTGTACCGGATTCCTGATATTCATGGTACACTCGTGAAATGGTCGTATGGGAAAACCGCCACTTCGTCGCTATCTCCGGATGCTGTGTTCCATCGCTTGTGCGCCGACTACAACACCACGTTCAGACCCACTGAAATCTTGATGACCTGCCATTGTAGCAGCAGCAACCGATCAAACAATTATGCCAAACGTTTGTTGCCTTATAGAGGCGTTGCCGACCGCAGCGCCGTATTAAGCGTATTTACGTATCTCTGTATTTGAATAGCCGGCCGATGTGGCCGAGCGGTTCTAGGAGCTACAGTCTGGAACCGCGCGACCGCTACGGTCGCAGGTTCCAATCCTGCCTCGGGCATGGACGTGTGTGATGTCCTTAGGTTAGTTAGGTTTAAGTAGTTCTAAGTTCTAGGGGACTGATAACCTCAGTAGTTAAGTCCCATAGTGCTCAGAGCCATTCGAACCATTTCTTTGTATTTGAATAAGCATCCCTATTCCAGTTTCTTTAGCACTTGAGTGTATACATACGAGTTACATAATTCAGTCCTTCTTCACAATGAAACATGGACACTTTAAAAAAAAAACTTGATTGCATTCTGGTTGCTTTACGTGCATTGGTCACATGCTCCTGATACGACTTCACTTTGTCGATGAGTTGGGGACACACTAATGCTTTTTAATGCCTCCATAGACAGATATGTTGACATCTGTGTATTTTCCATCTATTATAAAGTACTATAGCATGTATTTTGACAGCAAAACACTCTCGTACTTCCTCATAGTCAGAAAGTAGTCATAGCAGAGCTTCAATAGAACCTACATCGTTAAGTATACTGTCTACTACACTCATGACCCTATTAAACAATTCCCAAACACAGATTGTTCCCTCACATTTGATTATATAAACGATCCATAACATAGCAAGAATTGCATTAAGCTCTGTCGACGAGATGAATTACATAGGTGTTTTGAAAGAAGATTCACATATCCTGACAGGAGGCAGTGCTCGTGAAAACTAGAAGAAAAGTTCCTATAATGATGTGTCTGTAAACGAATAATTTCTGATATATGGGCCAATGTGTGGTATGTGGATACCACACATACTGATGGGTAATTTATCCCTTATTTGCAGTGACACACGCACTCTTTCGAAGAAACCTGACTGCATTCTAGTTATTTTAAATCTGTTGGCCACACGTTCCTGTAACGACTGCACATTGTCGATGGGTTGGGTGTACATAAATGCTTCAAAATGCCCCCATAGACATAATTCCAACGGTTACAGGTGTGATAAGCGGGGAGTTCATACAGCCTGTAATTTTTTATCCCGTAAATCTCGTCAAAATAAATTTGGAAAGCTAGACTGCCCTGTGATGAGAATGCTAACCTCTGCGATGCAATAAGTCACAAAGACAGCAGCGGGGTTATTTCACCGATGCGTTTTGAGTAATCAAAGGTTATATCATTTTCACTGCAGCTCTCTGCTCACATTTCCTATAGTTTCTGTTTTTACTAGAAATTCTATGGAAGGCACTTTATCTTCTCGAGGTTTTTCTTAAGTTTCATAAAATGTGTTTTGCTTAATTATTTCTTCAATTGGAATTTCACAGGCATAAGAAAGCAATGTATCTGACTCAGAATGCCAAATTCTATCAAAATATTCAGGAGAATGAGGTCAGTTGCTGCGTTTATCTACCGTCGGCATGTCATACAGTGTGAACCAGCTGCCACTACTGCTATCGTTTTATGCAACCCGCACTGTTCATTTTGGCCTTCATAAGGCAAGCGCAAGATTTCCATATTCTCTCGTTCGCTACACGCAAACTATTATTCCCACAGAAAAAATTAACCCCAGCATTTTTAACGTAGTTAAATTTTGTACTGGAATATATTTTCGCTAGTGGTCGTAATTTCGAGTTATTCAAACACACCACCATTCCGTCACCCAGCACCCACCCCCAGGATGTCTAGTATGGCACTCACTCGCACCGCTGTAAAAATATTTGAGTCTGCACGTATTATTTCCCACATTTGATATTTTTTAGTCTTTATTCACTGACCTCATTGGTCCATCGGTTTAATCGAACAAATTTAAAATTAACGTTTGTTTAAATTTTAGCTAACACTGTTTTGACTTTTGACAACATAAATGGAAGATAACGTCAGCGCATCTGACAAGGAAACTACTGTGCTTTTAAGGGTAAGGTTTGGATCGAAGTGACAACGTAATTTGTTCAGCGTAGCGTTTACGAAAGTCTTTTTTTTTCCATTACCCTCATGGGTACATTCAAATTAGTAATGTCAACGAAGTATGGGGACTATGATGTTGGTGTAACAGTCCAGCGACCAAAAAAGGTCGAATACCGGCAACAGTTCGTGAACTCGTAAACTTTTGTACCGTTGAAGGGGGGAAGTGCCACGAACAACATATTATAAATTCTGTCTTGTTTGGGATGAGTGGGGTGTGGAAGTGCGTTTGAAGATTGCTTTGCAGGTCTTTCTGGAGTACCTCGAAAACCGTGACCTCCAGCGAAAATGTATCCCAGTACTAAATTAAGTCCATGAAGGTCATGTTGATTTTTTTTCCCCGTGACACTCATATTTTGCGCGTAGCGAGAGAGAGAATACGAAAATCTCGCGCTTGGCATATGAAGCCAGCGTAGCACTTAGGGGTTACACAAAATGACAGCGGTAGAGGCAGGTGAATGGATCATCCTGTATACTGCTGGTGGCGATGGTGAGTGTGTCTGGGTTTGGAGGGAAGGTGCGTGTGTGATGGATGCGTCCGTGCGTGCGTGAGCGTGTGTGTTTGTGGGACAGAGAAAGAGAGAGACAGAGAGAGAGAGAGAGAGAGAGACAGACAGAAAGACAGACAGATAGAGCATGTACAAATTGAGGACCCCTACATAATTTCTGCTGAATCTCTGTTGAAAATTTGCGACTAAAATTAGTAAGAACGATTAAAATTCACAGGTAAATTGCTTGGTTGAATTAAACGCTTATTCAGCGTAGCAAATATAATCGTGACAAATTAAACAAACCGGCATTCCACATTCATTTTCGTTTAGGCGTGGTATTACACTCACACCACTCGTTATTTACATTCCGCTCCTAAAGGCTGAATTTCCCAGTTCGCTTTGCCGGTTGCTCTGTTGCGACCGAGGTCGTTGTTCCACTTGCTCAAAATGTTTCCAGAAATGCTTTAATAACGAAGGTACTTCCGTCGCCACCATCTCGAAAGATACGCACCGGCAGTATCCAGTAGTGAAAGCGAAGTCAAATACATTTCACAGGCAAAATTTCACACACCTTTTTAGAAATTTCATGTTCGGTTAAAGTTCATTACCAACATACGCATCTTGAACTTTGAGAAAGACTATTAATCCGTTGCAGTTAATGTGCTGAGAATGAATATTGCTCAAAAGTAGTTTTGCTTAGCTTGGATATACGTAGACATGCGAAGGAAGGGGGAGCTACAAATTGCAAATAAAGCTTACGAATTAGAAACATAATGATAACCAAAATAGAGGCAGTCTTTCGACATTGCATCCCTTTGCAGAACTGTGAATGTGGAAACTGTTGGGCGGTAAAATACCAAGGTGCTCTGCAGCGCCGCACATTTCTTGACGCTAACGGACTCAAGCACATGCGTCCTACGTCGTGAAATTGGGCTATGTTGGCCCCTAATAAGTATCACATAGACAGCAGATCCGACACTACGCTAAATGTTTGTAATTGTTCTCTTTCTGTCTATCATACCGTTTCATCCTACATTTGATGATCACAACGAGTATGTCATCTCTCAAGGCAGCCTTGCGTATTATAGTTAGGATGATGTAGGGGAACCAACACAAAAATTACTACAAGAATAGAAAAAATTACAGCTATATCTACAAAGGTGCAACAAACACGTGACTAGTAAGTGGCACACAGTTCTCGCACTTCTGCAGGTCTTCGGTATTCCAAGTAAGCGAATTCACTGTAAACAATGGGTAGACTCAGTCCGCAATCATTTTACGGTATGTATAGGTAGGGATTTGTGATAATGGCCGGTTGTCGACGTATAAACACCGGTGGCCGATAGTAACAGACTGCAAATCACCAATGTTTTGAACGTGGATATTAAATTGTGAACTTACAGAATGACATAAAAAGCAGCACATAAATACACCTAATATAACTTTTATCAATCAATAAACCCAGCGATAATTAAAGCAACATATGCCATAGCTTTTTCCTACAAACTGAACAATAACTTTCATAAGAGACTTCTCGTTTCATTCTAACACGCTGCTGACAGAGGGCTCGTTCTAAATTTGAAAATCCGATGATGTGCCTACACAGCTCAAATTATTAAGTGGCGTTTTCTGAGTTTTCGTTAGGTACTTACAATGCTGTGATTTCATACTTTTAATGTACCTCGTTTAAGATCTAGAAGGCGATCTTGACGATAACTGAACTGTGACGGTAGAACCGTTTCTGTTCCTGTTTGGAAGTTGTCCTCTTCTTGCGCTATTTTATAATGTTCACTATGTAAATCAGATGCAGGCAAGTTTTGCAGTGTTCTAGTTGCCTCTGAACATTGCAAACCACCCTGAAATTGTAGTATCACATGTCAAAACCACCCTACCGGTGTCTTCAGGTTGGCAATGGAATTGCAGGCATCCGTCAGACGCCGAGAGCGGTGGTGCGGGAACTGGTTGACCCAATGCTGCGCACCCACTGAGTCACATCTCAGGCGGCTATGGACTACAAACGCCCTCTGCCACTTCGATATAGGAGGGCCGGAGGCAGCAAGGCAGCCCACTTCCACTTGGACCCACTTCAGTTCAACACCATCGTTCACGCTTAGTGCATGGAGCCCTCTTTCTTGTTGGCATTGTCATAGCTTGGTTCTGTTTCTTGCTTCATTATTTGCAATGAGTGTTTGTTCGCTTGGAAAAATACAAATTATGTGAATCTTCTGTTTGTTGTGTTATCGGGTTTTCCAATCATTTCTGCTCCTGTACGGTTTTCCTATGACAACAGTTGCCGCACCACTCTGTAGCCCACCTCTTATTACCACTGTGTACAAAGTTGTACACAACAGAAAATGTAGGTTCTTGAATCTAGGATCGAGCGAAGTTGATATGGGTAATATGATAACATGTTTAGTTGGTGGTAAGTTCATTTTGATTTCAGTTTTTAACGAAATCGCTGTTAATTTCGTTAAAGAATAATTATTAATTATTATTATTGCTTTTAGTTACTTAATTTGCCTCTCTTTAACTGTCTTCTGTAAGTACGAACTTTGTTGTAGAACCTCTCTCTTATTTGCGTGTGGTAATAAAAAATTCACTTTCAAAAGAATTACGTACATTTAAGAATTACGTGAACTCATATTAACTGATTAAGCATATTTAGTTGAGAATTAAATCCTTTACATAATCCGGCCTTGGCACACATTTTCTAAATGCTGTGGTTTTTTATATATATATATTTAAATAATTACTGAATTCTATCCCGGCGTCAGCTATAGAACACAAGATTATCTCTATTAGCAGAAAATGGTTAATTATTGCCAAGCCGACATTTAATTATCGCTGATCAAACCTACTTCGCTATACATTTAAGCTATTTGAAAGAACCATAACTGTTAAATTTCAATGTTAACTAACATTAACTATCCGCCTACGAATGCACAAACGTATAATTAGTTTAAAAATTCATCAGTCTCAGGATCACTGTAAAAGAAGAACATTTTCTTAATTCACTGTTAATTTTTATCTATCTGTTCCCAATTTACGGGTTTGGTTGGTTTTTCCTTTAGCGGAACAATTTTTTAAACGTGCCGCCGCTGCAAATCGATCGGTCGCGGCACAGCCCAGCAACACCGCTAAAAATGCTGAAAATTCTTTAAAGAAATTTTATAGATGACATGGGCAAGCTAATTTACATTAATAATACACACTTTAGATAAATTCTGATATATTTAGATCCAACAATAATTCAACTCACATTAATTTGTAACGCCTCCTCTAATGGCGGCTAAATCTAGACAAAGACAAAAGAAGTCTACCCATTCATAAATCGGTTCGACACAGCTTCCTCTCGCATTCAGCTCTACACAGAGAAGACCAAAAATACGCTGTACATGGTTCTTTTATACTACTGCTGACTATTAACATTTCTTTGTAATTTGACAATATTATTGTTCTCTGGCTAAATTTCACATCTCTGTTATCGCAGATACGGACACATTTCACAATCACATAATAAATATAGAAAAATTACTATCCTAAATACAGAGAGAATATTACTACAAAAAATATTACGATAATAACAAATGTCTTTTACACAAAATTCAGTAATAATTTTTGTTCATAAATTACGGTATATACAACTTGCTCAGAGCGGCGTATATGATACAAACAAATAAACTCTTGTTCATTAATAGCGTGAGTTTGCCAGGGAACGTTACAAGTTCTGGGGTTATTCTTCAGATACCCTCCAAATGTCTATATTGGTTAGATTCTAGATATTTTGATGTTCAAGACACTAATTCGTTGCTGGCATTGCATAACTGCCTCAATATACATCTATGAAAATTGATACTTTACTTCCCGGTTAGAAATAAAACAATACTTGTTTCTGGAAATTCAACCCCGTAAGGGTGTGGAACAGGGAATGAATAGTCTTACGAAAAGATTTCATTACGAAAGCATTTTCATAACTAAATCCGTCAAAACATATGTATATCTTCTCGACGGGAAATAAAAAAAATACCACTTAAGGGGGCGAAAAATATTTCAGTGATACCAGTTGGGTCTATCAGTAGGTCAGGTTGCTCTAGGTATGGTCTGCACCTCAGTAGGTATGGGAAGGGGAGGTTGGCAAACCTTATAGGTGACAGTGTAGTGAGTGGTGGTGGGATCACTCATGGAAAAATTCCTGTACTAGTTAGTGTTAGAGGTGCACCTTTTGTAGACTGAAGTCAGCTGATAGGTATATCTGCTTAAAGGAAGTCCCTCTAACTCACGGCTCACCTTCAGAGGAAGTCATGTTTCCAAGTAGAGAATGAATTATTATATTTAATCAAAATATAAGAGGTATTAGAGGTAAAGTTGGTGAACTGCTCGTAGATGTTGACTCTGAAATTATTGGTATGTCGGAGCACCACTTAAATAATTTGACAATTCAGAGGCTTCCTTTACCAGGATACAGATTAGCTGGCTGTCTCTCAAGGAGTTCCTTGTGGGGTGGGGGAATGGCTATGTACGTAAAAACAGTATTCCGTTTGAGTCGATGGACGTATCACGGCACTGCATTGTACAGATATTTGAATGTAGTGCAGGGGCAGTTGAATTTAGTGAAACTTCTAATTGTTGTTGTTTATATGTCCCTTAACTCTGATTTCAGAGCATTTCTGCTCAAGCTAGAGAAAGTACTTGATTCACATTGTAGGTAGTACCTGAAATTAGTTATCTGTGCGGACTTGAATATAAATTTTGTGTATGATTATCCAAGAAAAACGGTGTTGGAAGATCTCCTAAATTCATATGATCAGATGCAGACTGTGTTTCTTTCAACTAGGGCTCAGGGGAACAGTAGCACAGTCACAAACAATATCTTTATTCATTCTTCTTTACTAGATGGGCATTCTGTTAGTAAAAGGGTGAATGACCTTTCAGTTTATGAGGAACAAATTTTAACACTAAAAGGCTTTTGTACTGAAACAAATGTCATGTGTAATTGCAAACTATGTACGAAAGTCAGTCCAACAGAAATAGAGAAATTTTTAAACCTCGTCAAGGAAGAAGAGTGGCAGGATATTTGTAGTGCCGATAACACAGATGACAAATATAATGCTTTCCTTAACATGTTAATCATGGTCTTTGAGAGTTGCTTTCCATAAGAACGTTCTAAGCTGGGTACTAGCAATAAAAGGCAGCCAGTGCCTGAGTAGTGGAATAAGGATACAATGTAGAACAAAGCCGGAAATATATCGAAATGTTAGAAGTAGTCACAATCATGCTACAGTAGCCCAAGACAAACGCAACGGTAACGTGCTTAGAAGTGTTATTAGGAAGGCAAAAAGTATATGGTATCCGAATAAAATAGCTAATTCACAGGATCAAATTAAGGGCAACTCTAAGATATTTCTGTTTGCTGATAACACTAGCTTGGTAGTAAAGGATGTTGTGTGCAACATTGCCTCGGTTTGAAATAGTGCAGTTGTGAAGAAAGCGTCTGGTCAGGAGCACAAGGATAATGATATAATGTCAGTTCGTGGTAAAAATATTTCTGTTACTGATAAATCAAATATATGTACAATCACTTTCTGAGCATTTTGGTGAAATAATTAACAATTTAGTTTCTACTGTAAATCATATGACTCTCTTGGCAAATGCCTTTCCGAAATTAATGTCTGAAATACTCGTCTGTAATACAAGGGAGAGTTTGAGTCAATAATTAAATCACTGAAGACTAAGGACTCTCATAGATATGATGGAGTGCCTAGCAGAATATTAAAGTACTGTGCTGCACATGCTAGTCCTATAATTAGCCCTATGGTCAGTTTCCTGAACGATTAAGGTACTCAGTAGTAAAGCCGCTTTATATAAAGGGATAATGTAGATAATTTTAGACCTATTTCTCTGACATAAGTGTTTGTTAAAGTTATAGAAAGGGCTGTGTATGTAAGGATAATTTATCATTTATTATCACACGATTTGCTATCAAATTCGGCTTTAGAAGTCTCTTAACAACTGAAAATGCTATATTCTCTTTCCTGTGTGAGCTACTGGATGGGGTAAACAGAAGGTTTCGAACGCTAGGCATATTTTTTATTTAACTAAAGTGTTTGATTGTGTTGATCACAAAATATTGCTCCAGAAGATGGACCATTACGGAATATGGGGAGTAGCTCTCAATTCGTTCACCTCTTACTTTAGCAACAGACATCAAATGGTCATTTCAATGATGAGAATGGCTATGACGTGGTGTCTGTGTGGGATATAGTCAAGTGGGGGTGCTGCAGGGATCAGTGTTGGAGCCACTCCTGTTCCTTATTTATATAAATAATACGCCCTCTTGTATTAAGGGCAACTCTAAGATATTTCTGTTTGCTGATAACACTAGCTTGGTAGTAAAGGATGTTGTGTGCAACATTGCCTCGGTTTGAAATAGTGCAGTTCATGAACTAAGTTGATGGCTTGCAGAAAATAAATTTATGCTAAATAACAGTAAGACTCAGTTTTACACTTTCTAACACACAATTCAACAAAACCTGAAGTTTTAATTTTACAGAATGGCCATATGATTAATGAAACTGAACAGTTCAAATTTCCAGGTGTTCAGAAAGATAGTAAACTGTCGTGAAAAGCCCACGTTCAGGATCTTGTTCAAAGACTTAATGCTGCTGCTTTTACTATTCGAACGGTATCTGAAGTGAGTGATCGTTCGACTTGAAAATTAATCTACTTTGCTTATTTTCATTCGCTTATGTCGTATGGTATTATATTTTGGGGTACCTCTTCCCATTCTAAAAGGATATTTTAGGCTCAGAAACGGGTGGGTCGGGCAATAAGTGGTGTAAGTTAACGAACCTCTTGTCGACCCCTCTTGACTAGTCAGGGTATTTTGACATTGGTCTCTCAGTATATATATATCCCTTACTTTCACTTCTTGTTATCAATATTAGCTAATTCCCAATAAGAAGCAGCTTTCACCAGTTAATACTCGACAGAAATCAAACCTGCATTGGATCGGTCTTCCTTAACCCTAGTGCAGAAAGGAGTGCAAAATAATGCTGCATCCATTTTGAATAAGCTACCACTAGAATTCAAAAATCTTAGCAGTAATCCACATTCTTTCAAATCGAAACTTAAGAGTTTCCTCATAGGTCACTCCTTCTATTCTGTCAAAGAGTTCCTTGAAAAGGTAAGCTGATTCTTGTTGCATTGTTGATTGGGGTTACTTAAACTTATGGATTACTGTTTTCGCGTTCATAAACATTTTATTTTTATCTGTTATTACTTTCATGTTGTAATTTCATGTACTGAGACGTTCAATGACCTTGGAGATTTTCTCCTCAATTTGGTCCTACGAAACTTCTCTGTAAAGAAATAAAAATAAATAAGGGATGAAAATGTTTGAGAAAAACTGTTTTAAGAAAAGCTTTTAAACCTAAATCTATGAGAATCGGTGTATCACTACTATGCAACACTTAAGAAATACATACTAGGAGATCAAAGTTTCTATCGAATTAACACAAGAAGGCAAAAAGGACGATTAACAAAAACCGCGAACTGCAGCTATTAAAATCGACTTTTGGTAGCAAGGATATACTAAAAGAACAATGCTTCTACGGCCTTAATCCGTGTGAAAAGTTTATAGGGTGTTGCAATATTTGTGCCGCGCGGGATTAGCCGAGCGGTCAGGGACCTCCGGGCGGAGGTTCGAGTCCTCCCTCGGGCATGGGTGTGTGTGTTCGTCATTGGGATGATTTAGGTTACGTAGTGTGTAAGCTTAGGGACTCACGATCTTAGCAGTTAAGTCCCATAAGGTTTCACAAAGATTTGACCACATTTGCAGTATTTGTGAACAATATAAAAATTCGATTAAAGAAAAAGAAATCTATACAGACCCCACAGTTCATGTAAGCAACGCAACGGGCGCTAAACCAGTCTTTTGTAATTTCTATATTATGCTGAACACGAGGTGATTCTTGGAGCAATCTTTGATATACTTCGTCTTAATGTTTCACATTTCCGACAGTTACTTCTTTTGTTCAAACCACTATATTTCTTAATGAGCAGAATAAATTCTCAGTTTCAAATTTTTGAGATATAAATAAATCTTTCAGACACTCTTCAATGTTTATCACGTTAGAGTTAATAGTTCTTTCTTTATCTATACCTTTCTCTACGCTTTCTTTCCTCAAAGAGTCTCTCTCTCATGTGACTTTGCACATTTTCCAGGCGTTTCATTGATCACAGAGCGAATAAATGGCTCTTTGCCGCTGTCTGTGGATGTGTTTTATAGACCACCGTGGCCCGTATATTCCCATTTCACTCATGATTTCCTGAGGGACTTTATGGCGGAGCGTGTAGGAGGTATAATCTGGAGAGAAAGAGGGAGCTGCGTACAGAAATGGAGGGTTCTGTCGTAAAGGTGAGACAAGAGAGACAGAGTGGATGAGAGAGAGAAAGAGAGGAGAGAGCGAGAGAGAGGGAGAACAAGTGTATAAGTACCCGAATGGAGGAAGCTCAGATATATTGTATCGAGGTGACTGGACTTTTTAAACCTATGATTCAGAGTCAGTTCAATATCTACAGGAAATACTCTACCCGAAGTTTTACCTTCTGTGGATAAAGCTTCAACGCGAACTTCAGTGATATGTTGAAGCTGTTGTTGAACTATTACACTGCCCTCGTGTCTTGCTTAGGGAATGAGAAGGTAGCTTATTTAACTTTCTATAATAACCGTTGCTTTCTTATATATGCATGGACACCTGTAAAGAGCAGGAAAACTTGAATATAACACTGGTACTGGGACTCCCTCCGCCATTCACAATAAAGTGACTTAGTATATATAGACATCCATATAATTGCATGTCTAACTTACTGAAATAGAGAAACGAGATATTCTGTTGAAATAAGATTACTAACAGGCAGAGAAACAATTGATGGGTTTCGGAGACTAGCATTAGACACGACAACTCTCAAGTGGTAATTTGCTGAATAGCGACAAACTGCAGGTCTGGGCTCCTGAGAGGACTAGGAGCAAAAGAGGTTATATGGACACATGGCCGGAAACGCTTTCCCCGGAGACACTTAAACCTGAACGTGGAAGTAAAACATCTTCGACAATGTCAGTGTTACCAGTATCAGAGAGGTGGCCCACCAGCATACGGTAACCCAGAAGAGTTGTGGCCCATTCTCCAGGACAACTGCAACTATTCGTTTCACTTGCAATGCGTGCATATCTTATTACCTCGTACTTACGGGTCTGTCTCTGAGGCGATACTTTTATCGCTGATTTGTCGCACAGGTAACCACTCTGCTTGGATTTCTTTATTAATCCCGTTCATGGATTGCGCTAGGTTTATAGGGGTCGGTACCGTCAGTCTTCACAACACCTACCTTTCGGCTATGGAGAGCCCCCGTGGATTCATAGCAGCACTGGTTCAGCTTCAATGTGCGGGCTCAAAATTTTGGCGACCGTCTCTGCAACGCCTCACAGGAGTAACCCATTGAATTGCACACCCATATCACTGACCTCAATTTGCGGTAACATTTTGGAGCATACGCTGTACTTGAACATTATGAATCATCTTGAAGAAAATGACTTATTGATATTTAACCAACACGGATTCAGAAAATATCGTATTTGTACAACGCAGCTAGCTCTTTATTCCCATGAAGAAATGAGTGCTGTCGACAAGGGATCTCAGATCGATTCCGTATTCCTGGATTTCCAGAAGGCTTTTGATACTGTTCCTCACAAGCGACTATTAATCAAGTTGCGTGCATATGGAGTATCGTCTCAGTTGTGTGACTGAATTCGTGATTTCCTCTCAGAGAGGTCACAGTTCGTATTGATAGACGGTAAATTATCAAGTAGAACAGACGTGATATCTGGCATTCCGCAAGCTAGTGTCATACGACCTCTGCTTATTTACATAAATGATCTAGGTGGTAATTTGAGCAGCCCCCTTACATTGTTTGCATATGACGCTGTAATTTACCGTCTAGTAAAATCATCAGACGATCAATTCCAATTAAAAAATTATCTAGAGAGAATTTCTGTATGGTGTGAAAAGTGGCAATTTACACTTAACATAGAAAAGTGCGAGGTCATTCACATGGGTACTAAAAGAAATTCGGTAAATTTTGGGTATATGATAAATCGCAAAAATCTAAGCGCTGTCAGTTCGACTAAATACCTAGGAATTACAATTACGAGCAACTTAAATTGGGAAGACCACATAGACAATATTGTGAGGAAGGCGAAACAAAGACTGTGCTTTGTGGGCAGAACACTTAGAAGATGAGAGAAATCCACTAAACAGACAGTCTAATTACACTTGTCCGTCCTCTGCTGCAATACTACTGCGCGGTGTGGGTTCCTTACCAGGTGGGATCGTCGAAAGATATTGAAAAAGTGCAAAGAAGGGCAGCTCGTTTCGTGTTACCGAGCAATAGGGGTGAAAGTGTCACTGGTGTGGTACGCGACAGTCACTGAAACAAAGGCGGTTTTCTTTGCGGCGAGATCTGTTTACGAAATTTCAATCACCATATTTCTCTTCCGAATGCGAAAAGATTTTGTTGACACCCACCTACGTAGGGAGAAATGATCATTATAATAAGAGAAATCAGAGCTCGAATGGAAAGGTTTAGGTATTCCTTTTTCCCACGCGCACTTTGAGAGTAGTATGGCAGAGAAGTAGTATGAAAAGGGTTCGATGAGCCCTCTGCCAGGCACTTAAGTGTGAATTGCAGAGTAACCATGTAGATGATTTAGACAGCAAGACATACAGCATTTACACCTCCTGCGGGTGATCCTGCCTCCCATTTTGCGCCTCTGGAGGTAGGACGGGTTACATGGCTACTACATGATGGTCGTCCAGGTCACGGTCCTCATGAATGCAGAGCAAAAACACAGCATTACCACTTGGATTGCGTGTTCTCTTGTGTGGTTTCATTCACTGAAACGTACATTGCCAACCATGTTTTATCTCCATCTTCATCTCGGTGTACCTCTCTTGGAGTGCATTTCCAGAAACATGCCCGTTCGACCATTTCTGTTCTTTATCTTCTCTGTGACAATTTCTTGTAGCTTGTCTCTATAAGGGGCGTTAAGAAAGAAACGAGCCGAAGTCTGTAATGTGCAAACCAGTGACAGGAGGGTAATACCGTGGTTTGTGTAATGAGGTGTGGTTCCGACCTGAGCTTAGAAGTTCACAGCCTGTCGCTAGGGCGGCACACGTGCACGTCACGTGACTATACAGCGCTAGCACCAGGATGCATCAATCGTCCGACGCTTCCAGTCGCATTGCACAACACTGACATGGAGTTGTCAATAGAAGAACAGAGGCGTTGTTCCTTTTCTGACAGTGGAAGGAGTAGGAGGAACGAACATTCATCGACGAATGTCACAAGTGTATGGCGAACACTGCATGTCCATTGCAGGGGTCAACGCATGGCACAAGCGCTTCAGTGAAGGAGGGGTGTTGTTAGCCGATGATGTGTGGCCTGGAGCACCACACTGCATTACCCATGAAACAGTCCAGCTGGTGGATGCACTCATTAACCAGGACCGTCGATGTGACAGTGAAAGCCATAGCCGCCGTGGTCGGATTGAGCGTCGGAAGTGTTCACATCACATGCGCAAAGTATGTGCCAAGTGGGTGCCCCACAGTCTTGAACCACACCAGGAACCATGTCGAATGGCCCACTGTCTTGCTCATCTGCAGGGCTATGCTCGGTAAGGGAATGCGTTCCTGGCACAAGTGGTGGCTGGAGATGAGTCATGGTGTCATCACTTCGAACCACAATCAAAAGGAAAGAGTCTCCAGTGGAAGCATCCAGGGTCACCACCACCACCAAAAAAAGTCAAGGCCATCCACACGAGCGCAGGAAAGGTTATGCTGACGTTCCTCTTTGACCAAATTGGCCCCCTTCTGATTCATTTCCTGCAGCACGGAACAACAGTGAACGCCCAGCGTTACTCGCAAATCTTGACCTCCCTTCGCCAAGCGATCAAATCAAAACGACCTGGCAGTCTCCCCCGTGGGGTTATTCTGATCCACGACAATGCAAAGCCTCATACGGCCAACACAGCCGCGGCATTCGAGCAGAATTTCAAATGGGAGGTTCTCGGCCATCCTCCATACGGTCCGGACCTCTCTTCCTGTGATTACACCATTTTTGGTCCCCTTAAAAAGGCTCTGAGGGGCAAACGACTCACCTCGGACGACAACGTCCAGCTGTAGGTGCGGAACTGGTTTACATCGCAGCCCCGGGAATTTTATGAGACAGCTATTCACCACCTTGTGTCAGTGTGGGACAAGTGTCTCAACAGCCAGGGTCAATACTTCTAGCATACAGGTACTGGTTTCTGTATTTATGCCTCCAGCTCGTTTATTTTTTAACGCCCCTTATATTTAGCAGAATTAACACTGTTTCTA
Organism: Schistocerca nitens; assembly: GCF_023898315.1. Classification (NCBI taxonomy): domain Eukaryota; kingdom Metazoa; phylum Arthropoda; class Insecta; order Orthoptera; family Acrididae; genus Schistocerca; species Schistocerca nitens. The sequence continues at coordinate 1,251,073,798 of NC_064614.1, forward strand.
CAATAGTTACATACATTGCTATAGTCGTTCTACATTATTCGTGCCACAGTGATGAGGAAGCAAAAAATCGTCTTGTTGTGACAACGTTTACATCTGCACTGCACAAACCTCAGTACGGTGTGTGACACTGTATACTAGTCCCCTTTTGCTCTGCCTCTTACGTTCAAGGGTAGTGTTCGAGAAGGGAGACTGTCGGGCCCAAGCGCGTGATCCCAGTTTTCTTTAATTCCAGCGAAATATACGTCAGAGTAAGTCTGTTCCTTGATTAACTAAGTGACGTGGGCTCTCGCAGTTTTATGAGTAATACTCCCCACGGTGCATGTTAATTCCCATGTTAAGACTGTAGCTGTTGTTTGTCGAGCACGCAGGTCTTCTGCGAACCTTTTCCAGCCCTGCCGTTAATCCAGTATGGTTTTGTCAGATTTGCGTATGGCTACATTGAGAGTAATATTCGTTGTTGTGGTCCGACAACTGATTGTTGATTACAGAGATTGTGGAATAATTAAGGGGACCTGGACGTGAAAATGACTGAAAAATGGAAAAAAAAATGTTTGCCACCATCTGAAAGCCAAATTTCTCCCGTTTCCAAAAATGTATGGTCTATTAACTTTTAAATTGCTATTATAGTCTGCACACTTTCAGACAATATGAACTAATACAAATATAAATGTAATGATTAACATGCTTTTTGTACTAAAAGTAAAGGATAAACATTTTTTTTTTAAATTGGCAAGTGAAGTTACTCCAGAGTTCGGTGGGAACAATTGTTACCACTAATTTTTTTATACTCATATTCTAAACTATCACTTTCAAGATTTAAGCTATGATTTTATGAATGGTTTCTTAGCCCAATAAAGTGCTCGTTAAAAGTCTACAACTTCAGGAAATAATTTGGTCATGAAAGGGTTAAATTATCAACTTTCAGAATATAGTAAATAAAAACTTTTTATGACCATGCACTGCCCTCAGCATGGACAGCAGTATTTGTTTGAATTATTTTGGCATGTTGCTGGATGCAGAATATTCACGCAGTTGCAGCAGCAAGACGAGGAAAGTTGTCTGTTGCATGCAGGAGCGTTATTGTATTAATGATTAGGAGATGTTAGAAAATATTTTTATAATCGCAGTCAGATACAACGTAATTTAATTTTTCGTTATTTATAGAAATAATAATAAACTTTTTATTAATTTTTTAATTCTATTTTTTAGTTATTTTTTTATTTGCTCTCAGTCGGAATACTAATATTGTCAAAGATTGAGCTTTATACATTCCGCACGTCTTTCGCCAGAAAATAAATAATTACAAAATTGAACTAAAGCATTCTGAAGCGCGTCCACACAAACAGCTGAATGTATCTGGAAAATTCCTTCGCTAAATAATACATATTCCAAGATATAAGGAGACATAAACAGTGAGATGCGTGAAACAACAGCTTTTCATAAAACCAATTGGAAATTACTCAGACCATATTCATTAAATGTTCGATAATGACACAACTACTGATTTCTGACAGATTTTAAATATAATGCCAAACCTTTTGCGTTTTCACTCACAAAGCTTCATGCTTAACGGAAGATATTCAACGCATTAACTTAAATGTAAACCATTCAGACTTTGGATGGTGTTTACACTCCTGAGTATGAATCCTTAAAGAATCGGACAGTGGTTGGCACACTGGACTCACATTCTGGAGGACGTCGGTTTAAATACGCTGCCCGACAATCGTGTTTCAAGTTCTCAGTGATTTTCCTCAGCAAATGCCTGCATGGCTCCGTTTAAAGGGCACGGCCGCTTTCCTTCCCCAAGCTTGTTCTGCGTCTTTAACGGCCTCGATGTCGACGGGACGTTACACACTAACCTTCCTTCCTTGTTTACAAAAAAATGGTTCAATTGGTCTGAGCACTATGGGACTCAACTGTTGAGGTCATTAGTCCCCTAGAACTTAGAACTAGTTAAACCGAACTAACGTAAGGACATCACAAACATCCATGCCCGAGGCAGGATTCGAACCTGCGACCGTAGCGGTCTTGCGGTTCCAGACTGCAGCGCCTTTAACCGCACGGCCACCTCGGCCGGCTTCCTTGTTTACAGAATCGGGGCTGAGAAGTTAGTGGTAATCCAGTATAGGTCGAGCGAGACCCCTGTAAGCGACATATTTCTTGAGTGAACTATGTTATCCTTTCGGATTTCTTCCAATAAATGTGAGTCTTTTCACACTGTTACGCTATTTTAATAATGCAGCATAGTATTTCACTACGTACTCTTAACGTTAAAGCATATTCTTCGCTGAGAGGCCGGAATAACTACTGCAGGCACGGTTTACCGAAAACACAATTAATGAGCCATTAGAAAGCAGTGAAAGATGGTAGAGAGTACATCACAGAAACTCAGAGGCGACTGCCAACACATCGTAAGTCCGACGTTGTACCACAGGCGAACCGAGTTTTGGAACCTACACGATAGTTGAGAGACACGTAGACAGCCTATAAACATGCAATTTCGAGGTAGGTGCTACACTGTCATAGGCGCAACTGATGACATGTAATATTGGAGAAAATTTTTCACTCTACTGCGGATTGTGTGCTCATATTAAACTTCTTGCTACGTAACACTTTGAGGGCTGGGCGTGTAGGATAGCGTTCAACTGGCTTATACTGTGCTTCTTCATATTTTTTCTGAATTATATGTAGCTTGTTCTACAACATATAAAGTGAATTAGTTGACTGCATTTGAAAGAGGGGTCATTCTTCTACTGAAAAGAACATAGACGTTATCAGTGACCACCTACTATACTGAAATGAATATGTGGTAGTTTCACAACAGCTAAAAAACGATTTTTGTATTTTGTTTCCTAAATGGAGACAGATTTATGAGTGATTAGTACTAAAAATGAAACTGTTTGAACATATAGATCCTCATTGAAACTTACCTAATTATATTTACCACAGCATGAAAGATTTCGAAGCATTCTCGGAAAACCAATTCCTACGTAACATTCTTCGCAATAGTACTTTGTACCTTTGCTTGACGCTTCCCCACCTTTTCACTTGAGTCTTTCTGTAGAAACCTTACAGCTGCTCTAACGCTGCCTGAATCGCTTAAGGGAAATATTTTCCGCTGATTTTGTTTATAAGTGAACTATTTTGAGTGGAAGTTGCTTCAACCATGCTTCCTTCGTTCATCAAAGCCTCTGCCAGTTCATCAACGAATTCAACATTTACTAATCTGCCTCGACGTTTAACAAGAATCACACGAAATTATCATTATCAAAATATGAAAAAACTTTCATCCATCACTTGATTTACTTCATGTCAAAAGGGTAGTAGCCCATTAGATTGTCGCTGTGGACCACGTCAGTCTTGTTTTTATTGCAATCAAAATACCGACAGGTATCACCTTATCTGTCATTCATGTTTTTGTTCTGAAGTTGACACTGCGTGCACTCATTTTGTGTTTTGTCGTCAGAAGAAATACATTCCTAGCTTCTTTCCATTTCATCCATAGCAAATGCTCTCGTCCGAAAACGAAAGTTTACAGTTTCAGGGAGTTAGGTCAGTAGCAAGTCCTTTTCTGTACTTTAGTACTGTAGTGCAAGGCCATCTTGAAAATAAATACAAATCGTGTAGAAGACAACAATCAATGCCCCTTACACTGCACTGCGTGTGACGTAGTAAGGCGCGACGAGTGTTAAAAAGGGGAATGTGAACGCAGCACAGTCAGGAAGCGCAAGACCGCTACGGTCGCAGGTTCGAATCTTGCCTCGGGCATGGATATTTGTGATGTCCTTAGGTTAGTTAGGTTTAACTAGTTCTAAGTTCTAGGGGACTGATGACCTCAGCAGTTGAGTCCCATAGTGCTCAGAGCCATTTTGAACGCAGCAAAATGAGTAACATAATATTGACTGAATTCCTCTCCTGACAATAAGACTGACAGATGCTGCTATCTGTGGTTTTTCGTGTAGTACGAGCCTAATATAGTGCCTTTATAGAGGCGACAGTCTCAAGAGAAAATTAGAGATACATTTACATAGCTGAAAAGTGACTAACGTAGGACATTCGTCGCTCATCTTTCTATAACATATTGCATGCGACACAGGAGCGATGTCATTCATCTCTGAAGTGTTTGGGACGCATTCTGCTGCAGAATGAGAGTACGGTTCGGGAAACAATCCTCTAGGCTGCGTGAAAGTCATTTGTCCGCAGTGTCCTTTCTTGCAGAGCTGCTAGTGCCGTTAGATACGCAGGAGTACTGTGAACTTTGGAAGGTGCTATAAGAGCCAACGGAGAAAAAAGAGCTGTTAGGACGGATCGTGAGTCGTAAGTGAAATGACCAATCGTTACAACGCTTACCCGAGAAAGGCAAAGGTCCCTACATAGAGTCCCGAGTTCCAGATCTCTCCGCAGTGTCTCACCGGAATGATGACGTGTGACACTGCTGCTTGAGATTCGTATTTCAGATAGCCTTTCTTTAATTTAACCGCCCCGTTTAGCGCTATTCGAGAGCAGCATGTCTTGTGCCGTGTTTCACACTCACACAGAAACATGAGACGGCAGTATGCACACCTTCACTCAGCAGATTCACTCAAGACACAATTTCCACACTTAGCAAGTAAGCGGTCGTTGTGCCTAGAGGAAGGAAGTTCTTTCCGATTCGGCAGGTAAACGTCCCCCTACCGGTCTTCCAGCCAACATTGCCATAGAAATCTTTCATTCCTTCTGTCAGGTTATTTGCAGGAGAATGTCGTGATCGCGTCTCTTTCGTTTTCAAAATGTCAGAGAGTGCAGAATGGTATTGTGGGACAGGTAAAAACAGATATACACTCCTGGAAATTGAAATAAGAACACCGTGAATTCATTGTCCCAGGAAGGGGAAACTTTATTTACACATTCCTGGGGTCAGACACATCACATGATCACACTGACAGAACCACAGGCACATAGACACAGGCAACAGAGCATGCACAATGTCGGCACTAGTACAGTGTATATCCACCTTTCGCAGCAAGGCAGGCTGCTATTCTCCCATGGAGACGATCGTAGAGATGCTGGATGTAGTCCTGTGGAACGGCTTGCCATGCCATTTCCACCTGGCGCCTCAGTTGGCCCAGCGTTCGTGCTGGACGTGCAGACCGCGTGAGACGACGCTTCATCCAGTCCCAAACATGCTCAATGGGGGACAGATCCGGAGATCTTGCTGGCCAGGGTAGTTGACTTACACCTTCTAGAGCACGTTGGGTGGCACGGGATACATGCGGACGTGCATTGTCCTGTTGGAACAGCAAGTTCCCTTGCCGGTCTAGGAATGGTAGAACGATAGGTTCGATGACGGTTTGGATGTACCATGCACTATTCAGTGTCCCCTCGACGATCACCAGTGGTGTACGGCCAGTGTAGGAGATCGCTCCCCACACCATGATGCCGGGTGTTGGCCCTGTGTGCCTCGGTCGTATGCAGTCTTGATTGTGGCGCTCACCTGCACGGCGCCAAACACGCATACGACCATCATTGGCACCAAGGCAGAAGCGACTCTCATCGCTGAAGACGACACGTCTCCATTCGTCCCTCCATTCACGCCCGTCGCGACACCACTGGAGGCGGGCTGCACGATGTTGGGGCGTGAGCGGAAGACGGCCTAACGGTGTGCGGGACCGTAGCCCAGCTTCATGGAGACGGTTGCGAATGGTCCTCGCCGATACCCCAGGAGCAACAGTGTCCCTAATTTGCTGGGAAGTGGCGGTGCGGTCCCCTACGGCACTGCGTAGGATCCTACGGTCTTGGCGTGCATCCGTGCGTCGCTGCGGTCCGGTCCCAGGTCGACGGGCACGTGCACCTTCCGCCGACCACTGGCGACAACATCGATGTACTGTGGAGACCTCACGCCCCACGTGTTGAGCAATTCGGCGGTACGTCCACCCGGCCTCCCGCATGCCCACTATACGCCCTCGCTCAAAGTCCGTCAACTGCACATACGGTTCACGTCCACGCTGTCGCGGCATGCTACCAGTGTTAAAGACTGCGATGGAGCTCCGTATGCCACGGCAAACTGGCTGACACTGACGGCGGCGGTGCACAAATGCTGCGCAGCTAGCGCCATTCGACGGCCAACACCGCGGTTCCTGGTATGTCCGCCGTGCGTGTGATCATTGCTTGTACAGCCCTCTCGCAGTGTCCGAAGCAAGTATGGTGGGTCTGACACACCGGTGTCAATGTGTTCTTTTTTCCATTTCCAGGAGTGTATTTAATTTTCAAAAATATGGGACTTAACTGCTGTGATCATCAGTCCCCTAGAACTTAGAACTACTTAAACCTAACTAACCTAAGGACATCACACACATCCATGCCCGAGGCAGGATTCGAACCTGCGACCGTAGCTTTCGCGCGTTTCCAGATTGTAGCGCCCGAACCGCTCGGCCACTCCGGCCGGCAAAAATATTTTTAAAGCACTACTTGGAAACATATCAGTTCAGAACACCATGACTGCAGTACAAAGGAGCAAATGAAAGCTGACACAATAAACGGTGACTTCATTTTTTCTTAACCTACAAATGTTTTCCAATGGCTGTTTTCACATGCAGACTGACTCACATCACTCAGTTGATTGTGCAGGTGATTTAACTGTTGAAATAGCTAGTTTCTAGCAATGCGAATTGACACAAGATCTGGGGGCAGATCGTTGTTTCGACGCTAGTGGCATGGCTACTGGTGAAAGCAGTTATGTAGCATTCCGTTACATTCCCGATATCTGCAGTCCCTCATCCTTCTCACAGACAAAATTTAATTTATTTTAAACTCGTAAAGACGAAAGATCTAAGCCTGTAGATGATTCATGACAGAACCACTGGAAAACGAATGCTGATACTGAACAATATCATTTTCCACAAAATTAAATGCCTCAGTATATCTACACCTACGTGATTACTCTGCTGTTCACAACGAAGTGCCTGCCAGAGGGTTCAATGAATCACTTTCAAGCTGTCTCTCTACCGTTCCACTCTCGATTTCTCTCATTTAATGTGATGATCATTTCTCCCTATGTAGGTGGGTGCCAACAGAATGTTTTCGCAATCAGAGGAGAAAACTGGTGATTGAACATTCATGAGAAGATGCCGTCACAACGAAAAACGCCTTTGCTTTAATGATTGTCACTTCAAGTCACGAATCATGTCTGTGGCACTATCTCCCCTATTTCGCGATAATACAACACGAACTGCCCTTCTTTGTATTTTTTCGATGTCATCCGACAGTCCCACCTGATGCGGATCCCACACCGCACAGCAATACTCCAGAATAGGGCGGACAAGCGTAGTGTAAGCAGTCTCTTTAGTAGACCTGTTGTCCCTTCTAAGTATTCTGACAATGAATCGCAGTCTTTGGTTTGTTCTACCTACTACATTATCCATGTGATCTTTCGAATATGTAATTGTAATCCATAAGTATTTAGTTTAATTTACAGCCTTCAGATTTGTGTGACTTTTTGCGTAATCGAAATTATCACAGAACAGGGAGAGGAAACGTATATTAAAACTTACGATTTATTAAGTTACTACAGTTAAAAAGTTGCCACTAGTAGTGTGGCATATGAAATTTGAGTTTGTCCTAGTCGATGGCCGGTTCTCAACTTTGATAATGCTGGTAGAATAATATCCTTGAATAACGTAGGATTCAAAAATGTTACATACGAAAATTACGTATTTTTTCCAAAGCGTCTGAATGAATAATTAAATTTACTGACGCCTGGGAGTTTATTGGAAGCATGAAAGTTCATTGATCACAATGAGCAGCGACCAAATCACAAAGTATATTTATATTCCATTATTACGGAACATTTACATATAAATTACTTTTGAGCCACATTGTTTATTCATAATAAAAACGTATACGCATTCGAATATAATTGTTCACATTTCTCGCGTTAAAAATAAAGAGAAAATGGGAACAGCACGAACAACTTCCATGAACCTTACAGAAGACATTGGTGTTTAGGTATATCGCTTTCTCCTTCCGACAGCGTGTGGCCTCTATTGGAATTTACTCATATAGCACCATGAGTTTCCTTAGAACCCCATCTGCCGAGTAACACTGTATAATACTTAAAAGACGCTCTGCACTACAAGTGTCAGTAGTGTGTATGAACATTGTGTTTCCTGCTGCAGAGTTAGTTCATTATAACAAGTACAGCCAAGGCTACTGAATAATTTCTTCATTCATATATTTGTCGTACATGCTCATTTTATCAGTACACGAACTGCTAACAAGTTCACTCTAAGCAACATTCATTGATAGAAGAACATATGATTGCTAATAGTTCGCACTGTCATAGTCACTCGCATTAGCACAGTCTGTCAATAGTAGCCAGCATAACTGTAGAACACACAACCTTGTGTCGAAAGAACCACAACATTTACCAGTTACTAAACAGTTCTAAACTTTATATGATTGTTATCGGCTTTGGTGTGCTCGCTCAGTACTATACAATTCACCGAAGTATTGTGACAAGATGCAAGGCCGTACCAGGAACTACTGCTGGTGCCAAGGTGAACGGAGGGACGGGGGGCGGAGGGGGCGGAGAGGAAAGGGAGCATGAAGATCCCCTTGTCCCTCCACTTCTACACCTCTGTTCAACAGCCAACAACGGTAACGTATCTGAATTGCCGATAACTTCACCAACTATGTTCGCATTATTAGCTTCCAAAAATCTTTTTAAATACTGGCACACCAGTCACGCTGGTAAATATCATTAGAAGCTTTATATATATTTTGGCGTGGAATATTAGAAGGAGTGGACAGTATTTTTCTAAACGAATAGCTGGAAACTAACATTTGCTTACAAAATACCGATAACGAATTACGTATTTGTGTTTGTTTAAAATGAACTTTTATTTTAAATACACTCCTGGAAATGGAAAAAAGAACACATTGACACCGGTGTGTCAGACCCACCATACTTGCTCCGGACACTGCGAGAGGGCTGTACAAGCAATGATCACACGCACGGCACAGCGGACACACCAGGAACCGCGGTGTTGGCCGTCGAATGGCGCTAGCTGCGCAGCATTTGTGCACCGCCGCCGTCAGTGTCAGCCAGTTTGCCGTGGCATACGGAGCTCCATCGCAGTCTTTAACACTGGTAGCATGCCGCGACAGCGTGGACGTGAACCGTATGTGCAGTTGACGGACTTTGAGCGAGGGCGTATAGTGGGCATGCGGGAGGCCGGGTGGACGTACCGCCGAATTGCTCAACACGTGGGGCGTGAGGTCTCCACAGTACATCGATGTTGTCGCCAGTGGTCGGCGGAAGGTGCACGTGCCCGTCGACCTGGGACCGGACCGCAGCGACGCACGGATGCACGCCAAGACCGTAGGATCCTACGCAGTGCCGTAGGGGACCGCACCGCCACTTCCCAGCAAATTAGGAACACTGTTGCTCCTGGGGTATCGGCGAGGACCATTCGCAACCGTCTCCATGAAGCTGGGCTACGGTCCCGCACACCGTTAGGCCGTCTTCCGCTCACGCCCCAACATCGTGCAGCCCGCCTCCAGTGGTGTCGCGACGGGCGTGAATGGAGGGACGAATGGAGACGTGTCGTCTTCAGCGATGAGAGTCGCTTCTGCCTTGGTGCCAATGATGGTCGTATGCGTGTTTGGCGCCGTGCAGGTGAGCGCCACAATCAGGACTGCATACGACCGAGGCACACAGGGCCAACACCCGGCATCATGGTGTGGGGAGCGATCTCCTACACTGGCCGTACACCACTGGTGATCGTCGAGGGGACACTGAATAGTGCACGGTACATCCAAACCGTCATCGAACCCATCGTTCTACCATTCTTAGACCGGCAAGGGAACTTGCTGTTCCAACAGGACAATGCACGTCCGCATGTATCCCGTGCCACCCAACGTGCTCTAGAAGGTGTAAGTCAACTACCCTGGCCAGCAAGATCTCCGGATCTGTCCCCCATTGAGCATGTTTGGGACTGGATGAAGCGTCGTCTCACGCGGTCTGCACGTCCAGCACGAACGCCGGTCCAACTGAGGCGCCAGGTGGAAATGGCATGGCAAGCCGTTCCACAGGACTACATCCAGCATCTCTACGATCGTCTCCATGGGAGAATAGCAGCCTGCATTGCTGCGAAAGGTGGATATACACTGTACTAGTGCCGACATTGTGCATGCTCGGTTGCCTGTGTCTATGTGCCTGTGGTTCTGTCAGTGTGATCATGTGATGTATCTGACCCCAGGAATGTGTCAATAAAGTTTCCCCTTCCTGGGACAATGAATTCACGGTGTTCTTATTTCAATTTCCAGGAGTGTAGTATCCTATAAGCTGTGGTAACACAAATAAAACTTCCAGACCTGCTTGCTCCTGTCACCAGCAGATGCCTACATTGTAGAGAATAAGGGCTCGGTGCCACCAGCAGATAGATAGTTCGTAGCTCAAGAAAATCTGATCTTTCTACACCCACTCATCAAATTAGTGCCCAAAAATTCTGAGGTTATGTGCCCCAATGGTAGTTTTCAAAGCCTACATTTTAGATGTTAGGTATAATAACTTGATTTAAAACAAGCCTGAGCAGTCTTATAACTGCAGAAAACTGTGTGTTAGCTAAAACAGACTGACTATACTGAAATGTCGTGTGACGAGGGCCTCCCGTCGGGTAGACCGTTCGCCTGGTGCAAGTCTTTCAATTTGACGCCACTTCGGCGACTTGCGCGTCGATGGGATGAAATGATGATGATTAGGACAACACAACACCCAGTCCCTGAGCGGAGAAAATCTCCGACCAGCCGGGAATCGAACCCGGGCGCTTTGGATTGACAGTCTGTCACGCTGACCACTCAGCTACCGGGGGCGGACCACTGACTATACTAATTAGACCTATTCACAACATACCCTCAACGTATAGATTCCTGCTTAGTAAAGTGTTTTTCAAGCACAATTTTAGGAGGGATTAAGATAATACATGATGTTATTCACTAGAAAAAACGTTTGAACAGTGTTGTTGATTGTCATTTATTGCCATTATTACAAATGACACAAGCCTATTGAAAAAGCTTTATAAAGTGTATTTGTCCCATTTTATTGCTCAAAGTTTTCTAAAAAAGTACGTCAACAGCGCCAAAAGAGCGATTTCATGTGGCAGTAGTACCTAAATACGTAAGATGTATGTTTAGTCTGGCCGGCCGAAGTGGCCGTGCGGTTAAAGGCGCTGCAGTCTGGAACCGCAAGACCGCTACGGTCGCAGGTTCGAATCCTGCCTCGGGCATGGATGTTTGTGATGTGCTTAGGTTAGTTAGGTTTAACTAGTTCTAAGTTCTAGGGGACTAATGACCTCAGCAGTTGAGTCCCATAGTGCTCAGAGCCATTTGAACCATTTTTTTATGTTCAGTCTGTGCAGTTGTACACACATCAAAAATGTTTTTCATCATCCCGGTTCTCAGAACTCCTGAAGATGGACGTTGACTGTGGAAGTCTGACACAGACACAGACACAGTCCCTTTGACTGTTCAGCGATGTCACTAAACCCGCCCAAAGACGTTAACAACCATTCATGAGCAGCGCCTATTAGACGGAGGAGGTCCGACAGCCGATCAGTTCCAGTCATTCCACCAGGAAGGAGGTATACGTCTCGTGTTGTCTGTAGTTCAACCATGCCTAGACAGTCAATACCGCCGATCGATCGTGTCCGCATTGTTACTTTGTGCCAGGAAGGGCTCTCAAAAAGGGAAGTGTCCAGGTGTATAGGAGTGAACCAAAGCGATGATGACATGCATCGCTCAGGCGGCCCAAGGGCTACTACTGACTGCAGTGGATGACCGCTACCTACGGATTATGACTCGGAGGAACCTTGTCAGCAACGCCGACCATGTTGAATAAGAGTTTTCGTGCAGCCACAGGACGTCGTGTTACGACTCAAACCGTGCGCAATAGGCTGCATGATGCGCAACTTCACTCCCGACGTGCATGGTGAGATCCATTTTTCCATCCACGACACCACGCAGCGTAGTACAGATGGGCCCAGCAACATGCCCAATGGACCGCTCAGGATTGGCATCACGTTCTCGTCACCGATGAGTGTCGCATATGCCTTCTACCAGACAATCGTCGGAGACGTGTTAGGAGGCAACCCGGTCAGGCTGAATTTCTTAGACACACTGTCCAGCGAGTGCAGCAATATGGAGGTTCCCTGATGTTTTAGGGTGACATTTGTGGGGCCGTCGTACGCCACTGGTGGTCATGGAAGGTTCCGTAACGGCTGTATGATATGTGAATGCCATCCTCCAACAGATAGTGCAACCATATCGGCAACATATTGGCTAGGCATTCTTCTTCATGGCGCCCCCATCGTGCACATGACTTCCTTCAGGATAACGACATCGCTCGACTATAGTTTCCAGCGTGTTCTCCAAACATAAACCCTATCGAATATGCCTAGGATACCTTGGAAAGGTCTGTTTGTCGACGACGTGACCCACCAACCACTCTGAGGGATCTACAATGAACCACAGATGAGGAGTAGGGCAATCTGGACCAACAGTGCATTGATGAACTTGTGTGTAGTATGCCTCGACGCATACAGGCATGCATCAATGCAAGAGGACGTGCTACTAGGTATTAGAGGTACCGGTGTGTACAGCAATCTGGACCACCACCTCTGATGGTATCGCTGTAAGGTGGTGCAACACGCAATGTGTGGTTTTTAATGAGCAATAAAAAAGGTGGAAATGATGTTTATGTTGATCTCAATTCCAATTTCCTGTACAGGTTCCCAAACTCTCAGATCCGAGGTGATGCAAAACTTTTTTGGTGCGTGTATTTCCAGGAACTATGATTCGCAAAACGTAAAAACCTATAACCAACTGCACAACCACAAACACATCTTATGAAAGAAGGAAGAAAGGAATGAGTAGCTTGTGTTAGCAAATTTTACTTAGACTATACACAAACATGTAAGCCTATGGCTCGTAAATATATAAGCAAAGACAGTGTAAGTGAGAGACGTGACATATGCAAACGCAATGTCAGGGTCGATAACTTGGAAAAAAACTACTTACCATATTCCTTTTGTAAGTAAAAACCGCCTTCTTCCTTCTACATTCTATTTTATTTGTTCCAGACTCGTTTCGCCTATTACTCGCTAAGATATCTTCAATGCAATCTGGAATGATATAGTTTTGTCTTGATACACAGTAGATGTACATTATAAAACAGTTCATGTCTGAGTGCAAACGACATGATAATTGGGAAGAAAAAGGTTTATAACGAAAAGATGTAATTATGTTTCGTAAGTGGAGTTATGATGCAACCGCCAGCATGTGACCAGATAAGAGGGAACGCAGATGCGATCAATAACTCGGTTAACTATAAGTATAAATCAATGTGTGAACTGTTATATAATCCATAAATATCACATATCAAAACAAAATTGTATTATTCTAGACACCTCTGAAGATGCCTTAAAGTAAAACGCGAAACACATCTGGAACAACTAAATACACTGCAGCAAGTAAAACGCGGATTATATTTATAAAACGAAAATTTCTGTGGTTCCTGTGGATGAGACAGCGAAATACCCTCAGACTTCAAGAAGAATATAGTAATTCCAATCCCAAAGAAAGCAGGTGTTGACAGATGTGAAAATTACCGAACTATCAGTTTAGTAAGTCACCGCTGCAAAATACTAACGCGAATTCCTTACAGACGAATGGAAAAACTGGTAGAAGCAGACCTCGGGGAAGATCAGTTTGGATTCCGCAGAAATATTGGAACACGTGAGGCAATACTGACTCTACGACTTATCTTAGAAAATAGATTAAGGAAAGGAAAATCTACATTTCTAGCATTTGTAGACTTAGAGAAAGCTTTTGACAATGTTGACTGGAATACTCTCTTTCAAATTCTAAAGGTGGCAGGGGTAAAATACAGGGAGCGCTGAAGAAGAGAAATTTGTTACCATCGAGTATAGATTTAAGTGTCAGGAAGTCGTTTCTGAAAGTATTTGTGTGGAGTGTAGCCATGTATGGAAGTGAAACATGAAAGATAAATAGTTTGGACAAGAAGAGAATAGAAGCTTTCGAAATGTGGTACTACAGAACAATGCTGAAGATTAGATGGGTAGATCACATAACTAATGAGGAGGTATTGAATAGAACTGGGGAGAAGAAGAGTTTGTGGCACAACTTGACAAGAAGTGACCTGTTGGTAGGACATGTTCTGAGGCATCAAGGGATCACCAATTTAGCATTGGAGGGCAGCGTGGAGGGTAAAAATCGTAGAGGGAGACCAAGAGATGGATACACTAAGCAGATTCAGAAGGATGTAGGTTGCAGTAGGTACTGGGAGATGATAGAGTATCATGGAGAGCTGCATCAAACCAGTCTCAGGGCTGAAGACAACAACAACAACCTGTAGATGATAGGCACGCAGACAAACGTGTTACATATCACATGTTGTGAGACGTCTCACACTTCCTGTTTAACTCACTAAAACACATGTTTATCGCAATATAAGCTACGAAAATTCTATTTCGTGCGTCTTGCAGGCACAAAGAACCACCATAGATGCCTAATGCTTAGCGCGAGACATGATATGATAACCATCCATTGCTATAAATGTGAAACAAATACTACAACACGCATTACAGTAATGCTGTTCCCTAGAACGTACAGATATGAGAATGAAGATATGGAAGTCGCCACGTTCTGAACAATTATTGAACCACAACCGGGAATTACGATACAGGTTCTACCAAATCGTAATGCTGCCTCAACTTAACTGCTCGTATACGCTTAATATCATGTCTTCAAGCACATTGTCCACGTTAGAACTTGCAATAAGCAAAGCTCGCACAAAACTGCAGTAAATATTATGAGGTAGGATACCCCGTCATTGCAATGAAACAGCATGAAAGTTCCGATCTTACAGAGACGAAGATATCCACGTCATAATGCACAGGAAACAAGACATAAAATAATAGGATTACGGCAGCAATACTGGTTCGGAATTACCAATAACTGCTGAAGTGTTGCAGCTATAGTGTGTAACACAGTAGTTGAAAACAAAAGTACAGGTCGTCTTGTACATATGTAGACGGTATTGCACATGGCTCAAATGTACATCCCATTCAGCAGTGGACTACATCCTGATAATACCACGTGCGATAGCCAAGGAATACGTAAAAAGGTTCCTGCAGTCAAATTTTCGGGTGCTTTATAAAAAGCAGCGCAGACAGAGCGAAAAATTAACACAGATTAGGATAGAGGACATCTTAAATGCTGTTAGCTGGTGTTTAGGTCACATAATTAGACTTCCTCAGAAGGAAAGCACACGATCCATCCTGTTCACAGCTATAAGAGTCTATTAAATCCTTCACTACTATGCTGAATGCAGTGTTATTCTGTCCCAATACACAAAGACAGACGATAACAAGAAGACAACCGTTTGCAGAGCTTAAAATGGAAGGACTACCACCGTGCAACGGCAATTCGAAAGCACTTCACAGCAGCCTGCTGTCATACTGCACTGTTGAGCTTCTCTGCACACAGAAAAAAAAATGTCAGTCATGTGAGGTGTTCCGCAATTTGCATACTGGAGTAATTAGCTCCTAATCATGATCAGTGTGTCACGTATATAAAAGAAAAGAAAACCGGTAACGTAGAACCTCAGAGTCATATAGAGTGGTCGCTACGCTTTCAACACTTGGTTCCACCTACTTTTCTAGGTCATACAACTAACCCACATCCCACACACACTGTCAGGGGTCCACTTGTACGTGGAGCCGGATTTTGTAATATATTTCATGAAGAATGAGATGAAATGAGTATCACATGTAGAAGAGGTTGTGTCTTTGACACAAATGAACCAAAGATGTTGCCTCAGGGGCAGAATCGATTGTAAGCAGGGGAGCGCAGAGCGCAGCAGCAGTTACCGTTGCTCTCTGTTAAAGGTAGAATGTAAGACTTAGAGCTAGTGGCTAGCTTTGAGAGCTTAGCTGTTAGCCTATGGATGCCGCGTAATACAGTTTTGTAAGGTAATGAAATTTTATTTATTTAATTTTAAGTATGCAGCAACGCAATGCGGATTTTGCTAATTCTAACAGTACTGATCCTTATATGCAGGAACCATGTATTTGACATCAGATTTAAGGTACAGGTTGATCTGATATGCCCGATTTGTAATATTCTGTGTGGTTTGTGATCCTGATACAGACAAGTTAAATTTTGGAATCTGTTTTGTCAAACGATGTCAGACCTTTTGTCGTGTAATAATCCAAGTATTTTTAACTGCGTCAGTAAGTGTGAATTGTAGAATCAGAAGTTCACTGGTTTTTAAGTTAATGTAAAATGTTTCATATTAGATTTTGTGAAGGAGAAACTTTATTTCCAATACAATTTTGAAACGAAGAATTCTGTCTTAGCATGTCCCCTTATGAGTACTTCATCCTCTACCATATCGTGTGACATTATTTGTATGAAGCTGTCTTACGTCCGGCATTGCACTTCGCCAAGATTCAGTATTTTGTGCGCCTACTGTGGAGAGAACAGAATATCAAGATTACATCCTTTGCGACTCCAGAGCTAAGGAAAATGTATTTCATTACTTATTTGCATAAGGAATTTTATCCATTTATTGCACAGGGACATATTAATTTCATTATAGGCATTACATACTGGTTTTCCAGATTAAGTTTTTCCAGATTAAGTTTTTCTTTGGAGTACAGTAAAACTGATTAAGCACACCATTTTCTCAACAGGACATCACACAGTAAATTTGGATAACACAAAGTTTCATTCTGTGCGACAATTTTACTCATCTTCTTAGGACTTGTGGGATGACATTGATTGTGTGTACTAGTTCCATTGGAGAATTATCTATGTCTGACCGTGTCGTGGAGAACTGTGTCCTGGATAGAGAGCTATGTTTTCCTGTGCTTTAACAGAGCACTTTTGTGTAAACTTGATGTTGTCGTATTAAGAACCTCCACATACGTTGTAGGTGGATAATTAAAACTCTGTGTAGACAGAATATGTAGTGGCTATAAGTACACTTAAATTCTTTCTGCTAGTGGGTGTGCTACTTATGGTATAATTGATATTACCAGTATTAGTAACAACACAGTCCGGGTTCTTCAGTAATAACCACAAACCAAAGCGTTTGTTGATTCGTTCTCGTACCTCCCTAATAGCTGAGGGATGTTTGTTACATTAGAGTAAGATACGTTAAGACGTTCCATTGCCACAGAAGACTGTTCGTTTGCTACTACCAGACCCTTCTACACTCTAATGATAAATGGTTACAGTGCTTCTGATCACGTGATATACCACTCACTTCTTCTAAATTGACTTGTACTTGCAATCAAATTACAAAATCCTCTCTGAATTGTGCTCTCATGTGTGCGCCTGTGTCAGTTTCTCACAGGGATTCAGGCATTGGTTGTCCCGCATGAGTCATCAGGCAACTGGCTTCAGGCATCGTGGGTCTCAGACTGGCATCAGACGTCGCGCGGCAAGTGTCGGGTATCTAGCGTTATGCGTCAGGCTGTCAGTGCACCTGTTCGAATCTATGTTCTGTAAATAGTAGCTGATAAGGAACCACCTCATTCTGGCGTGTCGGTACAACAGGTTATATCTAGTGGTACAGCAGTATAGGCGTAAAGTGGGCAGAGAAGCAAGGCATCAGATATCAGTCACAGGGAGGCAGAACTACCTTGGGAATTTCGAGTTATTGATCACGTGATCAGTGTAGTAGTAGATATATTTCAGTTTCTAAGGCACGTGACGTAGATGCAGGCATCCTTCTGTAACATATGCTTTTACCACAATACCCATGAAATCGTGAATTTTCTCGATCATTATTGTTGTGAGAGTGCCATCGTATTCCCATCAGCAACACCAGAGGCGTTATCGGAAGCAGCAGCTTTGGATGCTTTGGTGGATGCAGGAACCTATTAGTAGATGTAGTCTCGCAGATCAACATTATGGACAATACCTAGGATCATACGTGAGTGGATCCATACGTAACATATTCGATCTACCCAACGACTATCCTGGCCTTTGCACATGTAAATCAGCCCCGATAAGTATCCCAGATATGGAATAAATTGGATCCCGTCCAAGGCTGTATCCATCCCAGTCAATATTCTTTTATGTAGTGCTGGTGGATCCAACTTTCAGATATAGCTCTGAACCCATCGTACATTCGCTGCCACTCTGACCACCAACATCTTCAGCGTCTGTGGATTGTATCAAAGCACTCTCACCTTACTCATCAAGAAAACTACAGACTCACTGGATATTGCAGTATAAACATCTGTGAGAGATGTATGCCTGCATCTATGTCTCGACCCTTACAAACTGCAATATCTCTGCTGCTATGCTGATCACATGATCGTTACCTAAAAATTATCCTGTAAGTACTAGTCAGTTAGGTGACCCATATACATTAATGTCTTGATGTATAGCTGCCCTGTTTGTTATACTCCATGAGAACAACTACAGTTATAAGGGTGTTCTGCTATAAATATAAGTTAAGATAGACGCCTGCAAATTTATCTGGAGCCCTACAAAGTGCACTGTGTCTACTGCTACACTGATCATGTGAGTGTTAACATGAAATTTCCTTGGTGGTTCTGCTACATGTGAGTGACATTGGATGTCTTGCTTCTCTGCCTGCTTTACACTTACCTTGCTGCACATATGGTTATAACGTGTTGTACCAACATAAAGCGTTGTCTTACTAGCTACCATTAACAGAGCAGGTGTGCGTAATGTGACTCCCAATGCCTCATGCCTAACGTCTGTCACCCGACTCCCGACGCCTGGTGGCCTGATGCCTGATGCCTGACACACGACGCCCGACACCTGACAGCCCTGCAAGAAACTGACACACATGCTGACATGACACGGAAATCGAGCTACAAGTTTACCATTAGACTCCAAGTGCAAGCATATTTAGAAGGAATGAGTTGAAGATGGTCTGAACAGAAGTTCTGCCGTCCTTATTCTGTAAAGTGCAAAAGGAGCCTTGATAGTCGGAACTGAGTAGTCATCTCTCATAGTGAGAAACGTGTTTTCTCTAATGTGGCAAACATCCCTCAGCTTTTATGGAAGAAGAAGAGACAAACAGACGAACACTTGGTTTGCAGTTATTGCAGGAGAAACTGAGCACTTTTGGAAATGATGTGGGTATTACAAATTGTACTGAAAATGGCACGCTTCTTAGTAGGAATAAATTAAGTACGCTTCCATACGTTAAATAACGGCTTTTGCGTTAACATTGTGGTAGCTAAATCTGTGATAAGGTTTACTGTCACGAGCAATTAGAGAAGGGTAGAGGATCTGTAATGTCAAAGAAGGAGATATGTGGATCATTTAACTATTATCTAAGCAGTAAGTTCTCCAAGTTGTCTCCTTTGTAGTCTCTTTCCAAGCAGAAATTGTTATTTGATTTTAGGTAGGTAACTTCTTTAGCTTGTTAACAGCCCCGAAAGTTTTGAATTATTTACAAACCAAAAGATAATTGTCTTTTATATTAAACTGCAGAGGTACTCCACGCAGCTCTTCCATCTAATTTCACTTTCTTTAGTATATCCACAGAATGTTTATATTTCCGCGAAATGGTTTCCAGATCTTCCCAGCCGAATTTTCCCAGTGTTCCTCTTGCTGTCACACTGTCGTTCCCGTGTAGGAGAAAAGGTTGCTTTACCTTGACATCATGTCTCCTTACCGGGAGACAAGAAACGTATTAAGCGATGTTAAACTTTAGGAAATGGAACTACAAATTTAACCATTTGAATCTCACATTTAGAAAGTATCTATGAACTGCTAACTACGTAATTTGAGTTTCAGCATTTTACCTAATTCAAGCGATGTGTTACCCACAGTTCATAGAAATTAATATCTTTAAAATGATGGACGCATCAGCTACGGTTTGTATGTTAATCTCTCCATACGTATTTGAATTCATGGGAAACCTGACTTTTGCAGAATTAGATCTTATACAGTGCTTTCTCTCCGTATTTTTTTCGAATTCTATAGTTCTGTACTGCTACAGCGACATCAGATTTTGGTTATGGAAAATGATGTTCTCTCACGTTCCTGCTTCTGTAACATTAATAATACCTTGCAGCAATACCTACTACAATCCTGTTCGTCCTTAAAATACAGAGTAAATAAAATACACTAATGTTGAATATACTTACACTAAGGTGCTTCGAAAACTGGGTTCGTTTCGCTAACATATGCCAGGATTACTGAAGAGAACAACAATTTCCAAATCAGGAGTATCTTAGATGAAACACTTTCACTAGTAAGCATAAAGCTATTAGAAATCATCATTTTGCTTCATTAATTCATTAATCACAATAAAAATATCTGAATCTTCGCTTATGTATTACTCCAAGGCACATGATAGTGTTCACACGATGAACTTACTCAACACCCATAGGGATTATTTTGTTCCTGTTGTGTCTAGACCATACAGCCTAGACACAATGCTGTAGCCGATAGGGCACGCAAGGCTAACGCAGACGGGCGTGAAGTCTGGAACATGAGAACTTATAAATGAATAAGAAGAAAAGTACGTAGATGCTTGTTACTTAACTTTTAATTAGTCCTTGGAATACATCTCTCTTGAATATCTTGAATATTAGTAAGCTATAGGCACTGATACAAATGGCGCCTTGCTAGGTGGTCGCCAGTTAACTTAGCAGAGGGCTATTCTACTGTCTATCTCTCGGCAAATGAGAGCAAGGCTTAGCACGTCCAATCGCTAGCTATGTTGTCCGTACAACTGGGGACGAGGTCTCCTCAGTCTCTCGAGACCTGCCTTGTGGTGGCGCTAGGTTTGCGATCCCACAGTGGCGACACGCGGGTCCGACATGTACTACAGGACCGCGGCCGATTTAAGTTACCACCTAGTAAGTGTGGTGTCTAGCGGTGACACCACATTCCTCCCCCGCAAATCGGCGAACGGTCGTGAGATAAGGCTTCCGCCCGCCGTGGGGAGGACCGCATGTTGACGTATGCGATGAGGTGGGGAGCCTAACAACAGGCGAGGCTGTGCCACACGCACCCGGCCATTCGGTCCGAGGGGAGCTAGGAAACGCCTGAAAACCTAGTCCAGGGTGCACGTCAACATGCGGTGTATGCGCACGTAATGAGACAGGAGGGGCCGAAGGGTCAACCTCCATTGCGTCGGGGAATCCGACGCGCGATGACGACATCTGGTCCGGAGCGGGCAAGAGGTCCAAGGCGGAGGACGGCAGGTCACGGGAAGCGAGCGGCGGCGCGTGACCCTGGGAGGCGCCGGGCGGTTGCAGCGAAGCGTCCACTGCGGGCGGCGCCGGCGGCGGCTGCGGCGGCGGCGCGACGCCATGAGGCAAAAGGGAAGGCAGCGTCGGTAACACCTGGGGATGAGACGAGCCAGTATATGGGTCCCCAGGGCGCTGACCTGACGGCACCGTCGCTGAAAGCAGACGGGGAGCGGCAGAACCCAGGCGACGACAGAGGCGCAGCTAATTGAGATGCCGACGCACCTCACCAGAGGCCCCCAAAACCAAATACATCGCGCGGCCGAGGCAGCGAAGAATGCGCCCTGCGAGCCAACGCCGTGAACCGCGATAGGTGCGATAATAGACAACGTCGCCAGGAGCAACAGCAGGAGTCTGCCGCTGCACAGGAACCTGATGTGGCGGATGCAGCAAAGACATCAAGGTGCGATGAGAACGATCATGGAGCAATTCAGCCGGCGAGCGACCATCGCGGGGCTGAGAGCGATACGAAGACAAAAAGAGCAACAAAGCGTCCTCCCGAGAATGCGGCTCTTTCAATTTCAACATCTGTGACTTGAAAGTCCGGACCAATCGTTCAGCGGCACCGTTTGACTGAGGCGAAAACGGCGCGGATGTCAGATGTTGAATACCATTGGCATCGCAGAAGGACTGAAATTCTGCGGACATGAATTGTGGGCCATTGTCGGAAACAATAGTCTGCGGAAGACCTTCAATGCAAAAGGTAGCAGACAAGGCTTGGATTGTGGCAGAAGACGTCGTGGAAGACATCCGGACAACAAAAGGAAAATTACTGAAAGCATCGACCACAACCAACCATCGAGCATTCCAGAATGGACCAGCAAAATCGATGTGCAAGCGTCGCCAAGGGAAAGTGGCTTTCGGCCATGCAAAGAATTTCCGCGGCGGTGCGGATTGTTGTTCGGCACACGCCACGCAAGAAGAGCACATATTCGTAATCGCCGCATCGATTCCGAACCAAGTACAGTGCTGACGAGCAAGTTGTTGCGTACGCACTATACCCCAATGTCCTTGGTGAAGAAGCTTTAAGACAGAGGACTGTAACGAACGTGGGACCACGACTCTGGACTGATCATTATCGGAACGCAACAACAAAACACCACGTCGGACAAAAAGTCTCTCCTTGTGAGCAAAAAAACGACGAACCAAAGGATCCTCGATCCGTGACTTTGACAAGGGCCATTGCGTAGTAACAAAACGCAAAACAGTAGCAAGGACAGGGTCAGCAGCTGTGGCTGCAGCTACACGACGAAAATCAATCGGAAACGATTCGACCACGTCATCGGTTTCCGAATCAATGAACATGCAAGCAAGTTCGGAAGAATCGAATGCTTTATCCTCAGCAACAGGCAAACGGGACAACGCATCAGCGTTTCCGTGCTTAGCAGTGGACCGATACATGATATCGTAGCGGTACTGCGAGAGAAAAAGTGACCAGCGAATGAATTTCTGCGCTGTACGTGGAGGTACAGGCTTGGTCGGATGAAAAAGCGATGTCAAAGGTTTGTGGTCCGTGATGATGGTAAAGGGACGACCATACAAGAAATCGTGAAACTTTGTAACACCAAACACGAGAGCTAAAGCTTCTTTCTCTATCTGTGAATAATTTCTTTGCGCAGATGAGAGCAATTTGGACGCAAAGGCAATAGGGCGATCATGCGAGCCATCCTTGTGCGCAAGCACAGCACCGATCCCGAAATCCGATGCATCTACCATCAACAAAAGGGGTTTCTGGGGATCGAATGGCGTAAGGCACGTATTTGAAAGTAACGCCGATTTCAACTGGCGAAAGGCGCGTTCGCATTCCGTCGTCCAGACGAACGGAACACCTTTACGGCGTAAGCGATGAAGCGGAGCTGAAATGGAAGAAGCATTGCGCACAAACTTTGCATAATAATTAATTTTACCCAGCACACTCTGTAGTTGTTTAACATCCCGTGGCGAAGGCAACTCCTGTATGGCACGGAGGTGCTCTGGACTCGGATGTATATCTTGGGCATTTATGACATGCCCCAGGTAGGGTAAGTCCCGAGCAAAAAACACACATTTGTCCTTCCTCAAGCGAAGACCATTCTGACGCAAGACCTGAAATAATGTTCGGAGATTTTGCAAATGTTCGGCTTCTGTCTTTCCTGAGATCACAATATCGTCCAGATAGTTCGCAGCAGTAGGGACCGACGCACAAACAGTTTGTAAATATTGCTGAAACAAAGCAGGGGCGGATGCACACCCGAATGGCAGTCTTTTGAATCGGTACAATCCGAGATGCGTGTTAACCACTAAGACGCGCTGGGATTCTGTGTCCACTGGTATTTGCAAGTACGCATCTGCTATGTCCAATTTCGAAAAGTATTTACCCGGGCACAGTTTATCAAAAAGATCTTCCGGGCGGGGCAAAGGAAAAGTGGCAGTCACAAGTTGTGGATTCACTGTTGCCTGGAAGTCCACACAAAGTCTCAGTTTACCGGAAGGTTTTGGCAAAATTACTAAGGGTGTGGCCCAGAGAGAAGCCTGCACACGTTCAATTACACCTTGAGATTCTAAATCGGCTAATGTTCTGGCGACCTCATCACGCAATGCGTGGGGAACATTGCGCGCTCTGAAAAATTTCGGTTGCGCGTTTTCTTGCAGTTCCAAATGCGCTTCATAGTTTTTAGCGCAACCAAGGCCCGGTGCAAAAATGTCAGCAAATTCTTCACAAAGACTAGAAACACTGGCGGAAGGCACAGTCTGATTCACTGATAGGACCTGATTTACTATAGACATATTAAACAATTGAAATAAATCTAAACCAAACAAGTTCACTGCAGAAGTAGAACGAAGAACGTAAAATGATACAAGTTTTGTCTGTCCCATGTATGTGGCAAGAAGGCTGCACTGTCCTAACACAGGTATATGCTGTCCAGAGTAACTATGTAACTTAACATTAGCGGCACGCAATGGCGGTTTGCCCAGTTGTTTGTACGTGTCGTGATTGAGCAATGAAACTGCAGCTCCGGTATCGAGCTGGAATGGTATCACTTTGCCTTCAAAGTCTAAGTCCACAAAAAGTTTATTGTCCTGCTGACGACAAGAGCGACTGTCACGTGCAATTTGAACTGATACAGGTACAGAAGCACTTGCGACTTTACGGGAATTCCGGCGACGTCGACGCACACTTTTGGTGGGACGAACACAGTCACTGTTAGCTAAAGTGTCACTGGACGGGTGGGAATGAACTACATGAATGTCCATGGGCGAAGGTCCACGAGCCCGATTGTCCTGGGTTCGATTCCGGCGCGAAGCAAAAGGCCTGGAATTTGTGTGATGTCTGATCTAAGCTTTTTCTGGCAAACACTTTGAACATGTCCCTTCTTGTGACAGTAAAAGCAAATAGCTTGGCGTGACGGGCAATTTTCACGCGAATGTCTAGTTGCACACCGCGGGCATGATTTCACTGCATTTGCTTGCTTACGCGGCGCACGTGTTTGCAAGGTAGGCTGCCGCTGCTGCGACGGGGGCGAGGGCCGCGTAGCGTCCCGTGCAGCGGGCCCGGCGGGCCGGTTAATGTGACACACTGCTGGCGAAGTTTCAAATGAGTCCTGAGCAGAGTCAAGTGTGTCTTGCCTATCCAATATGTCTATCACTTGTTGAAGGGAGGGATTTACTAGTTTCAAAATCTGTTCCCGTATGCGAACATCAGAAACGTTCTGTGCAATTGCATCACGCACCATAGTATCTGAATAAGGAAGGCCACAGTCACATTCAAAGGCACACTCCCTAGTAAGTCCTTGCAAAGTTGCAACCCACTCCCTATTAGTCTGACCGGCCGTACGTTTTGTACGAAAGAACGTATACCGTTTTGCAACTACATTAACTGTTTCCTTGAAATAGGCATCTAAAGCAGACAAAATTTCGTCGTAGGCCAGAGTGGCTACGTCGCGTCGGGGAAACAATTTCACTATCACACGGTAGGTAGACACACCGACACAAGAAAGCAAAAACGGCTGCCGCTCGTTACCTTGAATTCTGTATGCTGTTAGATGAAACTGGAACTGGCGGGACCATTCTTGCCATGTTTCTTCGGCCGCCACGAATGGTCGAAATTGCGGTGCAACAGCGTTTTGTGGCAGCGGTAGCGATGAAGCGGCGGCTGCCGCATCGGGTTGCAGCGCACGTTGACCCTGGACGAGCTGTCCAAGTGCATCCAATAACGCCTGCGTCTGCCGATTCTGCAAGCGATAAAATTCGGACAGTACATCCGGAGAATGTGGCGAAGCCATGACACAAACGAATTAATACAAACTCTTTTTCTCGTCGCCAATAATGTTGTGTCTAGACCATACAGCCTAGACACAATGCTGTAGCCGATAGGGCACGCAAGGCTAACGCAGACGGGCGTGAAGTCTGGAACATGAGAACTTATAAATGAATAAGAAGAAAAGTACGTAGATGCTTGTTACTTAACTTTTAATTAGTCCTTGGAATACATCTCTCTTGAATATCTTGAATATTAGTAAGCTATAGGCACTGATACAAATGGCGCCTTGCTAGGTGGTCGCCAGTTAACTTAGCAGAGGGCTATTCTACTGTCTATCTTTCGGCAAATGAGAGCAAGGCTTAGCACGTCCAATCGCTAGCTATGTTGTCCGTACAACTGGGGACGAGGTCTCCTTGTGGTGGCGCTAGGTTTGCGATCCCACAGTGGCGACACGCGGGTCCGACATGTACTACAGGACCGCGGCCGATTTAAGTTACCACCTAGTAAGTGTGGTGTCTAGCGGTGACACCACAGTTCCTATGGTGTTTTTTGGCATAGCGTAGCTATAAACATTTCTCACAAGGACAAGGGCGAAAAAGAAGCGTGAGATATCCATGGGATATGGCCACATTTACATACTTTGTTCTATCTCGTATATGTGTGCACACTACTATCTAATCCAACTGAAATTAATAATGACCAAACTGTGTTTATATCGAACAGGGACATACACACAGTGACAGCCCTTAACTTTACCACGTTTTCCATTACCTGAGTTGTAACCAGTTACTAAATAGATTCGGGTTACCTTTAATTGTATTTCTGGCCGCTAATGTCATTGAGATAAAATCAAATAAGGGATGAAAGCTTTTCTTTTGGCTCTTTGACCACTTCATAGAGGACACAGGGCCTTTCTGATATGTGTACTGGCTACTAGCAATACCTATATTCATAATTAAACTTGTTTGGGAGTGTAAAGAGATGTTCCTTCTTTTATTAAATTTATTAAATGTATATCTTCGGTTTCAGGATTGATATAATTACAAAATTATACACTAACTATCTTGTGATCAAGCATATTTTATTCTGCAAGTCTTCCTATACTCTTATATTCCTTTCAGGAAGCGTATTGCAATATACGATTACCAGTTGTCATGGCCATACACTTCTTGTGGTAGCTGAATGAAACGCTAAATTCATTCATGGTTGTATTGTTGAATGTTTAAAGGTACTAAATTTATGGGTTCTTGAGAGAATTACGTATTTAGTATCTAATGGTAAGAAAAGTTTCATCAGTTGCATCTGAAATATATTCTAGAGTACCAGAAACGTTACAGGTGCCCATGTTAGGGATCTTCAGTGGTCTGTAACGTAAACAGAATTATTTGATTATATTTGTCTTTTTTACTTACATTCATTTTTGTGTCCTATCTATGCAGCCATTTGTTGCACTGTACCAGCTAAATGTATATGATACAGGTTTCTTATATTGCACATCTCTTTGGAAATAGCCTATACTGTAGAGAAAGACACATAGTTGCAGTGCTCTTGGCAACATGCTTTAGAGCTGACTGAGAGATCATGAAAACTAAAAGGGGGGGGGGGGATCTGGGAGAGTAGTGTGGAGCACTGGGGTGAAGATGGGGTGGAGGATGGGGCACTGTCTCTGTGTGTATGTCAGTGTAATACTTTTAGTTTTGTTAATTTATTTATATAGACTTCCCTTTTAAAGTTTTAATTATTTTTAGTATATTTTTATGATAGACAGTGAGTTAGTTAGTCTTCTGATGTCTCTCTCTTTGTCATCGATAATATTTTCGTTTTTATTTATGGCCATCAATATAAAGTATTCTTCCTCTAGATAGAGCGTCCTCTTTCTTTTGCTGTTGCAAGATAAGATAGAACCTCAAGAACAAATAAACAATTTACACAGACAAAAAATAATATACACCACAACAAGCACTTCACCATACAAACAAACACAGAAAAAGTAATACACTTTCTTGACCTCAAAATCATAAAATCTAACAACAAGCACAGCTTAAGTATATTTTCAGAAGGGAGGTAGGAACAGACATCACTGTTCCGCAAGAATGGAACCAATTTCATTCTCAAAAGCTTGCAGCTATTGTACATGTAGTGTAAATCCTATGCAGAGCGCTTCTCAGCAGATCGACCTATCACTAAGAACGAAACATGATAATTAACATAGCACAACTCAATGGATAAAGTTGCAACAGAGTACACAAATACATGACACCGCTGAAAGGAAAATACAGACAGAAAACTGCAAAATTAAAAACAGTTCAAATATACCAACAAATAACCGTAACACACACTGCACACTCACACCAGAAAATACAGCTCTCGACAAAAAATAGCACACGATGACATACCCCAACCAGCTCACCCCCAAAATTAGTTCAGTTATTATTTTAACATCAGGTACAAGAAGACTTAATGTACCCACTCCACATATGCTGAACAAGTAATAAAATAAAGTAACCATCTCACTGGTATAAAAACAGACATGACGCCATTATGCCATAACGACAATATAAACAGAATGTGCACACAACAGAAAGAGTAATTCACAGAGCATTCTATAAGTAAAACTAATATTCACAATGATATAAATGAGAATGATTAGAAGACCAATCAAACTAATTCACAAGATTATGAATTAGTTTGATTGGTCTCCTAATCATCTCATTTATATCATTATAGGATTGGGGAGAAGAGAAGTGTGTGGCACAACTTGACTAGAAGAAGGGTTCGGTTGGTAGGACATGTTCGGAGGCATTAAGGAATCACCAATTTAGTATTGGAGGGCAGTGTGGAGGGTAAAAATCGTAGAGGGAGACCAAGGGATGAATACACTAAGCAGATTCAGAAGGATGTAGGTTGCAGTAGGTACTGGGAGATGAAGAATAGAATAATCACACACACACACACACACACACACACACACACACACACACACACACTCACTGACACACTAAGTGTGCCACTATGTACCATTACCACATCCCAACCTGAACACTTCACTCCACTCTCCCAGGACTCCTCAGTCAGCTGTAAATCCTACGACCAAGAGCAATACATGCATGTGCCTTTCTCTACAGTATAGGCTATATGCAAATAAATATTTACTGAAAGGAACTCACACCATGTGCATTTATATTAGACAGGACAACAAATGGCTGCATGAACAGACACAAAAATGAATGTAAGTAAATTATATGAACATGTGAATGTAAATAGTTAGATTAATAGTTAGCTTAAGAATGCATAAGAATCGGTACAAATATCAGATCAACATGTTGGTAATTAAATGTTTTTATGCGCTTTATAGACCACTGAAGATGTCTAATATGCATAGGTGAAACATGTGTGACACTCGAGAGTAAATTTCAATTGCAAAAGATGGATTCTATCTTACCTTTACAATAACACTCAATTTAAATCATTCTTAGCAAGTGATAAAAACTGCTGCAAAAGTTAATAGTATTTAATTAGCAAGATATACAAAAAACTTACATATATTTTGTATTAGAAACACTTGTTCAGATAAAGTAAAAGATTGAAGTAATAGGTAATGAAATCTGTAACCAAAGCTTATCACTGCATGTCAGATGATACAATATAATACTTATATTGTGAATCAATTAAAGTTTTCTGCCAAATTTATTTGGTGATGCTGTCAAGATGTGATCAAGTTTTGGAGAACCCTGTGATGGAAATTGATCAACGCTGTACAGCAGTATTTTTCAGGACAACCAAATTAAATGTTTCAGTTTATTTAGAAAACATATTTAATGTTAAGTCTTCCAAATTCATGTCTTATATTCTCTCTCTGCTGCGGATTACTCGTTGTATGACAGTAAAATTAGCTTTACGAATAATAATCAAACGTACAAACAATGAAGTAACATGCAACAATGAATTAATATATCCTTGACGAGACAAATTCGAGACTATAACTATTTCATAAATTCAACAATAAGTCATGGAGCTGAAATGTGTTTTATATTAAGTTTCTTGGACGTCTGACGGGTTGGATGACCACCACCTACAAGCTTATGCTTCTCTCAAAAGACAAAGGTTTAGTTAAGGTAGGTATTTAAAATTACATCTTACCTTATGTGGGTCTGAACCAAGTCAGTAGCATAAAGACCTGCATGGACCATGTTTATTCAAATTAGAATTATACAGGGTGTCCCAGCTATCTTGTCCACCCAAAATATCTCTGGAACAATAACACCTACTGGAAAACGACTTTCACCGGTATCAATGTAAGGCTGGGGCCCATGAATGTACATATTTTGAAACATTCTAAAACGAAAGCATATGTGTTTTTTAACACAAACTTATGTGTTTTTTAAATGGACCTTCTATATTTTTTCTTCAGCAATCCATTGCATGACAGAGCACATACACAATGGCGTTGATTGCATGGCAATATTCCCATTACATCCTGAGATATTGAGACGCGAAGTTGACACTTGAAACACCCGACATGCACTGCTAGCGCACGTCCTGAGGCTCAGGCGTGAACCCCACGCTGCCCGTAATCGCGATGTGATTGACATGCGTAATCACACTTCCATACTTATCAAGAGGTCCGAAACGAATAATAAGGTCTACTGCCATCCTGCATTAACGTCGTACATTCCAGCAGGTATTTATCCCACAGGTTAGGGGTGATGCGGTTCTGTAACATATCTGTGTACCGCAACGTTAGTCGTTAACTTCGCTTATCGTTAATCCGTTACTAAAAAGGTAATGCCGTTCAACGTTAAAACTTTACTTTACTGTAGATCTAGCGCATGTGACAGTTAATCATTCACTCGTAATAGTAAAATTCATGTTGATGGTTTTAGTGAAACGAGCAAGTGGACTAAAAGTTTTACCATTGTTTAGGTAAAAATGTTTTGATTTGGGAAGTTCAGGTAGGACGTAGAAGATGAATGTAAACATGTTTAACCAATTAGTTTTATTATCACATAATTATCAATGTTATGTTTATCTAATGCGTTAAGTGACAAATTGTTGCAAACAAATGTTTCTTAACATTACTGGATAAAATGGCCCTTTGTAGAAACTACCACTGTGATACCAGCACTACATACTAAACATAGCGTTCACATCTAATGCTCAAAGTGATCCCCGTTGGCTTGCATACATAGGGTCACTCTGCGGATGAAGGATGCCCTACTTCGTGCTACTGTTTCCTCTTTGATGGCTGTACAAGCATCAATAATGCGTTGCTTCATGTCCTCTGGTGTTGTTGGTTCATGTTGGTAAACAGTATCCTTCACTGCTACCAAAAGAAAGTAAGGTCCGGAGATCGGGCAGGCCACCTAACTGGACCACCTCGTCCAATCCACCTACTAGGGAACTTACGTTTGAGAAGTCGTCGTGCTCGTAAGGCGTTATGTGCAGGGCATCCGTCATGCTGATACCACATGACCATTCTCCGGTTCAGAGGAACGGTGTCCAAGAGAACAGGAAGATTGTGTCGTATAAATCTGGAGTATTGTCTGCCATTTTGGATGCCATTTATAAAGAATGGTCCGATAATGGTATCTCCAATAATCCCACACCAAACATTAACTTTCCACGGACTTTTATGCTCTACCTGACGGAGCCATTTTGGATTGTCTGCGGACCAATAATGCATATTCCTCATATTGACAATTCCTTTGTTGGAGAATGATGCCTCGTCGGCAAAGAGAACATCTGCAAAAAATTGTGGATTAGTCACAAGTTTTTGCTGAGCCCACAGACAAAATGTTACCCTATTGCTGAAGTCACTTCCATGAAGATCCTGGTGTAAATGAACATGGTAAAGATGAAATTTATGACGTTTAAGAATACGCTGGGCACTTGATTTCGACACATCAACTTCACGTTCAATTTGACGTGTGCTGATTTGAGGATTCACAGCTATGGTAGCGAGCACAGCAACTTCAGCACGTTCATCTGTGCGTGTTCTAGGACGATGACGAGGTCTTGGATTTAAGCTTCCCGTTTCACGTAGACGAGATGTGAGACGACCAAACATCCGGCGCGTAGGCGATGGCTTGTCAGGGAATGGTCTTCTGTACAGTCGTTCTGTTTGAACAGCATTTCGTCCACCTATAACGGGGTACAGTACAGGTATGTAGAGTAGGGTAGAAAACAGACATATCAATAATCATAATGTTCGCTAACAGTACTATCAACAAACAAGCTATCTCATAACGTATTTCCCGTCAACGTACATTCTTCATAGATCAGCAGCATTTCTACCATATCTTCATGTGTGTACATTATACTATACAGTATAAGTTCCACAACACAACGTTTATTCACAATGTGTACTACCTCCGTGCCGTCACTAGATTACTCTGATGCACGACTACACTGGCAAACGTTGTACTGCACGCCAAAGCAACAACAAATGGGATGCTCGGAGGGTGGTGGAGTACAGGAGTTTGTATGGGTCGCAAATCATAAACAAGGCAAAGTGGTAACTGTGGCAGTAGTGGGAACTACGTTGGACACTTGACTAGAGCCAGGCCCTGCGCGACAGGCACAATGGGTCATATAACGCATTAGATAAACCTTATTTTGGGTGTGCAGGATAAATAAGACAACCTGACGGGTGTACACCGATCGGTACTGGTTCATATTGCGTACGTAGATACGTAAAACGTGCAAGAGGGAAACCATTATGTGCTTATGAGGGTTGATGGCAGCAGACCGTATTATTCGTTTCGGACCTCTTCAGAAGTTTGGAGGTGTGACTACACATGTCAATCACATCGCGATTACGGGCAGCATGGGGTTCACGCCTGAGCCTCAGGACGTGCGCTAGCAGCGCATGTCGGGTGTTTCAAGCGTCAACTTCGCGTCTCAATGTCTCGGGATGTAATGGGAATATTGGGATGCAATCAACGCCATTGTGTATGTGCTTTGTCATGCTATGGATTGCTGAAGTAAAAATATAGGAGGTCCATTTATAAAAACATAAGATTGTGTTAAAAAAACACACATGCTTTCGTTTTAGAATGTTTCAAAATATGTACATTCATGGGCCCCAGCCCCACATTGATACCGGTGAAAGTCGTTTTCCAATAGCTGCTATTGTTCCAGAGATATTTTCGGTGGACAAGATAGCTGGGAGATCTGTATATTAATTTCAGCTGCTGATGGGCGTTGATATATATCAATGGGGGCAGGTGAAAATGTGTGCCCCGACCGGGATTTGAACCTAGGATCTCCTACTTACATAGCAGACACTCTATCCATCTGAGCCACCGAGGGCACAGAGGACAGTGCGACTGCAGGGACTATTTCGCGCACGCCTCCCGCGAGACCCACATTCTCACCTTATATGTCCACACACTACATTCTTAGTGTCCTTACCCAACACACTCATTAGTCGTGGAAGACATACTCACTAAGTCCTGTAAGAGTTCGGGTAATATGTGTGCATCCACACAGAAGAAGAAGGTCACGGCCAGTATTCCCAGAACTATATACTTACATGGATATGGTGTTTGTTCTTTCGGACATGTCCACGTTTCAGTTTACTAAAGGTACCGCATGTCTTTAATTTTCAGTATTCATATGTGTTCACCTCCACCTCTGGCATCAGTTTTTTTTCCTCACGCCGAGCTGTCCTATGGAAAATACAGGGTGTTACAAAAAGGTACGGCCAAACTTTCAGGAAACATTCCTCACACACAAATAAAGAAAATACGTTACGTGGTCATGCGTCCGGAAACGCTTACCTTCCATGTTGGAGCTCATTTTATTACTTCTCTTCAAATCACATTAATCATGGAATGGAAACACACAGCAACAGAACGTACCAGCGTGACTTCAAACACTTTGTTACAGGAAATATTCAAAATGTCCTCCGTTAGCGAGGATACATGCATCCATCCTCCGTCGCATGGAATCCCTGATGCGCTGATGCAGCTCTTCAAATGGCTCTGAGCACTATGGGACTTAACTTCTAAGGTCATCAGTCCCCTAGAACTTAGAACTACTTAAACCTAACTAACCTAAGGACATCACACACATCCATGCCCGAGGCAGGATTCGAACCTGCGACCGTAGCGGTCGCGCGGTTCCAGACTGTAGCGCCTTTAACCGATTGGCCACTACGGCCGGCTGATGCAGCTCTGAAGAATGGCGTATTGTATCACAGCCGTCCACAATACGAGCACGAAGAGTCTCTACATTTGGTACCGGGGTTGCGTAGACAAGAGCTTTTAAATGCCCCCATAAATGAAAGCAAGAGGGTTGTGGCCAGGAGAGCGTGGAGGCCATGGAATTGGTCCGCCTCTACCAATCCATCGGTCACCGAATCTGTTGTTGAGAAGCGTACGAACACTTCTACTGAAATGTGCAGGAGCTCCATCGTGCATGAACCACATGTTGTGTCGTACTTGTAAAGGCACATGTTTTAGCAGCACAGGTAGAGTATCCTGTACGAAATCATGATAACGTGTTCCATTGAGCGTAGGTGGAAGAACATGGGGCCCAATCAAGACATCACCAACAATGCCTGCCCAAACGTTCACAGAAAATCTGTGTTGATGACGGGATTGCACAATTGCGTGCGGATTCTCGTCAGACCACACATGTTGATTGTGAAAATTTACAATTTGATCACGTTGGAATGAAGCCTCATGCGTAAAGAGAACATTTGCACTGAAATGAGAATTGACACATTGTTGGATGAACCATTCGCAGAAGGGTACCGGTGGAGGCCAATCAGCTGCTGATAGTGCCGGCATACGCTGTACATGGTACGGAAACAACTGGTTCTCCCGTAGCACTCTCCATACAGTGACGTGGTCAACGTTACCTTGTACAGTAGCAACTTCTCTGACGCTGACATTAGGGTTCTCGTCAACTGCACGAAGAATTGCCTCGTCCATTGCAGGTGTCCTCGTCGTTGTAGGTCTTCCTCAGTCGCGAGTCATAGGCTGAAATGTTCCGTGCTCCCTAAGACGCCGATCAATTGCTTGGAACGTCTTCCTGTCGGGACACCTTCGTTCTGGAAATCTTTCTCGATACAAACGTACCGCGCCACGGGTATTGCCCCGTGCTAATCCATACATCAAATGGGCATCTGCCAACTCCGCATTTGTAAACATTGCACTGACTGCAAAACCACGTTCGTGATGAACACTAACCAGTTGATGCTACGTACTGATGTGCTTGATGCTAGTACTGTAGAGCAATGAGTCGCAAGTCAACACAAGCACCGAAGTCAACATTACCTTCCTTCAATTGGGCCAACTGGCGGTGAATTGAGGAAGTACAGTACATACTGACGAAACTAAAATGAGCTCTAATATGGAAACCAAGCTTTTCCGGACACATGTCGACATAACATCTTTTCTTTATTTGTGTGTGAGGAGTGTTTCCTGAAAGTTTGGCCGTACCTTTTTGAAACACCCTATATACGCGCATGCTGATCTTAAATTGCTGCGTTTAACTATGACCTCGTACACCAAAGAAACGTTGGCCCTTCTTATGACCATACGAGCTGCATACTTTGGTCGCAAAAATAAAAAAAATGGCGTCTCCCTCGTTCTTCACCTACTTCGTAAGGAAACGGCCTTAACGAAATGTAGTCAGGGCAAGATAACTTAACGCCCGTGTAAACCGCTTTTTAGACCTTTTACGATTCGTGCGGCCCTCAAGTGTGAAACTCTTAACTCTTTCGATGAAACTTAAAGTGATACTGTAAGGGTGACCCAAAAAACTGGGAAATGGCTTCCAAAGTTAGAATGACGTTAAGCAGAATGTTATACTGCATATGTAAATTACAAACTCTTCAGCGTATTTCATCTGCCACTGCTTTTCAGATGTTTCGTTCCAACCTTTGGGACACTGAAAAGTTTCCAAGAACAGAAAGCGGTCGATTCCCACCGTTTGTCACTTTGTTAAAATGTCCTACTCCGCAAACTACCCCGAGATTTCCTTTTTGAAGAGGGCACCACCCGGCGTGGAACAATGTAGAGAGCCGCCGCAAAAGCACGGTAACATGTTTTGCATACATACATACAGCAATGTCCTTTCGTTTTCTGGCCGAGATGAAAAACTCCCTCACAGCTGAAAACAACATTTGTGTCGGACAATAGTCGACAGCGTTCGTTGCGAATAGCCAACGGCCGAACTTCTCTGGAGCCTGGCAGTCGTTGTTTTGGCTACGTCGATAAACGTGGAGGGAAACGAAGCTGCGAGATTTCCTTTCGAGCCGGCCGTGTACTCACTGACCCCTGAACGGTTTCTTAAATGTGGGAGGGGGCGGGGGAGAAGGGGGTAACTGTTCACAGCACGCCTCTG
Source organism: Schistocerca nitens (assembly GCF_023898315.1). Lineage (NCBI taxonomy): Eukaryota > Metazoa > Arthropoda > Insecta > Orthoptera > Acrididae > Schistocerca > Schistocerca nitens. The sequence continues at coordinate 1,251,109,702 of NC_064614.1, forward strand.
CCCACTTACGCGAACGGCAACAGCTGGTGTCGATACTCTTATGTTGTAGCACCCCGACTGTCTCGACCTTTGATTTTAGTTGTCCGTTGATGGTACGTGTGATGAAATATGAACAGAGGACTGATCTAGAGCTTCCTACTGAACAAAGGCGGCCAACATTACTATACCAGTCCTATTCTTTCTATCTGGTTTTATTAGGTTACGTATCTTTTCTTTTAGTGTAACAGTGTGAACAAATTTAGTAGTGGAGTATGTAAAGGTGAAACTTTATGTGAGATGACGTCCGGATAAAATTAAAAAAAAAAACTATAATAATAATGATGCACATGGTTCTCTTGAATACTCCTATCAGAGTCCTAGATTCCGGTGATAAAACCAGATAAATAATTAATGAAATAAAAACCTACGACCTGGGATAACTTCCACAAACGAAACTGATGTCACACAGTAGTTCATTGACACCTGCCCCAAACGTACATTCTTCATATCTCTGGCATGTACAGAATTATCTCCTCCACCGTCTGCCACTTAGTTGTAGCTCCCACTTCCAAGACTGTTAGCACTTACGAATGAAAAACTTTCATTTACTTGTACTCAAAGTAGTACAGACAGCATTCACATACAGCATTTAAATATTTAGATAGTAATTCGAAATACCTGGTGTTCAGTAATATTCATAATACACCCATCAACAAAGGAAAACCAGGACTTTAGTGTTGGTAGACCAGGACATGTTATTAGGAGATAGTGCGGCAAATTACACACCGTCCTTGGTTGCTCAACTCGCAGCTTACCAAAAAGAAAATTGTTGCTAATAGCAGGTCCTACGAGTGCTAAAAAACCGGACATTTGCTCAAATTGATACGTTCTCTAAACCTCGGTCCATGCCTCACTCAAGAGGTCATTGTACACGTACTATAAATCACCCTAAAAGTAGGATAAATTAGGATGTCAGTTGTGTTTGTTGGGGGATTCTAGTGCGAGTTTACATATAGTAGTTTCAAAAGTTCCCACACCGACACTTTTACAAAACCTGTGGTAGCACCTACTTAAGATCAAGACAAACACACTCACTAGTTGGATGGGTTCTGAGCAGTAAAATGACAACTGATGATGACACGTTATTTTCAGAATGACCCCCAACTGTGATGAAACACGCTTCCAGTCTTGTGTGGAACGATTGCTGCACACGTGCTAGCATTTTGGAGGAGACGTTCGAGCAGGCTGCGGTAATATGTAGTTCCATATCATCAGGTATATCCTAGCTGAGAGCGTGTTTCAGCCTTTCCCACAGAAAAAAGTCTACAAGCGTCAATTCTGGGGAATGGGCCGGCCAAGGTACAGGTCCTTTGCGTTCAATCCAATAATTTGGAAACAATTCATGTGTCATCTACGATATACTACCCTATGCGTTGATGGTACACTATCCCGCACCACAATTTTATACTCCATTGACACGTTCCATCTGACGAAGCCAATGGGGGCATTTTTCGGCAGTTTACCTGGCTATGATTGGTAAATATTACTTCATTACTAAATAAGATTGATGATCCATCTAGATTATCTCGACATAATGCTCATGTACGGAAGTTAACACGATTCTCATAATCGTTTCCTTGCCGCTCTTGATACAAATATATGTTGCAGGAATAGAACCTATGTCACAAGAAAATGAATAGAACACTTGCCTCCTCATGCCACTTCGTTATGCGATTGTGTGAGACCTAACATATGGATCAACAGCTACAATAACAAGAACATTAGCTGCCCCTCTTCTGTTAGATTGTCTAGGTGTTACACTATCACTTTCACATAACTAGTTGAAAAGGCTGATAAATAATTTCCGAGATGGTTGATGTCTATTGGGATATAATGCCACATACTTCGTTAGGTACCAACTGAATATGAGCATGTCAGTTTTTTCTCTGTTGGTAAATCCCATCGTTCACCCACGACCTACTGCTTCGACAGTTACACACTAACTCACTAGCAAGTCGCAGAGAACTCAAGGAACTTAGAACCACACACTAAGCAAACATAAAAACATGGTATCTAGCATCTACGTAGACTCAATGGCACAAACAAGTGTCGGTGTGGAAATTTTTCAAAATATGATATCTCATAAACGACTCATAAACTAGACTTCTACAACAAACACCACTGATATTGCAATTTGCCTTTAGCTTATTGATGTCAATAGTCATTGTTCAGTGTATTTTTGCGTAAGAAGTACATCTTCTAATTGTTATTACAATCTGTGTATTGGCAACATCAGAAGTCCCTGACTACCAACCAATCCATTTTGTAAGAACCGCACATCAGTTTCAGTTCCCAGTTCCGCGATAATGCGGTGCAAGTTTTATATCATTCACCATTTGGCTTAGATACTCACAAAGGGTAATCATACAAGTAGGGTGTGTAGTTTGTGCGAGACATTATGGTAACTATCTCGGGCTAGAAACTTTTCGACCGCACCTCGTACAACGATCATAAATGTCGTAGCTCAAGTACTAAATGGTGTTGATACCCCCTCCCCCAACACCGTTTAGTACTTGAGCTACGACATTTATGATCGTTGTACGAGGTGCGGTCGAAAAGTTTCTAGCCCGAGATAGTTACCGTAATGTCTCGCACAAACAACACACCCTACTTGTATGATTACCCTTTGTGGGTATCTAAGCCAAATTTTGCGGCTCCAGGTTCTTTAGTTTTGTCGCTAAGATGCGTTGTATACCGTGGAGTAAGCAAAATCGCGAATATCGAGAGAATTAAGAACATTGTTGTGACTGAATATCTTCATTTTCAGGAAAGAACGCCCAAGCAAATTGCGGAGAACATGCGGAATGCACTTAAGGACAGTGCTCCGTCTTATGCAACAGTGAAAAACTGTGTGTACGACGTCAAATGTGGAAGAACGAGTGTGGAAGATGCGCCATAAGCGGAAGGCCTGTCACCATTGCCATTGATGAAACAGTGACTGCAATTCACCATACTAGTTTGCAGGATCGTCGACCGACGTTGCAGCACATTGAAACCACATTAGGAATCCATCATTCGCGTGCTCATGACATTCCAGTAATTATTTTGGAAATCCCGGAAGTTTCATCTCTGTGGGCCCCGAAAGACCTGAATGCAGATCAGAGTGAGAGCGTGTGCAGCATTGTGAAGAGATCGTCCGCCAATTTGAAGCGGATGATAAGATACGTGATAATGGATGAAACGTGTGTTAACCACTTTCGATCCTGAGACAAAATAACAGCCACAATAAGTGAAACGTCCTTCATCCCCAACCCCAAAAAATTTCTGGGTGCAAAAATAAGCCGGTAAGGTGATGGCATCGTTCGTCTGGGATGCATAACTGGTTAATTTTGGTGGATTACTTGAATAATGGCGTAACTATCAAAGCATCATACTATTACACCCTCCTGCGCCGTTTGAGAGAAGAGATAAAGAAAAAAGAAAGGCGCTGAAAATTGGCGGGCGGAAATCTTTGGCATCAGGACAACGCACCGCCGCACGAAGCCTTCACAGCACTGGAAACTCTGTGTGCCTGCGGGTTCGAACTGTTATGTCGTCCACCATAATTTCCAAGTATGGCTACATGAGGCGTTTTTGTTTTCCAAAACCTAAAAAAAAGACCTGAAAGGACGACGATTTGACAGTGATGATGCAGTAACTGATGCTGTGAACGCTTGGTTGGACTCGAAATCGAAGACCTTTTTATTTGTATGGTTTGCAGAAGCTGTCTGAGTATGCTCACAAGTGTATTTGTGTACAAGGGTATTACGAGGGCAGTTTAATAAGTAATGCAACACATTTTTTTTTCTCGGCCAATTTTGGTTGAAAAAACCGGAAATTTCTTGTGGAATATTTTCAAACATTCCCGCTTCGTCTCGTATAGTTTCATTGACTTCCGACAGGTGGCAGCGCTGTACGGATCTGTTAAAATGGCGCCTGTAACGGATGTGCGTTGCAAACAACGGGCAGTGATCGAGTTTCTTTTGGCGGAAAACCAGGGCATCTCAGATATTCATAGGCGCTTTCAGAATGTCTACGGTGATCTCGCAGTGGACAAAACCACGGTGAGTCGTTGGGCAAAGCGTGTGTCATCATCGCCGCAAGGTCAAGCAAGACTGTCTGATCACCCGCGTGCGGGCCGGCCGTGCACAGCTGTGACTCCTGCAATGGCGGAGCGTGCGAACACACTCGTTCGAGATGATCGACGGATCACCATCAAACAACTCAGTGCTCAACTTGACATCTCTGTTGGTAGTGCTGTCACACTTGTTCACCAGTTGGGATATTCAAAGGTTTGTTCCCGCTGGGTCCCTCGTTGTCTAACTGAACACCATAAAGAGCAAAGGAGAACCATCTGTGCGGAATTGCTTGCTCGTCATGTGGCTGAAGGTGACAATTTCTTGTCAAAGATTGTTACAGGCGATGAAACATGGGTTCATCACTTCGAACCTGAAACAAAACGGCAATCAATGGAGTGGCGCCACACCCTCTACCCTACCAAGAAAAAGTTTAAAGCCATACCCTCAGCCGGTAAGGTCATGGTTACAGTCTTCTGGGACGCTGAAGGGGTTATTCTGTTCGATGTCCTTCCCCATGGTCAAACGATCAACTCTGAAGTGTATTGTGCTACTCTTCAGAAATTGAAGAAACGACTTCAGCGTGTTCGTAGGCACAAAAATCAGAACGAACTTCTCTTCGCACCCGAGAGGAGCTCACAAAACTTCAGTGGACTGTTCTTCCTCATGCACCCTACAGCCCCGATCTCGCACTGTCGGATTTCCATATGTTTGGCCCAATGAAGGACGCAATCCGTGGGACGCACTACGTGGATGATGAAGAAGTTATTGATGCAGTACGACGTTGGCTCCGACATCGACCAGTGGAATGGTACCGTGCAGGCATACAGGCCCTCATTTCAAGGTGGCGTAAGGCCGTAGCATTGAATGAAGATTACGCTGAAAAATAGTGTTGTGTGGCTAAAAGATTGGGGAATAACCTGGTGTATTTCAATGCTGAATAAAACAACCCCTGTTTCAGAAAAAAAATGTGTTGCATTACTTATTGAACTGCCCTTGTACATTGAAAAAATCAACTGGCATTATGAAATTTCTGTCATTCTTTACTTGTTAGGCTAGAAACTTTTCGATCCCCTCCTATTTAATCATAGTGAAGTCAAAAGTCAGTTTTTTTTGCCGGTATTGAACTCACTGCCTGTTACATGTCGTTCTGTAAACACTTTATGAGTCTGATAATTCGCAGTTTATCCAGTGATTACATTAACTGCATATCCATTTAATGTCCAGCCTTTCTTCTTCGTTTGAAGACGGTTGCTATGACCCAGACCAGCAGAAATTAAATAACAAATTTGTACAGCTGAGAACAAACATGCATTTCTTCAGAGTCTTGAGAGCTGCATCAAGTCACCTCATTACCATACACAACCCAACACATTTGTCGTCTTCTGCTGATAATTTAAATAATACAGTCACACGGTGGAATTTACATGACGTGTGAATGAAGCATCATACTTAACAGTAGTAATTAACATTCGTATAGGTAGGAAATGATGACACCGCATAATATTGTATTTTCTTTGTTTTGCAGTATAAAGCGTTCGTCATCTTCTGCTGTTAATGCCAAACATTTCAGTGACCTCGCACTAGTGTATCTACATCCACATTTACATCTGCTTCATACTCCGCAAGCCACATAACGGTGTGTGGCGGAGGGTGCTTTCGGTACCACTATCTGATCCCTCTCACCCTGTTCCACTCGCGAATAGTGCGTAGAAAGAATGATTGTCGGTAAGCCTTCGCGTTGTCTTTAATTTTTCGAATTTTCTCCTTGTGGTCAATACGCGAGAGGTATGTGAGGGAAGTAATATGTTGTCCGACTGAACCTGAAAACAGCTGTCCCGAAATTATAATAGTAAATCTCTCCGTGATGCACAACGTCTGTCTTGTAACGTCTGCCAGTGGAGTTTGTTTAGCATCTCTGTAGCGCTCTCTCGCCATCTAAACGATCCCGTGACGAAAAGCGCCGCTCCTCATTGGATCTTCTCTATCTCCTCTATCAGTCCTACCTGACAGGGATCCCAGATAGATGAACAATACTCAAGAACCGGGAGAACAAGCGCGTTATAAGCCACTTCTTTTGTGGATTAGTTAATTTCCTTAAGATTCTTCGGATGAATCTGAGTGGGTATCTGCTTTTCCCACTACCTATTTTATGTGGTCTTTCCACCTAAGGTAGCTCTGGATAATTACGCCTAGACATTTTACGGCAGACGCTGTCTCCAGCTGTTTGTCATCAATAGTGTGGCTGTACAGTAGTGAGTTTCTTCTCCTATGTATGCGCAATATGTTACATTTATCTATGTTCAGGGTCAACTGCCAGAGCCTGCACCATTCATCAGTTCCCTGCAGGTCGTTCTCCAAACTCTTACTACGTTCTTGCGTTGCTACTTTGGTATAGACAACTGCATCATCTGCGAATAGCCTTAAAGAGCATCTGGCGCTTTCTACTAGATCATTTACATATATTGTAAACAGCAACTGTCGTATCACACTTCCCAGTGGTACTCCGGATATTACCTTCACATTTGTCGATTTAGTTCCGTTACGAGCGACGTGTTAAGTTCTGTCTGCAAGAAAGTCTTGAATCCAATCGCAAGTCTGCTCCGATACTTCGTAAGCACGTATTTTTTTCATTAAATGTCAATGCGGGACGGTGTCAAATGCCTTACTGAAATCAAGGAACACGGCATTAACCTGAGCGCCGTTTTCCACTGCGCTGTGGATCTCATGGAGGAGCAGAGCGAGCTGCGTTTTTCAGGATCTGTGTTTGCGAAATCCATGTTGATTTTTACAGAGGAGTTGTTCGTTTTCCATAAATGTCATACTTCTTGAGCGTAGAACATGATCCATAATTCTGCAACACATTGACGTCAACGATATAGGTCTATAATTGTGTGCATCTGTCTTACGACCTTTCTTAGAAACGGGAATGACTTGCGCTTTTTTCCAGTCGTTTGGTGCCTTTCGTTACCCAAGCGATCTACGATAAACTACTGCTAGAAGGGGAGCAAGATCTTTCGCATAATCTTTATAGAATCCTATAGGTATCTAATATGGTCCTAATTGCTTTCAACTACCAAGCTATGGCTGCTGCTTTTCAGTTCCGTGATAGTTTATCTCAGTATCTGCCATTTCGACGTTCGTACGACCACTGAAAGGAGTGGCAATGTTACGACCTTCCGCGGTGAAAAAACTTCGGATGATCGAATTATTTCGGCCCTCTCTCGGCTAGCTTCCGTTTCGGTGCCGATGTGGTGGCCGAGAGAATTAATAGATGATTTTGACTCACTTATTGATTTTACATAGACCGAAATCTCCAGGGTTTTTACTCATGTCGGTTGACAACGTCTTACTTTCAAAACCATTGAACGCTTCTCTCATTGCTCTCCTTACGCTTGTTTTCGCTTCGTTCAGCTTTCGTTTGTCAGCTATACTTTCATTTCTCTTGAACCTGAGATTAAGTGCTCCTTGTTTACGTAGCGCTATTCTAACACGGATGTTAAACCATGGTGGACCTTTTCCATCCCTTAAAACCTTACTCGCAACATATTTTTCTATGACATATTGAAAGAAGCCTTTGAATTTTTTCCATTCGTTCTCCACATCTTCGTCCTCATCACTGAATATATGAGGCTGACTGCTGAGATATGGTGAAACATTTATCCTGTTACTCTTGCTGAGCAAACATATCTTCCTATCTTTCTTAACATTCCTTATACGACCCGTCGTCATAGATGCTGTCACAGCCTTATGATCACTGATACCTTCGTCTACGTTAACTCAGATGGTAAGTTCATGTCTGTTTTTTGCCAGGAGGTCTAAACGTTATCGCCACGTGTTGGTTCTCTAACTATCTGCTCAAGTTAATTTTCGGACAAGACACTCAGGTCAATACCACACGAATTCCTGTCTCTGGCACCAGTTGTGATGGGATAACACTGCGAATCTATGCCTGACAAGTTGAAGTGACAATTCGTACAACTGAGTAACCCGGAAAATTATTAATGATATTCTGTAAGTTCGGTCTGACGCACTCTACAACTATAGATTCTAACCCAGGGGGTCTATAAAAGCATCCGACACAATTTTTGACCTCTATTTGATACTAAAGTTCACCCAGATTAATTTACATTCAGAAACCGTGATAACCTCGCTACATGTTATTGAATTTTTTTTTACTGCTAAACATTCCGGCAGCATTGGGGGCTAATCTATTCTTACGATAAATATTCCAATCTGAACTTAAGATTTCGTTGTCATTGACGTCTGGTTTCAGCCAGCTTTCTATTTCAAATACTATCTGTGCTTTATAACCTTCAGTAAGCGATACTAATTTTGGGACCTTTACTTGGATGCTCCTGCAGTTTACTAAAATCATATTAATCTTTTCTATCTCGAGGTCGCTGATTTCTGATCTCTGAGGTCGCTGTGTCTGATTTGACAGACAAATCGTCTTTGATCCCAAGGCAGGGGACCTCTAATCTAAAAAAACATGTAACACGTACTCCGCTAACCTAGTAGCCGCTTCCTTCTTGTAGTGCACACCTGACTTATTAAGGGGACCCCTACAATTCTACACCCGTTAGCGGAGGTAAAAATTCATATCCGATGCTGTGGCAGAGTGGTCTGAGACTCTGGTTTAGACCTTCCATTCTGTTCCAAACCAGAGGACCGCCATCATCCCGCATCTCGTGGTCGTGCGGTAGCGTTCTCGTTTCCCACGCCCGGGTTCGATTCCCGGCGGGGTCAGGGATTTTCTCTGCCTCGTGATGGCTGGGTGTTGTGTGATGTCCCTAGGTTAGTTAGGTTTAAGTAGTTCTAAGTTCTAGGGGACTGATGACCATAGATGTTAAGTCCCATAGTGCTCAGAGCCATTGGAACCATTTTTTTTTACCGCCATCAACCCTGGGTATGATGCTACAAATAGATGGATTATGTGGTGTCACCGCCAGACACCACACTTGCTAGCTGGTAGCCTTTAAATCGTCCGCGGTCCATTAGTATACGTCGGACCCGCGTGTCGCCACTGTCAGTGATCGCAGACCGAGCGCCGCCACACGGCAGGTCTAGAGAGACGTCCTGGCACTCGCCCCAGTTGTACAGCCGATGTTCATAGCAGTGGTTCACTGACAAATTACGCTCTCATTTGCCGAGACGATAGTTAGCATAGCCTTCAGCTACGTCATTTGCTACGACCTAGCAAGGCGCAGTATTCAATTGATATTTATATTGAAGCATGTACAGTCAAGAGCGATGTACTCCAAATATGGATTAAAGTTAAGTATTCCAAGAACTACGTTATTTTCTTATTAGACTCAACTCCTTTAATTGTTCCAGACCTCATGCCAGTCTGCATGTAATTAAATGCGTGCATTTCGGCCTCCTCTAGCAACACGGTGTTGGCTCTTCTGCCAACACTACATTGGCAACGAGGATTTAGCGTTCGTATTGCCTTAATTTACTTGTGTCATGGCTTCGCCACAATTTCCAGATGTACTGTCCGAATTTTATAGCTTGCCGAATCAGCAGACGCAGGCGTTATTGGATACCCTTGGACAGCTCGTCCAGGGTCAACGTGCAATGCACAACGATGCGGCCGCCGCCGCTCCACCGCTACCGCAGCCACAACACGCAGTTGCACCACCTTTTCGTCCTTTTGATGCGGCACTGGAAAGCTGGATGGAGTGGTCACGCCAATTTGGATTCCATCTCGCCGCCTACAGAATTCAAGGTAATGAGTGGCAGCCATTTCTTCTTTCTGCAGTAGGCGTCCAGACGTACCGAGTGATAGTGAAATTGTTTCCCCGACGCGACGTAGCAACTCTGTCCTACGACGAAATTTTGTCGGCATATTTCAAAGAATCTGTCAATGTAGTTACAAAAAGGTATACTTTCTTTCGTACAAAACGTACGGCCGGTCAAACTAATCGGGAGTGGGTTTGCAACTTTGCAAGGCCTTACTAGGGATTGTGCTTTTGAGTGTGAATGTGGACTCCCTTATTCAGATACTATGGTGCGTGATGCAATTGCACAGAACGTTTCTGATGTTCGTATAAGGGAACAGATTTTGAAACTAGTCAATCCCTCCCTTCAACAAGTGATAGACATATTGGATCGGCAAGAAACACTTGAATTTGCTCAGGAATCATTTGAAACTTCGCCAGCTGTGTGTCACATTAACCGGCCCGCCGGGCGAGCTGCACGGAACAGTAAACAGCCCTCCCGCTTGTCCGCGCAACTGCCGCCAAGCTCTCCGCTACGTTTGCCGCGCCAGCAAGCAAATGCAGTGCTAAAGTCATGCCCACAGTGTGCTACTAGACATTCGCGTGAGAATTGCCCGCCACGCTAAGCTATTTTCTTTTTCTGTACTAAAAAAGGACATGTTCAAAGTGTTTGCCAGAAAAAGCTAACATCGGACACTAACAACCATTCCAGGCCCTTTGCTTCACGCCGGAATCAAACCAATAATACTCAGGCTCGTGAACCTTTGCCCATGGACATTCATGTAGTTCATTCCACTCCGCCCAGTGCCACTCTCTCTAACAGTGACTGTGTTCGTCCCACAAAAAAAGTGCGTCGACGTCGACGGAAATCCCGTCAAGTCGCAAGTGATTCTGTACCAGAGTCAGTTCACGTTTCATGAGACAGTCGCACTTGTCGTCAGCAGGACAATAAACATTTTGTAGATTTCGACATTAACGGCAAAGTGATACCATTCCACCTCGATACCGGAGCTGCAGTTTCATTGATCAATCATGACATGTACAAACAGTTGGGCACACCTCCGTTGCATGCCACAAATGTTAAGCTAACTACATATTCAGGTCACGGGCTCACTGTGTTAGGACAGTGCAGCCTTCTTGCAACATACAAGGGACAAACAAAACTTGTGTCATTGTACGTCCTTCGTTCTTCTTCTGCAGTGAACTTGTTTGGTTTCGATTTGTTTCAGTTGTTTAACTTGTCTATAGTCAATCAGGTTCTATCAGTGAACCAGACTGTGCCTTCAGACAGTGTTTCTCGTCTATGTGAAGAATTTGCAGACATTTTTGCACCGGGCCTTGGTTGCGCTAAGGACTATGAAGCACATCTGGAACTGAAAGTAAACGCGCAACAGAAATTTTTCAGAGCGCGCAATGTTCCCCACGCATTACGTGATGAGGTCGCAAGAACATTAACGGTTTGGAATCACAAGGTGTAATTGAACGTGTGCAGGTTTCTCTCTGGGCCTCACCCTTAGTAATTTTGCCAAAACCTTCCGGAAATTTGAGACTTTGTGTGGACTTCAAGGCAACGGTGAATCCACAACTAGTGATTGCAACTTATCCCGCCCGGAAGATCTTTTTGACAAACTGTGCCCGGGTAAATATTTTTCGAAGTTGGACCTAGCAGATGCGTACTTGCAAATACCAGTGGACGACGAATCCCAGCGCGTCTTGGTGGTTAACACGCATCTTGGTTTGTATCGATTCAAAAGACAGCCATTCGGGTGTGCATCCACCACTGCCTTGTTTCAGCAATATCTGCAAACTGTTTGTGCGTCGGTCCCTACGGCAGCAAACTATCTGGACGATATTGTGATCTCCGGAAAGACGGAAGAACAACATTTAGCCAATCTCCGAACATTATTTCAGGTCTTGCGACAAAATGGTCTTCGCTTGCGGAAGGACAAATGTGTGTGGTTTTTGCTCGTAACTTACCCTATCTGGGACATGTAACCAATGCCCAAGGCATACATCCCAGTCCAGAGCACCTCCGTGCCATACAAGACTTGCCTTCGCCGCAGAATTTGAAGCAGCTGCAGAGTGTGCTGGGAAAAATTAATTATTACCACAGTTATGTACCGCATGCCTCTTCCATTTCAGCTCCGCTTCATCGCTTACGCCGTAAAGGTGTTCCGTTCGTCTGGACGACGGAATGCGAACGCGCCTTTCGTCAGTTGAAATCGGCGTTGCTTTCAAATACTTGCCTTACGCCATTCGATCCCTAGAAACCCCTTTTGTTGATGGTCGATGCATCGGATTTCGGGATCGGTGCTGTGCTTGCGCACAAGGATGGATCGCATGATCGCCCTATTGCCTTTGCGTCCAAATTGCTTTCGTCTGCGCAAAGAAATTATTCACAAATTGAGAAAGAAGCTTTGGCTCTCGTATTTGGTGTTACAAAGTTTCATGATTTCTTGTATGGTCATCACTTTACCATCATCACAGACCACAAACCTTTAACGTCGCTTTTTCATCCGAACAAGCCTGTACCACCACGTACAGCGCAGAAATTCATTCGCTGGTCTATTTTCCTCTCGCAGTACCGCTACGATATTTTGTATCGGTCCACTGCTACGCACGGAAACGCTGATGCGTTGTCCCATTTGCCTGTTGCTGAGGATAGAGCATTCGATTCCTCCGAACTTGCTTGCATGTTCATTGACTCGGAAACCGATGACGTGGTCGAATCGTTTCCGATTGATTTTCGTCGTGTAGCTACAGCCACAGCTGCTGACCCTGTCCTTGCTACCGTTTTGCGTTTTGTTGCTACGCAATGGCCCTTGTCAAAGTCATGGATCGAGGAGCCGTTGGTTCGCCGATTTTTTGCTCACAAGGAGAGACTTTTTGTTCGACGTGGTGTTTTGCTGTTGCGTTCTGATAATGATCAGTCTAGGGTCGTGGTCCCACGTTCGTTACAGTCCTCTGTCTTACGGCTTCTCCACCAAGGTCATTGGAGTATAGTGCAAACGAAACAACTTGCTCGTCAGCACTGTTCTTGGTTCGTAATCGATGCTGCGATTACGAATATGTGCTCTTCTTGTATGGCGTGTGCCGAACAACAATCCGCACCACCGCGGAAATTCTTTGCATGGCCGAAAGCCACTTCCCCTTGGCAACGCTTGCACATCGATTTTTCTGGGATGCTCGATGGTTGGTTGTGGTCAATTACTTCAGTAATTTTCCTTTTGTTGTACGGATGTCTTCCACAACGTCATCTGCCACCATCCTACCGTTATCCGCTATCTTTTGCATTGAAGGTCTTACACAGACTATAGTTTCCGACAATGGCCCACAATTCATGTCCGCAGAATTTCAGTCATTCTGCAAGGCCAATGGTATTCAACATCTGACATCCGCGCCGTTTTCGCCTCAGTCAAACGGTGCCGCTGAACGATTGGTCCGGACTTTCAAGTCCCAGATGTTGAAGTTGAAAGAGTCGCATTCTCGGGAGGATGCGTTATTGCTCTTCTTGTCCTCGTATCGCTCTCAGACCCGAGATGGTCGCTCGCCGGCTGAGTTGCTCCACGGTCGTCCTCATCGAACCTTGATGTCTATGCTACATCCGCCGCATCAGGTTCCTGTGCAGCGGCAGCCACCTGTTTTTGCTCCAGGCGCCGTTGTCTGCTATCGCAAATGTCGAGGTTCACGGCGTTGGTTCGCAGGGCGCATTCTTCGCTGCCTCGGCCGCGCTATGTATCTGGTTTTGGGGGCCTCTGGTGAGGTGCGTCGGCATCTCAATCAGCTGCGCCTGTGGACTAGGTTTTCAGGCGTTTCCTAGCTCCCCTCGGACCGAATGGCCGGGTGCGGGTGGCACAGCCTCGCCTGTTGTTAGGCTCCCCAACTCGTCGCATACGTCGACATGGGGTCCTCCCCACGGCGGGCGGAAGCCTTATTACTCAACAGTTCGCCGATTTGCGGGGGAGGAATGTGGTGTCACCGCTAGACACCACACTTGCTAGGTGGTAGCCTTTAAATCGGCCGCGGTCCATTAGTATTCGTCGGACCCGCGTGTCGCCACTGTCAGTGATCGCAGACCGAGCGCCGCCACACGGCAGGTCTAGAGAGACGTCCTGGCACTCGCCCCAGTTGTACAGCCGACGTTCATAGCAGTGGTTCACTGACAAATTACGCTCTCATATTCCATAAGATTTCGGGATTGCAGCCGGATCTCATCGACTTCTTTCCACGATATTTCGGCTGCCAACCTTACAGCCATCTTCAGGCGAGTGTTTGACACTGGAGATTGCTAGTTTTTTTTTCCTTTATTGTATTTCAATTCCCCATCGGGGCGGGCTGGCAGCAGCATAGGCGCTGCTCTTCAGCCGAAAGACATAGAACAAAACAATAGAAGACATTTAAAAACAGCAAAGGAGAGAATAAGGTGAACATAGATATAAAAAAGGGGAGCATCATGGAAGGCAATAGACAAAAAACGGGGTGACTGTAAAATGGAGATAAAAAACTGTTTAAAAGTAGCACACACAAAAAGCCACACACTGCGACGGTTAAAAGAACACGAGGCACAGTATGACTGGAGCATATAGGTAGCGACGTATGGCATAGCACATAATGTAACACTGACGGCGAACCTCAAGGCAGGACACAATTAAAATCACACCTCTTGACGCACACGAGAAACAGCACTAAATAACACTGATGTGGCACACTGATGAAGAGCAACACAGAGGATCTGCCAGGCGCTAGGAGATGAGGGAGACCTGAAGAAGGGAGGGAGGGGAAGAGATGGGGGAGGTGACCGGGGGGCGCGTGGAGGAGGGCCAGGGAGGGAGGGATGTGGGAAGGAGAGAGGCAAGTATGGGGTGCAGGGTCTCAGGGGAGGGGGGGACTGAGGAAAATCCGCTCTGGGAGAAGGAGGAAAGAGGGAAAGGGGCCCTGGGGAGTGGGGGGGGGAATAAGGCCAGGTTATAGTTGGAAGGAAGGGTAGATGTCACGGCGAAGTTCGTCATCCGGGAGGGGGAGGCGTTGGAAATTGCCCTGACGAAGGAGATGGAGGGTGTGGAGGTGGAGAGAGGGAGGGATACAGCGATAGAGGCGCGGCAACGGGCGGGGGGTGGAGAGGAAGGAGGAAACCAGAGGGTGGGGGGGATCAAGCCTGCGAACAATGTAAAGGATGCGGAGATGTTGGAGGAACGGGAGGAGGTGGGGGAAGGGGATCAGTTCATACAGGAGCTGTGTGGGGGAAGGAAGGCGGATACGGAAGGCAAGGCGGAGCGCATGGCGTTCAAGGATTTGGAGGGCCTTGTAAAAGCGGGTGGGGGCGGAGATCCAGGCAACGCTGGCATAACAGAGGATAGGACGGATGAGGGATTTGTAGGTGTGGAGGATGGTAGAAGGATGCAAGCCCCATGTCCGGCCAGACAGGAGTTTCAGAAGGCGGAGGCGGGAATGGGCTTTCTGCTGGATGGTCAGGAGATGAGGGGTCCAGGTGAGGTGGCGGTCAAGGGTGAGGCCAAGGTATTTCAGGGTGGGGGTGAGTTGGATAGGACGACCATAAAGGGTGAGGTAGAAATCATGGAGGCGGAAGGAGCGAGTGGTGCGGCCTATGATGATTGCCTGGGTTTTGGAGGGGTTGAGACGGAGGAACCACTGGTTACACCAAGTGGTGAACTGGTTAAGGTGGGTTTGGAGGGTACGTTGAGACCGTTGAAGGGTAGGATAGAGAGCCAGGAAGGCGGTGTCATCAGCATACTGGAGAAGGTGGACTGGTGGGGGTGGCTTGGGCATATCAGCTGTATACAAGAGATAGAGGAGAGGGGAGAGGACAGAACCCTGGGGGACGCCAGCCGTGGGATAAAAGATACGGGAGTTGGTGTTGTGGAGGGTGACATAGGAAGGACGGTGCGAGAGGAAGGAAGCGATCAGACGGACAAAATTGATAGGCAGGGCGTAGGTTTGGAGTTTAAAGAGGAGACCGGGATGCCATACACGGTCATAGGCATTTTGGAGGTCAAGGGAAACAAAAATGGCGGAGCGACGGGAGTTGAGCTGGAGGGACAGAAGGTGAACAAGGTTGAGGAGTTGGTCGTCAGCAGAGAAGGAGGGTCGGAAGCCACACTGGGTAAGGGGGAGGAGGTGGTGTTGAGCAAGGTGCTGATGGATACGGCGGGAGAGGATGGATTCAAAGACCTTACTGAAGACGGAGGTGAGGCAGATGGGACGATAGGAAGAGGCGGCAGAAGGGGGTTTGTTGGGTTTGAGGAATAAGAGGACGCGGGAGGTCTTCCACAGGTCAGGGTAGAAGCCAGTAGAGAGGACGACATTATAGAGATGGGCGAGGACAGTCAGGAAGGAATAGGGGCTTTCGGAGATTGCTAGTGCAAGTCGCTCTATTTACACTTAAAAGTGCCGCAGGCGCGCATGCGCAAGTTACCGTAGCATGCGCGCCACCTGTCGATTCCAAGGCCCTCTACAATATTACTGCATCTATGGAGCGCCAACGAATGCATGAAAAAAGTAAAATATGCACACAGATGTGTCCAAAACAATAAAAGGAAAATTTCAATATTAAATTTAATATTAGAGCACTTGAAATCGGTATTTCAACATAATGGATATTCTGCACATCAGGTCAGTACTGCTTTAAGGAGGAAAAATCGTGACCACCCACAAGATCAAGAGGATAAGGAGGTTTTTAAGTCCAGAGCATTTCTCCCATATGTCGGGAACATTTTATCGAAAGTAGGCAGAATTTTAAAGAAACATCGTGTGAAAGCAATCTTCCGGCCACCTACAAAGACTCGTGCTCTTCTGGGCTCAGCCAAGGATGATCTGGAATTACGGAAGGCTGGAATTTATAAAATACCTTGCGAGAATGGGAAAGCCTACATTGGTCAAACCACACGCACAGTACACGACCGCTGCGTTGAACATGAGCGCCACACTCGCCTTTTACAGTCCAGTAAGTCGGCCATAGCCGAACATTGTATATCCACAGGACATACTATGGATTATTCTGACACGAAAATCTTGGCCCCATCGAGATCCTTCTGGGATTCAGTTGTGAAGGAATCAGTCGAAATACGTTTAGCGGAAAATCTCATTAATCGTGATGGCGGCTTTTTATTGAATAAGGCCTGGGACCCGTTGATTTCTTTAATTTCAACCAAAAGAAAACTTTTTATGGCTTCTGACATGTCGAGCGACAAGTAATTTTAAATTTAATACTCAAATTTTCCTTTTATTGTTTTGGACACATCTGTGTGCATGTTTTACTTTTTTCATGGATTCCTTGGCGCTCCATAGATGCAGTAATATTGTAGAGGGCCTTGGAATCGACAGGTGGCGCGCATGCTACGGTAACTTGCGCATGCGCGCCTGCGGCACTTTTAAGTATAAATAGAGCGACTTGCACTAGCAATCTCCAGTGTCAAACACTCGCCTGAAGATGGCTGTAAGGTTGGCAGCCGAAATATCGTGGAAAGAAGTCGATGAGATCCGGCTGCAATCCCGAAATCTTATGGAATATTCGATACGCCGGGAAAATTTCAAGAGTCACAAATTACGCTCTCATTTGCCGAGACGATAGTTAGCATAGCCTTCAGCTACGTCATTTGCTACGACCTAGCAAGGCGCCGTATTCAATTGATATTTATATTGAAGCATTGTAACCTCCCCACAAAATTGAAGGTCTAATCTTACTCAAATGGAAATGGACGTAGAGCTAAGTGTAAGCTCCCCAGAGAAATTTAATGACAAAGACAATTAAATAAAATTAGCTATCTGACGCAAGTATAAGTTCGCATAAAATAATGAAACATGATCCCATGACAATGGAACTACAGTGACAATCAAAACTCAGCTTAACCGAAATGTCGGTCTTTGGCCCTGTGCAAAAATCAGAATTAATTTCTTACCTTAATATAACTGCATGTCAAAATTCTGCTCTTATTCTGCGCCACAGCTTGCAGCAGATGTATCCCAATAACTTAATTTTTTGAAGTTAATTAAATTTTTTTGTTTAAAGGAAATGGAAGGAAATCGAATGATTCTTTGTTAAAAAATTGCTTTTAAATCAAAATTATTATTGGGGGCGATTCTTACAGAAATTACACTTAATTAACATTATTAGCTGATCGCAAAGCTGCTTAATAATATACCTTGTCCTGAATCTCGACCATTGCGGTGCCGACGCCCGCCGACTGCTCTGCGCTACCACTACAGACAGACTGCTCTCCGCTACATAACTCGGCTACTGCTCCCAATAGACTACTGTACTGCACTGCGCTTCGAGCGCAACTGCTCTGGTCAGAGATTCTACAATGCCTCATCATCGCTGCCAACGAGTACATACGCCTTTCATAACCCTCCACTGGGGGACAAAAAATTTGGCAGCGATGGTGAGTCATTTGGACTTGCCATCGTAACAAATTTTTCTTTTAATTAATTAACATTTACAAAATATTTGGATGTAATACATGAATTAAATGTTGTGCGCATGCACCGATTACAAAACATTACAGACAAGACAAAATATAAGTACAATGAGTAGAGAGCGTATCAGCAAATCAGAAAAATGTATATACAAATTATTTGACAAATAACAAAGTGCACACGCATTGTAAGATTCTATAGCATTTTTTTTTTTTGAACAAAATCATGTTGACAAGGGACATGAGTGCACATGCACTGCAGTGGAGAACATAACAGCAAAAGACGAAATGTATATACAATGAGTAACAAATGACATAAATCATAAAAAGTATACAGAATGAACACAAATCATATCGAAAATTGAGAAGAGTGCACAGGCACTGGAGTTCTTTGAAAACATATTCACATAAGTGCACATGCACTGAAAAATTTTTGTACATTTTTATAACAAATAAACGCAAGGGTAGAAAAATCATCAAATCACAAAAAGTATATACAATATATATGACAAGAGTGCACACATACTGCACTTCAGAACAAATCGAAAAATGTCTTTAGAATTTTCACAATAAATAAACATAATGGCAAAAAATCATGTCGACAGGTGACATAAGTGTACTCGCACTGGAGTTCAACAAATCGAGAAAAAAATGTATAGGCCATGAACATAAATGGTGTTAGTTAAAAAATGATTTTCACTATTAGGATAGGAAAGGAAAGGATTGCATCATGGTTGTAGCACTTTAGTTTGCACACAGCTGCACTGAAAGTCCATATCTTTCCACAGAATCACAACACTAAGTGATACAATCTGCAGTTCCGTTCCCAGAAGTATTTATCAGCGTATCAAGACACTGAAACGTCGTAGTAATATTCCATGCTATCATTTGGCAGGATGCCAGGTACACCAAACAGTGGGACCATAATAACGTCTTCA